>NC_081368.1:51983899-52608066 GCF_030684315.1 Stegostoma tigrinum
AGGAAAAGTTTTAGAAACGCAAGTCAAAGAAATCTTATAAAAGGGTCCATGCCATTTGACCCCTACCATTTCATTTCTGTTGAGCTCATTTACTTGAGATACTATTGTCCCGGAACAAATAGCATACTTACTTGCAATTTGTTGGTCGACATACATGAAGCAGCCAAATTGATTGCCAATTATGTTTGAGGCAGTTATTTAATTGACATTCACAATAAGCACAGCTCACAGTCATCCAATTCTCTAAAATACCTTACTTAACCTCTATCTGCATCCTGCCAAACCCATCCAATCTAAATCCAAACTTACTGAAAGAGCTGTATATTATATATAGATACAGGTACTCTTAAAAGACTACTTTCAAATCAAAGAAATGTTCATATATGCAACAAGACATTTTGTTTGTGGATGAGTGAACTTTTAAAATTGTGTAGCTTATAACCACTATTATCCATTTGTCCCAATCAGAAGTGTTTGTCTTCACTTTAAGGCATGAATCCTGATTATAACTTTGTGGTAAAGAAGACAAAGGTGAAACAATGTTTTTCGCTTGCCTCTAATTTTCTCCTTTCTGTTGCAGCCAATTCTTACAGTTATGGTTTCACAGGACTTGGCAGCCTTCTAAGCCAAAGGAACAAGAGTCTGCCATTTAGTCACATGATTCTATCCCACCTTTCAATGAGGTCTCTGTGACCTAACTGAATACATTAATGTTTTGATTAACACTTTGATTAACATCTATCCATCCCACATTGAAACTTCAACAAGAACAGCAATTGCAGTGTGTGGGAGAATGCCAAACTGCAATGAGTAGAAATGTTTTCCTTACATCCTTTGTGTGTCGCAGTTTTTCATTCTTAATTAATCACAGATAGCCATTTAAGAACCAAAACAAACTTGAATTGCTAAATAGTCTACATTATTAAAAAAAAATTATGGCCAACTCACGTGAAAATGTAGTTGATATTTAATACTGTCCGCATAAGCATGTAGGCAGGCACTTTTGGTGCTGTTTACCCTGGCACCCAGCAGAGAGAATACACTGGATTAAGACACAATCAGCTGACCAGCAGGCTTCTCAGCTTGTTAGGCACCTCAGAACCTAATGTCCACTCTGGTAGAAGCTGACAGCCAGAGGTTGACAGTATCTGAAAGCTGGATATCACTGCTGGAAACTCAGGCTGCACAGTCATAAAGAGCTGCAAACAAAAGGATATTTTAAGTGGAATTTTTCTGCGTTATCACAGGTAAGGGGTTGCAAGGCGAGGGGGGGGGGGGGCTCAGATGTAAGGGCACAGTGGTGACTTTCAGGGGACACTCCATACTCCACCATATAGGCTCCCAAATTCCCTCAGTTGGAACAAAAAGAGCCCACTTCCCACAATCTAATGGGTAGGTTGTGTAAGAAGCCAGACATGTAGTGAAAAACATGTCAGTTAGTTCAGTTGGCTAAACAGCTGGTGTGGGAAGCAGAATGATTTCTGGGGTCAAATCTTGTAATGCTGGAGATAAACATTAAGGAGGGCCAACTCAGCCTCATCCCTTCTCTGAGACATGGTGATGCTCAGGTTAAACTCAGTAGCAGTGATGTCTCTCTAACTAGCCAACCTCTGATGGTCTGGGATGATAGTGACTTCTACTTTTGATCAGACTGATGCGAAGTTGACATAACTGTTCATGGTTTGGGGAGGTTGCCCACAGATCTTCTGTACCCAGAACCTAATTGTTGAGGGATTGAGAAGGGAACAGGTAGCTCAGCTGTATCAATTCACCTGATTATTTGTCCTCATAGAATACCCACAGTGTGGAAACAGGCCCTTTGGCCCAACAAGTCCACTCTGAACCTCAGAGCATCCCACTCAGACCCATTCCCCCATAACCCCCTAATCTACACCTCCCTGAACACTATGGGCAATTTAGCACGGCTAATCCACCTAACCTGCACATCTTGGGACTTTGGGAGAAAACAAGAGCACCCGAAGGAAACCGGCACAGACACGGGGAGAATGTGCAAACTCTACACAGCCAGTCACCTGAGGCTGGAATCGAACCCGGGTCCCTGGCACTGTGAGGCAGCAGTGCTAACCACTGAGCCACCGTGCCACCCCCAATGCCTCCTCTAAGGTGGGAGAAAACTCCACCTTATTACTCAGCAAACACTAGCATAAGTCAAAGGGAAAGGAAACAATCACTTTAGAGGGTCCTAGAAATGATAATTTGGGACAAGAATACCTGTTCCTTGGATAAGTGTGGATTAATTAATGATAGCTGGCATAGATTTGTTAAATGCATAGTGTTTAACTAATTTAAGTTTTTCAATGATTTTAAAGCTGATGATGGCAAAGTGCGATAATCAGGTTTGCCAGAAAAGTTGAAATCTGTGAAATTAAAGGGATCATGGCAACATGCATACAAAGCTGATGAAACAATAGGAATTAGTTGTGGTAAAATACTACTTTATGCACTGGAGGAATGTATACATTGAGGTTAAATCAGGGACCAGTACAAATACCACTGCCTTTTTTGATTATATAATGAACTAGACTTGGGCATACAGTACATAATTCTAAAGTCTTCCGATGATAAAGCATGGAAGTACTTTGAAATGTGAGGATAACTGACAGATTTTAAGAGGATGAACACAGGCTGATGGAATAGGTGAACATCTGACAGATGACATGTAACTCAGAGAAGTGTAAAGTGATGATTTCTGGCATGAAGGAGGAGGAGGGGTGTTTTAAAATAGAAGATATAATTCTAAAATGGGTGCAGAACCGAAAGACTTAACAGTGTATGCACACGTTATTGCTGATAGGCAGGCTGAGAAAATGTTTAACAAGGCATACAGAATCCTTAGCTTTCCAAATAAAGATATAAGGTACTTGATTAGTTTATGGTTAGGTGCAGTCAAATGAACACTGACAAGCTCTCTCACAGAGGAGTCCACCATGTCTTCCAACAATGTACAATGTCTTATTTGCAGGAGGGATTACAGAATGAAGTAGCTGGATTTTTCCCTCATTAACCGAAACGTATTGAGAGCAATGAACACATTCCATTTGCAGCTTTTATCAAAACCTCTGATTCTCCAAAGGATAACGTATAGTATGAACCCTTTATAAGTTGTAGTCGGCTGACACTCAACTGTGCCAACCAACAACCCAATTCAATGCCCTTCCCAGCTGCCAATTGAGGCAGTTGCCAGGCTTGCATTTGCAGAAGATTTAATAAACAAGGCTATGTTGTTAACATTACAGGTTCTTTGCATCTCTGGCTTTGACAGGTTTCTCTCACCCTAACATGCTTCTCCTTGCACCCTTTCTGCAATAACTGGGGCAATTGTTTTAATTCATTATAATTTCAAGTAGGAGGTGTTATTGAGGATGCTTTATATTTAATTTTGCTTTCAGAACTTAGTTTTGAAGTGGTGCAGAAAACTAATTTATTTGAGAATTGTGGAACTACTTGGCGGTGGTTTCTTTAAAAAAAATCAAATGTTCATTGCAGAAGTACACCTTTTCAAATAAAAAGCTTCCTTCGTAAACTGTTTGCTTTGGTGATGGCATCTGTTGGAGCTATTTTGAACAGTACTTGTTTTGGAAAGGTTCTTGTTTTGTTTAACTGAGTTAGAGGGAAGTCTAAGAACAAGGTTAAGTTGGAGGAAATCCTAAGAACAAGTCGCCCAGTTGGTTTCTCATTTCTGAGTTAAAAACTCTCTTGGTAAATCAAGGGTGAAATGTTTATGTTCTTTTGAAAGAGACTGATTCTATTTCCTGAGCAATGGTGTTTGCAAATCTTCGGAGACTAGCAAGTGATTAGTAACACACCCCTACATGCCTGAACTAACTCTGAAACGTTCTCCACTTTATGCTTTGGCCTTCAAGAATAACACACTGGCCAAAGTGGTCTTGTTTTTCAAAAGGCCAATACTTGCAAAGAAACCTGTTACTTTCCTCATTTCCTGAACAGTGTGTATACATGTTTGCAACTGTGTTTTGGGGAAATGGCGGATAAGCATTTATACTTCTATGCTATTGACTGTATATATTAATCAATTGCTGCATATTTATTGAATAAGTTATGTTTCGAAAACAAACTTAATTGCATCTATTCAGAAACCCAGTTGATAGTTCTTCTTGTTTCAGTCTGATACGGCTGTAATATTTACTTGGTTAACTTGGTAAAACACGTTTATTTTCCCAGTTATGATGTGGCTGAAGGGAGTAATGGATTGCTCCTCGAGTCTCAGTCACAATATACTAGGGTTTTTTTGGTGTGGGAAACATCAAGCTATAGCACAAGGAATCCTGACTGTTAACAAACGGAGGGGCTAGGTCTCCTGACAGGGAGAAAGATTCGGATCACATGTGCATGTGTGTGTGTGAGCATTAAAATTCTGTTGCGTTTTACCGTAGATTTGAGCCACAGAGATTTAGCTTTTTGCTCTAAAAGGCTGGCATAGGCCTGTCATAGGATATCAAGGGCAGTGAGAAGAAACAATATCTCAAAACGTACAAGTTGGCAAAATGCATGAACGACACCCTGGATTGGTGTAGAATTTTAGCCAGAAAACTGCTATGGCTTTTGGTTAAAAAATGGTACTCATGCATTTTACAAGCACGTCACCATCTCTATGATTTTATAGGGGGAAAAGAGTTGAATGAGGTGGGCATTTGCCTTTTGAGATTAGAAAATGAAAGGTGACCTTGTAGAAACGTGCAAGGTCCTGTGTGGGTAGAGTGGATGCTAAAAGGACACATTTTTGCATGGTGCAGACAAGAATTAGGGGACTCTAATCTGATGAAATCTCAGAACTTAGAAGAAAAGTCAAGTAGATCCAAAATGTAAGCTTACTCTCTCTCCATGGATACTGTGTGACCCACTGTGATCTCCAAAATTTGTTGTTTTCAGTCCAGATTCCAGCATCTGCAGTAATTTGCTTCTAGAATTAGGGGGTGCAGCTTAAAAATAAGGGGTTTCCTATTTAAGGTGAGCAAGGCAAATTTTCTCTTCTCAGAGAATTGAGTGTCTTTGGAACTCTTTTTCCAGAAATGAGTGGAGACAGGGTAATTGCTGATTTAAAGGCAAAGGTAGATAGATTCCTGACATCAATAAGTCAAAGGTTATCGGTGGTAGGCAGGAAAATGGAACTGAGACCGTGACCTTATTGTAAATGGCTTAATTCTGCTCCAAAATCATATGCATGTATGTAAACCCAGTTTAAGGAACCAGTGTGAAGCAAACTCCAAGAGATATTCATTGGTAGGTTATGTCATTTTCAGTTGAATCACCATCTACCCAAATCAAAGCTTAAACTAAAAAAAACTGCTACACCTAATTGCAGAGAATTTTAAACACGTCATTTTTAAACTGGGGAAGTCAGTTCTTTTAAGGTTGAAACATAAGAAGAATATGGCAAGTATTCGGTGTGTGGGTGTGTGCTTTCAGGAGAATGCTTGCCTATGACCAAGGTTGCTCTTTTCCAGATATTAGTTTAGAACAGTCCACAATTTCAGGTTACCCCCTGCATAAATCAGATGGTCCTACTAAAAATAGAGAATTTGTCTTGATCAATTTTGTTGGTTCCTACTTGCTTTCACACACTGCTCCAGACTGCAATATAATTGCATTAACTTTTGTACTATTAGAGACTGCAATCCTATCACATTTGTATGCAAGTGTTCCTTACCTCTCCTGCTTCCTTATTCCTCATTATCATTTGACAGCATTTTTCAGCCTATCACGAATACATATTTTCTTGCTTTCTTGTTTCCTCTGCCTGTGTCTCTTACTTGTAGTTCTTTATTGAAATCTGCTCCTGATTTCTGTTTTTCTTGCCTACTGAGAACCACTCACTGTCTTCTCTTTCTTCACTGGTTTCAGGCTGACAGGCAGAAATTAGAATATGTGAGTAAATTATTCACATTAAGTCGTGACACCTGAGCTTTCAGAAAACAGTAGTACAATCTCTCTCTCACACACACATACAAGGAAAAAGCAAAATACCGCAGAGGTTAGAAATCTGAAATAAAACAGAGCACTGGCGAGGCTCAGCAGACCTGGCTGCATCTGTGAACTGAGAAACTGAGTTTAAAAACTCTGGCCAAGAACACTTCTTCTGAACTGCTGTTAGACTTACTATGTTTCTCCAGCATGCTGTTTTATTTCCACTTTAGAATAGTTAATCTTTCTCTTAACTCATTTCTTTGAGTCACTCAAAGTTAGATTCAACCAGTTAAATTCAAATAAAACACAAACCACGTTGAGATTACTAAACTGACCAGTTTTCAAGTGTACATTTTCTTGGATTTAACTTGGTAGATTGATTGTGGGAAGAACTATAATGTGACACAAGTAATTATTGATAATACCAGTTATTTTCCTGTGATGTGGATCTTGGTTTTAACGATGAGCTATTAAGACACAACTATGTTTAAACTGGCCTCTTCTTTTAGGATCACAACACAAGAATTTCTTGTGGGAACATGAACAAATCCAGGTTGTCGTAAATTTTCCACAACCACTTATCTATGTTGCTTGTTTCTAAACTTGGCTCCATTTCAGAGTGCATTTAGAGCAATGCAAGTTACATAAGTAGATATTTGGGCAGACAATCAAAAGGTCAGGCAAGAGTTAAGATTTCAGGAGGGAAGAGGGATAGTGAGACATAGGAGTTTGGGGTGGGAATTCCAGAGCATGGAGATTTAGCAACTTAAGACATGGCGACCAATGGTCACAGAATTAAAACCAGGGATGAGCAAGAAGTCGGAATGAGCTCACCACAGATATCTTGGACACCTGTGGTACTGAAGGTAACAGAGACAGGGAGGAGAACAAAGTGGCTTGAAAACAATAATTTAAAATTGGCTCCTGTTTAGGTAAAACAACAATATAGTTAAACAAGCATAGGCAACTTTTCAGTGTTAAGATTCATGTAGTACAATTTTAGACTTTATGTTTGTGGGAAGTAGAATTTGGGAGACCAGCTAGACATGAGTTGGTAATGTCAAGTCTAGTGTTGTAAAAAGACATGGATGAGGGTTTCAGTCAAAGATGAGTTGTGATTACAATTGTGATGGATATATGCTAGTCCTATCATAAGCTACACACAATTGGAAATTTCACCATATAATTTTTTCTTAAATCACATGAATAGCAACAGTCATCTTTTCCCAGTATTCCTACTCATTGTTGTAAGGTTGCTTTTTAAGTCTTGACTGAAAAAAAGCAAATAGCTTAGTGGACTGATAGAAAGGAACAATGTGAAGAATAGAATATCAATTGGTGTAATTGTCAACTAAGGGTTCATCAAGGAAGATTAAGAGTTCAATTATTGAATAACCTAAATCTCCTAAAAAGTGCTCTGTACATGATAGAAAAACCAATAACTAAAAACATTGTAGATTCCTTCATTTACTGCTATTTTCCAATATCAATAGGAAACAGATACTTCCAAAAAGTTGTTATATCTCTACTGCCACACATTTCACTGAAGTTGTAGCCATTGTAAGATACTTGGGTGACTTGTCAGTTAAACTTTCTGGATTACACTATATAAATTTATTGGAAATAATCAGGTAGGCGGAGAGAAAGAGAAATAGCAACGAAAGTCTATTCCCCTTGGCAAGACCTTATCCCTAGATTTTTCTTTTTTAAATGCAGTAAATCCTGTCACAAGATCTGATTACAGTCATAAAAATGATTGAGTTTACACAATAAAGCACAGTGAAGGATACAGGTAATGGGATGGGATGTAATAAAGATGAGTGAGTACAGCAGGTAGTGGCAGCTGTCCTCCAAGAGTGCCTGTGTAACATAGGCTCTGCTGAACCGGAATCTGGGTAGCCTCTGATGAAGCCTGCAAGCACTTGTCAGGGCATTAGCCAGTAACGCTCTCTGAAAGAAGTGTCCACCTTCAGCAACTCTATGAAGAAGAAACACAGATAAAACACTCAGCTTCTTCATATGCATCAACTACTAATAAATATGTGGCACTGAGTTGTGATACTTTGCAAAGCAAAAGCAAGACAGGATTGGGAAATTACTGTAACTGTGTTTCTTTTAAACAAACTTGGTTTTATAGGACTTTTCTACAACTTACATTTCCCTTTTTTTTAAAAAAAAATTTTTTAAACGTCAACTGGGTGTCAAGTCCTGTGGAATCCTGTCATTATGCTCGAGAATTTGTAAATAAAGCAATGAGAAATCAACAGCTTGATTTCTTTCTGTCCAGAATGTCGAACAACATCTCACCAACACAAGCTCAAAGAGTTTAAAAGCAAGTTAACAGGGCTAAGACACTGTCCTAAGAAACTCCCAAGTGGGTTCCAAGATGGTGTTGTCAATTGAAACAGCTAAAATTGTGTCACTCACCACAGCAACTATTCAAAAGTCTCTCATTCATTTTTTCCAGAAAGGAGCCCACCACCACTTACGGATCTGACATGCAGGATGATCTACAACCAAGTAGGAATAACACCAGCCCTCGGTGGCAAATCTAGGTATTCAGTTTTTACATAGTTAGGCTAGTTGTTCAACTAGTAACAATGCCCTGGAAATACCATGAAACTACATGGCTTAATTACTGCATTATCAATTATACCATGGAGGATTGTCTCAGTTCTGAATTTCTGTTGCAAGGTCCGTCATCTTTTAGATGATGTGACCTCCCCAAAAATGGACAGTCCCTGCTGATTCTTAGGTCAATGGCAAATGCAGATTTGAGCCCTCATTATGCACACATTAAATAATAGAACTTCCCAAAAGTAGCTGGTGAGCAGTCCAAATTATTACAAATAGACAACTGAGTTGCCATCATCCTCCTGACATTACCCAACTGAGATTGAGTTTTAGTAACAGTTCTGCAACTCACAACAAGAACTCAGCCTTGGATATCTGAACACACAGTCATTACAATGTCTGGTTAATGCCGTCCAATATGTTTCAATGCTTTTTCCTCTTCAATGTGACAGCTGCCTTGCCTTCAGCATGTTGGAAGAAATAATGTTAAGCTGTTTGCGTCATTGTGCAATTTGACCTTCTAGATGTTGAACTTCAATGTCATGAATAAAGCTTATTCATTAACTTATTAATTCTGACCCTTGTCCTAGCAGTTGGCAGAGGTATTTCATTCATGAGGCTAAATCTGTCTTTTTAATATTCATTACTCCCTTTTTAGCACCTACATATTTTTGCCACATTCATTTTGCTGCTCTTTCCCAGATTCTGCCTGTATGCTCAAGCACGCCTATTATTTGTCTAAGCTTTCCTAACCCACGAAGAAAAGCAGTTATCCCAGGTCTCAGATTTAACTTGCTTTGGCACGATACAATAAGTTATGATGAGAAGATACAATGTGGCCATTGGGCTTGCTCAGTGCAGTCTGCAAGAACAGTATCAAAGGTGAAGGCTGCATCAATTCATAACCTTTATTTAATATGAATTAATAAATAGATAGTTACACTTCAATTTCTAATCAGTGAGATCACTTTTAAAAGGCCATAACATGATGCTTCTAAGTCCACTTGTAATTAATTTATTCTTTATTGTCTTTATGTGCACACTTCATGCCAGCTTTTTCACTATATATTTAAATGTAGAAAGGCTTGCCACATTAGTTACATGCTCCACCTTAAGTAATCTTCATGCTACACTTGTATCATCATGTAGTAAGTATCACACAACAACTAGGCTTTGATTGGTAAGTGGCAAGAACTAGCACTAGGCAATGCCCAGCTCCAACAATATGATATTTAACCATCTCCCTTTGACATTTAATGGTGGTACCATCACTGTCAACATCCTGAGGTTACCAGTGACAAAACAAAATTGAACTGGACAATCCATATAAATACTGAATATACTATAAAGTACAAGAGCAGGTCATAGGCTTGAAATTTGAAGGCGAGTATCTCACCTCCTGATTCCCTCAAATTTGTTCACCATCTACAATGCATAAGTCAGGAGTACCATGAAACAAACTCCACTTGCCTAGATGAGTGCAGCTCCCATAACACACAAGAATCTTGACACCATCAAGGACAAAGTAGTCTGCTTGACTGCCCCATCCACCACCTTAAAGCATTCACTCCCTCCAATACCAAAGCACACTGGTAGCAATGTCTACTATATACGAGATGCACTGCAGGAAGTCACCAAGTTTCTTCCAGACCTACAACCTCAGCCAATGTATAGGAACACCATCAACAACACCTTTCCTTCCAAGCCTCATACCATCTTAACTTCGAAAAGCAAGGAACATTCTTTCATTGTTGATCAAAATCCTGCAGCTTCCTTTCTAATAGCACTATTGGAGAACTCAAAGCAGGTGGTTCAAGAAGGTGGTTCACTACCATCTCAAAGGCGAAGGACAAGAAATACTGGTTTTGCTGACTACACTCACATCCCACACAAGAGAAAAAGTGCTACTGTGCCACAATGCCAAATAAATGTACTTGTTGTAAGAAATTTACACAACAGTTTCCATTATAAACTATGAAGTGCATCTTCATACCCAATATCTCCTACAAATCTGTAACAGAGCTGTAGTGTTAGACCTCACCTTTATTATAAATTTAACAAGTATGGGTTTTGGCTGTGAGAAAATTATAAGTGGGTAAAATGACAGCAGTGCATATCATCTACTTTCAGTGTAATTGACTTTCACATTCTATATACTATTGTTCTCATTTTACTCCATTCTATTTCCTTTAGTTTTGATTTTTAGTTCCATTCCAGAAAGGTTCCATAACTGAAGGTACAAATTTGAAACCGAAAACAGGCCCTGAACATGTACCATAGTATATAAGCGTCAAGTACTTAAAGCATTTATCCAAAATCTCATTGTTCACTACTTTAGCAAAAGTCTTATGCATTTCACATAAATAAACTAACACTCTTCACCGAAACAGTGGAATAAATTACGAGCAAATCCATAAAGCAGTGTACAATAATATTTCACTGCATTAACAATAACTCTAGGGTCTACAGTATCACCTCTCCCTTTATCAAGCATTCTGATTAATTGTATGTTATTTTCTATTCCGATCATTCGTGTTTAGAAAAACTGAAAGCACTGAATTTAAAAAGAAAGGATTTGCTTGGTTTCACTAATCCTAATGTCGCAAGATATCAGCAGCAATTACAACCAATAATTTAGTTTGTGATTGATCATTCCCTCAGATCACATACTCTGAGAAATTAGGTTTTAAACAAGGCAGTGGATTTGAGAAGGGGATTCACTAATTCACTGCTATAAAATTGTCTGAGAATTAGGAATCAGAATAAATGCATAATGGTATTTTTCAGTCTGGAGAAAAAGTTGTAGTGGAGTTCTCTAAGGATCACCTCTAACCAGCCAAACAAGGCTAATGTTAAATCAAAAAGGAGAAAGGGAAACCAAAGTTTGAACTGTGTGTTTTTTTGTCAGAAGGATTATGGCTGCCAAAGTTACAGGACAGCAGGTTCATTGCTCCCTTGTTACCTTCGATTATCAAGTTATTGGAATTTTGTAGAATAGAATCTCAGCATTAAATGACAAACTCTCCGAGCCAACTGGAAGTGTTTCCATTCATTGGTGTTTTCAGAAATCAAGCAATATACAATTCCAAGTGCCCATAATATTATCATCTTCAAAACTGCTCAAACGAACATTCTAGGTACAACTTCTCTGTTAACTGTGTCTGCTTGCCTCTCCACAAGAGAATGGGCTCAATTTTGAGGACCATTAAATGTTTTAATTAAACTGTGTTGTGAATAAAGGGATAGAAAGACTGATTTGATTTTTCTGTCTTTGTATTGTAATAATATACAGCTGATTTTCAAATTGAAAAACTTTCCATGCTTTTCAGTCAAAGCAGTCCAACTTCCATTTCAGTTTATAGTCAATGAAAAGTATGCTGTCTCTTAGTGTATATTTAAAAAAAAACAAATTAACAGCAGTTGGACAGATGAAGAAAGCATACAATACCTTACAATCTATACAGTACAACAGCAGGCTGGTTCTTCATAAGACTTCAGACGCAGTACTGTGTACAGTTCTAGATGCCACACTTTAGGAAGACATGAACGTATTGGAGAGAGTATGGAAGATGTGCACAAGAATCGTTCCAGGGTGAGAAGCTTCAGATATAATGACTGATTGGAGATGTTGGGATAGGTTCATTGGAGAAGGCTAAGAGGAGATTTAACTGAAGTTTTCAAAATCACAAGACATCTGAACCAAGTAGAGAGAGAAATCTTTCCCACTCATAAATTAATCAAGAATGAGAGGGTGTAGATTTAAAGTAAGGTAGCAAAGGTGACTTGAGAAGAAACCTTTTCACACAGGCAGTAGTTTGCATCTCGAATGCACTGTCTCAAACATTGACGGATACAAGTTTAATAAAGTCACAAAGCAGGCATTAGATGATTATAGTAAATAATGAGCAGGGTCATGGGGAAAGCGTAGAAAGATGGCAATAAATCATGAGGCTCATTTAGAAAACTGCACAGACATCTTGTGCTGAATGACCTTCTTCTGTACCATTAACAATTCTGTGATTTTGTGATCCACTTGGGGTGTAAAACTATTAAAAGGCACTTTTTGTAGTTATATGGGGAGAGATCGAGAAATGTTAGTATTCAAATTGCTCTTGGGTGTTCTTGTGCATGAGTCATAAAACATTAGCCCTCAGGTATAGAAGGAAATTAAGAAGGAAATGATATGTTTGTCTTACTTATAAAGAGGTTTGCAGAAGAGGGTGTAAAAGTCACATTACAATGAAAGGAAATTGTTGAGATCACACATGGAGCATTCAGCACAATTTGGTCTTATTACACTAGGAAGGATATAGTTGCTTTACAGAGAATGCATCAGAGGCTAAGGAGGCAAATTACTGGGATGTTCCATTAGAAAAGATTGAGCTGTCAGACATAAATCCTCTAGAATTCAGTCAAATGAGAGATGATCTCTTTGAAACACAAAATGCTTAGAAGGATTTGAAACGGGCAGGATGATATCTTAGAATCCCTACTGTGCAATCAGAGGCCATTCAGCTATCAAGTCTGTACCGACTCTCTTCCCGTAACCCCACATTTATCATAGTTAACCCACCTAGGCTGCACATCGCTAATGTTGTTTTCCTTTGTGTGTGAATGAACATAGGAATCTGACATATTTATGCTGAATGCTGTTTTTGGTTAGAAATAGTGAGATGATTAAAACAAAAACACACAGTCTAAGACAAATTTTTCCAACCAACTGGAAGAATGCAGCTCAGCTCAGAGGTCAAAACAGTAATGGGGAATAGAACACAATCATGACCTTAGTCTGACTAGCATAAACTGATCTCTTTAAGTTTAACATACTACTTCGTCACAGGACACTGAAAGAAATCCGCAAATTTTCTTTTATATCATGCAGTTACACATGACAGTGATTACTATTTTGGATCTTAATGTACATTTCAAAACAAAGCAGTTTCAAAAGTTAAAATCCAATTATCAAACAAATTTAGATCTGGACCAATCATAGCAACAATTACTAATCTTCAAATAATGAATCATTGAGAACATTCCGTAGGAAACAACATTTTCTTCTAATAGAAAGTATCATCAGGTTATTTTGGCCAGTAAAGGCTACAGCAACCTTTTATAATGAATAAACACTATCCTGAATGCTACAGTTAACTAAAGGATTTCTGGATTCCAAAATTCTCAATATTTTGCCTGTAAACATGGCAATCATTGCAACGGCGTGATACACATGTACTTACCCCAATACTGGAAACAGAAAAAAGAATGTTGACACCAGCGTAAATATTCGAAGCAGCCACATGATAGATTCAATCTTGTTGCTCATCATGAATTGCTTTTATTGTTATATGCCAGGAAATAAAAAAAAATGTTATTTTTTGTTTAACAAACAAATACTTCATAATAAGTAATCTAAATCTAAGTGGGGTATTACTGAGTTGGACAGCCCAGGAATCAATATTGGAAGTGTTACTGTTTCACATTTACCTTATAACCTGGACTCAGGACTTCATTTCAAATTAGTCGGCTTAGCCGACAATATTGAGGTGAAAACGACAGTGCAATTAAAAGAAACAACTTAGGCAAGGCAGAATAAGCTGGACAAAATGGGTAAGGCAAAAAACTTCAGATGAAATATAATACAGCCGAACATAAACATACTACCCACACAAGGAGAAATTGGCAACAATTGGTACTGACAGAGGTACAACAGAAATTGAAAGACATCTGACAAACACAGTAGATTTAATATTTAATGTTTTTAACCAATACAAAACAGTAAAGTCATTAGAATAGTTGGACAAATAGCCACAACAGTCATACAGTAGTCAAAGGAAATCATGATCACTGTGATAACCAATGTTTGAATGTAAAAAGACATTTCTGTGTCTTAGAATTCTTAGCTGGAAGGGAAGAATGAAAAAATCTGGCTGCCCCTGTTTTAAGAACTGACCAAGGAGCAGCACTTCAAAAGCTTGTGATTTCAAATAAACCTGTTGGACTGTAACCCAGAGTCATGTGACTTTTGATGTTGTCCACCCTAGTCTAACACCAGCACCTCCACATCGTAAAAGTTGTATGTTAGCTATGACTTCTGAGTTACGTGAGATTGGAAATGGTAACCAAGAGATAAACAAGAAATATTCTTTTCAATGAAGTAGTATGAGCCGATTTGAAGTATTAAGATTAACTTTTCTTCAGTGATGAATACATAAATTGGACTCTTGAATGGATATTACAATAGGAAGATCAGCACTATTCTAAATGGGAGAACAAAGAAAAGTCAAGTCAATGACTTTTCTGACCCACTAATTATCTTGAAATTTTTCTAACTTCCCATTCTTATCACACATCAGGCAAAATTACAAAAAAATTGGAAGCCAGGTCAGAAAAGAATTCAGCAGAAAAATTTAAATGAGAATATTCCTTCTAACAAATGGTTGTGGCAATATTAAACTATTATATTTCCTGCTATTTGCATTTTTGTGGCTTTTAACATCTAAAGTGTGCAACTTCTTCATAATGATGACAACTAATTTGGTCCAAATAAAACAGAGGTGACAGTCCATGTTACAGGTGCTGTGATTGCAGAATGTGAACTAATATGTAGGAGCCAGGGATGCATGCCCTTTCATTCACGCCAATTGTTTTTACAACTTGTGAAATGAAAAGGATACATTCACTCAGAATTTATGTCATACCAACATATATTCCACAGTAAAGCATTTTGAGAATACAAAATTTGGAATTCAACTGACATTCATGAACAGCTGTGTGTTATGAGTTTATAAAGCCTGTGTTTGGCTACCGCATTGTCAATCAGTTATTTTCATCTTAAAATACTTGCCAAAATGTGACTCCACTTTACATTTGAATGAGCAGAAATTCTCACCAAGCAATTACAGCACTTTCTTTGTTTGTATCATGAAAGAGTTACAACCAGTTTCTTAGAACTAAAGATAAAGTTTATTTACTCAGCCAAAAATTTCAGGATCAAGCTAGTGCAAAGAAAACAAATTCTACCAACTTGAACAACATTAATTGCTAAGATTTTGAGAATAATATTAACTCAACTTAACATACAGCTAAATGCAAAAACTAGCAGAAAGAAATGAAGTTATGCCTTCAAGTAGAAAACAGAATTGGTCTCAGAAAAAAGAAATTTTAAACAGTCAGCTTAGAGTCTTGCTGTCCTACAATTTAGCCATAATTGTAAGTCATTCAGAATTGGTGTAAATGTCTAAGAATTATGCTCTGTTCCCTTGTCTGATGACTGGTGTTATGTTAATAACCCAACTAGTTTTGCCAACTCGGGAGTGGCATAAATGGTTGAAGAAATTTGCACTTAGCGATTTTTTTTGCTAAAGACAGTTGCAAGTTTCCTCCTTAAACAACCCAAGTACAATGAGGCACTGTTAGAAATTCCAAGCTATTGCATGTTGGTGTCTTCCTCCAGATTCAACATATTTTGACCTTAAATTACTTATAAAAGAATTTATTCTTTAATGACTTTATTTTCTATCTTGTTTACTTATTGTTTTAGTTTTACTTTACTTCCATTTTGTATTTTAAACTCCTTTCAAACACTGGGAAATTATAAATTTTCCCCCAGTGTTTTTTTAAAATTTAGATCACTACCTTACTGAGATTGCAATCACAGTCATACAGTGCTTATACAATTGTTTATCTGATCATTTCGGGTTTACTTAAGTTGACACAAAAACCACAATGGGAATTCTGTCTAATACTATTGAGGACAAAAGTCCAAATATGATGCTCTACCACAACTGTTCAAACATCAACTTCAACAGAATTATAATTTTTATTCTTAATCAATAATGACTAAAGAAGCAATAGCCTAAACAAATATTTCTTCTGGATTCTATCTGGATGTTTCACAGCATGGTTTGGCAACAGCTCTTCCCAAGACTGCAAGAAACTACAGACAGTAATGAATATAGATTGGACTGTAGGCTCTCTTGAACTTGCAAAGTGGAAAGACCTGTACCATACTTGAACTGACTGTTAGATACCCAGCACCTCGGAAAAATACCTACCAGCAGTTCATTTTCTCAACTGGGCAGCTAAGGAGCAGTATGAATTTTAAAAAAGGAAAAAATAAGGGTGGTGCAAGCTCGGTACCTATTGTTCAATCAGCAATTTTGCTACCCAATCTGTAAAGCAGTCATACACATTTAAAAGCCCAGGTTAAGTCCCCTGTCGACAACAATTTACACAAGTTCAGCTTTGGGGGCAGTAGGCAGCCTGAACTAAATCAATGGAGGTTGGTATTTCATCACCAAGTCACCCTTTATTTATTTTATTTATTTACATATGACCAGACCTTGAATTTAGATGTGCCTCATTCAGAGAGTGTCAGTATTTCTGACACCCTTTTTAATCTGTCAGCCAGGGCTCCCTGATAGGACCAGATTAACAGATCCAACCAGGGAACTCATGTTCTATGTGACGCCCAGCTGGTTGACATCATTACAATCACTAAACAGCGCTTACGATCCATCTGTAACTGAGCTACAGATGGGGAAATTCAGTTAAAATCCAAAATTCTAATCACTGTCTGGTATTTCATACTGGAATTAGGAGATTAGCTAAAGAATTATGCTGAACTGTGATGAACTCTCACCACAAAAGTGGTCCTAACACCAACTCTAATTTTGTATGATCTTATGAAATATTCACCAGTTGGGGCGGGTATCCAACATATGCATTTGATGGTGAAACTACACGCAAATCTGAAAAGACACATCTGAGAAAGGAGAAAATGGGACAGAAATTTAAAGGCAATGAGAAAAATGGGAACACACAATTACAGTGCATCCAGTAGGATTCTGCGGACAGTAAGAAAGGAAAAACTTGGAAAATTCCCTTCAGCCGTCTGAAAGCTTTCAGAAGTTCAGATTTTTAATGCTATGTTGCATTCAATCCACTCTGTCACAATTCAATAAGGCTTTACTTTTCAAATCATTTTTATTTACTTAAAAAAATACAAAGAGCAGACAGAAATAGATTGTTTGAAGTGTTTTTCTGAGTTTAGTTCCCAGTCTATTACATAGCAGCAATGACAATTAAGAATTAGATTATGATGCTTTCTGTCTTTCTAATGCACTTGTTGAAATACAGGGTATAATCACATTCCTTACTGATCAGGTCAATCCTTTACGATCAATTGATGAATTATAGAAATAAAAAGATAAATACTTACCGAGACCGAAACTGGTGTGTATGTTTTAGCACTACCACTGCCAACATCATCACATCCACTTGGGTCAGTAGGTTGTGTAGACCTATCAGCTGATCCTTGCTCCGCCATTTCAAAATTCTCTGATTTGAAACAAGAACACAACATTAGCTCTCCGGTCCAAAAATTATGTTTTTTTCTATTGTATTTGAACAAGACCTCAGCAACCTTGAACACATGAATATCTTGTGGATCTTCACAGAGCTGCATAAAATGAATTCTGAGCTATTGAGGAAATATTAAGAATACTTAACAGCTAGGTCAATTAAGCAAGTTTTATGAAGGGTTTTGAAGGAGGTGGAGGAATTGAGAGAGAGATTAGGCCTAGAGGATTGAAAGTATAGCCAACAAGTAAAGAGGAGTTATGAGGCATACAAAAAAATTCCAAGACCAGCGGGGCAGAGTGCAAAATAGCTTGGCTAGAATGTACAGATAACACGAGCAAAAGCATCAAAAAGGTAAAAGGGGACTGATTTGTGTATTAGAATTCAATGCATTTCAGCAAGGGTGGCAGAGGCTGATGCAGGATGAAATGTGGAAAACAGTGATCAGGATGGGCTAACAAGGTGTAGAGTGGCATGAACACAGCAGGCCTAGCAGCATCAGAGGAGCAGGAAAGCTGGCAGTTCGGGTCAGGACCCTTCTTCGGAAAATTTTCTGATGCTGTGTTCATCCAGCTCTACACCTTGTTATCTCAGATTCTCCAACATCGGCAGTTTCTATTCTCTCTTCAGGATGGGCTGATATCCAAAGACAACTAAGGGTGGCAGGCTGGATAGAACAGTATTGCACCAGTTTTTCTTTTTATTAATTCTTTCACATGATGCAGGTGCGGTTGGCTGGGCCAGGACTGATTGCCTATTGCCAAATACTGTATAGATATAAACCACTGTGCTTATCGGATGGGAGTTCGAGAATTTTGTCCCAATGATGGTGAAGGAAGTCATCAGGATTTTGTGTGACATTGTGGGGATCTTGAGGTGATGCTGTTCTATCCAGCTGCTGCCTTTGTGTTCCTAGATGGCACAAATCATGACTTTGGAAGCCATTTTTGGATAATGTCATACTCAAGCACATTATTTCAGATAATACTTGAAAGTTTTTAATCAAAAAAACTGATGAATTAGGTCCCTGCGTATATGACCCTTAGCCATTTCTGCTCCATGCAGTCCGGAGACTAGAGCAAAAACATAATTAAATATGGGCACTCACAACCATCTGGGAAACTGGCATATCCTTTTCTCTTTGGGTGGAAAAAAGGAATGACAACTTACCAGCTGACTCATCTTTGTCATACCACAAGCAAAAAGGTATATTGAAAGTGAATGGGTGTTAGACAAAATATGAAAATGGATCCCATCAACGTTTCATTTCTGATGATGGCCTCACTCAAACTAGGCAGGACGAATTTCAGAGTAGCAAATGACAAACAAGACGTGTAATCAATACATTTTCCTTGGAAGGAAAGACAATGTCTGGTAGACTTTTGCCTCATGCAAAGCAATATTTTTCACTATCCCAGTACACGTGACAATAATAAATTAAAATTATTCATTCACAGAATGAGGACAATTAAGAGTCAACGATATTGCTGCAGGTCTGGAGTCACATGTTGACCAGACCTGGTAAGGATAGCAGTTTCCTTCTCCAAAAGACATTAGTGAACCAAATAGGTTTTTGCTGACAATCAGCAATGGATTCATTGTCATCAGTAGATTCTTAATTCTAGATATTGATTGGATTCAAATTCCACCATCTGCCGTGGCAGGATTCAAACCCAGGTCCCCAGAACGATACCTGGGTCTCTGGATTAACAGTCAAATGATAATACCACTAGGTCATCGCCTCCCCATCAAACATTCAATCAAATCTGCTGCAGGTCTAATCCAGTAGCTACACTATTGAAGACTCAGCCATATCAAGCACTGGGTGGATGTGAAGTTCCTAAGCTGAAATAGATTCTGTGCCCTTGCCACTCTCAATGCTTCTTCCAGTTGCTCTCCAACATGGAGAAGTATCAATTCATCAGCTGAGGGTGAGGGAAAAGAGGCATTTGCAGAGGACAGTTAGCAGGATGTTTCCTTGATTGGTGTTGACCTGTTGCTATCGTATTCCACTAGGTATGGCATCAATGTTAAAGATTCATTGGCAATAGAGGTGATACCTGAGGTAATTGTACAGAAGTGGCAAGCGGAGTATTAATGGTAAACCTCTAGCTACATTTAGATATCCATTAATAGAATCAGCTAAATAGCATTTTCAGCCATCTGACTAATGGTCTCGATCATAGCATCCCTACAGTGAAGAATCAGGCCCTTCGGCCCAACAAGTCCACACCTACACTTGGTGCATCCCACCCAGATCCATTCCCCTATACCCCACCTAATCCACACACGTCCCTGAACACTACGGGCAATTTAGCATGGTCAATTCACCTAACCTGCACATCTTTGGACTGTGTGAGGAAACCGGAGTATCCGGAGGAAACCCACACAAACACAGGGAAAATGTGCAAACTCCATACAATCGCTTGGGGGTGGAGTCGAACCCAGGTCCCTGGCACTGTGAGGCAGCAGTGCTAACCACTGAGCCACTCTGCCAGTGGACAGGCACTGGAGGTGGTATTGAAGGAGGATAGTCTGATCAACTGGGTTAAGTATATCTCAGTGCAAGAATGACAAATTGTCATTTGCTACTCTGAAATTCATCCTGCCTAGTTTGAATGAGGCCATCATCAGAAATGAAACGTTGATGGGATCTATTTTCATATTTTGTCTAACACCCATTCACTTTCAATATACCTTATTATGTAAATAATTTGCCTTTCTCACAGTCACATCAGGTGTTACTTGTGACTTTAAAGAGCTATTTCAGCAACGTGCCAAGGTGGAAATCCAATTGAAGGAATTCAAACATTGAGTTTTGCAAAAGGCAGGCAGAGATCTTCTTCAGGGGACGTTAGTAATTAAGTAGCAATTGCAAGCATTTTTATTAACAAGTCGGTATTAAGACTTGAATATCCTTTTGAAGTCTATCATTCGCCTCTTTATAATTCACTTAATTGTGTTCTGCTCATTGAAATCTAAACCATTTAGAAGTACAAGCGTTCGAATACTATTTTCTGGGAGAATCCACCACTTATCTTCCTCCTTCCTTCAACATTACTCTCTACTTTGTATTCACGCTGTTACTGCTCCTTTTGTAAACAGGTTTCAATTTCATGAGCAAACCTACTACTTAGCACTTTAATAAACACATTGAAAAAAGTGCAAGTGATTAGATTAGATTCCCTACAGTGTGGAAACAGGCCTTTTGGCCCAACAAGTCCACACTGCTCTTTGAAGCATCCCACCCAGACTTATCCCCATCCCTGTCCCCATATAACCCACAAACCCCTGAAAACTACGGGCAATTTAGCATGGCCAATCCACCTAGCCTGCACATCTTTGGACTGTGGGAGGAAACTGGAGCACCCGGAGGAAGCCCACGCAGACACGGGGAGAATGATTCATGTAAAGAGACGAAACAATTACTCATTTTATGCCGTAAGATCTCAGAAAATACCAAACAGCAAATATTTCTTTCAGTCAATCAGCATTTCCAGAGTTCCATCAGGATTTGCAGCCAAAATTCAAGTGGACACCCCTACACAGGTTCTTATCACAGCCATATTTCAAACTGTGCAACATAATGTTTCTCTATGGAGCAGTAAAAAAGAAGAAGGGAATTCGAAACCGAGCAGTGTTAAGAATCTGTGGTCAGAGATAATGGGAATTGCAGATGCTGGAGAAATCGAGATAACAAAGTGTGGAGCTGGATAAACACAGCAGGCCAAGCAGCATCTTAGGAGCACAAAAGCTGATGTTTCGGGCCTAGACCCTTCATCAGAAAAGGGGGATGGGGAGAAGGTTCTGAAATAAATAGGGAGAGGGGGGAGGCAGACAGAAGATGGATAGAGGAGAAGATATGTGGAGCGGAGAGTATAGGTGGGGAGGTAGAGAGGGGATAGGTCAGTCCCAAGAGGACGGACAGGTCAAGGGGGTGGGATGAGGTTAGTAGGTTGGAAATGGAGGTGTGGCTTGAGGTGGGAGGAGGGGATAGGTGAGAGGAAGAACAGGTTAGGGAGGTGGGGACGAGCTGTGCTGGTTTTGGGATGCAGTGGGAGGAGGGGAGATTTTGAAGCTGGTGAAATCCACATTGATACCATTGGGCTGCAGGGTTCCCAAGTGGAATGAGTTGCTGTTCCTACAACCTTCGGGTGGCGTCATTATGGCAGTGAAGGAGGCCCAGGAATGGACATGTTGTCTGAGGAATGGGAGGGGGAGTTAACATGGTTCGCAACTGGGAGGTGCAGTTGTTTATTGCAAACCAAGCATTGGTGTTCTGCAAAGCGGTCCCCAGGTCTCCGCTTGGTTTCCCCAATGTAGTGGAAGCCATAACGGGAACAGCGGATGCAGTATACCACATTGGCAGATGTGAAGGTGAACATCTGCTTGATGTGGAAAGTCATCTTGGGGCCTGGGATGGGGGTGAGGGAGGAGGTGTGGGGGCAAGTGTAGCACTTCCTGCAGTTGCAGGGGAAAGGGTCGGGGGTTGGAGGGGAGTGTGGAGCAGACAAGGGAGTCCCGGATAGAGTGGTCTGTCCGGAAGGCAGACAAGGATGGGGATGGAAAAATGTCTTGGGTGGTGGGGTCGGACTGTAGATGGCGGAAGTGTCAGAGGATGTTGCATTGTATCTGGAGGTTGGCGGGGTGGTGTGTGAGGACGAGGGGGATTCTCTTTTGACGGTTATTGCAGGGATGGGGTGTGAGGGATGAGTTGCAGAAATGCAGGAGACATGGTCGTAGGCATTCTCAACCACTGCGGGGTGGGGGGGGGTGGGGGAAGTTGCGGTCCTTGAAGAACGGGAGTGGAATGCCTCATCCTGGGAGCAGATGCGGCAGAGGCGAAGGAATTGGGAACTGGGGATGAAATTTTTACAGGAAGGTGGGTGGGAGGAGGTGTATTCTAGGTAGCTGTAGGAGTTGGTGGGCTTGAAATGGACATCGGTTTATAGGTGATTGCCTGAGATGGAGACAGAGAGGTCCAGGAAGGTGAGGGATGTGTTGGAGATGGTCCAGGTGAACTTGAGGTTGGGGTGGAAGGTGTTGGCGAAATGGATGAACTGTTCGAGATCCTCTTGGGAGCATGAGGTGGCGCCGATACTGCCATCAATGTAACAGAGGAAGAGGTGGGGTTTAGGAACAGTGTAGGTGCGGAAGAGGGACTGTTCCACGTAACCTATAAAGAGGCAGACATAGCTTGGGCCCATGCGGGTACCCACAGCCACCCCCTTTGGCTGTAGGAAGTGGGAGGAATCGAAAGAGAAGTTGTTGAGGGTGAGGACGAGTTCGGCGAGGTGGATGAGGGTGTCGGTGGAGGGTGACTGGTCAGATCTGCGGGACAGGAAGAAGCGGAGGGCCTTTAGGCCATCTGCATGGGGAATGCAGGTTTAAAGGGACTGGACGTCCATGGTGAAAATGAGGTGTTGAGGACCGGGGAATTGGAAGTTCTGGAGGAGGTGGAGGGTGTGGGTGGTGTCATGGATGTAGGTAGGGAGTTCCTGGACCAACGGGGAGAAAATGGAGTCCAGATAGGTGGAGATGAATTCGGTGGGGCAGGAGCAGGCGGAGACAATAGGTCGACCAGGGCAGGCGGGTTTGTGGATTTTGGGAAGGAGATAGAAGCGGGGTTGGGGAACAACGAGGTTGGAGGCTGTGGGTAGGAGGTCACCTGAGGTGATGAGGTTGTGAATGGTTTGGGAAATGATGGTTTGGTGCTCGGGGATGAGGTCATGATTTTGTGTTGGGGCCCAGCCTGACAACAGCTTCTGACTGGTTGATTTGTGCAATGCTAAAACGATGCATGCACCAATATCAGTGGAGGAGAAGAAACAGCTAGAGCCTGCAGACAGACAATATTCATTTCTCCCTCTCCCTCTCTCTCTGTGTAGGAAAAACTGAAAATCAAGAAAACTTAAAATAGATAATTCTAAAACTAAGATACCTTCGGTCCCACTGAAGCAAGCAACGATAATCACCTAATATCTTCGGTTCTAAATTCAAAAGATTGAAAGAAAATAACTTTCCACTTTATGGTTTGAACTTTTGATCTTCAGAATTTTGTTTATTCTGGCTATATCTTTTTTCCCCACACATAGTGTCTGAGTTAAACCATTTGTCTTTTATCTGTTTCAAATCATGAGTGTGTGTGTATTTGGGGAGGTCTGAAAGGGTATAGTTGAGGTTACATAGTAACAGATTAACATTGTTTCTTGTCTCTGTCATTATTCAAGTTGCACATTAGAATAAAGAGAGCTACTCTTCTGTTACAGACTAAATGTGGTGCAAATTGCTTTTGTCCTGAATATCAGTCAGCAACGCTCCTTGAAAGCTGTGGCAATGCAGTTTCTCTGAATTTCCTTTGAGGTTTGCCACATATGGATTGGTGTTCTGACACATGTGATTTCCAAAATTAGAAGCCATACATGCATAGACCTCAGAGGTCCATACATCAAATTAAGAAATAGAGGGAGTATTGGTAGTCAGTCAGAAAGGCAAATTGATCATTTTGGTGGTTTCATTTGGATTTTATTTGTTCTGCAATGGCTTGCTGAACGTGGGACACAATAATCATTTTTCATTTTATCTATTCATGGCACAAAGGCTTCACTTGCCCCAGTTAAATTCTGATAATTTATATGTTGATGAAAGACTTTTACATTCTCTTTCACATTTGTTGAAAGTCCCTTTGCATGCTCGTTCACACCCATTTCCTTTATCACTTCCCCTCCAAGTGCTTCATATTCAGTGTCATTCTCGCTTGTATGATGAAACTGACAACTGTCATATAAATCATTTTTCTACTTAAGTTTACCCTTACACCAAGTTCTGGCTTTGATTGCTCGTCCTGTCTGTCTATTGTGCGAACACACTATGTCTGCATCCAAATAATCCTTTTTAAAGACACCCTTGTTCAATATTAGATTTTCTAGCCAATATCTGATTGCAGTTTAAGATAACAAAGTGTGAAGCTGGATGAACACTGCAGGCCAAGCAGCATCTCAGGAGCACAAAAGCTGACGCTTCGGGCCTAGACCGTTCCCTGTGCTGTGTTCATCCAGCTTCACACTTTGTTATCTTGGATTCGCCAGCATCCGCAGTTCCCATTATCACTGATACAATCATGTGATTGCAGTTTAACTGGTTCAGATCTGTTCTCAAACAACTGACAACAGCCCTTCTCCAGTTAAATACTTCTACTAAAGACTGTTTCTTATCCTATTCAATAGCTGAATAAATCTTTTGATACCATTCTCTCAAATGTCAAGCTTACAACATGCATTTAAAGACAACTCATTCCCCTGTGTAATCCAAAGTCACAATACCAATGCCAAATAAAAAATCCATATTTATACTGGCAGCCAGATAGATCATGTAAAGCATGATCCGGACCCAATATACCAGGGAGTGGTTCTATGTAGTACTTTGACCTTGTAGGAACATCTGATGAAAACAGCATAATACCTAAGACATAGGAGCAGAAATAGGCCATTCGGCCTATCAGGTCTGCTCTGCCATTCAATCATGGCTTAAAGGTTCCTCAACCCCATTCTCCAGCTTTCTCCCCGTAACCCTTGATCCCCTTGATAATCAAGAACCTATCTGTCTCAGTCTTAAATGTATTCAATGACCTGGCCTCCACAGCCTTCTGAGGCAGTGAATTCCATTAATTCACCACTCTCTGGCTGAAGAAGTTTCTCCATATCTCTGTTCTAAAAGGTGTTCCCTTTACTCTAAAGCTGTGCCCTCGGGTCCCAAACTCTCCAACCAATGGAAGCATCTTCCCAAAATCCACTTTGTCCAGGCCATTCAGTATTCTAAAAGTTTTAATTAGATCTCCCCCTCATCCTTCTAAGCTTCAATGAGTATAGTCCCAGAGTCCTCAAACATACCTCAAACATTAAGCTTTCCACTCCTCGGACCATTCTCAGAAACCTCCCCTGAACCCGCTTCAGGGTCAGTACATCCTTCCTGAGATATGGGGCCCAAAGCTGCACACAATACTCCAAATGTGGCCTGGCCAGAGCCTTATAAAGCCTCAGCAGTACATCCCTGCTTTTATATTTAAGTCCTCTCAAAATAAATGCCAACATTGCATTTGCCTTCCTGCCTACTGACTCAACCTGCAAGTTTACCTTGAAAGAATCCTGGACTAGAACTCCCAAGTCTCTTTGCACTTCAGGCTTCTGAATTTTCTCCCCGTGCTTTTATTCTTCTTACCAGAGTGCATGACCTCACACTTTCCCACATTATAGTCCATCTGCCAGTTCTTTGCCTGCTCTCCTAACCCTTCTGCAAAATCCTTCTGCAGCCAAAGTCAAAATCAGAAACAATTTACAAACCACACAAAGTTAGTTAGGATGCTGCCGCCACAATACTCCAGTGTTCAGCTTTTGATCTATCATGACACCTATTAAAATGCAACAATGTGACCCAGAACTCGAGACCTCTGCTCGATAGCCATCCTCTGCTTGATAAGCATCGCAAACATCACTACCCCACAAATGCACTGATTGACAAAAACCTACAAGCTGGTTGAAACCATTAGCGCTATACCTCACATATCAATCCATAACCTGATCAACTCATTTACTGCACATACAGTCATAAAGTCATGTTGCATGGAAACAGATTCTTTAGTTCAACTAGTCCATGCCAAACAAACTGAATTAGACCTACCTGCCTGCTCCAAACCTTTCCTCTTCACACAGGAATCCAAATTTTTGTAAATGTTTCAACTGTGCCTGCATCTACCATCTCCTCTGGAAGTTCATTCTACATGTGAATCACTCCATAAAAAATTTTCCTCTCATATCTTTTTAAAATCTCTCTTCTCTCACCTTAAAATGTGCCCCCTAATCTTGAAATCCTCCAACTTCCATCTCAGCACTCTCCTGTACAATAACGATCACCCGGGCATGCTTTGGATCAAGGAAAGGATCTTGGGAGTCCAGAACAAACTTCTCATTTAAAAGAAAATCTGTCAAATGACATGTTTTAAAAGTACCATGGCAAGAATGGTCCTTGCTAACGATGTTGAGAATAGGCCACGGCCCTGGTGCAGCTCTGAAGCATTTACGGTGGGTCACAAACAATACTGCATATTACCAAGGAGTGCCCACTCTACAGACTAAATGGCAGACTATTCCATTTAAACTTCACAAATGAGGAGGTTATTGCTTGGCTTTGATGATTTGTATTATCTAACTAAAAAACATCCGCAGAACAGGGTTTAGCAATGCTTCTTTCCTCCATGGACTCGACGTGTACTAAAGTGACAAAAGTTTGATGCATTATGCTTCACATGGTCCTATATTCACCTTATATCATTTTACCTGATCAATGGATCTAGCTTCCTCCTGAGTCCTCAGCCAGTTGTCTCAAATATTTCACATGATACTAAGTTCCATATTCAAAGGACGGTCTGGGTTTAAAAAAAACTTCCCTTGAAATCCTCAGTACGTCCACAAGTGACCACCTCAGATGTCTGGTCCCTTACTTTAAATTGCTTGATAAATAAAAACGTTAAATCTGTGGTTACCAGGCACCTCACCTCTACCCGACGCTCTACTCCTCTACTCTGTCCCTTCACCCCACTCCAGGACTTTTCTTCAGATTTTTGATGCTACTTTTTCATTTTTAGAAGTTATCTTTTTATTCATAGCTCATTGTTAATATAATATAGTCATCCCGTAACATCTCTAGACAGAACAGCTGGGAAGAAACAGAACTAGAAGAACTCATCAACATCTTTAATAACTATCAATCCTCCATTAAACTGAAAGCCACGACACAAAAGGAAAACATTAATTTCCTAGACACAATGTTTAACTTGGTGAAAAACGACAAGTAAAAAATGTTTATCCCATCACAAATAACTGTCACACATTACAACACACATAAAGCCATCACCCTCACCATACCTACAACAAACTGGTGAGCTCACATTCAATACATGCCCATCACATACATGTAAATCTGCAATACTTAAATCAGGCAGTTACTACTATTCGTACTGTACCGCATGTAAATGTCATACTTGGCAGTGTATTTTACAATGCATTTTCTTTTTTCACCTCAAACAGTAGCTCCTGAAACTAAATAGCCTTAAATTAAAGGTCTTACAGACATTTGCAAGCAATTCATAACTGTAAAATCCCTGAAGTAATCTATTCATGCTCAGCACATCCCACTTGGAGCCTTCTTCTCTCACCTGACTTGGAACCTCTACTTCGTCTGATATACACAACGGGAACATCTACATGTGGTGTACTGTATCCACTGTACCCATTGTGGCCTCCTCTACATCGAGCAAACCAAGTGGAGGCTTGGGGGCCACTTTGCGGAACACCTACGCCCGGTTCGCACTAAACAACTGCACCTCCCAGTTGCAAACCATTTCAACTGCCCCTCCCATTCCACAGACGACATGTCCATCCTGGGTCTCCTGCAGTCCCACAACGATGCCAGCCAAAGGTTGTAGGAACAGCACCTCATATTCCGCTTGGGAACCCTGCAGCCCAATGGTATCAATGTGGGCTTCACAAGCTTCAAAATATCCCCTCCACCTACCACATCACAAAACCAGCACAGCTTGTCCCCGCCTCCCTAACCTGTCCTTCCTCCCACTGATCCCCTCCTCCGACCTCAAGCCTCACCCACATCTCCTACCGACTAGCCTCATCCGCCCCCTTGACCTGATTGTCCTCCCTGGACTGACCTATCCCAAAGAAAGAAAGCTAGCCACCAGAATACATGAACATCAACTAGCCACAAAACGACATGACCCACTATCACTCGTATCCTTACATACAGATGAGGAAGGACACCACTTTGATTGGGACAACACATCCATCCTAGGACAAGCCAAACAGAGACACGCACGAGAATTCCTAGAAACATGGCATTCCAACCGGAACTCCATCAACAAACACATTGGCTCCAAATCAATCTACCATCCCCTGAGAAAAAGAACAGGAAATGACATCACCAACACAGGAAATGACATCACCAACCCAAGGACACCTAACCAGATAAATAGAAAGCGGGACATAACACCAGCGCTTTGTCGGAGGCTCACTGATCATGTTACCTAGAATGGTGATGAAACGTCTGAAAACCAACCTTCCAGCTCAGCGAGCAAACTCACATCCAGAACCTCAACCTGAGCTACAAATCTTCTCAAAACTCGCTGACCTATCCCTTCCCTAACTCCCCACCTACAATCACCTTTACTAGCTCCATCCTCACCTCTTTGAGCTGTCTGTCTCCCCTCCACCTATCTTCTCCTCTATCCACCTTCTATCCGCCTCCCCCTTTTCCCTATTTATTTCAGAACCCCCTTCCCCTCCCCCATTTCTGAAGAAGGGTCTAGTCCTGAAATGTCAGCTTTCCTGCTCCTCTGATGCTGCTTGGCCTGCTGTGTTCATCCAGCTCTACACTGTGTTATCTATATTTTTTATTTCTAGATTATATGCTGTCAGTGCATGAAATCTACAGTCCTCTCAGTAGATCAAAACGTTCACTTAAACAGGTCTTCAAATTATTACTGATTATTAAAGTGGTGTTAGAGAAATGAATAAATAATCATAAAATAAAAACCGAAAGAAGTGCGGATGTAGCACATCAGAAACAAAAACACAATTTCCAGAAAAGCTCAGGTCTAATCTACTGAGCATTTCAAATAAATAATCATGCTGGTTTTCAAAACAGGCAACAAATATATAATGCCTGTTAAACTCTCAATCATCAAACTGGCACTCTACCCCATGATTACCTTCAAGTGTTATGATGCAGAAATAAAAATCTTTTTCAATTAACTCTTCTGTATGTTTTCAATCCTAGTCAACAATATGACCGAACATCTTAAACAGAATAATTAAGGGTGAAATTATCATCATTGCTGGCCCTACCACGAGATATCCAATTGATCACTATTATCAAAAGTGTTTCCAAACTGTCTAATTGCTGAGCCCCAAGTATCCGCTCCTCCTGGAAACCTTCAATGCTACCAAGGTTAGTTCTGTCAGAAATTTCAAATCTGCACACATAACCTGTAATTATAAAGCAAAATCATTTTTGTTTGTTAGGTGATTCCTCTTTAAACTTCAACTCTCATCTGTTCAACTCTCATTCAAAGCTCCAAATTCTCACTCCTCCATATACACCAATATCAGTGCACACTTGTGAAACTGCTATTCTAAATCATTGTTTACTAGGATGGGGATTCTTTCTTCTATCACAAGGATGTTCTGAAAGAGAGAACATAATACATCCACATAACATTAACATTTAAGGAGATACAAAGTGTTCCTCAGAGTCAATCTATAAACAGTATCTAAAAATTGCCATCCAGGGGTACTACAGCATCCCATGCGCAATGGATTAAATGAAATCAGTGATGTGAATTACCAGTAGCAAAATAAACAATCAGAAAGGTAAACATCAAATGCTGACAATGTCCTACACGTAAAGGTAAAGAAGCTATCATAACATTTCTCCTACAAAGAATGTTAATCCAGTTTCTTTGACAGTGCGTCCTTCTTAATGCAAGTCATTACTGAGAATCCTGCAATCTTGCAATTGTGTGCTATTCTGCCATGGATGTATCGCAGAATATCGTCTGAACATTATGAAGGATGCCATTAGTTGCAAAGTCAGCACAGAGTGATATTTATACAGTGGGAGAGGCAGTTTCAATGCCAGTCCGTTGTTAGGCATTCTTTTTAAAAAAATACAACTGCCTTAATAAAAGAGGGGCAACTAATCCAAAACTGAGGCTCAACACCAGCACAATAAAATCTAACGCTAAAAGCTAACATTGCAAAGGCTCCGTAGAACTGCCGGGTCATAGCATGATGTGCAACGCCCCATGTGTATCACCGCACTCAGCTGGGTTGCTAGGAGCAGCAGCAGGGGCAGGAGCTGGGCCCATCCCTCCCACTTAGCCCCCTGCCCGTACAGCCTGTGCCAACGGCGATGTCGACCTACAGCGGAGTTGCAGCAAGTTTGCGGGGAAGCAACGCCAGGGCCTGAGACTCCTCGCTTCGACTTCGGGTACAAAGATGAGGCTCGGTACCCCGATCGCCCAGCATCAACATCAGCAGCATCACCTACCTACAGCCTCCCGCTAAGTCAGCTTCTGGACAGCGGCCTGGGCAATGCTCGCAGCCAATAACCGCCAGCACATTCTCAACCAAACACAACGGAAGGCCGCTGATTGACAGCCCCACCAGCCATCCACAAGGCGGTCTGTTCCCTCGTTGTTGGACGGCTGACCAATCAACGCAGGTTCGCCAACAGGTTAGGCTGTCATCGAACAATGACGGGATATTGTCGGACCAGCACGCATGCGCTCCCATTGCATCCTGGGGTCTGTAGTCCACGCTGTCTCAGAAGTGCAGGATGAAATTCCCAGATGTTTTCTAATCAAATCTGTCCGGAGAAGATATTATTGCACGCCTCTGGAGAACATGGGACTTGAACCAGATAGGAGCACGACCACTGCGCCAAAAGCGCCCGCAGGATAAAATCCCCTTGGGAGGAGGAATTAGAAACTACTGAGGGAATTAGAATAGCTAGGGTTCAAATTAAGTAGGACCTCTAAAGGTACTATGGACCAGATTTATTGTGAATTGACAGGTTAGTCTAGCGTTAAGCAGACCGGAGTTATATGCATTGAGTATTGTGCGAGTTTCCTTTCAAGGGGCCCTGGCATCCATACTAGGCAGAAAGGGAATGGAATGAACTTGGAGTAAACTGGACTAAGACCAGTGTGTTGGCAAGTCAAATGACTCGGGCTATAAACTAAAAATCTAGGAGTGGAGTTCAATGAAGAAAAATTTAAAGTCCAAACAGAAAAAAAACAAGACCATAGATAGGACAAGTGTGACAGGAAGGGACAGTTAAAGAATTTGATAGTAATTATCAGTGAATAAGGGCAAATCTGGAAAAAATAATGAATTTATTTATTTTTTAAATAGACCATCAGAATGCTAGTTGGATGAGGACAGTTAATGAATTTAATAGTAATTATCAGTGAATGAGGTGAAATCCCAGAAGAATAATGAATCAAAATTTTAAAAATTTGGTCTATCAGAATTTCTAGTTGGCTTGACAAATTAATGCAAAGTAAAAAGAAAAACTTGACAATGTAAAGACAAATAAAATAGAAAATAAAGCGGGCTATCTTTGATAATATTAGCTAACATAAGAACAGTAGTGAGGAAGGATCGGGGCTCAGAAGATCAGGTAGTAGTTACATAGTGGTTAGCACTCCTGCCTCACAGTGTCAGGGACACAATTTTGAGTCCAGCCTTGGATAACTGTGTGGAGTTTGCACATTCTCCCCATGCCTGCTTGGGTTTCATCTGGGTGCCCCAGTTTCCTCTTACAGTCCAAAGAAGTGTATGTAGGTAGATTTGCCATTCTAAATTGACATGTAGTGTCCAGGGATGTGCAGGCTGGATGGATTTGTGATGGTAAATGTGGGGTCACAGGGTTAGGCTGCTTGGCCTGCTGTGTTTATCCAGCTCCATAGGCTGATATGCTCTTTGGAAGGTTGGTGCAGACTCTGGTTCAAAGGCCTCCATCTATATTGTAAGGACTCCACGATTCTATAATTCTAGTAGGATAACCCAGGCTAGAGGTAGGAAGAAACTAGGATAGAAAATGCTGGTGGGTGATTTTCTACAGAACACCCAAGATACCAACAATGGAGATAGCATTAATTATGCCGTAATAGGAATTTACAACAAAACAGTGCAATAATCATTGGTCACATTTAGCTTCACAGAGACTGAATGAATTAAATTGGCAAAAATAACTTACAAGATAAATTCATAATATGATTTTGAGATAGTATTCTGAAAAGCCATGGAAGCATACACGGTAAATGCTGGTTTGTATTTTAAAGAAACCGAAAGAACTGTGGGTGGAAATCAGAAACAAAACACAGAAATTGCTGAAAAAGCTCAGCGCATCTGGCAGCATCTGTGGGGAGAAATCAGAGTTAATATTTTGGGTACAGTGACCCTTCAGACACTTACAGTTCTGAGAAAGGGTTACAAGTTTGAAATGTCAACTCTGATTTCTCTCCACAGATGCTGCCAGACCTGATGAGCTTTTTCAGCAATTTCCTTTTTTGATTTTGTTTACATTTTGTTTTGTATAATGAGGATGGTTAATTAATAACCTTATAACAGGGAATGATTAATGAAAGATTTACCATAATACAACAAAATTTTAAATTGTAGTTTGGAGTAATACATATAAACCTCAAAATACTGCACTGAATGTAAATCAAGGCAAACACATGGATATGAGGAGAGGTTATTTAGATTGGAAAATTAGATTACACGTCACGGCAGACAAAATAGAATGCTGAAAATTCAAAAAAAATTTAACAGTTTTCAACACGTATGCAATCCACTGAAAAATAAAACCTTCAAGATCCATTCATGACTAATGAAAAAGGCTAAGGATAGTGTTAGATTAAAACAAGATCCTATAATATTACAAAGAGTAACAGCAAGCCTGAGGATTAGGAAAGTTGTAGAAACTCGCAAAGAATAAACAAAGCTTGTTGATGTGGGCAAACAAGTGTGATTGTAAATCAGGCATTATGTTAAAAAAATTATGAGTTTCTACACTTCTTTATAAAAAGAAAAGAGTAACAAACATAAACAAGGGTTCCCTAAAGGCTAAGACAGAAGTTTAACACCAAACAAGGAAATGGCAGAGGCATTCACAGAATATTTTGAGTGGTCTTCAGTGGAAAATGCAAGAATTATATGAGAACTAGTGGGGAATAAGGATTTAATGTGAGCAAGGAGTTTAAATTGATTAATATTAGTAAAGAGATAGTGCTGAAGAATTCCAAAGGAGTAAAATCCCCTGGACATAATGAACTTTACCCTTGGATTCCATAAGAGGTAACTGCATTGGTATGGTCTTCCACATTGTCCTCAATTTTAGATTTGCCTTAGCAGATTGGAAGGTAGCAGGTACAATATGGGCTATTCAAGAAAAGAATGGAAAAGGAATTACAGGCTCTACAATTCTTGCTGGCGTACATCTCCAACTCTCCATGATCAGTTGTGCTCCACAACCTTGTTATTATGAGGGTCAGACATTGCCACCAGAGGCCCACTTATAACGTTGCCGCAGGGCAACTGGGTTTCAGACGAACACAAGATTTTTGGTTGGGGGAGCAGGGAATATATTTTTTGCAGAACACTAACTCCTAAATTTCACTATACAGAACACACTATAACAGCACATAAGCTGATGGCTACAGCCGTTAGATCAAGTAATAATGCTCCAGGTGGTCCGGTGCATACAAACTTACAGACTAAGAACAAAAGAAGACCATTTGGCCTCACCTGGTCTACCATTCAATAAGACCATGGCTAATGTTTTTATGAGCTACATGTTCCCATTTACCCCCAATAGCTTCTGTTTCCCTCATCTAACAAACTTTTTCCATCTCCACCTTGAAATATTTCTATGATCCTTCTCTCACTGCCTTCTGAGGCAGTGTTCCAAAGTTGTACAGACGAAAAACAAAAGTCTCCTCATATCTTTAGTCTTTGCATCCTTTCGATCAGACATTGACATACTTATGTAAGTCCAACCATACAATCTTCTATCATAATGTGCCAATATGTTACACCAGGCCATGAGCAACTATTTTGTGCAATAATCTTTCAGAAGGTACTTGTTAAATGCCCTCTATACATTGAAGTACATGTGCCTTGCTTTGGACAGATGTTCAACTTTAAAGGTTTAGAGAAGATTTACAAGGATGTTGCCAGGGTTGAAAGGTTTGAGCTATAGGGAGATGCTGTATAGACTGGAGCTATTTTTCCTGGTGTGTCGGAGGCTGAGGGGTGACCGTATAGAAGTTTATAAAATCATGATGGGCGTTGATGGGATGAATAGCCAAGTTCTTTTTCCCAGCGTAGAGGAATACCAAACTAGAGGGCATAGGTTTAAGTTGAGGGGAGGGAAAGATTTAAAAGGGACCTGTGGGATAACTTTTTCATGCAGAGCATGGTGCGTATATGGAATGAGTTGCCAGAGGAGGTGGTGGAGGCTGATTCAATTACGACATTGAAAAGGCATCTGGATGGGTATGTGAATAGGAAGGTCTAGAGTGATATGGACCAAATGCTGGAAAATGACATGAGATTTAGGATACCTGGTCGGCACAGATAGGTCGGGCAGAAGGGTCTATTTCACTGCGGTATGGCTCTTTGACTCTATGCCCCTTTACTCACAGCATGTTACCTCCTCATAGACCTCCAATAAATTGGTTAGATGTGATTTCCTCTTTGCAAAACCATGCCAACTCTTCCTGATTACCTTTGGTTTTTCAAATGTCCTGTTATATCTCTTTAATGATTGATTCTAACTCTGACATTGCGAGAAACATTGAGTTGACCTGTAGTCTCCTGTTTGCTGCCTCCTTCTGTTCTTGAATAGAAGAGCTGTATTTGCTACTTTCCAGGTTGATGGTACCTTTCCAGAATTCAATAAATTTTGGAAAATTCACCCCAATGCATCTAGACCCCTTTTCTAAGACCATAGGATGAAGCCCATCAGGACCCGTGGGCCTCCCAGCCTGTAGCTCCATTGGTTTGTTCATTGTTCCTTACCTGATATTTTAATTTCACCAAGTACCTTGCTCCCTTCCACGTGTTGATTGACATCTATTACTTGAATGTTCTTTCCATCTTCTGTAATGAAGACAGAGGAAAATATTTGTTCAGTTCATCTGTAATTTCCTCATTATGCACGATTAACAGCTTATTCTCGTTCTCTTGAGGACCAACACTCACTATTCTCTGCCATTCTCTCCTATTTTGTCCAATCATCTGAATTACAACCCATCCTAGCACAACTTTTTTTTTGAAGTTTAATGTGTTTCTTAATTTTTTGGTTCACCAGGACTAGTGGACCCTTCCTTTAGAATTTTCCTTTATGCTGGACTATTATTATTCTGAGAGTTTTGAAATATTCTCTTCAACGTCTGCCAATGCTTCTCTATTGATTTGTCTTCTAATCTAGTAACCCAGTTCATCTTATCTAGCTCAGCTCTCACGCCCAGATTGTTGCTCTTATTTAAGTTTAAGATATTTGTTTTACAGCCATTTTCCTCCCTTTCAAGCAGGGTGTAAAATTCAATCTTATTGTGGTCACTGCTATCTAAGACTGTCTTTGCTCTGAACAAATTCATTAATCCTGTCATATTACATAATACTTTTTTTATAACATACTCCCCGGTAGGTTCCAAAAGCACTGCTTTAAGAAATTATCTCAAAAGCATTCAATAAACTCCTCATCCAGGCTACCATTGCAAAACTGACTGCACCATTATATGTAGAATAAAATCAACTGTGCTGTTGCCACCCTTTTGACGCACAGACACCCAGCATTCATCCTTGAATACTTCATCTGTATTCTGATTACTTAAGAAGCCTGTAGGACATTTCTAACAGTAATTTGGTTCCATTATTCCCTGCTTCCACTCAAACTCATTCTATATCCTCATCACCTGGGCCAAGGTCATCTCTTAACTATTTCACTAAAAGTTAGTACTGAGGTACCGCCTTGATTAAAATTGCTAAGCCCTTGCCTGTGCTAACTTCCTATTTTTCTTGTTGATGCAGCTCTCCCTCTTTCTCCGGGGGCTGCAATGAAAGGACAAGTGGCAGTACCTGGATATCTGAAAACAGGAAATTGGAAGGCAAACGTTAGGGTGAGGGAAAGGCTGGTGGAATGGAAAGCAAGTCAAGCTAACTGTGACCATTACTTCATAACAAAAGCAAGATGAAAAAATATGACAGCTTTTGAAAAGAGTTACATAGCAAATTGTCATCCTTAATGGTTTTGGGTAATGCCAAATTTAATGACCTCTGCCACTGCCATCCTGTTGATGTCAATTACTACCTCCTCCAGCAGTGGGGTGGTTTACCAGAACACAAAAATTTAAAGCAGTAATAGACCATTTGGCCCCTCAAGCCTGTATTTTTAGTCAGTATAATTGTGGGTAATCTGATTTTTGCCTCAATTATATTTTTCTGTTTGTTTTCCTTAACCCTCAGCTTTCTGTTGATCAAAAATCTAACTATCTCAGCCTTGTGAATTAAGTATTTTTAATGGCCCTGCTTTATGGGGAAGAGAATTCCACAGATTCATGACTCTCAATGAGAAAATGTTTCTCTGTATTTGTCTTATATTGGAGAACCCTAATTTTTAAACTGTGTCACTTAGTTTAAGCCTCCCCCACAAGTGAAACATCCTCTTTAAACCCATTGTTTCATTCCCTCAGAGGATCTTACGCATTTTATGTGATTACTTTTCATTCTTCTAATCTCAGCTAAATCTGGCTAACCTTTCTTCACGCCATTGTCTTCACCTCTGGAATCAGTTGAGTGAATCTTCTCTGATCTACTTCAAACACCATTGCATCCTTTCTTAAGAAAGGAAAGAAAGACTGTGCACAAATGCACTAAGTCCTTGCAAAACTTTAGCAACACTTCCTTCCATTAAGTGCAATTTCCCTTGCAAGACATACCAATATCCCATTTGCCTTCCTAATCTTTGGAAGTATCTGCACATTATTGTTTTCATGATTCATGTACCATGATACCCAGATGACTCTGTACTGTAGAGTTCAGTTGACTTTCCATTGAAGTAGTATGCTGCCTTTCTCTTCTAAAGTTGTCAAGTTCACAATTTCCAAAGAGTATACCAGCCTCCAAAAGTTTGTTCAGGGTCTTGATTCCAGCTGATAGTGCTGCTGGACAAGTCACATCAGAATGAAACCTGGTTTGATCACAAGTTTTTTTTTGGTTTTGTGAGTTAATGGAGTAAGTTAGTCACTGTGACATATTCACATGAGAATGCAAATTTTCTTCAACAATAGAACAGAGGTTCATTACACAAAAGGAGAAACTAAATTACAAGTTGCCAAAATGAAAATGGCACATTTGTGCTTATTCTCTGTTCCCAGTTAGCTAACCAGGTCTCTATCAATGCTACTATGTTATTTCCCTGGATGACTCAGGCAACCTTTGTGAAATGAGCTACCTTGTGACCTGCTCCTATTTCATTCTCAGGGTTTTCCTTGAGGGCCTCCTTGGACTCTTCAGAAATCCGTGCAGCATGACCAAAGGCCAAATGGCAGAGATTCAGCAGCTCAAATCTGAACATCCCAAAGGCTCTGTTGCACTTAGCACCAACAGAGTTTACTCAACAACAATCTGTAAGCACGTGGCCAAGCATATCCTCTGCACTACATTACCTTGAAACCAGAGAATCATAAGTATATAAGAAGTAGGGGCACGAGTTGGGCCTTTGAAACTGCTCCGTAATTCAATAAGGTCAGCGTCTGAATGTGGTCTTTAGACAATAATCTGGCCTGCATCCCCACCCCCAAAAGTCTTGATAAAAAAATCAGAAATCTGCCTGATTCAGCCTTCAAAATGTAAGTTGTCCCAGCATCCTAGAACCCCAATCCAAAGCAGTATTGTGAGTTTATTTACAGAACATGGGCTGCAGCAGTTCAAGAAAGCAGTTTGTTACTACATTCTCAAGGGCAGCCAGGTTTGGGCAATGGAATGCTTGCTCATGAGTGGTGCTCATGACCCATGAATACATACAAAAAAAAACTGACACTCTCTGGGGAAGGGACTGTCATAAAGAAAGACCCTCTGAGAGGAAAAAATGGTTCGCCCCTGATTTTAAACTCTGTTTCTTTGTTCTAGATTCCTCTGAGGGAAAACAACTTCTTGGCATTGACCCCTTGTGAGACCCTCTCAGAATCTCACATTTCAACCTTGTTTCAAAGAGGACTATGGAAGAACATACTGAGAGGTAGCACAAAATGTACCTTAAGATGAGGTGCCAAGCCAGTGATAATAATACTCGGGACTCCAAAGCACTGAACAGCAGAAGGGGAATGCTACAGACGGAACTAAATGTTCCCGGAACCTATGGATCAGATCAAACATCTGCACTCTTGCTACACCTAGTCGTGAATTGGTCATGGACAGTTAAACAACAAGTGGAAGGAATTATTTTTCCAATGTTTCGGCAGGTGAAGGAGACACAGCTGAAATTCTGTGACTTCTCTTTACATTTGCTGATTGACATGCTGTGTATGTCCAAAATTTTGTTTTCATTTTGTAATTGAAGGAAACTTGCTATTATGAGGGGGCATAGTTTTAAAGTGAGTGGCAGTAGATATCAGGGAGACGTCAGAGGTAGTTTCTTTACTCAGCGAGTGGTAGGGGTGTGGAATGCATTGCCAGAGGGTTGTGGAGTTGGCCTCACTAGGGGCATTTAGGCGGCAATTAGATAGGCATATGGATGATAGTATAAGGCAAGGGTGGAGGTCAGATAGACCTTAGGTTCAGGGTAAAAGGCTGGCACAACATCATGGACTGAAGGGCCTGTACTGTGCTGTACTGTTCTACGTTCTATGTCGTATGAGACACAACTGAAACACAATGAGGGATCAATGTCTTAGGAGAGCAGAAAAATTAAAATGAAAGGCAAAAATGAATCCCAGGTTAATGTGCATCATAGGGACAATGCCATATTTTCAAATATAGTGCTAGGTCTCCAATTTGCTTTGTCTATGTGACTCCAGAACCACACATGTCTGATTACTGACAACTGCCTTCTGCGGCAGCCTAGCCATCAGAGTTGTAAAAATATCCGTGCTGTTTAAATGTCAAAGATCTTTGTAGCATACCATTAAATTTAAAGACCACCCGCATATGTAATTGAATAAACAGTGTCAAAAGTGAGGTAAGGGTCAGTATCGAGCTGAAAGTAAAAGGCTTATGTCATTACGAAGGAAAGTAGAAATACAGAGGATTGACAGAGCTATGAAAAGAATGTAAAGTAGTGAGAACAGTCATGTAAGGGGCAAAAAGGGAAATGAAAATAAACATGCAAGGCTAACTGCAAATGGTTTTATGAATATGTTACGAGGAAAAAGAGGGGAATGGCAGAATAGAAGTCCATTAAAGATGATATCAAGCAAGATTGCAGTGGAAATGCTGACACAACAATGTTAAGTAAGTATTTTGAATTATTTTAAACAAATACCCAGTGGCGTGAGAGAACTTTTCTTTAAATCAAGGGGAGGGACTTAGGAAATTTATCTAATGTTTGGAAAAAAGTAATTAAAAGAAGATTTGTTATTTGACCCAAAAATAACTCAGCTCATACTTTGGAGCTTTCATTTTTTCATATTTTGACAGCTCCATTTTGGTTTATCTCATTTAATTATTAGCTGTCTTTTTTACTTTGGGAAATGGTGGTTCAATTTAAATATGTCAGATTGCTTTTGTAACAACAACACATTTTTCTGGAGAACGTGACTTTTATATTTTTCTGCATATTACCCAAATAATCAGCTTATTGTATTCTGAATAAAGTCATAAACTGTAACTGAAATTATTTATGTAAAGAAAAGGTTGAGAAGTAACATTTCCAAGTTCATAGTTTTCATATACCATAGAATCAATCATAGAATCCCTCAAGTGCAGAAAGATGCCATTCAGCCCATCAAGCACACTGACCCTCCGAAGAGCATTCCATCCAGACCCACCCCATCCCTGTAACTCCACATGGTTTTACCATGCATAATCCACTGGAACATCCCTGTACACTACAGGGAAATTTAGCATGGCCGAGGTGCCTGACCGTACATCTTTGGAGTGCGGGCAGAAACCAGGGCACTTGGCAAAGATGTACACAGACACAGGGCAAAGGTACAAACTCCACACATTCACCCAAGGCTGGAATCAAACATGGGTTCCATGCACTGTGCCACTCATAGATGGAGAAAAGGCGGCAGAGAAGGAAGAATATAATTTAATAGAGAGAGAGAGAGATAGTAGGAACTGCCGATGCTGGACAATCTGAGACAACAAGGTGTTGAGCTGAATGGACACAGCAGGCCAAGCAGCATCAGAGGAGCAGGAAGGCTGATGCCTCGGGCCTAGACCCTTCTTCAGAAATGACCCAAAACATCAGCTTTCCTGCTCCTCTGATGCTGCTTGGCCTGCTGTGTTCATCCAGTTCTAAACCTTGTTATATCTAAGATCTTTTTTTTATTCATTGATGGGGCTCACTGGGAAGGTCAGCATTTATTGCCTGTATTTGTCCTTGAGAAGTTAATGTTGATTCATATTCTTGAACCGCTGTAGTATGTGTGGGGTCAGTGCACCCACAGTAGATAGGAAGTTTCATTGTTGAGGAATGACTATATATTTTCAAGTCAGTAAAGGTGTGACTTGGCAGGGTTCTTACAGTCAATGGTACAGCCACCTACCTACTACCGTTCCTCTTCCATGAGGCAGAAGTGGCAAGTACAGAAAATGTTGTTGAAGGAGCCTTCGTAAGTTTCTGAAGTATATGTTATAGATGTCTTGTAGACATTAATATTAAATTACTCTGTGCATCTGCAGTGAACAAAGTGGATGTCTTACATAAAGGACAGGGTGCAAGTTAGGGCAGGGGCTCTGGCCAACTTTATTTTATGAGGGTTGTTCAAGCTGCATTCCTCTAGACAAAAATATTCCATTGCATTCCTGACTTGTGCTTTCGAAGTAGTGGCCTGGCTTTCAAGAGTGAGGAGATGAGTTAGTTCTTGGAATAATTATGTGTGAGATGTGGACATCACTGTCTAGACATTGATTATCCCTTACTAATTGCCAAGCGTGCAGTTAAGAGTCAACTGCATTTTCTGGAGTCAGATATAGGCCAGACTAGTTAAGGATGGCAGATTTCTTTTCCTAAAGGATATTAGTGAAACTGGTATGTTTTTGCATTAATCAAAAGTAGTTGCTTGATCACCATTAGGTTTTTGATTTAGATTTTTAAAAATTGTACTCAAATTTCAGCTTCTGCCATATCCCTAGAACATTAGCCTAATACTAGCCTATTCCAGTGATGTTAACATTGAACTACCACCACATCTCACTGCAGGATATTCAGAGCCTGTAGCCACATAATTTAATCTGGCTGGTCTAATTAAGTTCCCAAATGTCCTATGGTTTTTTTCACAATACATTCTTACTAGATTCTTGGCACTTTTCCAACTACTACTTACATTAATTTTATTTTAATTGAATTTACACTGTAACTTATCCATTAAAGTGGTCACTTCCTCTGCATTTTGATTTTCCCTTGTTCAAGATGGTCAATAACTAGGTCTTGTGACACTTGAATATGACATCACTCATTAGCTGATGCTTAAATGTCATCAAGGTTATTTTAAATTTGGCCACAAGCTTTTTAAATATCTGAAAAATTGTTCTTTATCTGGGTTTTTCATAAGGCTCCTCTGGGTACATAGTGACTGCTAAAGCTGATCTACGCCTGGAATGTTCTGCTACAAACAGCATACAATATAATTGAGTTTTGGACAAGTTGCTGGCTCAGGATTTCCTCTCCTAATGTTTTCCCTCTGCCACTTACACTTACTTTTAAAGAAGGCTGCATAGTTTTTTTTAAATTTAGTTGCACCAGATGCAGCATTCCTGGGTGAGCTTATTTGTCTATTAAAAGCCTTGGCTAAAACTGTTCCAAAATTTTCTTTTGTTTGTGAGCAGGGAAGGAGGCGGAAAAAGAATTGCTTCAGCATCCAAATGACTTATTGCATTGATATTTATGGGAATTCCTGAAAATATAACTTTTAACATGAGCAGGAATATTTAACATGATATTGCTTCAAAAGTAATTTAGAGATATTTGAAGTTCCTGTGAAAGAACTTATACTCAGAGCAATTATTTTTAAGCGTTCTTCCAATCTGGGGCTAAAGGACCATTAAAATGTTTGTAGAACTAGAACAATGAAATGAAATGAGCACCGGATCTTGAATGCTGATAATAAACGAAGATAAGCTTTGAGAAAAATCTCTATGATATATCAAACAAAGTAAACTTGTTTAATCATTTCTTTGCCAAAATACAAACAAATCTGAGGGTTGTTTGCTTTTCTAATACCATTAGCTGCATTAAACGTTAATTTGCGTGTCAGTTATGGCTCAGTTACTTGTATCTGAATCATTAAGTCCATAAGATCATAAGACCATAAGACATAGGAGTGGAAGTAAGGCCATTCGGCCCATCAAGTCCACTCTGCCATTTAAATCATGGCTGATGGGCATTTCAACTCCACTTCCCTGCACTCTCCCCGTAGCCCTTGATTCCTTCTGAGATCAAGAATTTGTCGATCTCTGCCTTGAAGGCATCCAATGTCCCGGCCTCCACTGCACGCTGTGGCAAGTCACGAGTTCAAATCCAACTCCAGGAATTGAGCACAATAATCAGGGCTGAGACTCCAGTGCATTGCAGGCGTACATTAAACTGAGGCTACATTTGCTTGCTTAGTGGACATGACATAGCCATTAAATTAGAAAGGTTCAGCCTATGGGATATGTCTTCGTTATGTTGAGTTTTCTGAAGGGATTTTTGCTTCAAGCTGAGATAAACTTTTTGGTGTATGTAATCAAACATGCCTTAATACCTCCCAATGTTTCTCCCATGGATGCTCTCATGTTCAATTTCCACCCCAACTTACCATGTGACATTACTGGAACAATGCTTCAAAAGACTAGGTATCCCATGAGCCTGTGCCAATCTATAAAAGCTCGCTGTGCACCCAGACAAGCAATGTCAGTCTGGAGCTGCCCTGCTCATTCTGGAGATTTGCCCTGGACATGGCAGACAAGGGATGCTTGTTGCACGGGCATGAGCCCAAAATTCCTGCTGGACACTGTGGTGCAGACACAGGACTTTCTTTTCACCCATGATCAGCAGTGGAGGAAACAGCACTGAAGCCCTGTCGAGGGTTAGTGCAGTCTAAGCTGACAAAAGGAATACCCAGCATTCAATGACCTTCTCCATTCCGCTCGACTAAATGCCACCATCCATTTTCCGATACATCACACACACACTATCACTGTTACTGCATCCACCTTCCACCAAAGCTCACCCTCCACTATTCTTACTTTTGCCTTTCATATATTCCCCCACTTGGTCTCACCCACCCCGATCCCCACACTGATAACCCTGCATGCCCGCTGTGCTGCCTACCCACTTACCTGGGGCATATCCCTACCTGCACCAACAATGATAGCTAGTTTCATTTCACTTATTCCTGAATCTCTCTCATTCCAGAAGGACACAACTCCCAATATGTCGGAAAGAGTGATGCAGCTGGTGGGCTGCTCAGCATTTAGTTCCTCATGAGGAGAGAGTATTGACTGTAACCACCCTGTGTGGCTGACTGACCTGTCCAATTCCATGGACTGGTGTCAGAGAGTGCTCTTCACTTACTGTGCTGAGCACCCTGAACCAAGGCTATCTGTCTTGACTGAGGAGTGGTGACAACCAAGTCAAGCTTCCTGCCATTGTCTTTGTGCTAAATGGCTGAACAAGACACGAGCAATATGAGCCTGTAGCTCTGACCATAGATGAAAAGTGCGCAATAATGATGCAAGACAGGGATTCTGTGGACACCCAGCTGGACTCAGAGTGAGTGCAATTTGACTTGGTTTGTTTTATTATTGTCACATGTACCGCGGAACAGTGAAAAGTTCTGTTTTGCGTGCAGTAAAGGCAGATCACACCATACAAAGTGCATGGGGTAGTAGAACAGAGTGAAGAATACAATGTTACAGCTGTGGAGAAGATGCACTGAGATCAACATTAAATTAAAAAGTTGAGAGATCTATTCAACAATCTAATAACGGGGGGAAGAAGCTCTGCTTGAATCTGTTTATACCTATACACAAACATTTATATCTTCTGCCTGATGGAAGAGGGTGGAAGAGGGATAACCAGGTGGGAGGATGTCAATGAGTGAAGACCATAGGCATGCAGCCTGGTCCAGCCCAGGAGTTGGATGCATGGACCTGAGCGAAAAAAATCTCCTTGCTGCAGCATTACAATGAAAGTTGCTGGTACAGCCTGAGGTGAAGCATTGAAGTGCAGAAGCATCCTCCAGTGGATCAGAGATGTGTCATGAGCATTCTGACACGTTGGCACTTACTGGATGTCAATATCTATGGATATGGGGTTCGTGTGGCTGGTGCCTATGGAGTGTGGTCTGAGATATTGGGGATGGAGGTCCAATATGCAGGCTCCTTAGAGCAAGTGGCGAGCTGAAGTCGCCAGCTATCCACTCAGAATTCCATCTCATGATTTCTTGATGGTGAGCTGGTTTAGCAAATTCAGTAAAAAGAGAAGCTGAATATTAATACGGTGAGTTGTACCATCAACAAACCGTTTAAAAAGCAATAATTCCCCTTTAATTGTTAACTTGCCACTGTCTAGTGAGAAACTCATCACACTCTGCAAAACAAAAATGGAATGAGATGCTCCTGGCATCAGCATGAGCCTTGTTAGACTTTTCATTTAATTCTACTACAGCTATCACCACAGCCCATGTCGCTCAGACTCCTGTATGATCCCGCCCTGTTATTTTGATAAAGACCAGATAGGTTATGTTGGGTGTCCTGCCAAAGTTTATGCCTCTGTAAACATCATATAAACAGGGGAGGTGATGGCCTAATGGTAATATCGCTGGACTGTTAATCCAGAGACCCAGGTAAGGGTCTGGGGACCCGGATTTGAATCCTGCCAAGGTAGATGGTGGAATTTGAAATTCAGTTTAAAAAATAAAATCTAGAATTAAGAATCAAACCATGAATCCACTGCCAATTTTTGGAAAAACGTACCTGGTTCATTAATGTCCCTTCGGGAAGGAAACTGCCGTACTTACCCGGTCTGGCCTTTGTGTGACTCCAGACCCACAGCAATGTGGTTGACTCTGAACTGTTGTCTGGGCAGTTAAGGATGGGTGATAAATGCCAACTAGTGATGCCCACTCCAGTGAATGAATTCAAAATATTATCTTGTCATTACTGTTTGTAGGAATATGTTGCAAATTCAATGCTGTGTTTTTTACATGACAGCAGTAATTACATTTCAAAAGTATTTAATTGGCTGTAAAGGACCTTGGGACATCTGTTAGTTTTTCCATCTACAAAACCAACTACATGATTAATGAGATGGAAATGTTATGTGGCCAGCTCAGTGGATACTGAGCATCAGACAATGTTGGATATCATCCAGCATGTTTTGGGGAGATCCATTGCACTAATCCTTCCTGTTGGCTTTAATATAGGCTACTGAATCCATTGGGAAAGAATGCTCATCTTAGGCAGGGGATAGACTCAATCTGGATAAACTATAAATTGCTTTATTTGATATTATTTAATGGATATTCAGTTACAACTTAGATACATGATTGCCTCATTTGAGACATCAGGCTAAAATTAAGAGTAGCCTCACATTACAACTACTTAATGATTCTCACACTGCATTGGTTACAAGAACAGAACTCTTAAAAACGCTCAAAGGGAATGAATGGACTTGTACAACATGTTCCCTCTCAAGCTTTTTACCACCTTTAAATTCCTTATGCAATTGTTTCAAAAAAGTGAAGGAGGTTTATCACTATCCTATCTTTACTTGCCATCCGAGTTTCTGACTTTTTTAATGACTGAGGATTTGGTGGGTTGAACATTTGCAGATTGAAGATGAAATGTTCAGGTACAGTTCATTGCTATTACTGGAACCTTGGAGGGTGTTTGATTTTCTGGATGCCCTTTACTGAGGATGTGTTCTCGCAGCTATGTCACGATTGAACATTTGTTTTCCTTCGAGGATCTTTAGTTTCTTCATACTATGTCAGAAAAGGTTTCATGTGTCAGAAAGAACTCATATTCTTCTTCTGACATTGTATTGAGGTATGCTCACCGTGATTCTTATATTCTTGTTTGTATAGTTTTGAATAACATCATCGGGTTGTCAGGTTCCATCTTAGACTGTAAAGCTGACTGTGCTGTTTTGGTCCTGTTTCTTCAAAACAGCTGAATTAGCTGTATCAAGAGTTCAACTCTGATGGTCGAAATGTAAAGTTTAATTATCAGATTTTTGAAGACTCATCTGGGGTTGAAAGATAATTGAATAATTCCTCCAAACCAGTTAACTAAGTGTTTATTGTTTGACCTCTCAGTTGTGAAGAGTTGTCAGACACTAACAAAATTAAACTCTGCTCTTTTCCCTTGCGTTTAGTAATCAATTTTTTGAAACCTATGAAATAATTCTCTTTTTGGGTAAAGTTACACAGATCACTGATATTTGGCTCCTGAGCTATTTGAATTCCTGCAACAATTTCTGGAATATTGAGAGCGAGGCATGGTATTCTGCTCAGAAGTGAGAAGTGTGAGTTGCTAATCGTGTACTCTTTTTCCACACAGTGTTAATGTCTGATTTTAAGAGTATGTTCATTCTTCTTTTACTCAGGAGCAGTGTTCTGTCTTCACTGTTCAAATCTTAGAAATTTGGGGTTTCATCTTCTCAACTAAGAATTTTTTTCTGATAAAATAGTAACAATCATCCTAGTTTCAATTCTGAAATTAGATGCATTGTCATTGTGATGCATGTGATGGTCTAGTGGTATTATTATTGGGCTCTTAATCCAGAGATCCAGATAATGTTCTGGGGACATGTGTTCGAATCCCAACGTGGCAGATGGTGGAATTAGAATTCAGTATAAAAATCTGGAATTAAGAGCCTAATGACGATGAAGAAACCATTGTTGACTGTTCAAAAAAAAAGCATCTGGTTCATAAATGTCATTTAGGGAGGGAGACTGCCATCTTTAGCTGGTCTGGCCTATATGTGACTCCAGACTCATAGCACATAAAAGGTAGAGGTTGGTTAAGAAGGCATTTAGCACATTTGTCTTCATTGCTCAGACCACTGAGTTTAGGAGTTGGGACATCAATTTGAGGTTGTGCAGGACATTGTTGAGGCCACATTTGGAGTACTGAGTACAGTTCTTGTTGCTCTGCTCTGGGAAGGATATTATTAAATTGGAGAGAGTTCAGAAAAGAAAAAGGATATTGCTAGGACTGAAGGGTTTGAGTGATAAGAAGAGGGTGGAGCTGGAATATTTTTCACTGGAGCGTAGGAGATTGAGGGGTGACCTTATAGAGGTTTGTACAATCATGAGCATAAATAAGGTGAATAGCAAATCTCCCTAGGATAGGGGAGTTCAAAATTAGGGGACATATTTTTAACATAAGAGGAGAAAGATTTAAAAGAGAGCTTGGGGCAATTTTTTTCTACGCAGGATATGCAAAGAACTGCTAGAGGTAGTGGTAGATGCAGGTGCAGTCACAACATTTAAAAGATATTTGGACAAGTACATGAGTAGGAAAGGTTTAAAGAGGTATGGGCCAAATGCAAGCAATTCAGACTAGTTTAATTTGGGAAACTTGGTCGGCATGGGTGAGTTAGACTGAAGGGTCTGTTTCCATGCTGTATGACTCTATAACTCTTGGCTGCGCTCTGGGCAATTAGGGAATGGGCAATAAATGCTGGACTAGCCAGTGATGCCCACATCCCATGAATGAATACAAAATAATTTGTTAAGATAATAACTGGTCACCTACTGCTCTCAAGAAATAATGAAACATGTACTGATGAAAGTAAATTTTGGTAAACTGAATTTTCTAACAAAGATCCTCATTTTTATGGTTTTAAACTGTTTGTGCACATTAGAATAATTTGTTCTTTGTTTCAACAGTTGTTTTTGACTCTAGAAATGTTCCACTTTCTCACAAAAATTGCATTGACATGATAGAGTTTATAGTTTAGGACATAGTTTACGTTCATAGGTCTTTACCTTTACGTAACTGGCAGTAAGAGACTCAAAAACTTTTGGCTTGAACAATCTCGAGATATTTTGCTATTTTTGCTCCTTTGAAAGTTGATCAAGTCAGATGGGCCACCTGAACTAGGTTAGCTTTCTTTCCTATCATTCTTTTGAGCTGTTTTTAAATTTCACTTTCTATCACTGTCTGGATAGCTCTTTCCAATGTGAGATCCTCTTTTGATCATAAAACATCTGAAAGAGATGTGTCAGAAACGCTGACAACGATTCTCTTTCATATTAGTCCCAGCTACAAATTACTATAATCACAAAATTCTGAAGGAGATGTCAAGATAATTAATAAATTTGTCAGCAGACTCTCTGGGAAGATAATGTCCTTTTGTTAAAGTAAATTATATAAATCGTACTCGACATAAAGTAATTGTCAAATGCACTTAGTATAATGTCAGAGAAATGTCTCTTTTCTTACATTTTGTTGTTTTAAAACATGATCATCTGTCTGATCTATAGAGTAAATTAATGCATTGACTTGTTCTTTGTTGGGTTTCTTGTCTAACCCTGAAGCATTCTATACAAAAATTAACAATCTCTTGCATATAGTCCATTTCAGTTGCATGATAAAAGGAATTGTGATTTTTACATCTGATTGGAGGTGCAATCTTTCTTGATTGTCATTGTTTTGACCTGCTGTTGTTTCATTTAAATGAAAACTATTGCATGAAGATCTTAATTTTCTTGTGGATACAGCTGATTTTACTGGTCAGTGCTTAAAATTGTTCAATCACTGCAATTTTATTAAATGTTGAATCTTCTTCAGCAGGTATTATAAAGACTATAATTTCTTCTTTAATTATTGGATAATGAAGGTGAATTGCTAATAATGCTTAGTCACAAAGAATTTTAACTTCAATCATATTTTCCTTTTTAGAAATTTTCCTTAATAGCTGAGGAGTTGAAAAGTTCTATATGTTTCAGAATTATCCACTTATTTATGCTGTAAAATCACTTTTAAGGATTTAAATAGCATTAAAATGCTGAAAAGTTAAGAAGTACTACATTTTAACTTTTTGTGCAAAATCAAGGGGACCCTGTTTTTTTTTCAACCTTCTGCTCCATGATTTTTAACCAATTTTTAGACTTTTGACCTTGTTACTCCTTCTTTTCGCCATTTCTGCTGCTTTACTTTTGGAAAAAAAATGTTTAAAACTAAGATAATGAAATGTGAGGCTGGATGAACACAGCAGGCCCAGCAGCATCTCAGGAGCACAAAAGCTGACGTTTCGGGCGTAGACTGCTTTTGGGCTCCTGAGATGCTGCTGGGCCTGTGTTCATCCAGCCTCACGTTTCATTATCTTGGATTCTCCAGCATCTGCAGTTCCCATTATCACTGATACATGTTTAAAACTAAATTTATTTTCAGGAAACATGCTCAGCTGAAGAGCAAAAGTTTGTATTTTTGCACAAATTACTTATTTTTACTAAACTCTTCTATGTCCAATTTTTCCACATTCAATCACCGACTGATGCTATTTTCCTGACTTTGTTGAGAAGTGTTCTTCCTAATAAAGATTTTCCTGGCTGTTTATCCCAAGTTTTAAACAACTGTGATGTTGTGTGTTTGCTTGAAATTGTATCTGGAGCCTTCTTTCAGAGTTTTTGAGTTTGTTTGGCAAGTTTGGCAAAACCGCAAGTGGAATATTAATGAGGTGAGTTGGGCTGTTAATGAGGTGATTTACAAATGATAATGAGCATCAACTGGTAAATTACTGCTGTCTCATTAGAATCTCATCACCACGTGAAAAAACCATAAAAGGTGCTGCAGAGATGAATGCCCCTTGCTGAACAGCTTGCCCAACACTGCCACACATCTCATCATAGCCCACATTACTCAGATCCCTTTCTCCACCCAACACCTATTTTGTAATCCCCTGAATTAGTTGCTGATTTGTAGGTTAATAATAATTTGTGGTGTTAACATGCTGTTAGTTTTCAATTAAAATTAGGTACAATGTGGTTTAGATTTTCTCTATACATCAACCCATCCAAACATCTTATGCATATGATTCAGTGATGTCCTTTAGGCAAGGAAAGTGGCCATCCTTCTCCAGTTTGGTATTGAGCCTACACGTGAGCCCAAACCCAGAAAAATGTGACTAATTGTCAACAGGCTGCTGAATGGCCTAGAGAGACATCGCTTCATGGGAAACAAGTATTGGCCTTGCTAGTGACACCCACATCCTAGATAAGGATAAAGTCAACTTCACAGGTATTTATGCTTCACCTGCTGTTATCAAAATCTTTAAGAACAGTTTTCTATGAACTGTGTCAATTGCAGCTTTTTATATCAGAAATGGCTGAAATGATGAATGACTCAAAACAAAAATGAGGCAGGGCCTGTAGTGTTATCAATGTTCCCCTTGACAAATTGCACCAGAATCCTCTGATCAATGGATATCCATCTTGACTTTACTGAGGTCTGCTGAGAACCATGCCAAGCTTCCTGGTTTTGTGTCTGCTAGACAGCATGGCAAGACATCATCAATATGAGCCTGGTATCTCTGGCTGAAGGGGCAGAGCACAAAAAATAAGGCAAGGCAATTTAAGGCTGGGATGCTGTGAGCTCTTTAATTTCCTAAAAGAGAAACCCAGCCCTCAAACTATCAAGTGGCAATGTACTGTAGGAAGGATGAAAAGACACAAGGTGAGGGCGGGGAGAGAGAGAGAGAGAGAAAGAGAGAAAGAGAGAAAGAGGTTCTGTCGTTTGTCCGACAAGTTTTTAGAAATATCATCACATTCAAGCTAAGAAATACAGATCACTAGAGTGGCTGACAACATTGCATGCGTATCATTTTGCATCACTGTGTGCATTTGTATAAAATACTAAGTGACAGATCTTGTTGCACAGTATGTTTTGCCTTGGAATTATTTGCTTTTCAGTGATTCAAACTAAGATTCACTTCACTGTCAGAGAATTGAAGAGATGTCTTTGGAAGGCATAGATGTCTGTACTCAATGTACAATCAGATATGAAGATGTCTGAGTCAACTTTAGTAAAAGCAAGATGCTCAGAATTCTTACAGAAGGATTGACACTAATAGACTCAAGGAGATTTCCATGACACATTAATACCTAGAGGCATATTATTTGTATTCAGATGCATGTTAATTCAAATTTTATTTATGTTACTTTAAGACTTGCCTCAATTTCAAATGCAAAGAACACTCAACTTTGCAGTCGGAGCTCATTTGCACAATTCTTCACAGTTCGACACAGCTACTTATGGATTTAAAGATGACACCAGCAGAAGGAGATAAAAACTCTCGTGAGTCAAATTTAAAGGGATAGGGATAATTAAGATTGTGTCACAACCAAGAGGACAAAATTTTGAAAGTTTCTAGAGAGCATTAAAAGGCTTTTACACATATTAGAAGTCTTTCTTAAGGATATGGAGGAAAGCAATTATTGAAAGATATACATGTAGACAAATGATGGAGCTGCACAGGACCTGATGATAATGTTCGATTTTGCTTTAGTTCTGCATGTGATGTTTGGGTAATGATTGTCCTCTGTACCATTCCACAGCTCTACTTCACATTGATTTCTTTTGTTGGGCTCTTTAAAACAGAATTACTGCTCTCAGACTGTATTGTTAAGTAGTGCAGCCTCAATTTGCTTGACAGTCTCAAATATGGTAGATGGTGGAGTTTGAAATCCATAAATAGAAGCCTAGGATTAAGGGTCTGATGATGATGAGGAAACCATTGTTGATTTTTGGAAAACCCATCTGATTCATAAGTGTCCTTTAGGGAAGGAAACTGGCTTTCTTACCCTGGTGAGGCCTGAACATGACTACAGACCCATAACAAAGTGTTGACTGTCAGTAAACATACAGAGGTATTTAACAGACGAACCAATAACTTGCAGTTACACAACAACAAATATACACATCCTTAGCTGAGCATGATGCTGCTTGGACTTTTCATGGCTACTGGCTATGTGGTGTCATTCTTGGTTCAGGACCATACTCAGTTCTTAAAGTAGCACAACTCCTTTTTAAAAAAAGGATGTTGGTCCAGAGGTCAGTACTGCAACAACAAGGAATAATTAAGCTTCAAACTGCATTTCATATAAATGTAAGTTTTTGGATGGCTGTCTGCCACAAGCAGATAACACTTCAGCCCTTTGAGGGGACGCAGAGGAATAGATACTGATAACACAGTGCGGAGCTGGAGGAACACAGCAGTCAGGCAGCATCAGAGGAACAGGAAAGCTGACGTTTTGGGTCAGGACCCATCTTCAGAAACGGGGGAGGGGAAAGGCAGCTCCTAAACAAAATAGAGGAGGGATTGAGCTGGGGAAGGTAGTTGGGATGCCAATAGGTGAGTGCAGGTAGGCAGAGGTGGGGTTGGTCAGTGAGGTAGGAGAAGCAGATAGGTGGGAGAGAAGACGGACAGGTCAAGGAGGCAGGGATGAGAAGGAGCGTTCGTCATGAGGTAAGGTCACAGGGGTGGGGAGATTTTGAAACGAGAAAAGCCCACATTGAGACCATTGGGTTGTAGGCTCCCAATGCAGCATATGAGGTGCTGCTCCTCCAGTTTCCAGGTGGTGTCGTTGTGACACTGGGGAAGGGCAGGATGGACATGTCACCCAGGGAGTGGGAGGAGGAGTAGAAGTGGTTCATGACTGGAAGGTGTTGTTGTTTGTAGCAAACAGAGCGCAGATGCTTTACAAAGTGGTCTCCGAGCCTCCGCTTTGTTTCACCGAGTTAGAGGAAGCCACATCGAGAACAGCAGATGCTGTAGACCACATAGATACTGCCTGTGTTGGTGGGTTCATGCTATTCATATGACTTGGATGTGATCTGCTATGCCCTGCATGCAGAATCTGGTTGGAAATTCAACCTCAGCAGAACTAATGGAGAACTTAGATATACAGATGGTCCCTGATTTATAAACATTTGACTTATGAACAAGATTATGAATGATTAATGTTAATTTTAAAGATCCACATGCAAACGTTTCTCACACCTATGAGCAACTATTTTATATCAAGTGTATCAAGTTCCAACTTGTGTAAAAATTGACTTACAAATATACTGAGAATGGAAGTAATTCATAATCCGAAGACTGACCGCAACTACTTGATAAGTAAACAACATTTACTTATCTCTGTTTAGAACACAACTGGCAACATATTGTAACTGTGCCTCTGGCTCTTTTAAATGATTTCTGCGCACACCCAACTTTACCCCTGCTGTTGGCTGCACACATCAACATTTGATCCCAAGCTCTCAAGTGTGAAGCATTACTCAAAGTGAGGGGATGCAATAGCTTCGTAGTATTATCAGTAATTGGTAAATCATTAACCAGCTAATGAAGTGGGAATCTCGGTTTGAATCCCATCATGATAGATAGTGGAGTTTGAAATCAATTAAAAAAAGGCAGGAATTAAGAGTCTAATTATGATGGGGAAACCATTGTTGATTGTTGGACAAATCCATCTGGTTCACCAATGTCCTTTGGGTAAGGAAAATAGCTGGTCTAAATATGACTCCAGACCAGTAACAATGCGCTGACTCTCGACAGCCCTGTGGGTAATAAATGCTGGCCCCTCGCCAGTGATACCTATATCCCATGAATAAATATTATAACAGCATCCTGATACTTTTAAAGGGGAACTGCTTTGTAGCTGCAACACATGGTTGTCAAAATGGAGTCAGTGCCATTGTACTTTGTGTTATAAATGAGATTATGCTCCAAGGTTTCCAGACAATGCACTAGAGGCCTTGATGGAAGAGTTGGAATGATATCCTGTTTCCACAATGGTTGCAGAAGGCTCTCCAGACATGTGCTCAGGAGGCAGCAAGAACACGTAGTGGTGGAGAGCAATGTTAGGAGTTTTGTTCGAGGAATATGGAGTGCAGGAAGCAGTTAACTAATTGGGCAAATTATGAAGGGCAGTGAGTTCACAATCAAACAGTATATTCTATTAATGACATCATTAGCCTCTTACACAATGTAATTCATTATACCTCCATCACCCAATGACCAACCGTCTCTAGAAACCATGGTTCATTGCTAATACCTCATCTTCATACAATTTTGAAAACCAAACAACTCAAAGATAAAATTCATGACAATAATTTAACCATGACAGCAATATCGCTCAAAAGTATTGCCCATCACCCAATGTCACATCCTTTTGTCTTTCAGGAGATGCTGGCCCAAAACCGGAGAAAACAACAAAAGCAGCAGCAACAAGCTAACAGAGGATAAATATATCTTCAGGCACACAGTGGCCATAATGGGGAGGAGCATTGCTGAGTGTGTGGTCATTGGTGGCTTTGAAATAATGGTAAAAGGATTCAATTCTGTTATGGTGATGGGTCAGACACCGTAGTATTGTAATCATTTCGATATGTACTTCTAAAATATGCTTTTTTTTTAAAAAGGAGGAACACTACAAAAGCAATAACTACAGTTGGTTTAAAAATAAACTTATGCGTGGTACAGATGGGATATATCACGTGAAAGTGTTAAGGAAATTTCAAACAGACTGAACTGTAGTCTCTTGTGACTACACAAGTAACCAGGAACTGATGAGCTCCTGCTCAACAGCAAGACACCTCCTGTGGATTGCATTTTAGATACAGTTGGCACATTTTGTGGTTTTTCATCAGAAGAATACACAAGGGCAGGGTTGAAAAGCTACTTTCAATTCCACTGAAATTGACTGGTGTCACTGAACACTGATTCAGTGTAGCATCCTTGGTTTTAGCAGTAGCATGCTGCAAAGAACACAGTTTAAAAACTATTCCCTGGTCACACATGTGTCCCAAGTAAATACCCTCTCTCTAAGTGCTGCAAAATAGTTAAAAAAAGAAAGCAGGAATAAAAAGGAACTTCCATCAGGCGACACAACCAGAATCTCAAACAAAAAGTAAGCTTTCAACAATTAGCTTTACTTGTGTTTGTGCAATTCAGAGAATGGTGTATAGATTCGGGTTTAATGATTTGGGATGCCTTGTCTGGAACCATAACAAATTGGGGAACCTCACCTGAAGACAGATATAAAACTTCTGAAATTCTTCTCTTCAGTTATCATATGCCGTTAGTTTTCTCTTTGTCATTTCAGATGCTTAAGAATTGGAGCCTTCCCAGACAGTGGTGGCATGAAAGAAGAGAGTAACTATGAAGAGGCACCATCACGTGATCTTATAACTGCATGAACTATAAGCACTGACAGTTTAGACAGCCACAAAAGAAATCATATGCAAGAAGAGACAAAGTAGATATCAATCTCCCTGAAATGGGCAGGTCTTTAAAATAGTGATGTTGTTTCTGTTGCAAGCAGCAATGGGCCTAGAAGGTCCAACTTTAGACTGCATCAGGGCCTGGGCTGCATCAGACAGGAATTATCAGTGCTATAGTGAAGTCTTGGGTAGAGGGAAGACAGCAGGTTTGAACTCCATTGATCATGTTTCTTCCCCTGGGGCTGTACTTCAAATATCCTTCTGGTCTGTTGGAAAACAGATTGATGGACTGTTGTGACATACTGAAAGATCTTTTGAACACTGGATTCCAGGGTGATGATGGTTGCAGGTCCATTGCAGCACTCTGGAAATTGCTTGTGTCATAATGGTAGCTCAGATAGCAACCACTGGATATTGGATCATGATGTATTTTACAGGTTTACTGAAGGAGTTGGCCACTTATTCCATTTTTGAAAGTAAGGGCCTTTCCATGTTTGTGAGGGCTTGCTTTCTGGCAGGCTCTCTGATGAAAAACAATAACTTGCATTTATACAGTGCCATTAAAAACTTACTTCCTGATTTGTTTAATTTCCCTTCTGCATTCATTCTTGGTAGTAAACTACACCATGGGCCTTCTTGGTTGTTTTATAACATAAACAACACAACGATATGAAACAAGGAAAGGGGAGCCAGACACGTTATTAAAATAAAGTTTAATTCTTCATTGCAATTTTGGCATCCACTCAAAACATAGAATCTTGATGTTTTTAATATCATATCACAGCTCTGGCCTCTCAGTTGATTAGCATGGATCCACATCATTTATGTTCACAAGTATGTGCCGTGGTTTCTTCTGTAATTCATGTAAATATCAGAGAAGACAACCTTAACGACTGAAAGCAGATATGTAGTGACAATTGTTCCATGTTTGGCACATCAGTCTCTCCCCTGCGATCAGAAGTAATATTTTGATTACTGCATGGTCTCTACCTTGCCAAAAATCACAAACTTATTCATCTATTCTGGACCTTTGCACTGAAAAACTGAGCATTATGCGACTGAGAATATTCTCTTTTCACAATGTATACACTGTGATAACATTGTTTTTATAGATATTCTTATCTGTGGGCACTTTTATGAGTTTCATTTCAGTTTTAAAGCTCTGACAATTGTTCTGTTTCTTTTCTGGTGTGCAAGTATAACTAGTGTGTGAAGTAGAGCCTCCTGCCATTCATAACTGGCAAACAGTTCTATATTTCATTATCAGATTTCCGAGATTATGTCTGGTAATAAAATTGTAAATCTGTTGTTCCTTCAATCAGACTTTGCAGATGATACAAAGACACTATCTGATTTTGTAGCAAACAGTTTGAAGTAGCACATATTTCTTTCTGAATCCCTTCTGAATGAACGTATCTTGAACCACTCTCTGCTGATTTTCTTGTACTTCCTAAATTTATAGGCATTGCTCACTTCTTTTGCAGCCAAACATTTTACTCATAATACAATTCCATCATGAAAATAGGGGTAGGAAACAGGTTTGGAAAAAAAAGCGATTAAAAATTTAGCAAATTACGTTACAACACACCAAGAATATTTATTTATTTTCTGTCTTTACCAATCATAATTGACTGGGCGACAGACCCAACCTCAATTGATCGTCTGATTCTGTTATTAAAAACAAGGAATGAATGGTAAAGATTCAGATAATGTTGAAGTGTGACTTCAAAGTTTGTGCAGAAGGATGCTGTCTTCTTCCGTGGAATATATCTTGCGATTGTACAAATGAAAGCATCACTACTCTACCAAACAATCGGACAGAGTGTTAAGTACAGTCATAGCAATATCCACTCCTGCTTTCACTAATAGCAATCCATACAGTAGCATTCAACTCTTTCACTGGGTTTGGAATATTCTCCAGCTAAATGGTGACATGTAATTATCCATTTTCAATACTAACCTGTGATAACTTTAGGATATCTGTGCAGGCATAACATGAGTTGGATGCAGAGTTAAGCCATTCGTCCCAGCATGAACAAGATGACCGAATGCCACCCATAAAAGAAAGGCCTTGAATTTGGTTTGTTCACACTTGCAGAATGAGGTAGATCATCCACCCAAGTATGGTGAGTTGGGAGACCCAGTCATTCATTAGACCCACTCTTCATTCTTCCCTACTTACTGGAACCATGCTGTGTAATTATTTTAGCTTGTGACTCTGCCATTTACATCATGTTTGTGTCAGTGTCTCAGGTGGGAGAGGAGACGGAAAATTTGGAAAAGAGGGAAAATGAGTGGGTACAGCTTTGGGAATAAATTAAACAAACAGCGATTCATAATTCTTCGATGCCCTTGTTGGATAATTGCTAAGAAATTGCTTGTGCATTTTACATTCTAAATGGTGTCATTTAAGACTGATAAGGTCCATCCGGTGTTCTAGCCAAAGAAATATCAGCCTTTGTATCAGACAATGTAACATGCCATTATCGTTTTAACAAGTCAAATTTTGTAACCAACCATGCTTGTCTAATCCTCTCAATACAATTCTCCAATCACAGAATTGGCTACGAAACTGCCTTTGTCACCATGTTCACTTTGTAAGGAATGATACATATCCGTTCTGATCAGTCTGATCTTGGTAGCATTCAGCCTGATTACTGGAGGGTCCAATTTTATTTTTAACTTTTGATTCATTCTGGAATCATTCTGACCTTTTTTTATTTCACTCCTTATTTCTTTCTCCAAGATAAATGTACTTTAGTTCACATTAAGTTTCCTTGTTATAGTATTGCTTTACCATATTAACCTGACACACTTGCTAATTTTTCCTCCTGTGTGGGGTACTTGCTCTGTGCTTCATATCATTCAGTTCCTTATTGATTTTACGAGGTTATGTCCAGCAACAAAATTCTGGGCTTTGGTTTTTTTATCTGCTCGAATTATTATTTTTTATTAAGAACATTTCAAGTGCTTTTAAATTTCCCATGGTAGAAGAGGAACCTGCAGATCAATGAGGTGAGACTCCCTATTAACGGAGCAAACAATAATCTCCTTCAATAGACAGCCCACTGCTCCCTCATGAGAATCTTCTCTTGACACAAGAACTCTGTTGGAAACTGCAAATTATTGCTCACAACTTTGAGAAAGGCCTTGTTGGACACCTCCTGGATTTCCTGCCATAGCCCATTTCATTCAGGGCCATATAGGATTGTATCTCTTATTGTTTCACTTCCTTGTTCAGAAGAATGATGAAATAATGTGTTCAGAACCTCCAGTAGTCTGCTTGACTTTCATGAGCCATTTACCCCTTCCATAGAATAGCAGAAAAGTTATAGCACATACAGATGCCATCGAGCTCATCAGATCTCCATTACCTGAGTAAAGTAACTACCTATACTAATCCTACATTCCAGCACCAGGTCCACGGTCATGTGGGTTACAGTGATTCAGGTACAGATCCAGATCCCTTAGAAATGAATTGGGATTTTTACATCATCTAAAAAACTAAGCAGTGAATTGCAGAAACACACAGTCCTCGGCATGAATAAAGTTTTTCCTCAAGTGCCCTCTAATCCCCCTACCAGCCATCTTAAATCCACGCTGCATGGTATTTGATCTCTCAGCTAGGGGAAACAAGTATTCCTTGTGCATTTAATTCTCGCACCTTGTTATTTTTACAAACCAATAAAATCTTTCCTTATCCATTTCTGTTTTCAGGCAAACAACACTAGACAGTCCTCATAGCTGCAACTCAAGTCCTGGCACCAGTGTTCTAAGTCTCCTCTGAAGTCTCCTGAGAACAATTTATCCTTTGATGTGCTGTCCAGACTGTTTCCCATTGTAGCCTAAGCAGTGTCTTACATAGTTTCATCAGGACATCCACTGCCACTAGTAAAATATGAGTCAACACATTCCAACTGTACAACTTTTATAGTTTTGCCACGCACTTTCCTAGTAATTACGCAGTTTTCTGAAGATTGTTCAGGTGTTCCTATTACTGCATCTTCCCAGCTCGTTTTACACTTGAGGTGAAATAAGTTTCAACTTTATTTTCTGTAAATTTAGGCAGTAAATACAGATTTCTCAATAAATCAAATCTATCATTGGAATCAGAACTATTCTCAAAGACATTACCTTTTCTATCTTCCTTTACTATAAGCTTATTGTCCTATTGTCTGCTTTCTCTCTTTTTGAAAATTGATATTTTTCGACTCCATTTCACTTTCCTTTCTCTTTGTTTGCTTTTCTCTTCACTTTTCATTTTCTTTTGTTGCTCTTTCTCTCCACCCTCTAATTCAAGCTTTCATATTTCTCTTTTCCTTTCTCTTTTTAAAATCTTTCTTTTTTTCCATATCTTCCCTTCTCATTTCTCTTTCACTGTCTTTTCCCATAATTCTTTTAGTTTTTCTTCTGTTCTCAAAGCCAAGTATTTTCATTTCTTATTGAATCTTCATGAATTCAAGTTTCCCTTCTTATAATTTAAAATTATCCACTAACTGCCCCAATGTAGCTTTAGTGAGTGATTTCAAATAATTCTCGATGAAATTTTTGATTTTTTGGTTTTGATTTTTATTGTCACTTGTACTCAAGTACAAAAAGTACAGGAGTCCAGTGAAAAGTGTATAACGTCATTGCATAAGGTGTCATCTGAGGCAACAGTACCTAGGTACAGAATCTTAAGAACCAAGTAGAAAGAAAGTTAAACACTGCAATGAATATAGAAAAGGCTAAACATACAAAATAAGGTTAAAAGTTACACATTGCAGACCTCCTCAGTTTTAAGTAGGAAATAAAGCTTATAGTTCAAACACTACAGCCTTACTGAAGTGCTTAGCCATGGTGGGAACGCACTTTGAGGAATTACGTTGTGACCGGAAGCCCAAGCTGATGCCACACCAGCCCGAGAGACTGCCACGTAATACTGAAAGCCCACCACGTTGGGCCAAAAGACTACCAGGTTACTCCCAGATAAGCCTTAGCAATAGTAGATGCTATTTCTAAAGTTCAATTGTCTGTTATACTTCACAACAATACTCCCAATTTAATGTATACATTTACTCATTTCATTAAATATTCCTATTACATTCAATGAATTCCAACCCTGCTAAGAACTGCTGTGATTATACTGCTATGATGGCAATACATGACAAGTCAGATTTCAGATAAAACCTGGCTTGATAGAACGTAAGCCTTATTTTTGCTGTTTGGTTACCATAGTAGTTAGTCATTGATCATATTTACACATTGTTGCCAATGTACTTTTAGCAAAAGACTGCAAGATTAATTGCACAAAAAAGCTTTTAAGATAATTTGGAAAGATTTTATCATAAGAAAGCATGAAGAAACTCTTTTCCCCAGCAATATTCTTTACAGATGCTCAAACCCAATGAAGCATCACTCCTATCTTCTCTTTAAAATTTCTTATCCAACTGACAAGTTTCTGAGCATTTCCTTTCAGTGACTTTCTGCACATTCAGCTGATGTGTCTCTCCATCTCCCCAAAAGATACAAAGGCACAAAGTAACTCAGCAACCTTTCTCACTGAACACCAAGATAAAACTCAGGGATTTTCCCATCTTGTCTATTCGGACTGCTAGATAACAAAGATTTATTTCCAGCTCTAATGGCTGAAAGACTGCCAAAATTAAAACTTCCTTCTGTTGGTATGAAGGTTGTTTTCTTTTGAACTGATGTTGCTTGGGGACCAGATTTTCTTTCAGTTGGTCATTAGACATCAGCATCATACACATTTCAGCAAATATATCTCACTAAGAAGATTATCTTGTCAATTCCCTCAATTTGCATGCTTACTTGGAAATGCAGCTTTGAACTTCTTCAAAATGACTTTCTGACTTTTTAATAAAAAAAGTCATTTTTAGGAACTAAAACCAAAATCGATTTACCTCTAATGTTAAATTCAAGTTCCCAAATGATGATACATCTTAAAACTTCACCAAAACAATCAATAAAAAAAATTGGCACATCTGAAACATGTACACATTTGTGCCCCCATTGCCATCCATGTGCTATAGATACATCCACAACACCATTAATGTGATAGTGCAGCATTGGTAGAGGGAGTGAATGTTTGTGAATGTGGTGCCAATCAAGAAGGCTGCTCTGTCCTAGATGACATCAACCTTCTTGAGTTTTGTTGAGCTCCATTCATCCAAGTCTCTGGGAAGTATCCCAATACAGCCCACACTTGACCTCCAACAACCTTAACCATCTTTCTTTGTGCTAGGTATGACTCCATCTGGCAAAGAGCTTGGCTCTCAATTCAGATTGTCTTCAGTTTTGCTCACCTTCCATGGCGTTACACTCAGTCAAATACAGTTTTGATATCAAAAGCAGTCACCCTCACGTCTGGAATTCAGCTCTTCTTTCTATGTTTGAACCCAGGCTGTAAGAATGTCAGGAACTGAGTGGCCCTGGCATGACCCAAACTGGGTATCACTGAGCATGTTATTGCTGAGCAGGTGCTGCTTGATAGCACTGTCGATATAATCTTCTATCAATTTGTTGATGATTGAAACCGATGCGGGAGTCATTGGTCAGATTGAATTTTTACTGATTCTTTTTTTAATAGGACATAAGTGGGCAATTTGCCACATTATCAGGTAGATGCCAGTGTTGTAACCATACTGGAAGTGCTTGGTTAGAGGTTCAACAAGTTAAGGAGGCCATATCTTCAGTACTATTGCCGGAATGGTGTCAGGCTCATAACCTTTCCAGTATCCAGTGCCTTCAAACTATTTCTTGATATCACATGGGGTGAAACAAATTGCACTGTACAAAGTCACGGTGGATCATCTACGCGCCACTACTAGCTGAAGATTGCTTTTCACGCCTTAGCTGTACTTTTTGCGCTGATGTGCTGGGAGCTCCTATCATCGAGGATTGGGATTTTTATGGAGACTCCTCCTCCAATGAGATGTTTAAATGTCCACTACTGTTCATGACTGGATGTGGCAGGACTGCAGAGATTAGGTCTGCTCCTTTGTTTGTGGAAATCTAGCAACTCAATCCAGCAACCTTCAACATTGAGTCAGCTTAATCAACACTGGTGCTGCTGAGGCACTCTTGTTTGTGAGCATCAAAATTCCCCATCCAGAGTACATTTGCTGCCCTCTATACTTCCTCCAATTGCTGTTCCTCCAGTATGGAAGACTACTTGTTCATCAGATGAGGGCCAGCTCTACGTGGTAATCAGCAGGAGGTTTCCTTGCCAGTGTTTGACTTCATACCTTGAGATGTCATGGAGTCTAAATTCAATGTTAATTACTCCCAGGGCATGTCCTCCCGACTGTCTACCGCTGTGCGCCACCTTTGCTGAGTCTCTCCTGCCAGTAGGATAGGTCATTTCCAGGAATGACGATAGTGGTGTCGAGGACATTGCAGAAAAGGTGGGATTCTGTGAGTGTGAATATGCCAGGCTGTTGCTTGATTGATTCACCAGACAGCTCTCCCAATGCAATGTATTAAGTTTGATCATGACCTTTCTTGTTCAGTGGGAATAAGGCAGTTAGGTGTTTCAAGTGGCTACTAGGAATTACTTGGTGAGTGTGGGTGCCTGATCAATTCACACCCAAAAGAAATTTGTTCAGACTAAATCCTGGTTAAAAGCTGGTGGTGCCTTCATCAATATTTGAAGATTCAAGTCTAATGACAAAATTCAACACCATATAGTTTTAAGTGTGAATGGCACCAGGATGGCAAGTGCCAACCAGGTTCCATAAGGGGTCGAGGCAAGTTTAATTTTATTTTCATGATTTATTTGAAAGTGAGGAGGAGGACAAGGAGTAACTCTCCTAAACCCAAAAGGAAACATTAAGCCCTCTCTGCTCTGGAACTTCTCTTCTTCCTGGTTAATAGTGATTACACTCTGAATCCAGATTCCCTCAGTACTTATATGAAAAGACTGTTCCCATGATAGCAGTACTCTGCAGCTCCAAATACTACTCTGACACTCATTGACCATCAATATGCTGAGTTCACATGGGAGCCTGCAATCAAATATGGTATTGAGGTGAGGATGATCCAGGCTTTAAGCCAACAACATCTTGTGTGTTTTTTTTCCCCACACCTTGCACCCCCACCGTGAATTACAATCTGGGTATTGACTTGGCTGTACAACTGTTTAACTACATTAATGAAAGATAATTTCTGCCAATGCTGATACAATTTCTTTTACCTTTTTGTTCACTACTCGTTCATTCATCTCATATTTGGTGTCTATGTTTTGCCATTGTCCAACCTCATTCACCCCAAACTCTCCAAATTCCACCCTACCCTATGCACATTTCATTAACATGGATTCTGCTCTTCTGTTACACCAACACAGAAGATCCCTAAAATTTGAATGCTTTTATCCAATAGATTCCTCAGTTCAAGTTATCATTTCTGAATCCTGATCATCAAACAACTAAAGCCACATTTAAAAAATGTGGAATGCACCAAAACAATGCAACAGCTTTTGTGCCTTTTTTTTCACCCTTTCCTTTGCATTGTTTGTCCATACCCAAAGATTTGAGCAATACTGAAAAAAAATAAACAAATTGCCAAGACTTGATCTGTGCCACTGTTGAAGTAGTGACACACTATATGGGAATTTAAATCATTCAAATATTACCATAATGTTGCTTAAAACATTGGGAACAAATTCTATCTTCAAGTAATTTGCAGAATCCTGTGTGTCGCACCTGGACTTGTATAGTTATTCACAAATTCACTGGTGAGTAACTACAGTTATGTTAGCTCACTTTTTTTGCATTAGCAAGTAAGAGAATCCATTTCAGAAATGTATATTTTCTTGTAACTTTTTCATTTGAGACCCGGTTGAGTACAACGAGCCTAATCGTTCACGTTCTTCAGAAAGCAATGTTTGAAGCTGCTTTTTGGATTCTACCCTTGAAAAAGAGCTGAGGCTATCAAACAGATTGCCCATGTCTATAAAGATCTGAACAGAGAAAATCGAGAAACAACTGTCAGTTAATTATTTTGTTTGTGAACATTGTCAATGGAATTCAAGATTATACTTTTCAAGGCGATTTCTAACTTAAGATTTTTAAAAAACCCTGGATTACAAGACTTTTCACATGTTCACTTGAATTATTTATAGAGGAAAGGTTGCTTCATTTAACACACTGAAAAATCAATGTGAAAAGTGCCTTCTTTCACATATTACATTTGTTTTCCTGTCTAAGGGGCATGGTTCCTTGCTGCAAATTGCACAGATGTTAGTCACAAAGGGTGCACACAGAGAACTCCACTCCTGGGTGGCTAATTCCTTTATTCAAGAAAAGTGGAGACCCTAACATCTACTCTCACAGAACATTGGGATGATTCACTCAAAGCTTTTAAATGTTCTCAGGCAATCCAACACAATCTGGGCTCATTTAAATTTTGGCTATTACTGGATAACACAGCCAAAGAATTATGGGTTTGCAAGAGCTTCTGCCTTTATTTTAATGGAAGTTGGATGGACACCTGACTCTCAAGTGCCAATCCGCTTTCAATATAATTCTGAAAACACTACATTTTTATTAAAAATTACAATAGAGCTGCACATTTGAAGAGATTGTTTCATTTAGCTTTAATGATACCAGAGATGAATATTAACATTTCTAATGTATCTTATGACATACATAAAATAGTTTCATTAAGAGGTAACAAATTTTCAAAGAATAATTACCGGTTTATTATTTTGTTTATTTGAGATCAGATTCTCAAAAGATCACAGCAAATGTTATAAGTTAAAATGATAAATTTGCATATTGTGAGTTAATAATTGCAGCTGACCTGCACGTACAACAATGCTAAAAAAAAATTCTTGGTTTTCTAGCTCAGGCCTTTCAAACTTTGTGTGGCAACTTCATGTAAACATGTTCTCCAAGTGCACAAATAGTCTCCCGTTGTATCAATCTGAAACTTATATTGTCACTTTTACATTTCCTTGAAAATTCAGACTGGAAACTAATCAGTAGGGGGTGCTACAAACCAATGAGCTGCATGTCTGTCAGCCATTGCCTTAAGGCATCCTTTACATTCACAGTACAGACAGCAGATGGCCTTCTCTCTGAGGAATCCAAGTTATTACACAAGCGATGCAGGTTAAACTAATTTTTCTTGTAATCTCAATTTTCAATCATAACATAAGCAATGAATTTTTCACATTTCTCGTTTTTAGATATACATTTTCACTGTCAATACATAACTAAAACGAGTTCAGCAAGGCTGCACAGCCTCTGGAATTAATACCATTCTCTGATTATTACTACATAAGTATATTTCTGACTAATTGCACCTTATCATCTGAAATCTTTGCGCATTTTTAATTACTGTGTCTTCATTAAATAAACACAGTTTCACCGCTCTGGGTTGATATATTTAAAGTGTGCTATCATTCCACTGCACCATGGACCCGGGTTTGATTCCATCCTCGGGTGACTGTCTTGTAGAGTTTGCACATTTTCCCTGTGTCTGTGTGGGTTTCCTCTGGGTGCTGCGGTTTCCTCCCATAGTCCAAAGGCATGCAGGCTAGGTGCATTGGCCATGCTAAATTGCCCGTACTATTCAGGGAGGTGTAGCTTATGTGGGTTATGGGGGGGGGGGGGGGTGGGTCTGGGTGGGATACTCTGAGGTTCAGTGTGGACTTGTTGGGCCGAAGGGCCTGTTTCCACACTGTAGGGATTCTATGATTCCGTTGCTGTGAAATATAGTTCCTGAAGTGTAATATAGAAATTAATTCCACTATATCAACAACAGGGATCAACAATCATGCGATGTTGTGTTGTCGAACAAACATACTGATTATACCAATGGGACAAATCATTAAAGCCAGACAATATTGGATGCTGTTCCAGGAATGTTGTTTATCACTTGCTCACAACACCGAAATTGGTGGAAAGGCACGTTGCGAGGGGATATTACAGAGTGATATTGATATGTTAAGTAAGTGTGCAACAAATTGGCAAGTGGAATATGATGTGGGAAAATGTTAAATTTTTCATTTTGGAAGGGCAAACAAAAGAACAAAGAGTATTAACTAAATAGAAAAAATGCTGCAGAAAACTGCAATACAAAGGGACTTGGGGACACTTGTGCATGAGACACAGAAAGCTATCACAGATGTGCTGCAGGTAATCAGGAAGCAAATGGAAAGCTGGCCTTTATTTCAAGGGCTTGGAGTAGAAGAGTAGGGAAGTCTTACTGCAACTGGACAAGGTGCTGGTGAGATCACATCCAGAGGAGTGTGAGAAAAGAACTGTGAATGCTGGATATCTGAAACAAAAACAGGAATAGATGGAGAAACCCAGCAAGTCTGGCAGCATCTGAGGAGAGAAAGCAGAGTTAATGTTTTACGTCCTTTGGAATACTGTGAGCAGTTTTGGTTCCCTTATGTAATGCAAAGATATCATTTCATTGGAGGTGGTTCAGTCAGGTTCATTTAGATGATCCCTGGTATGGAGAGATTGTCCTATCAGTAAACAAGTTTCACAGTTGAGAGTCTACTCACTGGAGTTTGGAAAAATGAGAGATGATCTTATTGAAACATAGAGAATTCTTCAGAGTTTGACAGGGTAAATATGAGAGGACTTTTTCCTTCATGGAAGAGTCTCAGAACTAGAGGGTGTGGCCTCAGAATAAAGGAATGCCAATTTAAGACTGAAATGAGGTGGAATTTGGAGTTAACGTTTTGAGTCCAGTGACCCTCCCTCAGAACCTTCACTGGACTTGAAACGTTAATTCTAATTTCGCTTCACAGATCCTGCCAGAACAGCTGAGCTTTTCCAGAAATTTCTGTTTTTGTTCCTGATTTACAGCTTCTGCAGTTCTTTCGTCTTTTATGAGGAGGAATTTCTTCTTTCAGAGGCTTGAGAGTCTTCGGAATTCCTTGCTGCAGGGAATTGAGAGAACAAAGTCCTTGTGTATATTTAAAGTTAAGATAGATAGGTTCTTGAACAGTAGTGGTATCAAGGGTTACAGAGAAATGATAGGAAAGTGGAGGTGAGGAATGTTGCTTCAGCCATGATCCTATTGAATGGTGGAATAGACTCGAGGGGCAGAATGACTTACTCCTGTTCTTATTTATTATGGTCACATGAACCTGGAATGAAATGAGTTGGATTGACACATTAGATAGAATAGAGTCTCAGAGATATACAACAGGGAAGCAGACCCCTTGGCCCAACTTGTCCATGCTGACCAGGTTTCCTGAAATGAATGAGTTCCATTTGCTTGCATTTGCCCATATCCTGCTAAACCTTAGAGATGGTAGGGACAGCAGATGCTGGAGAATCTGAGATAGCATAAATAGGAAAGGTTTAGCAGGATAACAAGTTGTAGAGTTGGATGAGCACAGCAAGCCAAGCAGCATCATAGAAGCAGGAAGGCTTCCTGTTCATCCAACTCTATGCCTTGTTATCCTGCTAAACCTTTCCTATTTATGTATCTGTCTAAATGACTTGTAAATTGTACCTGCCTCTACCACTTCCTCTGGCAGCTCGTTCTATATACGCACGACCCTCTGTGTGAAAATGTTGTCCCTAAAATTTTGCTTAAATCTTTCCCCTCTCACTTTAAACATTTGCCCTCTAGTTTTGGACTCCCCTACCCTAGGGAAAAGGCCTTGGCTGTACGCCTCATCTATGTCCCTGACGATTTTATACACCTCAAGAAGGTGACTCCTCAGCCTCCTACACTCCAGGGAAAGAAATCCCAGCCCAACTAACTTCTTAAAATGCAAACCCTCCAGCCTCGGTAACATCCTTATAAATTCTTTTTGCACCCTTTCCAGTTTAATAACATCCTTCCTATAGCAGGATGACTAGAATTGTATACAGTACTCCAAATGTGGCCCCACCAATGTTCTATTCAGCCATAACATGATGTTCCAACTCCTGTAGTCAGTGCTCTGACTGATAAAGCCAAGCATGCCACTGAAAATACTTTTTTTTAAAACTGGGGTCAAACTAGGTCCTATCTAGAGTGATCTTTGGGCCCCATCCACTTGAGGGGTATTTGCAGAAGCAGCCAAGTCAGAATCCATCACTGGGAGCTCTACCAAATGTAGGGACAGCGGACAGCTTCCCTCCGATTGGGCATGAAATTTTGATCGGTTCGCAGCCTCACTGGAAGTGTGCGTGCTACTCAGTGGCAAGGAGACCGACACCTTGGAGGGTTACAATGAAATCAAAGATGGCTAAAACCAGTAGATTTTTGGGTCAATTCATTTGGGCCAGGGGCTTGTCCATTCCTGTCATTGGGATATCAAGACTCCAGTTCCAATACTGCCCGGAATTGCTGCTAGGATACTGTCTCAACTGAGCTGCTGGCCTTGACTTTCTGGGGAGATCATGTCAAAACATAGATGATCCTGTCAAACTCATTCCTATCCTCTTAATTATCCATATAATGGCCAATACAAAGGGAGCGCTTGCTTGTTCTCCTGACTCTGGCAGGATAAACCAGACATAGAAATGCATCTGACCACATTACAACCTTAAAAACCAAAAGAACTGCAGATGCTGTAAATCAGGAACAAAAACAAATTTGCTGGAAAAGCTCAGCAGGTCTGGTAGCATCTATGAAAAAAAATAGTTAACATTTTGGGTCTGGTGACCCTTCCTCACATAACTTATCTTCTGTGGGTGACATTAGATTCCATTCACTGAATTTAGACATCTGGGCTCACTTTCACATGTATTGGCAAAGAAAAAATAAGTTACAGAGTCACAGAAACCTATAGCACATAAAAAGGCCCTTTAGCCCATAAGGTCTGCACAAGTCAAAAACAACCACCTAACTATTCTAAGCATTCCATTTCTATGTACTACGACAGCATAGCAGCTGCCATTCCCACCATTAGCATTACATAATTCTCAGCTTATTCACCTTGCAGAAACAGAAAGCTTTTCTCCTTTTTCTGTTCAGCAAGAAACCTTTTAAAAAGAATTGCATACCTCCTTCCAATTAAGCTTCAAATTTCTACAAAGAATCCTGCATTCTTCCTGACTCTCTCTATGAAATATTACAAAAAGGAAAGAAAACTGGATGTCATTTTCTGTAGTTTCCCAGATCACAGATTTGAGAAAACTTCTAGCCTGGGACTCCTTGGCCTCACCCTCTCTGAAGGAGTTGACATTATTTAGGATTCATGGAAACTGTTGTGGATAGGGTATTTTCACTGATTAGACAATGATTATGTTAGGTCTTGTAACATAAGTAACATGGCAATGTGGTTGACTCTCAATTGCCCTCTGAAATGGTCTATCAAGCTATCCAGTTGTACCAATCACCAAGAAGCCTCAAAGAAATGAAACCGATGGATTATCCGGCATCGATGCAGAAACCAGTAAAGCCAGCAGCAGAAACAGCCCTGTTGACCTGCAAAATCCCCCTCACTAACATCTGGGGGTTAGTGCCAAAATTGGGAGAGCTGTCTCACAGATGAATCAAGGAACAGCCTGATATAGACATACTCACAGAATCATTACTTACAGACAATGGTGACACTGCCATCACCATCCCTGGACGTGCCCTGTCCCACCGGCATGACAGACCCAACATGGGTGACAACACAGTGGTATACCCTCAGGGGGAATTGCCCTAGGAGTCCTCAACATTAACTCCAGTTCTCATGAAGTTTTGTGGGTTCAGGTTAAACATGGGCAAGAAAACCTCCTGCTGATTACCATATACCGTCCTCACTCAGCTGATGAATCAGTTCTCCTCAATGTTGAACAACACTTAGAGGAAGCACTGAGGATGGCAATGGCACAAAATATACTGTGGAGTTGGGGATTTCAATGTCCACCACCAAGAATGGGTTGGCAGCAGTACTACTGATCCAGCTGGTTGGGTCCTTAAGGACATAGCTACTAGATCAGGTCTGCGTGAGGGAACCAACAAGAGAGAAAAACATATTGCATATCATCCCTACAGTGTGGAAACAGGCCCTTTGGCCCAACAAGTCCACGCCCACCCTTAAAGCATCCCACCCAGACACATTCCCCTATGACCCACTGAAACTAAACATCCTTGAACACTACGGGCAATTTAGCATGGCCAATCCACCTACCCTGCAGATCTTTGGATAGTGGGTGGAAACTGGAGCACCCGGAGGAAACCCATGCAGACACAGGGAGAATGCAAAAAGTCACCCGAGGGTGGAATCAAACCCAGGCCCCTGGTGCTGTGAGGCAGCAATGCTAACCACTGAGCCACCAAGCTGCACGTTCTTGATCTCATTCTTACTAAGCTGCCAGCTGCAGATGCATCTGCCCACGACAATATCAGTAACAGTGACCATTGCACAGTCCTAGTGGAGACGAAGTCCTGCCTACACATTGAGAACAACCTCCATTGTGCTGTGTGGCACTATCACTGTGCTAAATGGGACAAACTTTGCACAGATCTAGCAACTCGACGGTGCATCCGTGAGGCACTGCAGACCATTAACAGCAGCAGTAACGTCATGGACCAACATATCGCCCCCGACATGCAACCATTACCATCAAGCCAGGGGATCAACACTAGTTCAATGGAGAATGCAGGAGGTCATGTCAGGAACAACACCAGGCATACCTGAAGAAGAGATGTCAACCTGGTGAAGTCACCAAACAGGACTACTTGCATACCAACAACATAAGCAGCAAGTGATAAATAGTGCTAGGTGATCCCACAACCAATGGATCAGATTAAGCTCTGTGGCCCTGCCACGTCCAGTTGTGAAAGATGGTGGATGATTAAATAACTCATTGGAGGAGGCGGCTCCATAAATGATGGAAGAGCCCACCATATTAGTGTAAAAGATAAGGCTGAAACGTTCACAGCAATCTTCAGCCAGAAGTGCCAAATGGATGATCCACCTTGGCCTCCTCCAGCTGTCCCCAGCATTACAGATACCAGCCTTCAGCCAATTTCATTCACCCCACATGATATCAAGAAACAGTTGGAGACACTGGGTACTGCAAAGGCAATGGGCCCTGACAACATTCCAGCAAAGGCACTGAAGACTTGTGCTTCGGAACTCACTGCTCCCCTAGTCAAGCTGTTCCAGTATAGTCACAATGCTGGTATCTACCCAGCAATATGGAAAGTTGTCCAAGTATGCCCTGTACATAAAAAGCAGGACAAATCCAACCTGGCCAATTACTGCCTCAAAAGTTTACTCTCAATCATCAGTAAAGTGATGGAAGGTGCCATTCACAGTGCTATCAAGCAGCACTTCCTCAGCAATAACCTGCTCAATGATGCCCAGTTTGTGTTCTGCCAGGGCTGCTCAGTTCCTGACCTCATTACAGCCTTGGTTCAAACGTGGACAAAACAGCTGAATTCTGGAGGTGAGGGGGCAGTGACAGCCCTTGACATCAAGGCTGCATTTGACTGAGTGTGACGTCAGTGAGTCCCGGCAAAACTGGAATCAATGGGAATCCAGGCACAAACTCTCCGGTGATTATAGTCATATCTGACACATAGGAAGATGATCATGGCTGTTGGAAGTCAGTCATCTCAGCTCCAGTACATCTCTGCAGGAGTTCCTCAGGGTAGTGTCCTAGGCCCAAGCATCTTCAGCTGCTTCATCAGTGATCTTCCTTCTATCATAAGGTCAGAGTTGGGATGTTAACTGATGATTACACAATGTTCAGCACCATTTGTGACTCCTCAAATGCTGAAGCAGTTCATGCCAAAATGCATGAAGATTTGGTCAATGTATCAGTAGTGAGTTTTGGGTACTGTTTATGTTCCTTTCAATTTATGAGGGTGTGTTTTAGGGTTAATGGGATTATACTTTTATTGTGTGATTAGAAGTCTTTGAATTTGCGCTATAAGAAGGAAGTTTAGGTTATTCTGTTTTATCTTTTTCTTGTCATGAACTTCAATTTTATTCTTGAAGCAAAATCTGCAGCACTGCATGCTTATTTCAGTGAAGAAACACTTCATTAAAACCGAAACAAATAAAAACATGATCTATCAAACCAGGATCCTGTCTGAAAATGACATTAGCTGGGATTATGCAAAATCCCTTTCCACTTTATATTTGATTGTTTTCGTGATCATAAGTTGCTTGCTTGATTCTGGACTTAATCAATGAACTTTGTTATACAGCTAATGGGGAAGTCTCATCAATGCTATACATACATATTTACAAGAAAGAAATTTAGCGAATCAACTTTAAACCTGCTTACAAGCTAGGGGTTCAATTCCAGGATAACAAATCATTTGTGCTTTATGTTCTCTCGTGATTTTGACAGGTTTGTTTTGGTGGACCTATTGTTCAAAGGTGAAAGGCAGCATGGAGGCATGGGGATTGAGAGATAGAGTCAGCGAGTCCAGCATGGGGGAGAAATCAAGCCCTCAAGAGGAAAGCCTAGCATGGAGCGACTTGCAGGCCCATGGCTAAAGTAGGACCGTAATTTGGAACTTTTAACATCATTTCTTATTTACTATTTTAAACTAAGAAGAGCCGTAAATTTTGATCTTTTGACATTTCTTTATGTTTATTCTTTTTGACCTAAGATTTTGTACCTATGTACCTTGTACCTAAGAGGATGCCATGAATTGTGACATTATAAACTTTTCACTGGTCTCCCGTATCCCTGTACGTGAGTAAACATGACAATAAAATCGAATTCAAATTCAAATTCTAAATTCTGAACTGGTTAATGCCTTAAGCACCATCCATCATGATGATATCATACGGACTTGGTAGCTTAAGATTTCAAAGGAAAAAGACTGACCTTCCATGTCCTACGCATAAGTCTGTAATAAAGACTGTCTTATCAGTGCGACTTGTACTCAGTTGTTAAAATGCAATAAACTACATGTTAGCTATTACAAAATCTTTTCTTGATGGATTAATGAGTGGTTTTCCACTACAACACCAGTTCAAGTAAGGCCTGTAGATCCCTACCCAGAAGAAAAATTGTGATAGCAAACCTCCCACCTCATGAACATTAATTTGCTTTTTATTCATTAACATGTTGAGGGCATTGCTGATTAGGCAGCATTTATTGCCCATCCCTAATTGCCCAGAGGGCAGTTCAAAGTCAACCACATTTTGCTGTGGGTTTGGAGTCACATGTAGGCCAGACCAGGTGAAGATGGCAGTTTCCTTCCCTAAAGGACATGAATGAACCAGTTGGGTTTTCCTTGACAATCAACAATGAATTCATGATCAACGCTAGATTCTTAATTCCAGATTTTTTTTTCTATTGAATTCAAATTCTAACATCTGCCATAGCAGGATTTGAATCCTGGGTCCTCAAAACATTATCTGGATCTCTAGTTTGACAGCCCAGCGATAATACCAGTAGGCCATTGCCTCCCCTTGTCAGCAATAATGCAGACGGTCTAATATAACAGGAACTTTAGTTGTTTTTAATCAACTAATTCAGACATGGCATGACACACATCCAGGAATTGAACCTGGAATGTCTGACCCAGAGGCAGGGATGCTGCCATTGTGCCACAAGAGCCCTGCTATCATGTACTTTACCTTTCTTGGCCACAAGGCATCCCATCGGCTGTAATTTTTGAACAGTATTTTATGATCAACTTGTTCAGACATGTTAAGACACAACTCTGGAACAGGTGGGATTTGAACATGGGCCTTCTGGGTCAGAGTACCACCTCCACACCACTAAAGCCCCTAACATGAACTTTAAAGGTTGCTGGTGAACCTAATGAAGACTTCCAGGAAATCATTACTTCCTCTGGGGTCATTGATGTAACTGTTAGTGCCTGAGCCACACTTGCAAGTAAATTGAACATGATATACAAGTTATGTAATGGATCTAAGCCCAGATTCATGTTTGTTAGTGAAGTGATACATATTTAACAACAATCACCATCATAACTTAAGGTCCCATTTCAATAATGCCAATGCTTATTTAGCCTGATTTGAAGTCTCACAGAATAAAATGTTGGTGCTTTGTTTTCTCACTCTCCCAGTTGTGCTGCTGCGAGGACTAAACTGCATTTTTAAAGAATATGACTTTATTTCCATTCTTGTGAATTAGAAGATGGTCTTCCTCAAGTGCTATTAGTCTGCTTCTCCACAGCTGACCCACTTGGTGGTAGCTGAGAACAACCCACATTCTGGGTTTAATTTCTGGGTGACATGTGCCCACTGGCAGTTCCTCATGATGAGCAGCTGTAATTGGGAAATAGCAAGCAATGTCCTTTGCCTTTCTGTTCAATAGAACACCACCATTTTATGACATCTACACGGTGATCCATCATTTTAACCAAGTGGAAAACAAAGTTACAAGGTAAATATTGATCACTTAGTAGGAGCTATCCCGAAGGGATTATTTCCATTCTTTTATCTCACAAATCCCAATGCCATTATATTACTGCCGGTAGAACTACATGTTCATACTAAAACGACAAATGCATCAATTAATGCCAGGGATCTTGTCAGTTTTTGAAGGAGAGTTATAAAATCTTACAAAACAGAATGTGACCATTTTCCACATTGTGCCCTTGCTGTCTCTTTGAAAGAGCTATCCTATTAATCCCATTTCCTAGTGATTTTCCAGAAAGCCTGCAATTTTCTCCTCTAGAATCACTTCGAAACCTTTTCAGACAGTGCATTTCAGATTGTAACTAAAACAAGCAATTCTCATCACACATCTGACTCTATTTCAATGACGTTAAATTTGTGTCATCTGGCTCCCAACCTTTCCGTCACTAGAAAAAAAAAATCTTTTCATTGTTGCAACCAAGCGAAGAGGAGTGAATCAGCTCTGCCCTTTCCAGCCTTCATGAAATGTAAGCTCTTTCAGAATGTTAATCTACTTCTTTCTAATGAAAATGTAGTTAGCTAATTTCTTTGTAACTGTAGGGAGTCAATTATGAGGTTTCCAGAAAGGAAGAAAGAGTAATTTTGTTACCTGTTAACCTTGAGAAAAATAAACAAAGGGAGAACGTTAAGCATCTACGCACACATGCACAGTACTCAAAAGGAAGAGAAGAATACAGAATGAAGATGATTGGAAAATGCAGTTTAAAGAACTCACCATGACCTCGAGACATAAGGTATCAACATGATCCCATAGTAAAATAAAGAATGGTTGATGTTGGAAATCTGAAACAAAAATGGAAACTGCTGGAGAAATTCAACAGGTCTGGCAGCATCTGTGGAGAGAAAGCAGAGTTAGCATTTTGTGTCCAGTAACCCTTTCTCAGAACCAAAAACTGCATTTTTTTATTGCAAGCTGCTGTAGCTTCTGTTCTGCAGTGACAAATGCATCTTCTTCATTCTGTCAAAAGCAGTGCCTTGAAATACAACTTGTTTAGTGTATTCTGCCTATTAAACCTGTGCTTTTTAGGTCTGTTAATTGAAAACAAACTTCCATCTTCAATATATGAAGATTCCTATGAAGTTGTAAATGAAAACAGGTGAGGTATTTTTCTCATCTAATTGGGTCGATTGGTTTAAGTGCTTTTTGGTAACACATTTGATTTCAGTCCAGACAGATTACATTTACTCAATGTTGATTTCGTTAATCTGTGTGGCCGAGTAATTCCAGCAGCCATTTTATACCTGTATTTTGTCCCTTTTCAGAAAAATTTCAGGCCATTACAGTCATGCTTGTTAAAACCAGGTGGAATTTTATTTTATTACCATGATGACATCATTAATTGAAGCTCTGTGATTTTGAATGTTTTTTGTGAAATCTGTTAACCTTCTCTATTCTAAGCAGACACTGAATGTATAAGTCATTTGTTGTTTGTAGTATGTAGCGATTCAAATGCTTTTTCCTGTGGTTTGGTATCCAATGCAATGATTCCAAGAGAAGAAACTTTTATTGTACCTTCTTTTCTTTTCATGCAGGCATAATTTATTTGGTTCACTTTTTAAGCAGTTTGTTGACACCAACAACAATTTTCTCATAAATGTGATTGCTTGATCCACTTTGGAGGGATACTTCCCCCTTCCTCATTTGTTTCAGTCAGCTGTGGCACACATTGTGCTATCACAGTAATGTGACAACTTTTAACAATCTTGACACAGCAGTTAATGACTGCTATCAAGTTAATAGAAAGCATTCAATTTGAAACTTGTTTCTCATGACAATTCTGAAGTTGAAACGATAAAAATGAAATAGTGTTTGGAGCTAAATTTTGGTGAAGACTTCAATGTATTAAATATACGCTGTCTGGAGCCCAGGGCTTTCCTCTGAGTTGTCATTTTTTTTTTTCTCTAATAGTTTCTGTCAGAGGCTGGTGGAGATGAATCAGTTCAGTAATCGCCAATTCAGTAGATCAGTTCTTTGCAAAGTTTCTAGTGGGATGCTCTGCGCTTACCTAAACTGGGGTCAAAAATAATAACTTTCATGTATGGTCTAAACAGCATCCAAAGAGCATTCCCACACATCGACGATCACTGTAACAATGACTTTGTACTGCATCTAAGCATCACTCACCAGTGTCAGTCGCAAAGGCACTACTGATCTCATTATCAAAGTGGTAGGCATTATGAAGTCATCACTTTCCAAGTGTTTCAGGCATAATATTCTTCAACAATCAAGCTTTATCATGTTATGGTTTATACATTGCATCAGAACACGCTTCCACAATTATGGATTTGAGTATCAATACTTTCAATGAAGTAGGTGACAATTTCTATTAAAGGTCAATTGAAAGTTTCATATGACGTTTTAGTTATTTTATAAGCAAAATGACAATGACAGTGAAATAATCAGTTTCCACTGTTATTCCTCTGAAACTGACAGCAGATTCTGGAATCTGCACGTGTTCAGCTAAACACAAAAATATAGATGTTACTCTCAAGTGATTCTACACTTCTCAGTAGGGTAGAGTGTAGTGCTATGTTGAGCTTTGCCCCAGTATCATGAAACTGACAAGAGCTCCCACTAATGTAGGAACTGAACCCAAAGCTTTATGTTCAGAATTAGGGAACATTACCATTGTTCTGCAAGGCCTTTTATTTTCATGTGGGTTTTTTTTAACTCCAACAATCAATGATTGTTTCATTGCAAACATTGTTAAAATTAGCTTGCAGCTCCAGATATGTTCATAAATGATGTGCATTTCAATTCCAACTCTGGTGAGGTTTGAACCCATGTTCCCAGAACTTGATTTGTTTGGTACAAATTCAGCATAGACCCATAATCCATCTCAGCCAGAATCTAGATTGAGCCCCATATACCTCATCCACAGGCTAGCCATCTAGCCAACTGATCCAACCGCTCTCAGTTGAATCATATTAGTCCTCCCCTAAGGGTGAATAAGATTTTTTTAGGTGACGCCTGCTGCTGGATTTATTCTTGTCTCAGTTGAGCATGATAACTATTACTTGGCCTACCTGATAGAAATATTGTACAGGACAAGTTCCACAGTGACCTAATTCTTCTAGCCAGTGTTCTGTCACAGAAAATTGGCATGATCATCATTGTTTGCCATTCTTGCAAGTTTGGTATAATTGTCAAAATTTTCAAGTTTTCTATGTATACTAATATTCCAGTCACTACCTATATATATATAGTAGTAGGAAGATAGTGGGCGTAGCACAGACCCTGAGGGAACACTACACACTACCATCCTCCAGATTGAAAAGTAACCGTAACTGATTTCGGCTCCTTGTTGCCGACCAGCATTAGGCTTGTTGGGGAGAGATATCAAGGTGGAGTGTTCAGTTCTGTGTTCAGCAGTCTAAGTGGCCTTTATTCAGAGCTCTTTTACAGCATGTTCTGAATCTGGTGTTCATGCAGGTTTCAGTTGTCCTCTGAATTACACCTCAGATTGGAGGAGAGGTCAGTGATGCTCTGACTTTCCTAGCTGAATACAATATTACTTTCAGACATTTTGTGTTAGAGTGATTATATGCAACATTGATGCCATTGTTCCATCCCCATAACCTAAACATCCAATCCTGTAAAACATGGCATCGATGATGGACACCCCTATGGGCAGCCTAAGAGTTCACTATGATCTCATGTTTATCAGATATTATCATCAGACCTTGGGATCTTGCAACATGTGCCATTAACTTACATGCCAATGTCAATGATTATACCCTTTCTCTGACATTTGCTGGACTTGTTTCTTTCTAAGAATGTTCCAATTGTTTCAGAGATAGTAGGAACTGTAGATGCCAGAGAATCTGAGATAGCAAGATGTAGAGCTGGATGAATACAGCAGGTCAAGCAGCATCAGAGGAGCAGGAAAGCTGACATTTTGGGCCTGGACCCTTCTACAGAAATGGGGTAGAGGGAGGGGGATTCTGAAATAAATAGGGAGAGAGGGGGAGGCAGAAAGAAGATGGATAAAGGAGAACATAGGTGGAGAGGAGACAGACAAACAGGAGGGGGTGGAGCCAGTAAAGGTGAGTGTAGGTGGGGATTAGGGAGGGGATAGGACAGTCCAGGCAGCACGGACAGGTCAAGGGGGCGGGATGAGGCTAGTGGGTCGGAGGTGAGGGTGGGGCTTGAGGTGGGAGGAGGGGATCGGTGGGAGGAAGGACAGGTTAGGGAGGCGGGGACAAGCTTGGCTGGTTTTAGGATGTGGCTGGGGGAGGGGAGATTTTGAAGCTTGCGAAGTCCACATCGATACCATTGGACTGCAGGGTTCCCAAGTGAAATATGTTCAAATTGTGTTGTTCATTGTATTCCTTGCTATTGTTATCAAATTCTGTTACTCATATTACTTCCTGCGATCATAATCACAGGATGCAAAAAGATGCTAATTCCTATGAATTGCTACAAAATTCAAAATATCAATCCTTATATAAGTTTAGTTAAAAAGTTATATGGTTCCACCTAATGTTAGAATTCTTAATCAAATGAGTTGTGCATAGCTTCTGTCTCACCTGACCGTCTATCTTGCAGCTGCACCTATAACTTCTTATATTTATATGCTGTATGGAAGTGTGTTTTAAACAGTAGATTACTTCTAGGATGAAATTTACTGATCCTATTCTAGATATTTCTACACAAACTCTTTTATTTGTTTAAGACAGCATCTATTCCATTGATAAGACAGAAACTCAATCACATTCAGAGATCAATCAACTTGTCTTAACTCTTAAGGTTTTACAAGACATAGTCACATTCTTCTTTTACCTTTTCATTTGTCTCTATTATTGTGGGATTGTACCTTTTATCTTTTAATTTTCACTGAACTACAAACCTCGGGCTGTCTGTTTCCAGACATCTCTTATCTGATATCTGCAGCTGTGGATTGTTCAGAACTCCCTGTATATTAATTTACAAGAGTCTGTGTTTTGCCTAGGCACTGTTCCCTCGGATTTCTCTTCTTTTCAATGCTACCGTTGTCCTAACTCATGATCTCACCTTAATACTGAGTCAAGCAAACTAATTCTGTTACTGCAGTTAAAACTCTTCTTTGCTACATGTATGCCAACTAAAAAGCCTTGGCAGCCATCTTGTGCCACCTCTATCTACATGCTGAACCAACATGTCTCATGGAGTTGGAGAGTTGATATTTGCAAGATTTGAGGGTTCGTTAATGGAGAAAACAAGGCAGGACTAAATAGGTTACTTTTGGGTTAACAGACGTGGTGTAATGCAAAGACCAGTGTTTTGTCTTCTGTTACTTTAAGTTATGAACCAATGACTTAGATAACAGTCCTGACAGCAGCACATTGATGTTTGCTGATGAAACAAAGCTGTGAGAATGTCAGCTGTATGGAGGACACCAACTGTGACCATATCTACATCCAGAAAATTGAGACCCTTCAAAAGTGTTTCTCCCTGCAAGTCCTGAAACACACACTCGCAGCCATGCGCCGGCATCTCCAGATGCTGCAATCCAGCCTACGCCAGCTCAGAGCTTCCCTCTCCCAGACCTGTAAAGGACCTCCTGTTTTTTATCCTCCGTAGGATCCACAGACTGAACACACAGTTCTACTCAGCTTTACTGGACACTAAAAACCGTAAGTACAACAAACTCACTGGTCCCTGCTACACAAAATGGGCTTCTTCCATCTCCCAAATCCCCAGCTTGACCCTGCACATCCCCAAAATGTACGGGCCGCCATTGGCTATGAGGCCACTGCTGGAGAACCCACTGATGACGTCACATCCGCCGCCGCCAGGTACACCACTTCTGGAATAGCGAACGCTACCGCTGCTTTAGCCACCGCCTCCACTTCCGCAACCAACACCACAGACATTACCGTCACCGCTACTGCTGCCGCCTACCCCGCTCCGCCCACCACCGACACTGCTTTGCCCATCACGGATGCCAACTCTATTCTGCCCACTGTTGATGCTGACGGAACACTGCCCACCGCCGACGCAACTCTGTCCACCGCTGACGCAACTCTGCCCACCGTTGACACAACTCCGCCCAATGCTGACGCCAATGGAACCCCGCCCACAGCCGACATCAATGGAACCCCGCCCACAGCCGATGCTGACATCGCTCCGCCCACAGCCTCCACAGCCAGCAACCCCAGAGGACAGCCACACTCAGCCCTGCCAAATTTTCACCATCCCACCAGCGCTCCCCTGGCTGAGGATGAACGGTCAGTCCTCAGCAAGGGGCTCACATTTGTCCCCCTCCACCCATACATCAACGAATACCAGTCACGTTTGGACATTGAGCAGTTTTTATGCTGCTTTCGCCTTCGCGCTTACTTCTTTAACCGGGAGCCTAACCCTCCCTCCACTGACCCCTTCTCCCGCCTCCAACACAAGTCCTCCTCCTGGACACAACCCCCAGGCCTCCTACCCTCCCTCAACCTCTTCATCTCCAACTGCCGTCGAGACATCAATTGTCTCAACTTCTCCACCCCTCTTACCCACTCCAATCTCTCCCCCACAGAACGTGCAGCACTGTGCTCCCTCTGCTCCAATCCCAACCTCACCATAAAACCCGCAGAACAAGGGAGGCGCAGTTGTAGTATGGCTCACTGGCCTCTACCTTTCCTGATGAAGGGTCTAGGCCTGAAACAACAGTTTTCGTGCTCCTAAGATGCTGCTTGGCCTGCTGTGTTTATCCAGCTTCACACTTTGTCATCTCAGATTCTCCAGCATCTGCAGTTCCCATTATCTCTGATAGCTGAGATGTGTGATTTCTAAAAGGAGAGGCTGGGTATTCTGAATATTTATTTCATTGAATTTAGGAGAATGAGAGGTTAACTCATTGAAGGATAACATTCTTAAGGGGAAGTGTAGTAGAACTAGAAATTCATAACAAGAGAGAGCAATTGAAACAACGATCACAGACGCGTTGAAGAGGAAGACATATAGCACATGACTGAGAAAGGAAAGGATATGTTAGTAAGGTTAAATGAAGAAGAGCAGGGGGAAGTTGTGTAGAAGATAAATATGGACATGGATCTATTGGGTCAAATGTTTTGTTTTTGTGATGTGGAGCTGCTGGTGTTGGACTGGGGTGGGCAAAGTCAGAAGTCACATGGCACCAGGTTATAGTCCAACAGGTTAACCTAGTGTTGTGTGATTTCTGGCTTTGCTTTTATCACATAGATACTTTGCAATACTATTTTAATCTGAATAACATCATACATCGGTATTATATTGCCATCATGAAATAGAAAAGCACAATGAAGGATATTGTATTTTTAAAGTACACACCAATTTAACAATGAATTCCATTGTATCCTATCTCCCTGCTTCGAAACGATTAAGCTTAAGAACTGCAAAGTATCAAGAAATCTCCCAAGAGTATTAACTTCAGTGATAAGCCTAGAGTGATTAATATGAAACTGTGTAAAATAACAGTTTTAGAAGTCAATATTTATAAGTAGTAAACCTAACTAAATGTCAGCACTAAAACAAACTCAATATCAAAGAACATCTTTAACAGACCTAAATGCCAACTTCAAAGGGCTGTAAGCAAACAAAACTGACACTAATTCTAATATCATTGGGACAAATGGCCAAAGCTTTTTGGAGGACATGGCTTTTACACTACATTTGAAGGAGAAGATGGAAATGAAGAGATGGGGAGGTGTAATGAAGGAATTTCTGAACTTAAGACTTGGCAGCTGAATGGATGTTGATAGCGGCAGTGCAAAGAAAGTGAGGATGCAGACCAGAACGAGAGATAAATAGACTTCACAAAGGCTGGTAATATGAGAGGAGTAGGCCACAGCTGGAGTACAGTGTGCAGTTCTGGTCATCAGACTAAGTAGGAAGGATATGATTGCACTGGAGAAGGGTACAGAAGAAATTAACCAGGATGTTTCCTAGGAAAGAAGATTCTCTCCATGAAGAGAGACTGGACAAACATGGGTTGCCTTCTTCAGGGTCAGAAGGCAAACAGGACACCTGATTGAGGTGTATAAGAATATGAATGGTGTGGACAAGGTGAACAAAACATAGCTGGTCATCCCAGTTGAAGGGCCAGTAACAAAGGGGACTTAACTTTCAAGTAATAGGCAGGAGGTTTAAAATGGTTTCTAGGGAAAGCTTTTTTTCTCACAAAGGGAGGTGGGCATCTGGAATGAACTACCTGGGAGGGTGGTTGAGATGGGAAACCTCGTGACATTTAAAGTACTTGGGAGCACTTGAAATAACCATGACGTTTAAGGCTATGAGTCAAGTGCTGGAAAGTGGGAGAAGTACAGATTGAACAGTTTGCATCAGTGCAGGCTCAATGGGTAAAGGCCTCTTCTCTTATGTGCTGTGTGATTCTGATTTTCCATGGTGGAGGATGAACTGAGTGTTATACATGGGGAAGCAGTCGGCAATGACTGCTTGCCTAGCCAGTTATGCTCACATCTATGAAACAATAAAACTTAAAAAAAAACAGATTAAATAGAGCAGAATCTTTTCTGGGTGTGGAAACAGAGGTTGGGACTACTTTTTCTTTATTCATTAATGGGATGAGGGTATCGCTGGCTAGGCAGCACTTATTGCCCATCCCTAATTGCCCAGGGGGAAGGTCAGAGTCAACCACATTGCTGTGGGTCTGGAGTCACATGTAGACCAGACCAGGTAAGGATGGAAGTTTCCATAAGACCATAAGACCATAAGACATAGGAGTGGAAGTAAGGCCATTCGGCCCATCAAGTCCACTCCGCCATTTAAATCATGGCTGATGGGCATTTCAACTCCACTTCCCTGCACTCTCCCCGTAGCCCTTGATTCCTTCTGAGATCAAGAATTTGTCGATCTCTGCCTTGAAGGCATCCAACGTCCCAGCCTCCACTGCACTCCGTGGCAATGAATTCCACAAGCCCACCACTCTCTGGCTGAAGAAATGTCATCTCATTTCAGTTTTACATTTATCCCCTCTAATTTTAAGGCTGTGTCCATGGGTCCTAGTCTCCCCGCCTAACGGAAACAACTTCCTAGCGTTCACCCCTTCTAAACCATACATTATCTTGTAAGTTTCTATTAGATCTCCCCTCAACCTTCTAAACTCTAATGAGTACAATCCCAGGATCCTTAGCCATTCATCATACTTTAAACCTACCAGTCCAGGGATCATCCGTGTGAATCTCCACTGGACACGCTCCAGGGCTAATATGTCCTTCCTGAGGTGTGGGGCCCAAAATTGGACACAGTATTCTAAATGGGGCCTAAGTAGAGCTTTATAAAGCCTCAGAAGCGCATCGCTGCTTTTGTATTACAACCCTCCTGAGATAAACGACAACATTACATTCGCTTTCTTAATTACAGACTCTACCTGCAAGTTAACCTTTAGAGAATCCTGGACCAACACTCCTAGATCCCTTTGTACTTCTACTTTGTGAATTTTCTCACCATTTAGAAAATAGTCCATGCCTGTATTCTTTTTGCCAAATTGCAAAACCTCACATTGAATTTCATCAGCCATTTCCTGGACCACTCTCCTAAACTGTCTAAATCTTTCTGCAGCTTCCCCACCTCTTCAGTACTACCTGCCTGTCCACCAATCTTTGTATCATCGGCAAACTTCGCCAGAATGCCCCCAGTCCCTTCATCCAGATCATTAATGTATAAGGTGAACAGCTGCGGCCCCAACACTGAACCCTATGGGACACCACTTGTCACTGGTTGCCATTCCGAAAAAGAGCCTTTTATCCCAACTCTCGGCCTTCTGTCAGACAGCCAATCCTCAATCCAAGCCAGTAGCTCACCTCGAACACCATGGGCCCTCACTTTGCTCAGCAGCCTCCTGTGAGGCACCGTTTCAAAGGCCTTTTGGAAGTCTAGATAGATAACATCTACTGGGTTTCCCTGGTCTAACATACTTGTTACCTCTTCAAAGAATTCTAACAGGTTTGTCAGGCACGACCTCCCCTTATTAAAACCATGCTGGCTTGTTTTAATCTGACCCTTCCATCTTTTGCCTTGATCCTTTCTTAAACAAGGGGGTTACAACAGCAATTTTCCAATCGTCTGGGACTTGCCCTGACTCCAGTGACTTTTGAAAGATCACGACCAATGCCTCCGCTATTTCCTTAGCCACCTGCCGCAGAATTCTAGGCTGTAGCCCATCGGGGCCAGGAGATTTATCAATTTTTAGACCTTTTAGCTTTTCCAGCACTTTCTCTTTTGTAATGCCTATCATACCCAACTCTGCCCCCTGACTCTCCCTAATTGTTGGCATACTACTCATGTCTTCCACTGTGAAGACTGACGCAAAGTACTTATTACATTCTTCAGCTATTTCCTTATCACCCATCACTAGCCTTCCAGCATCAATTTGGAGCGGCCCAATATCTACTTTTGCATCTCGTTTGTTTCTTCTGTATTGAAAGAAGCTTTTACTATCTTTTCTGATATTACTAGCTAGCCTACCTTCATATTTGATCCTCTCCTTCCTTATTGCTGTCTTTGTTATCCTCTGTTTGTTTTTGTCACCTTCCCAAACTTCTGATTTCCTACTTCTCTTGGCCACTTTATAGGCTGTCTCTTTTTCTTTGATATATTTCCTGACTTCCTTTGTCAGCCATGGCTGTCTAATCCCACCCCGGATAATCTTTCTTTTCTTTGGGATGAAGCTCTGTGCTGTGTCCTCAATTACACCCAGAAACTCCTGCCATTGTTGGTCTACTGTCTTCCCCGCTAGGCTCTGCTTCCAGTCGATTTTCGTCAATTCTTCTCTCATGCCCCTGTAATTACCTTTATTTAACTGTAACACCATTACATCCGATTTTGCCTTCTCTGTTTCAAACTGCAGACTGAACTCTACCATGTTATGAACGCTGCCTCCTAATGTTCCCTTGCTTTAAGGACTTTTATAAAGTCTGGCTCATTACATAGCACTAAGCCCAGAATAGCCTGCTCCCTTGTGGGCTCCATCACAAGCTGTTCCAAAAAGCCATCCTGCAAACATTCCATGAATTCTCTTTCTTTGGATCCACCAGCAACATTATTCACCCAATCCACCTGTATATTGAAGTCCCCCATGATCACTCTGACCTTGCCTTTCTGACATGCCCTATTTATTTCTCGGTGCATCTTGCTTCCCTGGTCCTGATCACTGTTAAGAGGTCTGTACATAACTGCCATTATAGTTTTTTTTTGCCTTTGTGGTTCCTCAATTCCACCCACACAGACTCCACATCTTCTGACCGTATGTCATTCAGTGTCGTAGATTTAATTTCATTCTTAACTAACAAGGCAACCCCACCCCTTCTGCCCACCTCCCTGTCTTTTCGATATGTTGTGAATCCTTGGATGTTTAACTGCCAGTCCTGAGATCCCTGCAACCATGTCTCTGTGATGCCTACCACATCATAATCATTCAAGAGGATTTGTGCTGTTAATTCATCTACTTTGTTGCGAATACTATGAGCATTTAGATAAAGTGCCTTAATGCTAACTTTCTTATCATTATTAGAGAGGTTGGAAATCCCAAGATGTCTTAAGCTATCCTTCCTTTTTGCTGTATTCCTAGTCTATCTCGAGCTTAAATCCACTTGTACACATGTTATCCTGTTGCTTATCTTTCCATTTAACTCCACACTCCCTGTCTCTTTCACTTTCCCTGCCCCCAACTCACTAGTTTAAAGTCCTACTGATCACCCTATTTATCCTTTCTGTTAGAACACTGGTTCCAGATCAGTTCAGGTGGAGACCATCCCAACGGTACAGATCCCCTCGGTTCCAAAACTGATGCCAATGCCCCATGAAATGGAATCCCTCTTTCCCACACCAATCCCTTAGCCACGTGTTTACTTCCCTAACTTTCTTTTCCCTACGCCAATTGGCACATGGCTCGGGCAGTAATCCGGAGATTATGACCCTTGAGGACCAGTACTTCAATTTCTTTCCTTGTTCTTCATAATCCCTGAACAGGTCCTCTACCCTAGCTTTGCCCATGTTGTTAGTCCCAATGTGGACCACAACAACTGGATCCTCCCCCTCCCGCTCCAATATCCTTTCAACCCAGTCAGAGATGTTCCGCGCCCTGACACTGGGCAGGCAACACACCATGCGGGACTCCCGATCCGGCTTGCATAGGATACTATCTGTCCCCCTAATAATAGAATCCCCTATAACAACTACAGGTCTTTTTGCTCCCCCCTCTTGAATGGCCTTCTGCACCACGGTGCCGTGGTCAGCTGGCTCATCCTGTCCACAGTCCTGTTCCTCAACCGTACAGGGAGCAAGAATCTCATACCTGTTGCCCAAGGTCCAGGGCTGAGGCTCCTGCACTCCTGAACTCGGAATCCCCCTACCTGCCTCAGTTACAGTCACACCTTGTCCCTGAACACTTTCTGAATTTGAGTTATTTAATCTACCGGATGTGACTGCCTCCTGAAACAAAGTGTCCAGGTCACTCTTCCCCTCCCGGATGTGCCGCAGAGTTTGAAGCTCAGATTCGAGATCATTTACTCTGATCCGGAGTTCTTCCAGCAACCAACACTTGCTGCAGATGTGGTCACTGCCGTTCACAATGGGATCAGCCAGCTCCCACATCACCGGTCCAGCCATTACTACTTATTTAGTTAACTTTTACAATTTATGTATTAAACGCTTTCTAGTACTTCTCTGCTACACTCTCTTTCAATTAAGCAATTAAACTTTTAATCAATTAGACAATACACAAGGATATAAATTGAAAACCCTTACCTTAACAACACACGAGAGTCCTTCTCGGTTAGAGCTCCCGCTCTTTCTGCTGCTGGAACGGGAATGGAGGACTCCGCCAGTCAAGGTAGATATTTGCTAATCTTTAAAGCAGAGACTCACCCACCTGTAGGCCTCTGATTGATGCTCCCGCTCTTCCTGCTGCGAGTGTGTGGACTTTTAATTAGGTTAGAGGAGGAGGGAGGGAGGGAGGTCCTACTGTGTAGGATTTTGGGGCTTCGAGGTAAGTGCTTAAATAGCAATCACTTACCTTCCCAACTGCCTCTCTGCTCTGACCTCACTTCCGCCCGGCTCCTGCTGCTCTCTGCTGAAGAAAAGACCTTCCCTAAAGACCATTAGTGAAACAGATGGGTTTTTCCAACAATCAACAATGGATTCATGGTCACCATTAGATTCTTAATTCAGCACTCCTTTGTCTCTTGCTGGAGAAGCAAGTTTAAAACACCATAAAGGGCACTGGCAGGTGATCACAGCCATGGAATGTACGCTGGGAATAGATCAAATTGCAGACCATAAAGAAGTTGACCATGTTGAGATGAACATTGTCTTTGGCAATCACCATCGTCAGAAACAATGCTCTCATTTGGGGAGGGCCTTGCATCCCAGTCAAACCTCAGCAAAATAAAAATTCTTTGGGAATTTGCTTTGGGGAGCCACAATGTTGCAGATGCCTCTGGTCCTCAAGGCTTGTCACACTGTGCCACCTGTCCCTCAAGGAGACATATGTATGCAGAAAAATGCTGTTGACCATAAGTTCATCAGGCAATGGTCACACATAATGCCCTTGAGGCGCTGTGGGAAAGGAGGTGGCAGATTGTGTCAGATAGTACACCCAGAGTCTTTAAACATTGAGGCACATCAGTATGGAACATGATGTATAGAGGAAAAATTTTACATCTATTACACAATCCAACAGCAAAACCATGTACCTGACGTGGAACGTAATCTGAAAATACCTAGACTATTGCTATGATGCAGAATACTCCCACAATACAAATTAAATTTGCTTCAAGGTTTACCATACTTCAGCCAAATATTTTGTAGCCGTTTTAACAAATTTATGAATAATATATATTTGAGGGGTAAAAGAGTACAATCTGTTCTTGCCTGCCAGAGGTGGAGTATTGACTCAAAGAAGGCCGAGTTCCTAATCTTCTCTGGGCCTACTGCAGCAGCCTCAGTGTACAGTCCAGCCTGTGACCTATCGTTAATGGATCTGCTCCTCAGTCTTGGAATGAAGCATCATTCTCAATAGCTTAAATCTTTTCACTCACCAAGATCTCAAACCCAAGAAAACCTAACTTATTACTGATGCTGAAAGGAAGTACAACACTTTGCAGTTTATTAAGCTTCATGTTCATCTGCAAGATGACCATCAATCATTTTTTACATTGTCCTTCAGATGGGTTATTACCATGTTTACTTGTCTGTCTGTTGTCTGGAAAAACAGTTGTCCTTGCTCCACTTTCCATTTTCCTCTTCTGGCAGATATCATTTTGCCATACAAAGGACCTACTAGAAACCATATATTAACGGCAATAGCTTGTGGTGGTGTAGTGGTTATTACTGCTGCCTCACAGTGCGAGGAACCCAGGTTTGATTCCCACCTTGGGCACCTGTCTGTGAGGAGTTTGTACATACTCCCCATGCCTGTAATTTTCTGCCTGGTCCTCAGGTTTCCTCCCATGGTCCAAAGATGTGTAGGGTAGGTAGATTGGCTATGGGGTGTGTGGCATTGCAGGGATAGGGTAGGGGGCTGGTTGGGTTGCTTGTCAGAGCGTCAGCACCGACTCTGGATCAAATGGCCTCTTTACACATTGCATGGATTCTATGGATTGAGATTCCCTGTGAAATTAAAGAATGCCTGAAAATTACGGTATGAGAAAGTAGGTTCCATTTAAAATAGAATTGTCATTTACCAAAAAATTCATCTGTATTTTTAACACTATTTAAAGAATCTTTTGCGTCTGAGACTCTGGAGTAAAATATACTTTGAATATATGCCAGAGTTGGACACGATGTAATTGAAGTAACAAGATTCTCGATAAATTGTTTTTTAATTGACTACAATTTTAATGGCTTGTACAAATCATACCTTTCTGAATTTAAATTCTCTGATATAAGCATGTAGTCTTCCAATATGCCTAATTCAAATTCCACCTTAACGATGCAGAATACACTTTTGTTTATTGATGAATAGATTGTTTTTCTACAAATGACATTTCTCCAAAAAAAGTTGGTGGTTTTAAATTTAACCATGCTTGCTTGGAATGTTATTTGCTGGTTGCAGAAGTGTACATTGTAATCAAGGTTGCATTTATTTTACAGTAGTTTTTCCAGTGTTATCACCATTGTAGTATTTTTGCGGGAGGAAAGAATATCATGCAGTAGAAGTCTGTATTGCACAGCTTTGTCCATAGAAATCCAATGCTCTCACTCAGCTTCACTTCAGCTGAATTCTCCATGTGGTCTTTAAGCTTAACCAAAAAGTGTAATGGGAAAATTAACATGGATGAGATGAACATCTGCTTTGAAATGAAATGCCTCAAATGTGTTGCACTGTAAGACACACTGACTTTATGCTTGACAATAATTTTGATTGAAGAATATAAGAACATTGAGGGCAGGAGTAGGCAATTCAATCCCTCAAGCCTGCTCTGCCACTTAATACAATTATGGCTGCTCTCATCTCAGTGTCAACTATACCTTCCTGCCTGTTCCCCATCACCCTTCAACCTGGTGGACAAACTTTTAAATTACTATCTCCTCCATAGACTTATAACCCTTTTTGAGAGAAGTGATTCTTCCTAATCTGCTTTGGATCTACCATCCCCTAGCCTAAAATTATGGCCTCTTGTTCTAGAGATAGTTGGCAGCTGTTTACAGGACTCATTGATTCAATAGTTGCCAAATTAAATTAATGCCTTAAATATTGGGGACCCTAACACATGTGCATTTGATTCTGTTCCAGTTCTAAGCATGTTGGGTCTGGAGTGGAGAAAAGGAGGCTTCTCCCCAGAGGTGAAGGGATCAGGTCCAAAATGGGGAAGAGGAACTCGGGTGTTTAGTGAAAAGACAGCTTGGATCCAAAAGACTGAACAGAGGTTGTATGTGGAGTGGGCGAAATAACGATGGGTTTGGTCTGGAGTGGAGAGAGGAAGGAGTTGGAGAAATGTGCGGTAGGGTTTGGAGATGGTAAATAGTGGGCCATGGATGTGAGGTATTGGGTACTGGAAGTAGTCAGTGACAAAAAACATTATGTCCATCCATGTTGAGGAATGTATTGTTTAAGACGTTTTTACTCAGGCACCATGTACTACGGAAGCCAATAAACAGAGACAAATCGGATAGTGATTAAACAGTCACAATCTTATCAAAGTCAATCATCGAAAATTGGCAAGGTATTCCACATTAACTATGTGAACCTTTTCTAACTATCTGAGGCTCTCTCACACACTCTAACTTGGAGACAGACTGGTAAAGTGCTGTTGCTCGAAGTTGGCCTTGCAGCTCAGGTACAGTTCTTGACCACCTTCAGTCTGTTGGAGCCTCAGCTGGTTTTGCGAAGCCAGGCCAAATTTTGGGGTTATATACCATTCTGACACATTTCCAGAATGTAATATTGATCCCTCCAGTCAGAGCACAATGCTTAATTATCTGAGAGAGTTTTGATGTTACATTCCAGGGGTAACAAGTCAGGTCATATTCTGTCCCAGGGAAGCATCAAAATGCAAATGCTCCCTATGTTTCCTGATACCAAGTACCAATTGTTGTGCCCATTAGCCCTTTCTTAGGTTTGAAGATTCTCATTCACACACTGGTGTTATGGCCTGATTGCATTGCAGACTGTGTCTGGAGATTGCAGAGAGTTTATTCAAAAACTCTAATCACTTTCGCTCAGGCCTCATTACTCCATTTGGTTGACCAATTCTTAGCCTCCGGGCTACATGGAGGACTGAGAGGCTCTCAGGTCAAGGTCTTTGGGGTATATGAGGGTTGGAGGAGGTTTAGTGAAGGGCTTGGTTGGTATGTGTGAGGACAGGTGGACAGATATCCAAGAGTTGCTTAGGAACTACTGACACTACTGGAACTGCACCTTCAAGAAAAGGATGTAATAGAAAAAAATATGCTGAAAAATATCAGCTTGGCTCTTCAACCAACCAGAAGAACAGGTACAAGGATCAAAATATGTGATTAATTTACACTCTGGCATGCTGCCTGTCTTCCACTCGATCTCATGATGCTTGCTAACTCTAATGGTTTATGAGTGTAATCAGCTTTTCCCCGGTTATTCATCAGCTGCATATTTTAACAGATGGCTAAGTATTGCTTGTAAAGGCACTTAAAGCTAGCCCTATCTCTTAAAGTGGAGCTGCATTTTGACTGGGAATGAGACTAGTTTTGCAATTAAACCTGGCCTGAGAAAGAGATTAATGGCTGGCTGGGACAAACTCGGTCCTGAGGTTTTCAGACCTTGTATTGGAGGTCTTGGTGTTGGAGATGAAAAGGCAGAACCATATCCTATATTAACAGTCGGTAGGAGGCTCTCAAGACATAAGGCAGAGGGGAAAATATAGCTGCAGTAGTTAGCAGCAAGTTTTAGCCTCAAAGAAGAAACTGGAAAATAAATTCAAGTGGTCAATATCAGTGAAGGCATTTCATATGTCATTTTCTGACGACAGCAATTCATTACAGTCACATCACTCACTTGTGCCTGCAAGTCAGACCTCCGACCAAATATTTATTTGCTTCCTCTCTCCCTCACTCACTCAGCACTATTCCAAGCATCAAATCCAACACCTCTCAGATTGCACGCTCAGGCAGCTAGTCAACTATGACAGCCACACCAAAACATTCACTCACACACTTCTGTCTAGGTTTGCAGGAGAGCATGGTGCACAATCAAAAGTGGTAGGAATTTACAGGATGAGGGGACAGTTTTTTCCTGTTTTATTCATTTGCAGGATCTCGTTTCTAGCTAGGCCAGCATTTATTCCCTATCCCTAAAAGAGCCAACCACATTGCTATGGGCCTAGAATCATATGGGCTAGACCAGGTAAGGATGGCAGATTTCCTTCCCTTAAGGATACTAGAGAACTAGATTAATTTCCAACGATCAAAAACAGTTTCAATGTCAATGTCAGATTCCAGATTTTATATTAATGAGTTCAAACACCCCATGTGTCATGGTAGGATTCAAACCCAGGTGCCCAGAACATTACCTGGGTCTCTGGATTAACAGACTAGTGACAATACCACTAAACCATTATCTCCCCCGACAGTGTACCCGTCTTCTCAGTATGAAGATAGAGAGAACTGATTGGTGCATATGGCAAAATTAACCCTCTGTCAGCATGGTATGTGTTTCACCAGGACAATCTGAGATGCCTTGGGTAGATTCACTGACCGCAAACCTCCATTAGTCCTCAGTGATACTGGGAACTGCAGATGCTGGAGAATCTAAGATAACAAAGTGTGAAGCTGGATGAACACAGCAGGCCAAGCAGCATCTCAGGAGCACAAAATCTGACATTTCAGGCCTCGACCCTTCATCAGAGAGGTTCTAGGCCCAAAACGTCAGCGTTTGTGCTCCTGAGATGCTGCTTGGCCTGCTGTGTTCATCCAGCTTCACACTTTGTTATCTTCTATTAGTCCTCATCTAGGTTACTGATATATAGTCCTAAAGGATGCTGTCACAAGGTCTTTTGTAGAAAACAGGGTCACCTTTGATAAGCAGAACAGAGTTATTACATGGTGGTAGTAGCTCCTTGGATTCATCAGGCAAACAGATGTAATGTCTTCTAAGATATCAGGCTGGATTTAAGAGTATGTAGGCAGCACTGTTCGCTATGTGGATGTTTAGTATGGCAACAAATACAATAATATTGGTTGGCTCCCTTATGGAAGTGATGAGATGCATCTGTACATGACATAATTGCTAAGACTGGACACTGCACAGCCCTTGTGGAGGTAAAGTCCTATCTTCATATTGAGAATATGCTCCATTGTGTTGTCTGGCACTGTCACTTTGTTAAATGGATTTCAGATGGATCTAGCAAATCAAGACTGGGAATCCTTGAGGCACTGCAAGCCATCAGGAATGGCAGGAGATTAGTATTCCAACAAAATTTGTACCCTCTATTCAACCATCATCATCGAGCCAGTGGATGAAACTTAGCTCAACAAACAGGGGCAGGAAGACATGACAGGAGCAGCACCTGACATAACTAAAATGAGATGTCAACCTGGTGAAGCTACAAAATGGGGCTACCTACATCCCAGAAAGCATAAGCAGCATACGTTGGACAGAGCTAAGTGATCCCACAACAAATGGATGAGATCTAATCTCTGCAGAACCATGAAAGGTAGTGAACCATTAACCAATTAACAGGGGGTGGCAATCCACAAATATCCCCATCATCAATGATGAGTGAGTTTAGCACATTAGTGCAAAAAAAAGCTGAAGCGTTGAGAACAATCTTCAGCTATAAGAGTTGAGAAGATCATCTATCTTGGCCTCTTCCAGTGGCCCCTAGCATCACAGACACCAATCTTTGGACAATTCAATTCACACCGCATGATATCAAGAAATGGTTAGAAGCACTTGATATTTCCCCTAACATCATTCCAGAAGCCTTGTGCTTCAGAGCTTGCTGCACCCCTAACTGAGCTCTTCAGTGCGGTTACGACACTTGTATCTCAGTTAACAATGTGGAAGAGTGTCTGTACACAAAAAGCAGGAAGAAAAGCAATCCAGCCAATCAGAACCACCTCATCAGTCTATTCTCCATCAGTAAAATGATGGAACGTGTCATCAATGTCGTCCAGCTACATTTGTTTTATAGCCATCAGCTCACAGCCACATGATCTGGGTTTGGCTATGGCCACTCGGCTCCTCGTTATATCATTTGTTCAAACTTGGGCAAAAGAGCAGGATTCCAGAGATTAGGTAACAATGACTTTCCTTTGATATCAAGGCCACATTTGACTGACTGTGACATTGAGTATTATTCAAGTTTGTGGTGTGACATTGATCATTTTAGATTTATTTGGCATTGTGAGTTGTGTAAACTTCAGAACTTCAAGAACTGTTCATAGAATCAACAAAAACAGTCAGACCTGAAGGGATCCCTGAAAACTCTGCCTCAAATTATTAAGGGGCAAGGAAAACTCTTACAGGAATTGAAAGCATTTAGCCTCTGGGAGGAGGAGAAGTCAAAGCTACATGAACAAAACTGTTTTGATATCTGCTTGAGAACTGGTTGCATTATGCGGGCAATTCAATTGATGGCTCTGTTCTGCCGAAGAATTTTAAGGAGTTAATAATCACAGGAAAGTGGTGTTTTCAAACACACAGCAAACACCAAATCTAACAAGAAACAGAGGAGTTACTTCTGATAAGGGAGCAAGCTGCAGACTGAAGGACTCAAAGAGTAATCAATATTTTGGTTAAAAAATTGAAGGCTTTTAGAGTCTCATACCTGAAGGATGAAAATCTGTTTCAGAATCTAACTCCAGAACTCTTCATTAGCAGAACTTTGAAGAACAACACTGCTCATGGATCAAACCCAGGACATGAAAGATAGACACTGTTTGGACTGTAACTAAATTCCAACGGTAATGGGTAGTCGCTTAGTTGAATCGTGAGGCTTAAGTTACTGTCATTGAATTCCCCACTATTAACATCTTGGATGTTACCATTGACTGGAAACTCAACAGGACTAGCCATATAAATTAACGTGGCTACCTGAGCAGACCAGAGGCCAGAAATCCTCTAGGAAGCCACTCACCATTTGACTCTCCCAAGCCTGTCCACCTTCGAGAAGGCATTAGTCAGGAGTGTGCTGGAAATATCTCCATTTCCTGGATGAGCACAGCTCATGCTCAAAGCTTGATCCTATCCAGGATGAAACAGCCTGCCTGATTGGCTTCATCTACACCCTCCCTCCATCACTTCTCAGCACTTAGTGTGGAGCATATGATAAGATGCACTACAGATATTTACCAAGGCTCATAGCACATTGCGAACCCATGACCACTACCATCTGGAAGGACCAGGTCCAAAGCCCAAAGGTATATGAGAATATCATATGTAAGTTCCCCTTCAAGTCACTCGTCTTGGCTTTAAATATATTGCTGTTCCTTCAGTGTCATTGGGTCAAAATCTTGGGAGTTCTTCTGTCGTGACAATGTGTGTACCTAATCCCAGTGGAATGCAGCAGTTCAAGAAAGCAGTTCACCACTATCTTCTCAAGGGCAACAAAGAATGGGCACCAAATTCTGGCTCAGCCAGCAACACTGACATCCCACAAATCAATTTTAAAAAATGATTTGCTGCCACTAATCCTTGTTGGCATTTGTCCAATTTACTGATACCAAATGGGGAAGACTGCACACAAGGTCTTCAGCAGAATGCACGTTCAATCTTGATTTAAGCTGTTTATTTCACAGCATTGAAGATCTAGTTTCACTATGTCTGTGAAAGACAGCATTCTGTGAAACACGTTCAACACCATATTCATATGCTTTCCTGTTAACTGCATGGATTTAGCACTAAAACAACTTTAAAGGCTGGAACTGAAAACTGGTTCGATCTTCCTTGGGCTAGTCCTATACTACCTGATGAATGAATGGAGGTAAACTTGAGATGTCAATTAGTTGCTGAAAGAGTTAACTGCCTTTATACAACTTAACCAGTCCAAATAGTAAAGGAAAAGCAAGACAAAAATGGAACTGAAGAATACAGTTACTTATTATTTATATTTATAGCCACTAGCTCTGATATTGACACCGTGTGAAATTTAGAGGATAGGATACAGGTAGGATTTGTATGAGATGATAATCTAATGAAAGTATATGCAGCAGAATAACACTAAAGAAGCTTGATAGATCTACCTAAGACGGCCCCTTCAATAGGCTAGGCTACAGGAGAAGGCTAATGGATATATGTGACCCAATTTTTAGAATTTGTGGAAAGCCTGTTAGAAAGCCAGCATTCAATGGCAAGAGAAAATGAAATCGCTCGCACAATTGGCTGAGAACTCTGGGGCACAGTCCTTTGAACGAGGGAAAAATGGGCAGCTTCAGTTATGCCTCTGGAACTGACTATGACAGAGTGCCTAATGGATGATATCTCTGCTTTGATTTGAGTACAAGCTACATTTGAGTGCTGTTGTGGCTGGACAATTGTGTATCAATGAGCCCTTTCTGCTCCAAATTCCCTTCATGGGCACATACTTGACATTTTAAAGCTTTCTCAGTTTTTGGTGTACAAATGATGGCAGCAATTGTCCACAGTATCTCAAGGTGTCACATCACTTGTAAACTGTTCTCTAATATTAAAATAATAATAATAAAACTGTTCTCCTCCAGATCCTTACAGATATGGCTTTCTGCTTTGATCACTTCTCTACCTGCCTCCTTCCTTCCTTTTAGCAACTATTTGCCCTCTGGTTATTTTCCCATCGTACTTGATGGTAAGAGGTAATTCTACTGTGTATCCTAGGTCTGGAAGCAGCTGCTTTATGCATAGTTCTTTGCATGACCAAGAAATTACTTCAACCCCAAACAGACCACTACCTGTAGGTTATTGTAACCTAAACATTTTATTGCAAAACCTATTATTTCTGCAGCTGCCTGATGAAATCAAACAGTAAGCCATGATGAATTGCCCTTCATGCTATTGAACACTTTCTTGGTTGTATGTGATTACGAAGCGGATGTGTGGTACTAGTGTCAAATCCACACTACATACTTATTGTGACCTATATGGTCTGCATTCATGGCAGTCACTCACTACAGGCACAGACTCCTTTACAAATATAACATTCAGTGGGCTTCATATTGGAGAGCTGCACTTGGAAATATTAATGTTTCATAATACTCAAAAATGCGAAATCTGGACCAAGGAAAATGCTTATAGTTTCAATACACACAAAATAGAAAATTTCCCTCTATTTGTCTTAATGGTGGTTAGGAGGAGATGCACAAGTTTAAATTTTTGAATCTTCATGTGGCTAATTGCAAAGGAGAAAAAGGATGTTTTTGTGACGGAAGTACAATATCATACTAGTGCAGTAGAGGGTGCTATTCGTTAACTGTTTTAATGTCATTTCTTGAGTTTATAGAACAAACTGTCATAATCGAATACACCACCGTTTACATTGGAAAACAAGCTCTGCAGGTCTTCCTGATCAGGCACAACAGCATTATATTTTGCTCTAGTATCAGGCACTTAAAAAATAAGGACTGAAAATGAACATTTAGCAGCTTCAAACCAGTGCAAGTGTTAAATTCAGGTTGTGATGTATACTTCCTGAGCTGAGGAGAGTGCTTCAATTTCAAATAGGTCTCCATGTGCTAGTTATTCCAGATAATTTATATTTTATCAGCTACTCACAATTTCACCATAAAAGGCAATTTATAACAAGTAGAAAATACAACAGCGAATCATAAGGGGAAACATGCCAAGTGCAAAATGTAAATGATGCCAGAGGCTTTCTATTTTGGAAAGCGAGAAAAGTCTTTGGGTTAGATCATTTCATAAGTGAAAATAAGGTGAGAAAACATAAGGTAATCCATGGAACAGGTGTTTCAAGATTTGGTTTTGAAAATCTATGAATTATAAGAGTAAGAATATATGACAGCTATTGCATATTTTTCAGGCTCCAGGACAGAACAGGGGCGGGCAAAAAAAATGGTCTGTTGAATTGTGATGTAGACACAGTAAAGAGGATCCATTAATTTGAATGTTTATAGTTGTTCTTTGGAACAGAAGAGGCAAGTTCAGAAGTCTATGGCTCCAGGATTGCTAGGGGTGGCACAGTGGCTCAGTGGTTAGCACTGCTCTGTCACAGTGCCAGGGACGCGGGTTTGATTCCAGCCTTTGGACATTGTCTGTGCGGAATTTGCTTAATCTCCATGTGTCTGCATGGGTTTCTTGAGTGCTCTGGTTTCCTTCCACATTCCACAGAGGTGCAGGTTAGAAGGATTGGCCATGCTAAACTGTTTGCCTATAGTGTCCAGTGATGTGCAGGCTAGGTGATATAGGCATGGGAAATGCAGGTTTACAGGAATAGGGTCGGGGACTGAGTGGGATGCTCTCTGGACCGACGGGCCGAATGGCCTGTGCCCATATTATAACAATTCCATAAAATTTGAGGCAAGAAAGGTTTGAAGAGGGAGGGTGTCACTAAGCTAAGGGCAAGAGTGATCTAATAACATCCAGCTTTTAAAAAAGAGTGGATTTGTAGTTGGTATCATTGCAAAGAGTATTCAATTAAGTCTTGAACAATAGAGACCAGGGAGAAACAGTTTCCATCAATGGACATGCATTATTAACAGGACATGTAAATGCAACAAGTTCAAATGAAACATCATTTACCTGGAAATAGTAACTACAATTCTCTCATGGATGGATACTGCCTGACCTGATGAGTATTTTTAGCATTTCTTAAAAACTGATTTCTGACTCCACGAGGTCTTCCTGTTTTGTAATAGCACCTAAAATGATTTATCCATGGCGTGATAAAAAGCAGTGGTATAATCTGAGTTAATACAACAGGAAAGAGTCCTATGTGATACCACATTGGTGCGAGCCACTGGACAATCATTTACAGTTAAATAATTCATCCAGAAAGTATTAAATGTTCAATATGTGCCCAAACTTTAGCATTCAGGGAATTTGCAGAAAGGACTTGCTGATATTCACATCCAAATCATGACATGCACCATTTTGTCAAACATATTTTTGACATTATGAAATTTAAATCACCTTTAAAAGAACGAAACCCAAGATATTTGTGAATGCCACCCATTCTGTAGAATTGACTTGCTGTTGTGATATGCTCAATGATGTCTACCTGATCAGTTATCTGAGACACACAAAAGGACTCATTGACATTGACATGTCCTCTTCTGATTTGTAAACAGAACTGATCTAAAGCAAGATTGAACAACAATAGGATTTAATCATTTACAGCAAAGCACGACATCCACATTGCTTGCCTTGAGTGTAACCATTACAGTTCCTTTACATTTAAGTCCGTACCAGCTGATCATGCCCATATCTGTCCGGACTGAGGGAAAGTACATGGTGGTGGCAGTGTCTGGTCAGTTTGCCCTTTTCATAGAATCCCTTCAGTGTGGAAACAGGCCCTTCAACCCAACGAGCCCACGCTGACCCCTCGAGCAACGCCACTCAGAGCCATCCCACTATAACGCACCCAATCTATGTATCCTTGAACACTACGAGTAATTTAGCAACAAGGCCAATCCACATTGCCTGCACATCTTTGAACTGTGGGAGGAAATCAACGCAGACATGGGGAGAATGCGCAAACTCCACACGGATACTCGCCCAAAGGTGGAATCGAACCACAGTCCCTGGTGCTGTGAGGAGGCAATGCTAACCTCTGAGCCACCATGTCACCCAAGTAGTTGATGAAAAGGGCAATGTGAAGATTTTGCCACAATATCTGAAATAGATATTGTTCAAAAAAACTCTAATTTACTATTAAGCAAAATTTTGCATGAATTATAAACACAGATTTCTTTCACCTCAATGTTTCATGTTGACAATTGGAAATGATGGCTCTAGAGCATCTTTGCACTAGTTACACAACATTTTTTTTCTCTGATGTTCTGTGATTGGTCAAGTATTGAAAACCAAAGCCTTTACCTAAAATGAAGACCATGGTAGTAGTTAGAAATATCATAAGATGTGTGTCTTATGAAACAGAAGTGATTTTTTCTCCCATGAGGGTGTATTACCTGATCCAGTGAAGGTTGTTATCTCCCACATCATTAGAAACTGGGGTATCATCGTATTGAAAAATCAATTGATGTTTAATATGGATAACTATTGTACATAAATGTTAGACTACTATGGAAAACATTGAACAGCATTCTTCAAGTGATCCAGGGTAAAATAGATTGGAACCTTTAATGCCTTTAGTTCACATTATCATGATAGTGATAATATCATGAGCAAGTCTCTTAAAGGTAAACTAAAGGACTGGCTGTGAGCGACACTGCACCAGAAGTAAGATTTGAACTAATTTAAATAAGACATTGAAAAAGGGGTTCTCCTACAGCACTGACCCATAAATACTACTATAGAATAAATAATGTTCAGGCACTGTGCTTAAAAGCTGCACAGAAAGTATTGAGGTACAAATTATCATATGCTGACTTTTCCTTCAGGAAAAAGTATGAAAGTGCTTATTAGTTATCAATATTACTCGATACACTAATTGACTGATGGGACCTAACTTTTCAGATTTATGAAATAGGGCATTTAGTTATTTGGTTCTTTATCATTTTGTCTGTGCAATGAAACTTATCTACCAGCAATATTATTTTTTAAATGTCAGCCAAAGTTTAGATATTGGCTTACCTGAATCAAACGAATGAAAGGTCATTACATTGAAAGTTTAATACTGTTACTCTCTCTGTAAATTGGCAGACATTCTCAGAATGTAAACCTAGTGTATTCCATCTTGCCTCCAAGGTAGTTCCCAAACCCCCACACCCACCTCAATATCCTGGGATCCAGCTCATGAATCTGGGTACAATCCTTTTTTAGGGAGAATATGCTCTCTCTTCGTGAAGATTAGAAAACTTGTCTTATGAGGACAGATTGAGCAGTTTAGGCCTATACTCATTGAAGATTTTTTAAAGAAGAATGAGGAGGTAACAAATTGGAGTATATAAGATGCTGAAGGAGATGAATGTAGAGAGGATGTTTCCCCTTGTGGGGAAATCTAGATGATATTGTTTTAGGTTGGGGGATGACAGAATTAAAATAGAAGTGAGGAGGAATCCTTTTTCTGAAAGGTTTGTGAATCTGTGGAATTCATTGCCCCCAGAGTGTAGTCAATGCTGGATAAATTTGAGGAGCAGATGAACAGGTATTTAAATAGTAATGGGTTAAAGGGTTATGGCAGCCTGCAGGAAAGCTAAATTGATACCAAGATGAGATCAGCCATGATCCTGTTAAATGGTAGAATAGGTTTAAGGGGCTGAGTTGCCTACACCAGCTCTTAGCTCTTAACCTTTATGTAAGACTAAAACGCCACACATTACTTCAGGTGGGGCTGTGCCTGAGCCCTTTTTTGATTTTAGATGAAGACTTCTTCATTCCTAATCTCTCATTCCTCCTCATTGCTTATTTTACTACCTAATTCTGTATTGTCCACAAACTTGCAATTGTGATGCTTAGCCTGTTCAGATGAGTCAACAAGGTGGATAATTAAAACCGAAGTAGTCAGCGATAGCAAGAACTACAGGTGCTGGAATCAGAGTCAAAGCAGTGTGGAGCTGGAGGAACAGAGCAGGCCAGGCAGCATCAGCGGAGCAGGACAGTCGATGTTTAGGGCCTAAACTCTGCTTTCCTCCCAGATCCATACTATATTGACGAAAGCCAAAGTACTGATCTCTGTGGCATTCACTTATTAGCCTCTGCCATGTGAAAATGTCCTATTTACCACTTCCTTTTCTGTGCATTAACCAATCTTCAATTTGTGTTAATATAGTACCACAATCCTGAGCAAGCTAACTTTTGTGTAATAACATCCTGTGTGGTAACGTAATGTGCATTTCTTGAAAATCCTGACACCATATCCTCTGGATTCTTATTTCCATCTTACCAGTTATATCTGAAAGAAACTTTGAACAAACCTGTTAGAACGTGATTTTTTTTTTCCCAGTCAAAAACCAGAAAATCATAATGTGTTTGAACAAAGTTAACTAAGTGATCTATTTGAGGTCTTGTGTTGTGCCTAGTGGCCCCTGCTTTGGAGCTAGAAGCTCTGGATTCAAGGCCACAACTTGATGGCCAAAGAAGGTGAGTTTAGAACATGGCTAACAAGGTTGATATTCAACCTGAAAATCCTTCTAATATGTCATAGAATCCCTACAGCGTGGAAACAGGCCCTTCAGCCCAACAAGTCCATACTGACCCTCAGAGCATCTCACCCAGACCCATTACCCCATAATTGACTCAATCTAGACATCCCTGAAGACTATGAGCAATTTAGCATAGCCAAACCACATAGATTGCACATCTTTGGCCTGTGTGAGGAAACCGGAGCACTTGGAGGAAACCCACATAGACATGGGGGGAACGTGCAAACTCCATACAGTTGCCCAAGGGTGGGATTGAACCCAGGTCCCTAGCACTGTGAGGCAGCAGTGCTAACCACTGACCCACCATGCCACCCCATTGAGCCACAAGACCACTCTCCAAATGGCAATGGCAGGTAGTATGCATTGGGAAGATTCATAGTCAGCCATCTGCTGGAAAGACAATTACAGCCTCTGCCAGCACTATTGATTGATTGCTTTGAGTTACAAGATGCATGTAAAAGTTCAAGTTGTCACAGAAACTCAAACTCTGGGATGTGCTAAGTCGGGGATGGAAATTATTTGGCTGGATTAGATCAGATTGATAACAATAGCACTTGTGGTGAGTGAACGATTTCAGGACCTGCCTCTTTGCCCTACCTATGATGAAATGGCACTGATGTGGATTAGATCTTTATTCAGGCAAAAAAAACTAAAGGAGAAGTGGTATCCTATTTAAAATGCTGCTAATAATGGACTCTAGTCTTTCACCTCCTAATATTGGGTTTACTTGCCATTTCACTATTTTTTTAAGCTCCCTGCCACTATGTTATTCCCATTATAATGACACACATCTCTAATTTCTCGACAGTAGAAATAATTACAATTTTTTAAAAAGTTCTTTCCCAGGATGTGGTTGTCACAGTCTAGACCCATTCCAACTGAACAAGTGCTAGCAAGCCAATTTGAACCATTGCAGTCCATGTGGTGTAGGATCATCTATTGTATTGTAACAAAGGCAGTTGTAGGATTTTGCTCCAGCAATAATGAAGGCACAATGACAGTTCAACTCAGAATGGTTTGTGGGGTTACCTCGGTCCACATATCGTTAAGCTTCTTGTATGTTGTTAGAACTGCACACGCAAGTGGTGAGTGTTCCTTCACATTCCTGACTTATGATGATTGGCAGGCTTTTGGAGTTATGAGCTACTTTACTGCATCATTGCTAGCTCTGCTTATTGATATCACAGTATTTATATGGCAAGAATGTCACTTGGTATTTGTTAGCCCAACCCTGAATACTTATAGTCCTGTTGCATTTTGACACGGACTGATTAGCATCTGAAGACTCTCACATGGTGTTGAATATGCAGTAAGCATCATTGAACCTCTCCACTTCTGACCTCCAGAGAGGGACTGTCATTGATGAAGTAGCTTAGGATGGTTCAGCCTAGGATACCAATCTTGGGAGGTTCTGCAGAAATGTCCGAACACTGAGGTGACTGACCACCAACAATCACAATGGCTTCCTGTTGTGCTACATATGGTTCCAACTAGAGGATAGTTTTCACCCTGATTGCCAATGAATTCAGTTTGTAAGGTCTCCTTAATGTCACTCCATCAAATGCTACCTTTAACATCAAAGCTGCCAATCTCCCCTTGCCTCTTGAGTTCAGCTCTTTGGCCCAAATTTGGGCCATGATTGGTATGAAGCCAGGAGCTGAAAGCCCCTGACTGATCAAAAACTGGACCTGACCAATCTCAGACTGAACATCAGTGAACAATATGTTGCTGCTGTGCTTGTTCAATGAACTTGTCTCCATGAAGTTAGATGCCAACAACTTTGGGAGCTACTATTTTGACCAGAAACTGGACCAGGCATGTAAAAACCAGACACCTTCTTGACTTGGGACTATATCGCCATTTCATCACCCACTGCTGGGACAAAATGCTGTGGCTCCCTCGAACAATACTGTGCTTCAACCCATCTCACAATGAGCTGTGGATGTTTGGGGTTGGGGTGGGGGTGCCTCACCACCAGCTTCTCATGAGTAACTCAGGATTGGCAATAAATGGTTTCAGAAAGAATGAATTGTAATGGGCCAAATGACTGTTGCTGGATGTAGTTGACCGCTGAGCTTAAACCACAGAAGCAAAACTATTCAAGGGGCCACAAGCAGCAAATTTACTTAAAAAAAAACCCAGTTGTTCTGCTTCGATGCTGGATATGAGATAAATATTAGACAATACCAGAAGACCTTTCTGCTCCCCTTCAGATCATGCAATGGGAATCTTTTTTATATCGTCCTTGGAAAGTCTTGGTTTGAAATCCTATCGGAAAATATGGCATTCCGTACTGCTTTCCTGAATGATGTTTCTAGTTCTCAAACAGTGACTCCTCATGATAGCACAAATCAAACTATACCCTTAAGTTATCTATTAATTTGCATAATATGTCAATCAGTCAACATTTTCTTGTAGTGAACTCAGTGCCTCACTTCCCATGAAATTCTGTTCTAGAACAACAAAATAACAGATGTGGTTGGTGAAGGGACAGGGGGAGCATGATGAGGAAAGCCATCTCTCTGCTGTCATCAGGATTGAACAATTAGACTGAAAATATCTGTTGTAGGGTGAAATAATGATATTCTGTGCTTTGAATATGCTATAAATACTCTGTCGCAACTGCTAAATTAACATCCCTTTTGATAAATGAATGGCTTAATGTGAAATCTCCATAGTGCTCAATCAATACAATACTGATCCTTCAGAGAAACAACAAGCAGATCAAATCATGGCATCAATGTAGAAGTTAAGCTTGTGCCATATGCATTATGAATTAACCATTCAATAATAATATTGTAGATCATTTATTCAAAGAGCTACACACTCCTCTGTGGAAGGGAAAGTACAAACATGGCACGTACTCAGGATTAGAAATGAATGCCCTTCAAAATAACTGCAGATTTATTTTCATTGTGAATATGTCATAGTCTATCAACCCATAATTCGGTTTTAACCCCTTGAGATGGCACTATTGGAATTCATTTTCTATCACAATCCAAATACAAAGTTAAAACCAATCACTATTCAGTGTTGTTGAATCACCTTCTGTTACTTTACAATGTGCCATCTGGTGCCTTTCCAAACAAAAAGAAGGCAAGGACAAAACGTGAAGATTAGATTGAACAGATCGCAAATAAAATGTGATTTAGATCTCTGGTGCTCTACGTGCGAAATCAGAACATGATGTTTCCAGAAGCTTATTTTTATGACAGGTGAGGTTCCCATTTCAGAATCTTGAATTTTAATTTCTGGCTTGATCAATGTAGCTAATAAAAATATTCAAGATTTTAAAAGGTCGATTAAATGCTGTGATGGGTATTCTGTTCTATTCTGAGATGTGTGGCGTAGTGCAACTCATTCCATGATTTTCTTGTGACAGATGTATTAAAAATCTTTAAACATCCAAATTCATAATGAAATTTAGCTAGCAGCTATTGTGAAGAAGGCAGTAAATTGCAAAATGACACGTTGTAAGTAGAAAATTATTGGAGCCACAGTTTAATGCAACAAAGGTCAAATGGCTGACAGGGATATGGCTTTATTGGGAAGAAATAATGGGGATACACATTACCATAATGCTGATGATGATTTGGAGCAGGACTATGCCAATCGGTCCATTAACCTCAGTTCATTTTCTAATAATCCAGCTGATTTGATTGTCACCTTTAGCACTGCTTTTCTGCCTGTCCCCTGTAACTCTTGACTCCCTGATGATCGCATCTGTTCAACTTAGTTTTGGATATATTCAGTGACCCAGCCTTCACAGCTCTCTGGCATTACGTATTCTGAATAATAACCCTCATAAGAAATTCCTCATCATCCCTGTCCTAAATGGGAGACTCCTTTATTTAACTCACTGTCCCCGGTTCTAGATTCTCCCACTAAAAGGAAATAACCTACCAGGTTTGACACTGTCAAGCTGCCTCAGAGCCTGATATGATTCATTAAGATCAGCTCTGGCTCTTCTAACAGCTCTGGCTCCTCTCTGGAAATTCTAACAAGTGCAGACCCAACTTAATCAACTTGCCCTCATCAGACAATCTCTTCTTCCCAGAAATTAGCTAATGAGCCTCCTCGGTGTTTCCAATGCAAGGATATCCCCTCAAACAAAAGGCATTGGTGAGACCACACTTGAGTACTGTGTACAGCTTTGGTCTCAGCAATGCACTATATGTTTGTAGTGAAACTTTGGTATCTTTTTACACTTAATTTCCCCACCTTGCTGTATATACTTAAAAAGCAAAATGTGCATTGTCCTGCCTAATTATTTGTTAAAGCAGCATGCTAACCTTTCATATGCTATAATGTTTAGATCTGCTTAATTCTTCCTGACAATGTGGACAAGTTCACATTTTCCATATTGTACCCACATGCATTTTTTTTGTCCATCCACCTAACTTACTGATATTTCTTTCCAGACTCCTTGCATCCTCTTCCACAGCTTGGTTTTCTACCTTCCTATGTATAAGCAGCAAATCTGGCTACAACATAGTTGTTCCCTCCACCCACGTAACTGATATAAATTGTAAACCTCTGAGACCCAGCACGGATGCTTGCAGCACTCAACTAGTTAGAGTTCACCAGCTTGAAAAATAACCTGTTCATTCAAACATGCCATTTCTTTTTTAGTTTAGGGAGGCAGTGGCTCAGTGGTGTTTATCACCCAGAGACTTAGACAATGTTTTGGGAACCTGGATTTGAATTCCGTTGTGACAGATGGTGGAATTTGAATTCAGTTTTTAAAAAAATTCTGGAATTGAGTGGAATGATGACCATGAATCCATTGACAATTTGTCAAGAAAATCTGGTTCAATAATGTCCTTTTAGGGAAGGAAACTGCCATCCTTACCTGGTCTTGCCTAATTTCTACTCCACACCCATAGCAATGTGATTGACACTGAACTGTCCTTTGGGCAATAAATTCTGCCAACCAGTGACACCCTCATTCCATGAATGATTAAAGAAAATAAACTCTTCCTTTACTAGCTCAAATATTATTCCCAAGACCATGACCTTTTATCTTGTACAGTAGCCTTATTCCATGCTTCACCGTATCAAGTGCCTTTTGGAAATCTAAATACAATATATTTAATTGGTTGTCCTTTATCAACTTAGCATTCTTTTGAAGTGGAGATGTGCAAATGAATTTGTTCGTCGCAGTTTCCCTTTTATCCTAAGTATGTTGAAATTTTGCCTGTAGCCAGACATTTAGAGAAACCACCTCCTTTAATATCAAATTCTGGTATTTTCCCCTTTTTCCAACATTAGAGCCTGAAAATTTTGTGGTAAAGCTTTTTTTTTAAAGAGACTATTGAAATATTTTTTAACATTTAGTAATTGTGACCGTATGAATGGGATGTTTCTGTTTTCTTATGTTGATCCACTCATCCTTCCTCAGTGGAAGGCCACAAAAGCAATGCTGATCTGGCAATACTTATGATGATTTGGAGCAGGACTATGCCAATCGGTTCATTAACCTCAGTTCATTTTCTAATACTCCAGCTGATTTGATTGTCACCTTTAGCACTGCTTTTCTGCCTGTCCCCTGTAACCCTTGACTCCCTGATGATCGCATCTGTTCAACTTAGTGTTGGATATATTCAGTGTCCCTGTCACAGTGGCTATTAGATAGTTTGACTGTTATATTAATACAAAATAAATGAATATACATTATTAGTAAAGTAACTGACATAAATATTGTCAATACCAAGCTTTTTGCACTCTTGGATCTCTTTGCTCTTCGGCTCATCTCCAAGCATTAACAAAGAGAACCCAGTATTCCAATGAGATTTTATGGAGTTCGCTCACTTTGAGCTGTTTGAAGCCAAGATCATATTATTTTCATTGCAGCTCATTGCCTATTTCAGTTACAATTCATTAAGTAACAAAACGCTGTGAAGCATTCTTGCATCTCTCATTACATGCATCACTCTTCTCTGAATAGCTGAATGATTTGATGTAGTCTAGAGACATCACTGACAAAGTTATCATCCTAACTCCCAAAATTTATATAAAAGTTTGTGACTTCTTCTTGTTTATGATAGATGAAGATTTCATACAGTTAAGGTAATTAGTGGGTTCAGCACTATTTAACCCGAACTACCACAATCCTGAAAATGTACTCCTCTGCACATGCATGGAATAATTCAGGATGTAATGTCAGATATGTGTACAGTATTTGCAAAAATAATCCAATTAATTTTATTTTCTAAAAATAACTTTGGATTTGCATGAGAGGATGTATAACATGAAGTAAAAAAGATTTCTTTGCTGTGAATTTGTTATGTCCTAAGTGGAAATGGCCAGACGGTCTTTCTCCTCCAACCAGCCATAGCTGAGTGGCACTGAGTCCCCCTTGTGGGTACGCTGATGCATATCAAGAGTGCTACACTTACGAGGTAGTTCTTTAATTTTAGAAGTGGACGGAGGTTGAGAGTACATTATTACAATCAAACCCCAGATGTGTAACCTGGTCATCTTTTATTCACCTGCCTGCTTCAGTTCATCACTTCAATGTCAATTTTCGAAATGATACCTCCCTTGTGTGACTCTCCTCTGGATCAAATAAAATTATATTTTAAAGGAATCAATTTAAACAGGCTTTCTTGGGTTAACAAAACAGTGAGTTTATTACTTAATGCATAGAAGAAATAATTAATGCAACATAAATAGACACAGATTAGAAATGAAAAGCAAGTCCAAAGAAAGACAAAAATTAAAAGATTATACAGGTTAGCCTTTTGGGGTGGTTGATGAAATGAAAATGGTAGAATGTTGATAGTTGAAGAGTTGTTTTCAGGATTCTTGGTTTGCAGGTTAGTAGAAATCTTTTTATTGGATTTCCTTTTGGGTGGTTAGTTGGCCGTGATCAACGAGAAAGTACTCTTTGTTCTGTTTCCGCGGACTGCTTGTGGCTACTTGATATTCAGCAAGCAGAGAGATAAGTCCTTGTACCTGCAACACTGGGATGTCTTGGGTGGTTCTTCAACTGTGACCTTCAAAACACGTAAACGTTTGCACTAGGCTACCACACACGGACTAAGGTTCCTGAAAGGGCAAAACGCAAATGTCTGTAAGAGGTGGTTTGCTGTGGAAAGGGGAAAGATGGTTAGCTCTTAGGTTGTGTCTTGCACTCTGTCTGCTCTGAAGTTTCTTGCAAACATGTAAGTATGGCATTCCATGGGACCCACAAAGGTGTCTATGTGCGTGCACACGTGTGTACATTTTGCATGCGTGTGCACATTTTGCATCTAAAATATGTCAAGCTTCTGACCTGTCATTGTGACAATATGTTCATTTAAAATGTACCATTCCATTTCAGTTTCAAAAGTGACCAGAGGGTACAATACCCCTGTGTACAATTACAGTTGTTGTAAACTTGATTGTTGGCCAATATGGCCTGTCAGAGCCGGTGTGGGGTGGTTGGGTTTGTGTGTATTTGATCTCAAATTAGGTAAGCTTTGATGTGTTTAGTATCACTTTGGAATCTATCACTGGTTTGTGCTGTTAGCTTTCATTTCTACTTGTACCTGAAGCATCAATGAGTCAATCAGCAGTAGAAGTATCCAGATGGATTCACTTGTAACATGAAAAAGGCAGATAGATTTATAGCTAATAGGGGATTAAACAGCTTGCAGAAAAAAAAACAAGAAACCTTCCAGTCACAGGTGGAAAATAACTAAAAACTATCTCTGCAGAACTGTGAACAAGAAGAGGTGTAAACATGAAAAGGAACTTAGGTGCAATAAGTATGACCATCAGCTTTGAGTGATTAAATCATAATTAACCAAATCATTCAAATAATTCTGGCAGCAAAACATTTTACTTGCACATATGTCTGCATTCCTCAAAGTTTAGTTGGATTGGATTACAACTGCAGACATCTTATATGCACATGACAAATAATTATGGAATGGCAGTTTCTTTTCAGTTTCATGTGGTCAATGTTAAGGATGTTATATTGACAAGATAATATGCAAGGCGCATTTCTCAAATATGTCAGCACTCAAACGAATTGTTTTTGATTTTGTCTTGTCACACAGTAAAGCTAACGCAGGCTGGTTTAAATGCCATGGTCCAATATCACAAAGCAGTGAATTGCTGTGATGGCTTTGCCCTAAGCACAAGTGGACAAGCAATTTCAAAAAAAAGACAGAAGGCAGAACCATGTACCAAGGTTTATAGTAGAAAAGAGAATTTAGAAATGGAGTGAATAAGTTCTGTTTTCCAGTTACATCGAATTGGCATTGTGGCCAAGGCTAATCAATTACTTCATTTAAGGAACCAGCAACCATAATTGAATTTTACATCCAGTTTCAAGAGGGAAAGGTCTAAGATTAGTTTTTAAACCTGAATAAGCACAACCATGTGCGTATAAAAACTGAGCTACCTGAAATAACCTGACATATTAGTCTTGGAGATGGATCAACAGTCATGCAGTAGCAGGCATCCAAGGGGATATTTCACAATAAGTATATACTAATGAGGTCTCCTGTCAGAAAAAGTTAGGGAACGCTTCAAACTTAAGAGAGAAAACATTCAACTGCAAAACACAAGTGACAGGCCAGATGTTTGTTCAGAATATAAAGATTGGTAGAGAGTTATTATTCATAAGGAAAAAATTAGAGTATGAGAAGACAGTAAGAACGCTAAAAAATGAATAGCAAGAGTTTCTAATTTCTTTTTAGAAATGGAAAGAGGAGAAGTATGTAGTTGCCATTCAATTTTGCAGCTTGAGGGAAAAAGTCAGGTGTTAAGAAGCAGTGACATTATTTTTTCCAAAGAAAAGCACATCAGAAGGTACAGAGGCTTTGCTTCTTTCCTGAACTTCTCTGAAATTGTTGAAAGGCCAAGTCAGTTAAGCCCAGTCATGTAGCAATTAACATGTGAAGAATACTTCATGAGGATTAAGTTGGATTTAAAAAAAGTATAACTTCTCTCCTTTTGCATTCTGTACCTCTAGCAATAAACCATGGAACTTGGTTTTTTTTCCAGAAGCAATTTATTTCTCTGCATCATTAACTGGAGTGACTTGTGTATCCATATGATGGGAATTCTTTGCTTTCTCCCACTTTCAGATTCTAAGTTTGCGAGCAATTTTTGATCTCTTTATTTTTCTTAATCCAAAATGTAATTGCAGAGATGGGGAATAGCATTTTAGAAGCTAAAATAATGACATAGCAGTCCACGTACTGATAATGTGAGCTGCTGATATTGGAGAAGACTGGGATGTGGGATGTATGGACCTGGTGTAGGATAGGTTAGGAGCTGTAGAGTTTTTTGGACCAAATGAGACACCATGAAAACAAAACCTTTTCTTTTTCCTTTTTTCAAAAGAATTGCTGAAAACACAAATCTTAAAGACAAATAAACCTAATCAGAATAATTGTCATACCGGGAACCAGCCACTGCTATAGAAATATGAGTTATTTTCAATCCTGCACCACTTTGCTTTTCATTAGTGCATTCCCTGTCCGGAATGACTGGTGGAAACTGCCCATGAGTTTCCAGAAAAGTTTCCCCTCACCCTCGTCCTCCTCTATCCTCATCCTCCTGGTGCATGCTCATTCAATTTGGCCTGGTACGCAGACCAAAGGTGAAATTGCAGTTTGGGATCAATGGCATATTTGGACACTAACCAGTGTGTCTAAGGAAAGAACTGCTTCAGCTTTCACGTGCGAGCTCAGCCTTAGTATCATAGTGCAGCCACTTAATCAGAAACCTGCATAAACTTAGCATCAGGTCAATCTGGAACAGTTTGAGAGTGATAATGTCAAAGATTTAATTGCCCAGCCTCTGCTGGGCAGTGAGCTTTAAAATCCGCTCCATTCTTTTTAGTCTTAGCAAAGATTTTTAACTTCTGCGTATAATAGGTAGTTCTATCTATTTGCATGTATGGAAGTATGAAAGGCTATCATTAGAAATTAATTTTGTACCAGATTTATAATCGTTGCAAACATTTATTACATGCCACTAAGATTATCAACTGAAATGCAAAGATTTGTGAATATTCTAGATTTTTGATTGGGGAACTGTGGTTCTTTATTATGTTTTCTTTTTAGTTTTTATACCTAACCAAACATACAAACATGATCACCGTGATCAATAATACTTCCTAAAGTATAATCCTAAACAGATCTGCAGCTGATTGGGAGCAACATTGAAGTTAACATGAGTTAACCATATGACCATAGTCTGAAAAGATACTGGTAAATACAACAGTTCAGTGCAGATCACTAACTAAGCTGAATAAGTATTATGAGAATTGTCATGTTTTCTGAAAGAAAATATAACACAAGATTACATCAGATGTTGGAGTTCCATGTTACATGTGTCAGTGAATGATAGATATTGGTAACAACATGCTATATGTTCATAGTATGGCAAACAGCCAATTGAAACTCGGAGCATAGTTCAGTCTCAAACTGAAAATTATTGCCTCTAACACTGAATGTGGGAAGGAGTCATACTTTTGCCCTCCGTGATTCTATTGGTTTACAAACCATACATCTCAAAAGTTAATACACAGGCTTCAACAAAACATGATGTAGACATAGAGCAAAACCCAAGAAGGAAGTGAATAGTTTTTGGTAAAAATGCAGATCTGAATCATGGATTTTTTTAAGGTCCGATTAACATTGAAAAATAGAGTTAATTGACTTCTGAAAGGCATGTTTTTGATCATTTTATTTAGGTTGGTGTCCAATATTGTGGAATATCTCAATTGCCGTGATAGGATTTGTCACATTTGCAACATGTGGGCAGAGCTTTCAAAGTAGTTTTTTGGATGTGTGTCAACCTGAAGCTCCTCACTAAGAGTACCAGGTCTTTAAGAATAAAAATAATGTTCAGCTTTGTACTTGCTTATTGCCAACCAGACAGGTTCTTCCGGGAATGCTACTTTTGTTGACTCTCTGTGCTTCCTTGTTGAAGGTGAACATAAGTAATCAAAGCAACAGATTTACTGCCAAGGGAGATAGTAAGAACTGCAGATGCTGGAGTCAGAGATAACAGTGTAGAGCTGGAGGAGCACAGCAGGCTAGGCAGTATGAGGGGAGCAGGAAATTTGATGTTTCAGATCAGGACCCTTCTTCAAATAATATCACTGCAAGACGTTAATGCAATCATGAAATATTCCTGAAGGTGAATTGAGTTTACATACAAACATGGACTGAAACATTCACCTAGACTTTTTTAAACTAATGGTTGAATTCTAAGAAAGCCTGGTACACAATTAGGGTTTGTCCCAAGGACAGTGAAGTGCACCAGCTGCCATGGCAAAGCAGAAGAGTTCATTGACCTCCTTCCTGCATTACTGGGTGATCCTCTGAACATTGCAGACCTAGGTAGCAAACTCAGATCAGAGTTGCAGGGCCTGGTGTCCTGGTCTCCTTTAGAGATCCAAGGGATAGACAACATCCCTCTTCTGCATCACTTTATCCACCAGAACCTCAAGGTCTCATCACAAAGTGGGGTGCTAATTTCTCCTTGAGTGCCATCAAGCCCACTGTACACTGTGCAGCTAAGCAGGGCAGCTCTGGAACGCCAGTGTTTATTTGGCTGCGCAATGAACTTTTAAAGAAGGTGCCAGCACCATGGATGTCATTCTATTCCTGGATATTGGCCAATGGTGAGTTCTTTTGGATGCAGCGAATAGGAGAATCGGGCTAGCATCAAATGAAATGCACCCTATGTTTACAATTCTGCTTTCCCTGCTGTAAGAAGATTATCTCAGAATACAATGGGATCTGGATCAGATGGGCTGAGTGGCAGATGGAGTTTAGATAAATATAAAATGTTGCATCTTGCAAACGCAAATCAGGACAGGACTTGTACACTAAATGGTAAGGTCCTGGGGAGTGTTGCTGAATAAAGAGGCCTTGGAGTAAAAGTTCATAATTGTTTGAAAAGTGGGGTCTTGGGTAGACAGGATAGTGAAGAAGGCATTTTGTACACTTGTCTTTATATTGGTCAGTACATTGATTATAGGAGTTGAGAGGTTATGCTGCAGCTAGACAGGACCTTGGTTAGGCCACCATTGGAATACTGTGTACAATTCTGCTCTCCCTGCTGTAAGAAGGATGTTGTGAAACTTAAAAGGGCTCAGCAAAAATTTACAAGAATGTTGCCAGAGTTGGAGGGTTTGAGCGAGAGAAAGAAGCTGAGTAGGCTAGGGCGATTTTCCCTGGAGTGCTGGAGACTAAGGGGTAATCTTAAAGAGGTTTATAAAATGATGGCGGGCATGGATAGGGTAATTAGACAATGTCTTTTCATTGGGGTGAGGGAGTCCAAAACTACAGGGCATAGGTTTAAGGTGAGAAAGGAAATATTTGAAAGGGACCTAACAGGTGACTTTTTTATGCAGAGGGTGGTTTGTGTATGGAACAAACTGCCAGACGAAGTGGTGGAGACTGGTACAATTACAACATTTAAAAGACATCTGGCTGGGCATATGAAAAGGAGAGTTTTAAGGTATATGGGCCAAATGCTGGCAAATGGGTCGAGATTAATTTAGGATATTTGGTTGGCATGGATGAGTTGGACCAAAGGGTCTGTTTTCCGTGCTGTACAACCCCATGGTGCGGACTCTGTCTCTATAGAATAAGGCTCAGATCCAAAAGACTCGATGAATTCATTTGGGATAATGGGAACTGCAGATGCTGGAGAATTCCAAGATAATAAAATGTGAGGCTGGATGAACACAGCAGGCCAAGCAGCATCTCAGGAGCACAAAAGCTGACGTTTCGGGCCTCGACCCTTCATCAGAGAGGGGGATGGGGAGAGGGAACTGGAATAAATAGGGAGAGAGGGGGAGGCGGACCGAAGATGGAGAGTAAAGAAGATAGGTGGAGAGAGTATAGGTGCGGAGGTAGGGAGGGGATAGGTCAGTCCAGGGAAGACGGACAGGTCAAGGAGGGGGGATGAGGTTAGTAGGTAGATGGGGGTGCGGCTTGGGCCGGGAGGAAGGGATGGGTGAGAGGAAGAACCGGTTAGGGAGGCAGAGACAGGTTGGACTGGTTTTGGGATGCAGTGGGTGGGGGGAGAAGAGCTGGGCTGGTTGTGTGGTGCAGTGGGGGGAGGGGACGAACTGGGCTGGTTTAGGGATGCAGTAGGGGAAGGGGAGATTTTGAAACTGGTGAAGTCCACATTGATACCATATGGCTGCAGGGTTCCCAGGCGGATTATGAGTTGCTGTTCCTGCAACCTTTGGGTGGCATCATTGTGGCAGTGCAGGAGGCCCATGATGGACATGTCATCTAGAGAATGGGAGGGGCAGTGGAAATGGTTTGCGACTGGGAGGTGCAGTTGTTTGTTGCGAACTGAGCGGAGGTGTTCTGCAAAGTGGTCTCCAAGCCTCCGCTTGGTTTCCCCAATGTAGAGGAAGCCGCACCGGGTACAGTGGATGCAGTATACCACATTGGCAGATGTGCAGGTGAACCTCTGCTTAATGTGGAATGTCATCTTGGGGTCTGGGATAGGGGTGAGGGAGGAGGTGTGGGGGCAAGTGTAGCATTTCCTGCGGTTGCAGGGGAAGGTGCCAGGTGCGGTGGGGTTGGAGGGCAGTGAGGAGTGAACAAGGGAGTCACGGAGAGAGTGGTCTCTCCGGAAAGCAGACAGGGGTGGGGATGGAAAAATGTCTTGGGTGGTGGGCTCGGCTTGTAAATGGCGAAAGTGTCGGAGGATGATGCGTTGTATCCGGAGGTTGGTAGGGTGGTGTGTGAGAACGAGGGGGATCCTCTTGGGGCGGTTGTGGCGGGGGCGGGGTGTGAGGGATGTGTTGCGTGAAATACGGGAGACGCGGTCAAGGGCGTTCTCGATCACTGTGGTGGGAAAGTTGCAGTCCTTAAAGAACTTGGACAGGGCCATCTCCAGCACTTCCCTCACCTTCCTGGACCTCTCAGTCTCCATCTCAGGCTACCAGCTTGTAACTGATGCCCATTTCAAGCCCACCGACTCCCACAGCTACCTAGAATACACCTCCTCCCACCCACCCTCCTGCAAAAATTCCATCCCCTATTCCCAATTCCTCCGCCTCCGCCGCATCTGCTCTCACGATAAGACATTCCACTCCCGCACATCCCAGATGTCCAAGTTCTTTAAGGACCGCAACGTTCCCCCGACAGTGATCGAGAACGCCCTTGACCGCGTCTCCCGTATTTCCTGTAACACATCCCTCACACCCCGCCCCCGCCACAACCGCCCCAAGAGGATCCCCCTCGTTCTCACATACCACCATACCAACCTCCGGATACAACGCATCATCCTCCGACACTTCCGCCATCTACAATCCGACCCCACCACCCAAGACATTTTTCCATCCCCACCCCTGTCTGCTTTCCGGAGAGACCACTCTCTCCGTGACTCCCTTGTTCGCTCCACACTGCCCTCCAACCCCACCGCACCCGGCACCTTCCCCTGCAACCGCAGGAAATGCTACACTTGCCCCCACACCTATCGCAGGCCCCAAGATGACATTCCACATTAAGCAATGGTTCACCTGCACATCTGCCAATGTGGTATACTGCATCCACTGTACCCGGTGTGGCTTCCTCTACATTGGGGAAACCAAGCGGAGGCTTGGAGACCGCTTTGCAGAACACCTCCGCTCAGTTCGCAACAAACAACTGCACCTCCCAGTCGCAAACCATTTCCACTGCCTCTCCCATTCTCTAGATGACATGTCCATCATGGGCCTCCTGCAGTGCCACAATGATGCCACCCGAAGGTTGCAGGAACAGCAACTCATATTCCGCCTGGGAACCCTGCAGCCTAATGGTATCAATGTGGACTTCACCAGTTTCAAAATCTCCCCTTCCCCTACTGCATCCCTAAACCAGCCCAGTTCGTCCCCTCCCCCCACTGCACCACACAACCAGCCCAGCTCTTCTCCCCCCACCCACTGCATCCCAAAACCAGTCCAACCTGTCTCTGCCTCCCTAATCGGTTCTTCCTCTCACCCATCCCTTCCTCCCAGCCCAAGCCGCACCCCCATCTATCGACTAACCTCATCCCACCTCCTTGAGCTGTCCGTCTTCCCTGGACTGACCTATCCCCTCCCTACCTCCCCACCTATACTTTCTCCACCTATCTTCTTTACTCTCCATCTTCGGTCCACCTCCCCCTCTCTCCCTATTTATTCCAGTTCCCTCTCCCCATCCCCCTCTCTGATGAAGGGTCGAGGCCCGAAACGTCAGCTTTTGTGCTCCTGAGATGCTGCTTGGCCTGCCGTGTTCATCCAGCCTCACATTTTATTATCTTGGAATTCTCCAGCATCTGCAGTTCCCATTATCTCTGATACTAGTTTAACCTCACTGCGAAGCCTCTTCCAGGGATGCCTAACCTGAAGAAGTTACCATCCTCCCTCCGGACCAACCTCAGGGAATCTCTCTCCCATTGCAACTCTCTTGTAATCTCTTCGGCCTTGAAACTGCTCGACCATGTCCTGAAGCAAACCAGGTACCACAGCCACATCACCTTCCTCAGCACCTGCCTACGGAACCAGATCATCCCCAAGGGACTACAGTCCACATTTCAGCCTTCCCAATTTGGCCCCAACCGTGACCACCTCTACACCCAGAACATTGAGACCCTTCAGAAGCGTTTCTCCCTGTGAGTCCTGAAACAGACACTTGCAGCCATGCGCCGGCACCTCCACACACTGCAATCCAGCCTGCCCCAGCTCAGAGCCTCCCTCTCCGAGATCTGCAAAGGACCTCTGCTGTTTTTCATCCTCCGCAGGATCCACAGACTGAACACCCAGTTGACTCAGCTTGACTGGACACCAAAAATCGTAAGTACAACCAACTCACGGGCCCCTGCCACCCACAACAGGATTCTTGCGCCTCCCAAATCCCGACTCTGTCCCTGCCCCTACCGAACCATGCACCCGCCGCCATTGACCATGAGGACACGGCCGGAGACCCCACCGATGACGTCACATCCGCCTCCGCCGGCCACAGAACTTCCGGAACCGCTGCTGCAGTCACCACCTCCACGTCCAGGTACAACACCCCACACACCACCCTCACCGCAGCTGCTGCCGCCCACCCTGATACTCCAACCGCCGACGGAACCCCGCCCACGGCCGACGCCGACGGAACCCCGCCCACGGCCGACGGAACCCCGCCCACGGCCAACGGAACCCCACCCACGGCCGACGACCTCATCGCTCTGCCCACAACCTCCACAGCCAGCAACTCCAGAGAAGACAGCCACACTGAGCCCTGCCGCATCTTCACCATCCCCCCAGACCTCCCACTGACTGAGGATGAACGGTCAGTCCTTAGTAAGGGGCTCACCTTTGTCCCCCTACAACCACACATCAACGAATACCAGTCACGGTTGGACATAGAGCAGTTTTTCTGCCGTCTTCGCCTCCATGCCTACTTCTTCAACCGGGAACCTAACCCTCCTCCCACTGACCCCTTCACCCGCTTCCAACACAAGTCCTCCTCCTGGAAACCACCCCCAGGCCTCCTACCCTCCCTCGACCTCTTCATCTCCAACTGCCGTCGAGACATTAACCGCCTCAACCTCTCCACCACTCTCACCCACTCCAACCTCTCCCCCGCAGAACGGGCAGCCCTCCGCTCCCTCTGCTCCAACCCCAACCTCACCATCAAACCCGCAGACAAGGGTGGCGCAGTGGTAGTATGGCGCACTGACCTCTACATCGCCGAGGCCAGACGCCAACTCTCCGACACCACCTCCTACCGCCCCCTCGATCATGACCCCACACCCGAGCACCAAACCATCATCTCCAACACCATTCACGACCTCATCACCTCAGGGGACCTCCCACCCACAGCCTCCAACCTCATTGTTCCGCAACCCCGCACGGCCCGTTTCTATCTCCTTCCCAAAATGCACAAACCTGCCTGCCCTGGTCGACCCATCGTCTCAGCCTGCTCCTGCCCCACCGAACTCATCTCCACCTATCTGGACTCCATTTTCTCCCCTTTGGTCCAGGAACTCCCCACCTACGTCCGTGACACCACCCACGCCCGCCACCTCCTCCAGGACTTCCAATTCCCTGGCCCCCAACACCTCATATTCACCATGGACATCCAGTCCCTATACACCTGCATTCCGCATGCAGATGGCCTCAAGGCCCTCCGCTTCTTCCTGTCCCGCAGGCCCGACCAGTCCTCCTCCACCGACACTCTCATCCGCCTCGCCGAACTCGTCCTCAACCTCAACAACTTCTCTTTTGACTCCTCCCACTTCCTACAGACTAGGGGGTGGCCATGGGCACCTGCATGGGCCCCAGCTATGCCTGCCTCTTTGTAGGTTACGTGGAACAGTCCCTCTTCCGCACCTGCACAGGCCCCAAACCCCACCTCTTCCTCCGTTACATTGATGACTGTATTGGCGCCGCCTCTTGCTCCCCAGAGGAGCTCGAAGAGTTCATCCACTTCACCAACACCTTCCACCCCAACCTTCAGTTCACCTGGGCCATCTCCAGCACATCCCTCACCTTCCTGGACCTCTCAGTCTTCATCTCAGGCTACCAGCTTGTAACTGATGTCCATTTCAAGCCCACCGACTCCCACAGCTACCTAGAATACACCTCCTCCCACCCACCCTACTGCAAAAATTCCATCCCCTATTCCCAATTCCTCCGCCTCCACCGCATCTGCTCCCACGATAAGACATTCCACTCCCGCACATCCCAGATGTCCAAGTTCTTTAAGGACCGCAACTTTCCCCCCACAGTGATCGAGAACGCCCTTGACCGCGTCTCCCGTATTTCCCGCAACACATCCCTCACACCCTGCCCCCGCCACAACCGCCCCAAGAGGATCCCCCTCGTTCTCACACACCACCCTACCAACCTCTGGATACAACGCATCATCCTCCGACACTTTCGCCATTTACAAGCCGAGCCCACCACCCAAGACATTTTTCCATCCCCACCCCTGTCTGCTTTCCGGAGAGACCACTCTCTCCGTGACTCCCTTGTTCGCTCCTCACTGCCCTCCAACCCCACCACACCCGGCACCTTCCCCTGCAACCGCAGGAAATGCTACACTTGCCCCCACACCTCCTCCCTCACCCCTATCGCAGGCCCCAAGATGACATTCCACATTAAGCAGAGGTTCACCTGCACATCTGCCAATGTGGTATACTGCATCCACTGTACCCGGTGCGGCTTCCTCTACATTGGGGAAACCAAGCGGAGGCTTGGAGACCACTTTGCAGAACACCTCCGCTCAGTTCGCAACAAACAACTGCACCTCCCAGTCGCAAACCATTTCCACTGCCCCTCCCATTCTCTAGATGACATGTCCATCATGGGCCTCCTGCAGTGCCACAATGATGCCACCCGAAGGTTGCAGGAACAGCAACTCATATTCCGCCTGGGAACCCTGCAGCCTAATGGTATCAATGTGGACTTCACCAGTTTCAAAATCTCCCCTTCCCCTACTGCATCCCTAAACCAGCCCAGTTCGTCCCCTCCCCCCACTGCACCACACAACCAGCCCAGCTCTTCTCCCCCCACCCACTGCATCCCAAAACCAGTCCAACCTGTCTCTGCCTCCCTAACCGGTTCTTCCTCTCACCCATCCCTTCCTCCCAGCCCAAGCCGCACCCCCATCTACCTACTAACCTCATCCCCCCTCCTTGACCTGTCCGTCTTCCCTGGACTGACCTATCCCCTCCCTACCTCCGCACCTATACTCTCTCCACCTATCTTCTTTACTCTCCATCTTCGGTCCGCCTCCCCCTCTCTCCCTATTTATTCCAGTTCCCTCTCCCCATCCCCCTCTCTGATGAAGGGTCGAGGCCCGAAACGTCAGCTTTTGTGCTCCTGAGATGCTGCTTGGCCTGCTGTGTTCATCCAGCCTCACATTTTATTATCTATGAATTCATTTGTGATGGAGTAGGGTGTCATTATGTCAGCAGGTTCAAATTGCAAAATTGACACTGTGTAACTGGGGCATTAGGCCTTTGAAGTGTGTTTATGTAATCTCAGAGTTCTTGATTTACCCCTTTCCAAAAACCGAGATAAATTGTCCGTTGAACACGACATTGTAATTATACTGAATCTAACTCAAAACTTGTTGACAGCCAGGGAGAGTTTCCTTTTTAGCTTTTTCATATTACTTTTAAAGCCAATCTGTCAAATAAGGTTAGTTCCTGAAATAACCTTGCTGAACATTTGAGTTGTAAAAAAAACAGTTTAATTCACTCTCTCAGACTTTGTTGCTGAGCCATCACAATCTTTTCTTTGCAATTATTTCCCTGGGAAATGCAACTCTATACTCTGTCAAGCCCTCACTAAGCTTCTCAATGTAAATTCAGATAAAACATTAAGACAAAGTAAATTCAAAAGGTACCAAGGCCAGTAAATGCCACCTATTAACATTAACATGATAGCTAACAGATCATGAATCAATATTGTAGCATCAGTATGACAGATTCAGCCTCAATCCTGCAATATATTTCAAGGTATTTCAACTTTGTCAGAAAATGCCTCAAACGAAATCAGAATGGAAAGATGTTCAACCTGCAAAACTTATGTCCCACTATCTTATGACCTCTACATGGAATTTTTACCACATGCCTTGACATTCACATTTCAAAGACTTCCATTTTCTTCCACAGGTCTTCACTTATGGTCCACTCTGCTGATCCATACAAAGTGGATACGATGCCAAGTTTTTCCTGTTATCCTTGGTTTTCATCCTCCATATTGGGAAGGTACAACTAAATGAATCATTCAACGCCCAAATCCATTTCGTGCATCCCAAAGTTTTAGTGTGTTTTACCCCAATGTGGGTGGAAAAGCCTCTGACGGTCCAACAACTTCCCACTGACAAAGGGGAAACACACACTTTCAATACTTTTTTTTATAGCCTGCATTTGGTTGTTAGACATCAATTAAATGCACACTCACCCAGGTTAATCATTTGAGCACTTGATCAGTTAATGGACAGTTTTGGTGTCTCATTACGTTTACCATCCCACTTTTATCTCTCATCCTTGGGCCATCACAATACATCACATTCAGCTACATTCTAGGCTTTAGCTCCCATTATCATTATCCAGTGAAAAAATTACAAATGACAACTATTTACCAAGGGCATGAGGATATTTGGAAACTGTCCATTAACTGATAATGAATTAGTTCTCCTTTGCTAATAGCAAGGGGGCTTCCTATCTGCCTTAGACTGAAAGCCCATGGGATTGCAGTTAAATCACTCAATGCCTGTAAACTCAAAGCTATTTTTCTGATATATCATACTTCATACTTGGGGGTCTTAACTGGTGGAGTCAGGCCTTCCCTTCTATCCCATGATCAATACCAGAGTTTGGACCAGCCTGTTATGAGAGTTTCTATCAGCATTTCTCGAGGATATTCCCAATCAAGCTGCCTCTAGATAAGCAGCAGTTGGATTTTTTTTCGCTCCTTATTCAACAGGACTCTTTTTTTGAATGAATATGAAAGATCCTTTGTGTACTAACTTTTTAATCTTGATACCTTGGATATATTCCTATAAAGGCTGCAGTTGCTCTAGTTTGTAGTTTAACTTCAAACATCAGAGAATGGAAACTACTGTTTCATCTCAATCTTCTTTGGCCATTTTATGCTGTCTCAGCCATGTGCAGCCCTAACACTCCAAAAAAAACTTTTCATTATCTTTAGATGGCAGATGTGACACTAGAAGGGTAATGTTATCATTTTTCCAACATAGAACACCTGATCAGCTTGTATCAGTGCAACACTACCTACTTAAATCTTTATTCTAGTTCTTCTCATGTATTCATTCTAAGTGTTATAGTTTTCTTTCATTTCTTTTTGGAGTTTCTGCAATCACATGAAAAGGTGGAAATGACATTCTCTGTTTGGCTCCCTCTCATTGGTAGAAACAAGTAATCTTATTTCATTTTTACAACGTGACTATCATACTGCTTTTAAAATGTAGTTGTCTAGATCAAATGGAGGTGCCAATTGCTTGCTAATCTCCAAAAATTACAAAGAAGCTATGCACAAACACAATTTAAAGTATAGAAAGAAGGTGGGCAGGGTCCTAATGTAGATAGGAAGCTTTGTGAAATTTCAGTTTAACTTTCATAGGTGTTCATTTTTTAAACCCGAAGCCAGCTGTTTTTTAAATTTGCTGTGTCATATTTTGCAGCAGTGGAGAAGTTTCCAAATATCCTCATGCCCTTGGTAAATGGTTGTCATTGGTAATTTTTTTCACTGGATAATGACTTAGACTTTGAGAGAGGGAATTCCACTTCCTTTTATTACTGATTCATATTTCATCTCTCTGCTTTGTTACTCAGAGCAGTTTTTTATATAACTTCCATTTTTTTTCATGTGAGGCCTGCCCCATTCCATTTCCAACCTGCATACTACTCCATAGGCTATCATCTCCCAATTTACAGTATAACCTTATCATGCAAGTGTGAATTAAACAAAATATCTTGATGCTGACATGGTTGACTAGGTTCATAGTTTTTGGAGCCAATGAGAATTTCAGTGTAGACATGTTTCTGTATACCTTGTCAAAGGGAAGTACCCTGTTTACACTGAATATCGAAATGAGTTAGGCTGATAAATTATTTTAAGTTGTAAATGATGAAGAAAGACTGCTGAAACTTGGGTTATTTAAAAGATAGGGTAGAAAATATTATTAACAATGCAAAAATATAAATATTAAGTAATTTTAACTGAAATTGCAATGGACAAACCAGCAGTCACAGATTCAAACCAGTAACAGGCAAATTTCTTTAAAGATAAAAAGAGAATGCAAGAGCCATCCGAGAAACAATAATAGGGGGATCTGTGAAGATTTTTCTTTAGAGTAGGAAACAAATTAGGATGGACCAAATCACCTTCTTTCTTTTCTTGTCATGTGATACAGTGCTGTAGCTATTGCAGTGCTTTTGGGTGGTTGAAGTGAAACCATTGGCGCTGATTCTCAAAGTTTACTCTCTTTTCTTCTTTCTCTTTTGTGAACACCACTAAGGATCAGAGATTTGTGACTGAAGTGCGTGGCTCGAGTCAGGAAATTTTCTGACTTAGCTGACCCATGGCTTTCATTTAAAGAGCTCCATTGCACAGGAGTTTCACTCACAGCGAGGTCGTCGCATGTTAGATCCTAGGCAGCAGCCAGGGCAGGAGATTGTTGATGTCGGTTGGCTGTAAGGCCTGCCTTGGTTCTCTTTCTAGACTTTTGTTTTAGAAGCAGTTAGACCCTCTAACCTCAACCCTCTCACACATGCCCATTTCCCTTTGTGTCTCCTTTCACACTGCACACCCCTGCCCCCACCCACAACCACACCCCCCCCACCATACCCACCCTCCATGGCACCTTGTTAAGCTACTCATCCAATATCCATTTGTGGTCCGATGTCAGGAACCATGTAGATTTGAAAGAAAAACTTTTTTAGTTTAATGCAGCTCTCACTCAAACATACTTCTAGTGTATAAAAAAGTAAAGTTCAATCCATAAAAAAATCATAATAATGTTTTAGATTTCTAGTTTACAGCCTCTCTTTCTAAAACAAAAACACATTTCTATTCAGGGGCCACAGTCAAGGCAATTAACCTATTACTGGCATTTTCAAACTGTCCGTCAAACTTGTGAACTTAGAAATCACTACTTAGAAAATAAATCTTCTCTAATCCACGCAAACCTTTATAATGGAAACAAAATATGCTGAAAACGTTTCAAAAAGTTGCTAGTATTTTATCTTAACCTACATCTCTTTTTCTCCCTTCAAGGGATGTGGGTGTAACTGGCTAAGATTGTCCCTCATTTCCAAGAGGGCAATTAAGAATCAAAGACATTGTTGTGGTTCTTGTGTCACATGGCAACGATAGAAAAAGTCCATTCGGCCCATCATGGCCGTGCTTGTCATTTGAGCATCTATGTATTCTAGTACAATTTTCCAGCACTTAGCCTGAACCCTTGTATCCTTTTGTTTGACATTTCAAGAGCTCGTTTAAATAGCTCTTAAATATCTTGAGGGCTCCCAAATCTCCTGTCCTTGCTTAGGGCGTATGCTTGAGATGCCCACCTCCAATCCCCTTTGTAAAGCAACTGCTGCTTATTTTAAAACTGTGTCCCCTGGCTATTGATTGCTCTACCAAGAGGAAAGGGGTTTCCCTACCTATCCTATTGGACGGAGTCAAGTGAGTCCTAAGGCGATGTCAGCAAGGTGGGCCCAGTGGTGAATTGTGGTGCCTGAGGATTGACAAATTTTTGTTTGCCAGGTCTGACGCTGGTGGCAGGAGGGCACTGCAGCAGCATTGTTTGCCGTGAATGTTTCCATTCGTGTGCCTGATGCGTGTGGTGGCAAAAGTGAATTGACCCAGCAGCGAACGATGGCTCTGGAGGATCAGTTGGGTTGGGTGAGATGGCGGTGGCTCTGAGCCAGCTCAGGAATGATGACAACAGACAATAGACAATAGACAATAGGTGTTGGTGTAGGCCATTCAGCCCTTCGAGCCAGCACCACCGTTCATTATGATCATAGCTGATCATCCACAATCAGTATCCTGTTCCTGCCTTATCCCCATAACTCTTGATTCCACTATCTTTAAGAGCTCTATCCATTTCTTTCTTGAAAGTATCCAGAGAGTTGGCCTCCACTGCCTTCTGGGGCAGAGCATTCCATATATCCACCACTCTCCGGGTGAAGAAGTTTTTCCTCAACTCTGTTCTAAATGGCCTACCCCTTATTTTTATACTGTGTCCTCTGATCCTGGACTCACCCATCAGCGGAAACATGCTTTCTGCCTCCAGAGTGGTCCAATCCTTTAATAATCTTACATGCCTCAATCAGATCCCCCCTCATCCTTCTAAACTCAAGTGTATACAAGACCAGTCGCTCCAATCTTTCAACATACGATAGTCCCGCCATTCTGGGAATTGACCTCGTGAACCTACGCTGCACTCCCTTAATAGCAAGAGTGTCCTTCCTCAAATTTGGAGACCAAAACTGCACATAATACTCCAGGTGCAGTCTCACCAGGGCCCTGTACAGCTGCAGAAGGACCTCTTTGCTCCTATACTCAATTCCTCTTGTTATGAAGGCCAGCATGCCATTAGCTTTCTTCACTGCCTGCTGTACCTGCATGCTTGCTTTCATTGACTGCGCTTGCTTTCATTGACTGATGTGCAGATGGACTTCTCTTCAACCTATATCTCTTCACTTTTTTCTCAACCAACAAAGTGGCTCCAGACTAAGGTGACAAATAAAACCTGTTCACTGTACTTTGTTATGCTTCACTGTAAAAATGCATGAGGTGATAAATTATTCATAAATCATATCGTAATGCCCCTCAGCACTTTGTAGACCTTCATCAGACACCAGCCCCACCCCAGTTTGGCAAAAAAGGACAACTCCAGCTTATCCTCTACCTTCATGGCTGAATTGCCCCTGCCTCGGCAACATCCTGGGAGCTTTCTCTGGACTTTATCAAGCTCAATCACATCCCACCTAGAGTGTGGCAGCCAGAACAGCACATAGTACCCCAGCAGTGGTCAAATCAATGTTTATGTACAGCTCCAGCGTAACTTCTTTGCTCTTACATTCAGTGCTTTGACGAACAAAGGCAAGTATACCATTTGCTGCCTTAACCGTCTTATATACCTCTCCTGCTGCTTTCAAGGATTTGTGGACATGTTCAGCAAGGTCCCTGTAACCCTTAGGATCCTAAAAGTGCAAACAATCAATATGTACTCCTTTGCCTTTTTGTTCTCCCAAAATGCATCACTTCACACTTTTTTTCAGGATTATACTCCATTTATCACTGGACCATCTGACCAGCTGTCTATAGAATCTGGTAGTCTAAAGCTTTTCTCTTCCCTATTTACCATACCATTAATTTTTGTGTGATTTGCAAAGTTACTGGTGATATTTCCCGAATTCATGTCTAGGTCATGAATGCACACCATTTAATCAGCAAGGGACTCAGCACAGAACTCTGTGATATGGCAGTGGATGCAGGCTTTCAGCCACAAAAATACCCTTCAGCCATTATGCTTTCCTTGCTGCTATGACAATTTTGGACCTAATTTATCATGTTGTCCTAGATCCCACAAAGTTTTATCTTAACTAGTCTGCCATTTGAGACCTTGTCAAAAACCTTCCTGAAGTCTATGCAGACTACATCAATTGTATGACCCTCATCGATACATCTAGTTACCTCTTCAAAATTCAAATTTGTTAGACATGATCTCTGCCATTCAAAGCCATGCTGACTATTCTTGACTAATTTTTCCCTCTCCAAGTGGAGATTAATTCTCTCCCAACATTTTTTCTCCCAGTAGTTTACCTGCCATGTTAGATGAACTGGCCTGTAGTTCTCTGGTGTAGCTCGACCTGATAAAAATGGCAAATTTCTTTCCCTAAAGAATGTCAGTGAGCCAGCTGGGCTTTGGAAGCAATTGACACTGATCTGTGTGGCCAAAACTAGGTTAGATTTGTTACAGACTCTTTTTTGCTTTATTGAAGTTGAATCCATGAAGCAATGGTAATATTCAAGCCAATTTCGCCGAGTTCAAAGAGATGGGGTGTTCAATGAACTTCAGAACATGACACTTTAAACCATGCCTACCCATTCTCAGATTAGAATGGAAATTTGTCATGTGTACTTATTACTAAAAGTATAGAGAAGTTTTATAAGTTGCCACACCATGGCACTGATATTAATGACGGAATTCATACATAATAAAATCAAGGCCAAGTTCATCACAGTTCAGCTAACAGCTCCTGGACTTGGGGAAAACTGATTTTAAGGAACGATAGAATACCCTGAAGATGCAGCTAGGGTTAAACCTCCATTCAGTGATGAGACTGTTACGCCAGGTCGCTGGGCCAGGAGAAGCCTCTTGTTCCCTATCCGATGCTCCTCCAGATGCATTGGCTGTCTATCCCTTTTGCTGATGCTTCCACTCCTCAGACTCCCGGGCCTAGCTATGGACCTGCAGCCTTGGCCCAATCTCGAGTCGAGGCCAGGGGACTCAGCCTCGGACCTGCTTCTCCCTCAACCAGAGACCTCAGGCTGTGGGGAGCAGTGTCCATCTTGATCTGGTATTGCTGGCCCCACCTCCTTCACCCACCACTCTCAGCACCTTTTTTTAAAAATAACAGAGGGATTAAACAAAAGCATAAGGAGAAGAAAAGGAAATACTGGGCGTAGACGAGTGCTAGCCTCAGCTCCCTTGCCTGGCCGCCATATTTTGTTTTGTTAAAACTTGCATCTAGTCCATCACTATTTGACTCTGATGTTGCCTTTTAAGCCTCTTGGAGCAGGTCAAAGGTGCCTGTTTGAGCTCAGCATTCCATCTCCATCATTTGGCCGAGTTCGTGTTTCCTTCCTTTTTGTTTCTTTTCAAATACCTTTCCCTTGCTGGCAAAATTTCAATCAGTTGGAAATAGGGGCAGGAAATCTGAATCTGAATCCCACCCACAATTTTTAAAAAAATTGTGCACAGTAGCATCTCAAATGCAGCTCCATGTCAACACAGAAAACTTGACAAGAGTCAGTTGTTTTCTAATATCATTCCTCCTTCTTCTGCAGCAATGTAACATTCAGAATTGTAGGCTTTGTTTCATTTGATCGACTCAGCATATTGATTGCTTAATTTCATACAGCACGAAGTAAAAATGAATACTGTTCACTGGCCTATTGGAAAAGAATTTAGAAAGCTAATGAAGTTATGAGTAGGCTAACTATAGGCAAAGAACATCCTTTAACCTATCTTTATTTTTCCAGCCGACCCAAAGACATCCTGCTGTTCCTATTATCACAGCATTGAAATTATCTTTGGATAGTCCTACGGTTTCAAATCTACTTTGACAGCAATCATTCTGTGCTGACCACTTTGTCTGAAGAGAAAATGCATCTTGCCTACCTCACATTTGCAATTGAAACTGAAAGAACTGCGGGTGCTGTGAATCAGGATCAAAAACAAAGTTGCTGGAAAAGCTCAGATAGCAGCATCGGTGAAGGAAAAAAAACAGTCAACATTTCGCGTCTGGTGACCCTTCCTCGTAATTGTTCAGACTTCTGAGGAAGGGTCACTGGGCCTGAAATGTTAACTCTGTTTTTTCCATCACGGATGCTGCCTGACCAGCTGATCTTCTCCAGAAACTTTGTTTTTGTTACAATTACAATTCTCATTGATTTTTTCAGGGTGTCCTGCTGTCATTGGCAAATCCAATATTGTTTTACATTCCTAATTGTCCTTGAAATTGAGAGTGAGTGATCTTTTTGAATTGTTGCATTCCATATTCCCCACAGCCTAACCACGAGACCCAGGCAACAGTTTGTCACGTACTCCTTATCTGTTTTGAGCCAATTTCCTTCATTTCAAGGGCATTTGTAAGTCAACTCTTTGCAATAGCATTTATAATCCTAAACCTTGTGCGATTCAGCTACAGCATAACAATTTGCAATATTCTCCACACTCTCTCTTTATCTTGCTATTAGTCAAATGATTTTAAAAAATCGAATGAAATTCAGAGCTTTTTAATTCCTGGCTTGCTGTTTGTTAATTAGTAATTAACGGCTCAATATTATTAGGAAGGGGTTTCCAGGACTTTTACTTAGTCGTAAAGGAACAGTTGTATGTAGCTTAGAAGGAATTTGCAGTTGCTGGTGCTCCCATGAGTTTTCTGACTTTGCATCTAAGTGGTAGAGGTCATGGGTTTGGAAGCTTCTGTCAAAGGAACCTCAATGAATTGCTACAACACATCTTGTATATGTTACACACTGCTGTCACTCTCTCCATCCACCACTGAAATAGTGACTATTTAACATCATGAATAGGGTTATGATCAAACCGACTGCTTAGCCTTGGATAATATTGAGTGTCACAAGTGTTGTTGAAACTACAATACATTCTGGCAAATGAGGTGTACTCCAATGCACTCCTGACTTGAGCCTTGCAATTGTTATCCAGATGAGTTACTCACTGCAGGAGTTCCAGCCTCTGACTTGTTCTTGCAGCCACACATTGCTAGCCCAGTTCAGATTCAGATCAATAATAACACCCAGGAAGTTGATGATGGGGTATTCAGCCAAGACAATGCAATTGAATATCAAAAAGTGATTGGTAGATTCTCGTGTTGGAGTTGGCCATTTTGTGTGGTGCTATTATTACTTACCACTTTAAGCTTGGCACATTTGGTTCAGGACGGCTTCAGTTTCTACATTTATACAAACAGTTGGCTACAGATTGGATGTTTGTAGTGACAACGAAATAGCCAGTGTTTGCTGTGAAACTGGCAGTAAATTCTGATATCCACACACATGCAGTTTATTGTGGAAATCAAGACGTTGCAGTTACGTGACTTTCGGCTACTCCACAGGTTGCTGTATTGAGGTTGCCACAGATGCAAACCATTGTGAATTCTATGGATTTGATGTAATGGTCCACCTTTTGATACTGTTGGTCCCACCATAAAAAGAATTGGGAAAGGTGCACCTTTTTGGATGAGGTTTTGCGTTTTTAAAAACTGGAAAAGTTATTATTTCTAAAGAAACTTTGACCCTTAAAAGTTCATAAGACACGAAATTTCTCCCTTATGATAAATTTCATACTTTTACAATGATATTTAAACGTTTCTTCTTTGCTATTTCAGTCTTTACCATAATTTGAAATGTATCTACCCCTCCTTTGGGGTTTCAAAAATAAGGAACGAGCACGTGATCTTTTCAAATATCTCGTGTTATTTCTTCTTGTACGTTGATTTACATCATTGCAAGTTGAGAACTTTGCCAAAACAGCTTTTATCACACTTTTTATATATTGTCTTACTTGATTCTCCCAAAACTGCAAGTAACAGTCAGTACCTTTTCTGTTAATCTACTCCTTGATATCTTTTCTTTACATATTACAGTAAGTTCGTGCAAACTATGCCCGGCATCCAAACCACAAGACCCAGGCAACAGTTTGTCACGTACTCCTTATCTGTTTTGAACCAATTTTCCTTCATTTCGAGGGCATTTGTAAGTCAACATTTTGCAATAGCACTTGTAATCATAAACCTTGTGTGATTAAGCTACAATTTTCAATATCCTCCACACTCTCTCTTTGTCTTGCTATAGGTCAAATGATTAAAAAATGAATGAAATTCAGAGCTCTTTCATTCCCAGCTTGCTGTTTGTTAATTAGTATTTAGTTGCTAGCTAAGAAGTGTAATTATTGCTAGCCTGTTTTGATACAATAATTGCTTCAGGATGTCTGAGATCCACTAGAACTGATTTTGGATGAAATTAACATCAAAGAATGTGAAATCCATGACAAGATCACAGAAGCAAATTTGAGGTCAGTGGCAAGTACTTTTGCTTTGTTAGTACCTAGAAAAACTGGGGTTTTAGAATGACATCCATTCAGTCCAATTGCTCAATGGGTTAATGTATCGCTCATAGTACCAGTGAGCTATCAGAAAGATTAGAGTTTCCTCTTTTTTTTCAGTCTGTACTGAGTTAGCTGATCACAGAGAGTTGTTGGAAAGGTCACTACAGCTGTCTATATGTTGCCCTGCCCAAGAAAGGATCATCTTGAATTCATGTTCTGTTCAAGGGTTAGTGTGTATTCAATAGGTCAATGTGACGGGCCTAGTGTATGCATGAAGAGATTTAATGTTGTACCTTGCTTCTGATTTTTAGCCTGTAACAGTCTGTTAGCCAGACTGTGAAACAGAGAACCAAATGTATAATTAATTCCCTCTGTCAGAATACAGCCGTCCTGCTGACACGCTGTTTGTGCTGGTTGTATGGAGTCAGATTCCACACTGAAACTTGACTTGATAGACCACAAGTTTGGATTACTATAGTGCTCAGTCAGCTGCACATATTCACAGGAAGCTACCAATACGTGTGTAACAAAAGAACCTAAGTTCTATAACCCAGAAGAATTGGGATAACGAAGTCCCAAGGTAACACAGGAGGTTGTTGATTACTTCCCATATCTCGGCTCCACAATTAGCAACAGCTTGTCATTTTGATGTTGAAATAATTGCACATATAACAAAAGCTGCAGCCACACAAATGTTCAGTAAGACCATATGGACAGATGGTGACCTGGCTAAGAACATCAAACCTTAGTGATAATGGGAACTGCAGATGCTGGAGAATCCAAGATAATAAAGTGTGAAGCTGGATGAACACAGCAGGCCCAGCAGCATCTCAGGAGCACAAAAGCTGACGTTTCGGGCCTAGACCCTTCATCAGAGAGGATGAAGGGTCTAGGCCCGAAATGTCAGCTTTTATGTTCCTGAGATGCTGCTTGGCCTGCTGTGTTCATCCAGCTTCACACTTTATTACATCAAACCTTAGGTCTGTCAAGCCTCTGCTCAACATAATGCTGTATAGTGGCAAAACATACTGCAGGCCGGAGAAAAGGATAAGCTTTTTTCTTCTTTGCTGTCACAGGCATATTATTGGCATCCCTGGCAGGATGAGGTTACCAAGTCGGAGGTTCTGAAATTGCTGATACCTATGTGTACACTGTCACTGCTGAGTTAAAGATACCTGTGCTAGCTTGGCCATGTTCATCGTGCGGTTACAGAGGGACATAGATAAGCTGCAGAGATGGGCTGAGTGGTGGCAAATGGAGTTTAATGTGGGAAACTGTGAGGTGATTCACTTTGGAAGGAGGAGCAGGAATACAGAGTACTGGGCTAATGGTAAGATTCTTGATAGTGTGGATGAGCAGAGAGATCTTGGTGTCTATGTACATAGATCCATTAAAGTTGCCACCCAAGTTGATAGGGCTGTTAAGATGGCGTACAGTGTGCTAGGTTTTATTGATACAGGGATTGAGTATCAGATCCAGGAGATCATATTGCAGCTGTACAAAACTTTGGTGCGGCCGCCCTTGGAGTATTGTGTACAGTTCTGGTTGCCGCATTAAAGAAAGGATGTGGAAGCATTGGAAAGGGTGTAGGGGAGATTTACCAGGATGTTGCCTGGTATGGAGGGAAGGCCTTATGAGGAAAGGCTGAGGGACTTGAGGCTGTTTTCGTTAGAGAGAAGAAGGTTAAGAGGTGACCTAATTGAGACATACAAGATGATCAGATGATTAGATAGAGTGGACAGTGAGAGCCTTTTCCCTCAGATGGAGATGGCTAGCATGAGGGGACATAGCTTTAAATTGATGGTTGATAGATATAGGACAGATGTCAGAGGTAGGTTCTTTACTCAGAGAGTAGTTAGGGCGTAGAATGCCCTGCCTGAAACAGTAGTAGACTCGCCAAGTTTAAGGGCATTTAAATGGTCATTAGGTAAACATATGGATAATAATGGAATAGTGTAGATTAGATGGGCTTCAGTTTGGTTTCACAGGTCGGCGCAACATCGAGGGCTGAAGGGCCTGTACTGCGCTGTAATGTTCTATATTCTATGTTCTATGTTCTATGTTCATTGGATGGATGACAATAGTTTAGCAAAACACCTTTTGTACAGTAAACTGGCTACTGGGCCATGATCTCCAGGATGTCCATTTACCTCCAACTTGGCCACCTGCAGGATCTTACAAAAGTGATTTACCTTAATTGTAGGCAGAAGCCAAAAACTCTAGCTCTGCAGTTGCAAAATGTAGTGATGCAAAAACCTCTGCTCCAATCAAATTTCTTTCTTTTTTGCCACTTCAAGGTAACAGTGCATCTGCTTGATAGTGTGGTGTAAGAATCATAACCGTAGAGGGGACTGCAATGACAAAGGAGAAAATCACTCAACAAGGAATAGAGGAAGAGATTCAGTTCTGGGAAGATGCTGTTAATAGAATTTTCCTGATCATTAGTGCTAATAGAAGCCCTGGGAGCCTTCAGATGCAGCTAAGCGTTTGGGATTAAGGCTCAGCAGAGGCCTTTAGGGATTATACTTGCCCCATGTTGCTGACCGCTGGAGCAAAGGTAAATAGTGTAAGTTTTGATGTTCTTCTCAGATTTGCTGAAGGGCTGGAATTTTGAATGAGTCAGTGCTGGAGCACAGCCTTGGGAACCCAGGGGAATAATGTCTTGGGAGAAGAGATTGAACCATTGTTGAGTTTTCTGAGCTGGGTTGGCTTTTGAGAGAAATTTCAGAGACTGAGCATTTGAAACAGTCAAAGTAAAGAGATAAAATCCCCTGGAGGAAGGAATTATAAATTAGACTTTTGTGGTTCAGCAATCTGTGTTGTCTAGGTGATTTATTGATGACAAATCTGTGACTTCTAATGTCTGATAGATTTGGGAGAGCATTGAACAAACAGAAACAAATAGCTTGGCTGGCTAAGAAAAGAGCACTTCCCAGACCACTAATTTCCTGTACAGTAAATGCATGTCAAAGTGGTGTTACTGATCCACAACAGGCAATGCTCAACGCAATTGATCATTAAGGCATAAGCCATCCTTTTGAGATGGAAGGCTGCAATGAGTTAGTGATTATTACCACAAATGCCAACATGGGATCAGAAGCGGGCAGGATCTTGTTCAGTTGTGATGATCCACTTTTATTGACTGGCAGCATATGGATACTTTTTTGTGTTGCCAATGCTGAGAATTGAAACAGAATTATTGTCAGTTCAGAATCATTTATCAGGGTTTGATCCTGAGATTTGTTTGCAATGATTCATTTCAGGCTGTTCCTCCATTAACTGAAATCATGGCTGATCTGACTACCTCATGTTCCTACCTACCCCCAATAACTTTTTGACCTCTTGTTAATGAGAATCTATCTACCCCTGTCTTAAATATTCCAAAACTCTTTCAGTTGTTTTTGAAAAAGTGTAACCAAGACCCATGATTTTCTGTCTGAAAAGCATTCCTTTTCATTTCTATCTTGAACGGACACTCCCTTTATTGGTAAAATATCATGAACCCTAGTTTTAGATTCTCTCAGAAGAGGTAACATTCTTGTCATATCCACCCCATCAAGTTACTTCAAGATCTTCAATATTTTAATATTTAACACTTGCTGTTCTAAACTCCAGGCAATATAAACCAAACCTATTCAAACTTTCTACTTAAAACATTTAGCCTGTTGCAGGGATTAGCCTGAAATCTTCTCTGGACTACTTCCAATGCATCGACATATATTCTTAAATCAGGAGACCAATTGTATTTATAGTTCTCCAGATGTGCTGTCACCTATAGCTAGTGTAGATGAGGAGTAATATCCTACTTGTGTATTCAACTCCCCTTGTAATAAATGTTAACATTCTAATAGCTTTCTTAATTATTTTTGTTTGCATAGTATCCTTTTCTTGAAGTTTCTGCACCAGGTCACCTGGATCCCTCTACATAACAGATCTTTGCAATCTCTCACCATTTAAAGTGTATGCTCTTATCTTAGTCTTCCTGGCAAAACTGGACAATTTCACATTTTTCCACTTTATTGGTCAAATCTTTGTCACTGTCAGTTGACCCATATCACTTTGCAGCCTTCCAATATCCTCTGTGCAATTTACTTGCCTGCTTATCATTATGGCATCAACGAATTTAGCAACAATATCTTTTGTCCCCTTTATCTGTGTCATTTATATTAATTTCCTTTTCTTCAACTTTTTACTATTTTGGTAGATTTGGTTGAACAGAAACATCCTTTGACAAAACCACGTTGACTCAGCCTGAGTACCTAAAGTTTGAAGTGCCCGACAATAACATGTTTAATAATAGTTTAACATTTTTCACAGTAAAGATGTTAGGACCTAATTGCCTGCAGCTACCTGTTTTGTTTCCCTCCTTTTCATACTTGCTACTTTGGAATCTAACAGAGTTTCCCCAGTCTGGGGCACTTTGGAACATTACAACCAACACATCAAATATTTAACTAGCAACATCTTTTTAAGCAACGTGGATAAAGTCCATTAGAACAGAGTTGTCAACCCTCAGGCCAAATAATTTCTCTGTATCACATCCCTGGTGATTGTAATACTTTAAGTTTTTAGGATTTTAGAGTGAAGAGATGGGGGAGCAATTTAATATTTGCCTCTCAGTCTAAAATTGGAATAGTTGGTTAATTGTGAGATTTTAATATTTTAATATTAAATGTTTGGAACTAGTTACAATTGTTCTTAACAATTTGCGACACTAGTCTTTGAACTCTATACTTATTCTGTTGAGGGAGTTAAATCTGATCTCTGTAATACCCGTTGATGAATATCAATTCAGACAAGTCCACTATATTTACCCGAAGGATTTAGAAATATCAGGAAGCTCTCTCTGCACTTCCTGCATGTGTTGTTTCTGTTCTGTTATTTCCACTGACTCACTGAATTTATTTACTTTTGTTGCTCCAATAATGTTTAATGTCAGCTTTGTCATGACGGCAGGGAAAAATACTTCTGCACTTGCAATTATCATTTTAATAAAACAAGAGCCAAATTTCAAAATGCATTCACTGCTTTGACATTGACTACCATAAATGTTGTATGTCCTAAATTTAGTTGTAGAACCAGCAGATGGGGGGAAAGGATGTCAACCGTTTTACAGAAAGCCGTTTAACCTAACTGTGGGAATGATTAGAGATAATGGGAACTGCAGATGCTGGAGAATCCAAGACAACAAAATGTGAGGCTGGATGAACACAGCAGGCCAAGCAGCATCTCAGGAGCACAAAAGCTGACGTTTCGGGCCTAGACCCTTCATCAGAGAGAGCTCACATTTTTTTGTGTGGGAATGATTAAATGTCTCTGGGGCATGCATCAGTATTTCAATCTGGGTGCAGGTACAGTAATCAGTATACTCTGTAACATAACCTTTCCAGTAACACTAATAACCAAAGTAATAATTCCACTTTGGTTCTACTGTATGACAATGAATAATAAGTACCCACTTAATTCATTTAGGGTTACATAAAAGATCAGACAATCTCCCATTATTCTTGGGTTAGGCTCTTTGTTAATCAGATGTAAGTTTCAAAGTTTATGAAAATATTCTCAGCCTTTTATCCTTGACAGGCTCCTATAGGCATCTTTCAAATGCGTTAATTGCAATAAGTATCAAAAGGAGTGTTTAGAATGTTAACTATCTGTCCCTATAAACCTCCTCAGTGCATAATTGCATAGAAAACAAGTACATGATCTTTGGGCTCAGAGCCTATTTAGTGTAGAAGCTGAGGGAAGTGAAACGGAAAATAATTATCTGTGACTTCCTCTCAAAGGAAAGCGTTTTGGGGTATGAGGCAAATATTTATCAGTCTTTGAAGGGCAGAAGCAAGAGGAAGCAGGTTGCTCTTGCATTTTGCGAGATAATTGGTTGTTAAAAGGACACAGAAAAACATACTTATGCTACAGCTTAGTGAATAGGTACTTTTGTTATAATAAGGAAGAAAATCATGACTTTCTTGTCTGGATACACATTTTTAATTTGACGGAATACTTCTATTTCCAGTTCCTTTAGTTTCTGAGGTAAGACTTTTTTTTCTCTTTGAATTTGTGTTTGCTACAAGCTAACATTAGCTGTAAAGCTCAGCTGGACTGAGCGAACAGGATTCTTATAATGCAGTATACCCACTATAAATACAGTAGCTGTTTTCTAAAGCAGAAATACATATCTGGCCCTTAGCAAGAATAACAGTCAAGGTGAATTCGACAAAGTGACTGCGTTTGCTGAGTTGATCCTGGCTTTGCTAAGGCATACCATTTTAGTATGTTACTTGTATCCATATATTGCCTCTACTGACTGCTTTATGGTTAGAGAGCCACAATTTAAAAGCTCAGGCATTTTCCAATATATTGTTAGGACACTTGTACAATAACAATTTTACTGAAAAATAGAAACAACTAAATTATCAAAAATATTTTCAAAGCACAAGGTACAACAATTTTTTAAAAATCCCTTGCAAAGGTTTCACTAAATCAAATTGAAGTTGCAGAAACATTTTGAAATCAATCAATTTCTGGTATGGTCAGTGAGTTTTTTTTTAAATTTTCAATCCTTTCGCTTCACTTCTTAAATACTCCCAAGATATCTGAGTCAAAGTGAACTGTGCTACCCCATATTACGGGATTTGACTTCTAAATCAAATCTGCAGTTTGCATGTCATTGGATAGTCGTGCAGACTGCATCGTTTACTTGATGAACTGCTCAGATTTTCAAAGGCTGAGGCTTTTGCTCGATGTATTAAGGGTGGTTGCGGGCATCTTTTGTGAGCAATTGACTCCTCACCTCCACCAGCAAAATAGCTAGCCAGATCAAGTTCCAAACAACAGCAATGTAAAAGGTGGCTGGCAAGCTTCTCAGTGAATCAAGAGCCTCAATGCTGATATCCTGTTTGCTAGAACGTTGGCGGCCAATCATTGACACTGTGGTGTTCTGCAGTGGTCAGTCCCTTGGACCCCATTTCTGCACCCAACTGGCCTGCAAATGGAGGGCCGCATCCCCCAAGCATGTTTCTCAACCCTGACCATGTTTCTCACCTGCCAGGCAAACATGAAAATAGTCTGGTGGTGAGTTGAAACTATTAAGTGACTGTTAATTGACCACTTAAGGGCCTTAATTGGGGTAATTTGATAAGGTTAAATCATAATCTTCTCACCCATCATTTAATTATTGAGGTGGCGTTAAGGGGCATAGCACACAGGGTAGGGGTAGAGGAAGCAGTGAGATACCAAACTTTCTGTGGACAATTTACTTCCCTGTCTCACCATCACCCAGGGAAGGAAATATCATGCCCCGTGCATTATTTAAACAAAAATTCAGGCACTGAAACATGTGGTGGGTTGAATTCATGAGCAGTTGAGGTAGACGTCAATCAAGGTGCAGAATTTAATGTAGATGTTGCTGCCGATCCAAAGCCAAGTGGTGTTGGGCATGTCCACTGAACTAAATATCACTTAAGCAGGCCTGCCCAGGTTCATAGACCCTCAGAGCAGCAGTCAGCCAATTAAAAGTTAGTGGTGGTGGCATGAGGCCCTTTATTCTGGTGTTGATTGTCCACACAGGTATCAATAGGCAGCAGCACAAGAGTTGGACAAAAGTTTCCTGCCATGGAATCAGTCAAGGTAGAGGTAGGGAAGTAACATGTTCCCCATCTATCACCATTTTACCCACCCCTACCACTGCGCTCCTCACTTCCATTGGACATTGCCTTCCACCTATGTTTCAGAGTCCAAACTTTGGACTGTGCATATGAACAGTTCTGGGATCTGTCCTGAAACAAAGTGAAAGTTAGAAAATCTTCAAAGGGTTACTGTAGATTCCCTTTCTCACAGCAAGAATGCAGGATTTTCATTTCGAACTAAAGTTCTTTTTCTAAAACAAAGTGTGAAATTATATTAACTTTTCCAACAATTCTCTTTTAACTTTTTTATTTCAATACTGAATCAAAATCAGCATGGTATGACTGGATCATAAGGCTGCTGTTTCATTAAAGATATATATGACGAGTGCTGGTTTAATTTGAGGGTTACCATGTCTTCGGTGAGGGGAGAAGTTACATAGGACGGTCTTTTATGGTAACCTTGGCTGGTACGTTGCAGACCAGCTGGCGAGCCAATTGAGTTAACTAGTGCAATTACAAGATAAGCAGGAACTTAACCAATGTGAGGCTTCATACTCTTGGCTATGTCCCCAGGAGGGTACACATATTGCCCCTGAGAGCTGATAGCCAATCAGACTGTCGATTCTTCATTACCTATAGTGGCATTGGGAACAGCAGCTGTTGTTGAAAATACATTGGACTCTTCACCAGGGATTATTCCCTGATTGCTGAAGAAAAGCAAGAGGAACAGGACTGTTGTTGCTGGGGAGGGAAATCAGAGTCCAGTTGAAATGGTGACTCTTAGCAGGTCCTCCTGTTCCTATGTTAGATCTCTTCAGAGAATCATTTTTGGTATTCTAATGCAGTAAGCGCCAGTTGGCCCATCAAGCCCACATTGGCCCTCTGAACAGCATCTCACCTAGACCTATTCCAACACTCCTCACTGTGCTCCCACACCCCAGCCTGATCCTTGTTGCCCAACATTGACCATGTAGAATTGCCCAGTGGTGTACAATCCACCAAACATGTGCACCTTTGGACTCTGGAGGAAACTGGAGCACTGGCAGAAACCCACGCAGACATGGGGAGGGCTTAACTCCAAACAGCCAGTCACACAAAGCTGGATCATGATTGGGCACTGAATGGCTCTTATTGAGGGATCCAGTACTCTGGTGGTGAATCTCTCATGGTTTGATGAATGGCTTTTTGAGGCATGGGAGACTTGTGTGTCTTCCCTAAGCCACCACTGATTTTCTAAGGAAGTTTGAAATAAAAAAAAGCCTCTTAAATAATGCTGATATATAGGCTGCTGATCACAAAATTAATTTCCTGTTATGTTGTTCTCGGATCAAAAGTCTCATCTTCTCTGCAGTTGTTGACTTGCCTGCTAAACTGGTAAGCTTGTTCATAGACATTTTGTCACCATACGAGGAAACATCATCAGTGCGCCTCCAGTGAAGCATTGATGTTCTGTTCTGCTGGCTATTTATGTGACTTGGCTTGCTGGGGTGGGTGGCATCACTTCAGAACATTGCTTCACCAGAACTGCACTGATGATATTACGTAGTATGGTGACTAAACATCTGTGAACAAACTTGCCAGTTTGGTGAGCTGGTCAACAACAGCATTAACAACCTAGGCTGCAAATGGTCTCAAAAACCTTATCTCACCTTCTCTGTGTTCTTCAGATTGTGTTCTAGCGAGTTTTGAGAAGATTTGTAGCTCAGGTTGAGGTTCTGGATGTGAGTTTGCTCGCTGAGCTGGAAGGTTAGTTTTCAGATGTTTCATCACCATTCTAGGTAACATCATCAGTGAGTCTCCGACGAAGCTTCATCGGAGGCTCACTGATGATGTTAACTAGAATGGTGATGAAATGTCTGAAAACTAACCTTCCAGCTCAGCGAGCAAACTTACATCCAGATTGTGTTCTGTTATTTTAAAACTGGTTCTGCAGTATAAACTTGTGTGATCCATCTGTAGCCCAGGTATGGTCCCTACTCTGATAAGTTAGTCAGTGTCCCCATGCCTTCTGCCTCATTTTGGTTTGCCACACTAATTATTTATTTTTCTAACATGGTTCCTTGTCTGAGCAACAAGTGTCCTGACAAATACTTTCAGGTGCACTTGTAACAAGCCAAATCAAGACCAATTCTGCAATGTTCTCTTTTGATTTCTCGCTTCTATTTCCTACTTGTTCTATTTTAATCCCTTTTACTCCAGCTTGTGCAAATATTATTTCTCACCTTGTTTTTTATCTGAAAGGAGCACGAAATAAATTGTCTACCATAATATTGTAACATTCCAATTTATCATTGATATTAATGTGATCAGTGAGGTTATCACTATTTAATAATCAAATATCAAATTACCGCTAGTTATAATTTAGGAACTTGTAGTACAATGGGAATTTTCTCGCTACGATGATGAAAGATGTTAGCAGGGCTGTTGAAGCATGGAATGCTTTGATGTAGGCAGTGCTTGCAATAAAGTCTAAAAGTTTAAATTAATACTCAACAAATGCTTGAAATCGAGGAAGGTACAGGAGAATAGAATAAATTAGAGAAGTGTGATAACGAAGTGTGAAGCTGGATGAACACAGCTGGCCAAGCAGCATCTCAGGAGCACAAAAGCTGACGTTTTGGGCCGAGTCCCTTCATTGGGTCTAGGCCCGAAACGTCAGCTTTTGTGCTCCTGAGATGCTACTTGGCCTGCTGTGTTCATCCAGCTTCACACTTTGTTATCTTGGATTCTTCAGCATCTGTAGTTCCTACTATCTCAAATTAGAGAAGTGTGTTTTTTTGCAAATGTAAAATTCTGTAGATGTTGGAAACTATATTAAAAATTCTAGAAATGCTTGGCCAGTCAAGCAGTATCTTTCCAGATTGACCTTTGGTCAGAACAGAAAAAAAATTTGGGTAATAAGTACTGAACAAATGTAGATGTAAAGGTTGAGGGGAGGGCAAGAAAAAAGTACAAAGATCTGTGAATGGTGTAAGTAAAGGAGAAAGTAGATGATAGAAATGGTGATGCCGCAGGGCAAAGAAAGATTGCAATGGGACCTTTTTTTAAGAAAAAAGGAATTATGGGAGGGAGGATGTTAAAAATACAGATTTTGCATCTCCTGCACTTTCTCTGAGAAAGGGAAGAGGAGCTTGATTGACATGTAGAAGATCCTGAATGGCGTTGAGAAAGTGCATGTGGCAAGGGTATTTCTTCTGGGTCAGCCCAAAACCAGGAAGCTGTATTTAAATCAGATGTTGCCCTCTCAGGACAAAGATGAAATTGCTGGAGGATGGTGTGATTTTTGGCTCTCTGTTTCAGTGTTGTGAGGCCAGGTCATTGAATATTATTAAGAAAGAGGTGGATAGATTTTGGTTCGGAATCTATTTTTTCAGGAGTATATGGGACTGCGGAATACAAAACAGAAAAAAAGATCACAAAGTGCGGAGCTGGATGAACACAGCAGGCCAAGCAGCATCTCAGGAGCACAAAAGCTGACGTTTCGGGCCGAGACCTGATGAAGGGCTTGGCCTGCTGTGTTCATCCAGCTCTACACTTTATTATCTTGGATTCTCCAGCATCTGCAGTTCCCATTATCACAGAAAAAAAAATCAGTTATGTTCTTACTGAATGGCAGAGCAGGTGTGAGGGGGTTGCATTGTCTTCTTCTGTTCCGATTTCAGATGTTTGTGTTTGTAGGTGCTTTCGGCGATAGGCTTGGGTGTCAGGGAGGGAATGTTGAAAATGGAAGACAAGGAAGATGTTTTATTTATGCATTTAACTTTGTTTCCATTCAGGGTCATTGTGTAAATAATCCAAAAGGCAGAATGACATTGATCTGTCTTGTTAAGTCTATCACTTTTCTATGCCACATATTCACCAAGCAGATTAGCTGCAGTATTCTCTTTTTAGCCCAGTAAATTTCAATGTTTTTGTTTTTTTTTCAGTGTGTTGTATTTGAAAAGAAATCCAAGAACAGGGCTAAATTTACACTGCCAGCGAAATCTCTTAATGCTTGGAGAATAACTGGAGGTTAATATGCTGCCTATAGATTATCAAATTATATTTGAAATTTAATGTCTTGAACAGTCAACGTTGTTTGTTTCAAGAATTAATGGGAAAAGAGATTTAATCCAAATAATTACTCCAAGTTACATTGAAGGATGGAGCTCAAACAGTCAATTTATTATTTGGTTTGATGTTTGTTTGATGGTTAAAGACAATCCCATTACGGAAATGGTAAAAGGATGATGTCAAGGTTTCTTTTTATGTACACATTTCCAAAATGAAATAATTATGCTCCAATGCTTAATTTGGAGCATTTAGACAACTGTTGTTTCAGAATTAGTCTCAAAATTAAGTCAAATGTTAATTCTTCAAATCGATGTTGCAGAGAAATAAAGGTCAGTGTTTTGGCCGATCACAAATGTTGGAGACATTGTGGGCAATGCGGTGGTTTACCTTACATTGAATAACATAACAATGAATTGTTGCAAAACATCTGTGTCATCCAGCATATCCCCTCATTTGCTGAAAGCAATACTGCAGGCAGTAGGCAAGTAGGTTACCAAGAGTGTCCACGATCATTACTTCAGTCCGATTTTAAAAATTGAGCAACAGATACCGATCAAAATGCTTGAAAGAATACAATCATTTCTGTGTTAAGTCAGCAAATGAGTCATTTCTGCAAAGTGGTTGACAAGAGCTCTGTGTTGTGGGTTGTATAATTATGTCAATATCCTGGACTTCCATTTTTAGATCGAGGCAGAAGATACAGGGGGTTTTATTTACTTGCTGGTTTGTATGATTGGCCTCCTACCTTGGGAGATTCATGGCTTTGAAGGCATTGAGTGAATGGTTTGTTTTCAGTTTTATCGTGCTCTAAACTTTTCTTTAGTGGAACAATTAGAAATATAAGTACCAAACACAGACTGCAGAAGTCAGGCATTGGCTGTTTTCAATAATATGTAAGGAATCATCAATGGGCGAAATAGTAAGAAGCTCTGGAGCAGACCCTTTCTTTGCATTAGCTTAAAGATTCTGTCCATCTTGGGTATTTTGAATATGTAGTGTGTGTAATTGCTTATGGAACTTTCTGAACACTTAATGAAATTCTAGCTTCAGTTTCTTTGCTCAATAGTTCTCTTCCGGGAATGTCCTACTGACAAGAGGAAGAGGAGAAGCAATAGCAGGTGCTGGATGGAAAGCAAATAGAAGGCACCTAACAAATGTATTTATAGGCCTAGGGCAGCATACCTGCAGCTCTCAGAGGAACATTTCATCAAAAGAACTCACTTCTCATGCAAGGCTGTGACACAGTTGTGTCACTGCCTAAAACAAGAACTGCAACTAGCTAGCATAGCAGTGATGTTTCATCCTGATGTTTACTTAATCAGGACCTTCTGTGCCAGATTCTTTCTGGAGGTCTTGTCCCCTGCTGCTTCAGAAGTTTGCTCATCTTTATCCCTCACAAATGAAAACAGCATACTCATCTCTTTTCAAGTCCTGCTACTTAGAGTGTAGTGCACCATGCTTCATGTTGGCAACTTTCCAAATGCATGGCTGTTGAGGCTAAGCTTCAAAATTGCACAGGTACTGTAGAAGATGCTCCATATCCTTGCCCCACATGCCCAACTAGTACTTCTGAAAAAGCTAAATCAACCCCAATACATTAATCTGAATCACTAACAGTTCAAATAACCTAGCCTGTACATTGTAACGCTGGCAGTAGTTCTCAGCTAGTGGCCTTGGGAGAAAATACACAGCTAAAGTCACTAGCCCAATTCAAAGATCAATTTCTTGCATATGTGAAATTTAAAAGAAATGCACACAATATAAGAATTTACTTATTTGGAACAGGTTCAATCTTAGTCCATCAGCCATGTATTGAGTAAACAGCATTGGGTTTCTTGACAGCATTAGAACCTAAACTGCAAATCTTGATGTAAAAGTTTGTTAAAACATTTTCTTTTATATTCACTTATGATTTCCTTCAAATTGTCCTTCTGTACGTCCTGGGAAGTGTGTAAATATTGTGCAAAAGTACTCAATGCATTTTAAGCACATCCCATTCGAAGAATTTATTGCTCCTTTGCATAGTCAGACACATATGATGCTCTCAACATTGAATCTGTGTGCTAAGCTGTTGCAGATTTTATCGAAAGCCCTTTGATGAAAGTTACTGCCTTACCCAGGATTTAGTCAAACCAGTTATGTGAGTGGCCTCAAGAACAATATAGGAAGGAAGGAAGCAGAAGGAAACTTGTGTGGGATATGATATAACAGTTAATTTATTTGGTTACTTTGGTTTAAGAAGTAATTGTGCATGTTGTATTGCATGTCGAAAAGCACAAAGGGACTGGATTTTGCTGATGAATAGTAGAGCAAAGATACTTATTGCTAAACTAAAGAAATCTCCCAGATCATAACTACCTGAGGCATGGTATTTGACTTTTTTGAATCCGTTTTAATCTGATTCCAAGTCATCCAACTTCAGTGTCATTCACAGCCAAAAACATTGAAATATTCCCATAGGCAGCAAACCAGGAAGGAAAAACATCCTTCACTTTTTAAAAAATTTTCAATTTTATAGATTGTGAAATAAATAATTACAGTTTACAGGTTAACTGAGAAGCTCAAATGTCACAAACAAAACTTTCACATTGTTTTTAAAATTGTAATGGAGGAATTGACATTCAATAAAAACAAGCCAAGGAATTCTGTTCAATGTTGAAAACGCTTTTTCCAATCCTGACTGAACAAAAAGTACACTGGTACATTTTGCCGATTCCTGCCATAGAAATTCCTGGATCTGGCACTTGCATGATAAAATAATGGAAACCTTTCCAAGAATCCTTGCAGTTAGCAGCAGAGAGGATTGATGTGCAAATTAACTCCTTCGTATAGCAGTCAGTGTGCTGTATTCCCTCTTTAATTTTCCAGCAACACAGCTAATCTGTCATGAAAGGATAAATATTTAAAGTGCAAGGTTAGACTGTCAATCAATGAGTGGGTAAGATGGTCAGTGAGCTGTCAGGGTGCCAACAGAGTGAGGCAGTGGGGTGCCAGTTGGGTGAGGGGTTAGGATGGCAGGCAAGTGGATGAATGCTTGAGGTATGTCAAGTGGTCTGATTGATAGTTGCTGGGTCCGGTGGAGTTGGGGAGAGTGTGAAGTAATTGGGGTAACAACATGTGATTTGGGGTTAACGTGGTGAGCCAGATTTTCAGTGATGCTATTCTCAGGAGTTAGGACAATTTGTTTTTAATCCTTTTAATCGTCCTGAGTAAGTATTAAGCTTAAGTGAGTCATAGCCTTGTGAAATTTCCTAATATTTAATGGGTCTTTTTGGACGATTCTAGACGTAGGGTAATTTTTCCATCAGAATTTTCAATTTCCTGGCAATTACTATGGAGTGACCATTTTGGGTTTTCCATATGGCCTCAATACAGTTTGAATCTATTTTGCCAAATGATTTATTTCCCATCAAAATGCCTGGACCACTGAGATGGCCTAATCAGACTGTTTAACAGTAATTAGTATGTTAAACTTTTAACATTGTCTCTGACTTTTTCAACAAAATGTGTAATTTTTTTTCAATCTTTTACAATAAGATTAACAGCATGAAAAGAAAATGACAACATTCTCGTCAGTTTAATGGTATCTAATTGATTCAATTAACAGGGCATCTCAAGAGTGCAACCTGTGGTTAGTAGACAATAAGTTTTTCGCACCAGAATTACGCCATTTGGCCCATTAAGTCTGCTTCACTATTCGATCATGGCTGACATGTTTCTCAACCCATTCTCGAGCTTGCTCCTCATTAAGCCTTAAACCCCTCACTAATCAAGAACTTATCTATCTCTGTCTTATATGTACTCAATGTCTTGTTCTCCACAACCCTAAGTCTACAGCCATGAGTTTCATAGATGAACCACCCTCTGGATGAAGCAATTCCTCCTCATTGCAGTTCTAAATAGTCAACATTTCTCTGAGGATGTGCCTTTGTGTCCGTGGGTCTCCTATTGTGGAATCATCTTTTCCATATCTACTCTATCCAAACCTCTCAGCATCCTGTAAGTTTCAATCAGATCACCACGACCCCTTCTAAACTCCAAGTACAGACCCAGAATCCTCAACTATTCCTTACATGACAAGTCCTTCATCCCCATTCTCTTGAAACTACTTTAGACCTCCACCTACACAAGCATATCCTCCCCCTGATACAGGGCCCAAAACTTCTCTCAATATTCCACATGCGATCTGACCAGATCTTTGTACAACCTCAGAAGTACATCTCTGTAACTTCTGTATTTCCATACTTTCAGTTGCAGAAGTAATGACAGGAAACATTTTTGGTTTCATTGTGATTATAACCTAAAAATCCCAGCCAGTGTTTAAGTTAAATGAAAAGTTCAACTTGCGTCTTAATGAAAAATAGTGGTGTTTATAATTCCCTTTCTCCTTCAATTTTGATATTCTATTCATTTGCCAAGATTTCCTTGTTTTTTGTCCTGTATGTGGGTCACAGTTTTATTGATGCTTGTAGTTATTGGGAGCAAGTTATCTCCAGGGGATAGACAGTGCCTGAGTCTTTGTAGCTGAGTTTCCACATGGTCATCTACCATGGCATCATCAGTGTCGAGGAGTTCTCCAATCAAGTTGCCAAGTGTGTTTGACTTCTCCTTTTTTAGCCTTCACACATTGTAGAGTTTGCTATCTGACCTAATACGTAAGTCAAGCCCTTCCAGAATTGTAGGGAGGGCAGGAACATGGAGTGCAAGACACCAAACAGTCCAATACAGTTCTGATTCATGCCCTTTTTCCATCTGCTCTAATGGAAGTGGGGCCCTGTGCAGTGCATATTGTCACGGAAAGAGTGGGTGAGATTGAGGTGCTAAGGGAGGTAGTCAATTTTCTTCAAAGTCCTGGAGTGTTCTGCTTATTTTTAATAAAATGCTCAACAAAATGGCAGTTTTCAATTTCAGGATAATAAAGCTGTGCCTGATCCTATTCATTTGACCGTTTGCCTTGGTAATTTGTACAAGTATGACATGAGTGTGGAACAGTTAACTCTCATTATTTTTTCCAGATATTAAATTGTGTTGATGTTCATGGAAAAATATAATTAAAGCAGTTTTGCCATACAGTGGCTGCAAGAAAAATACAAGAAGGAAATAGAAAAAAAGAACATTTGTAAGATTTGGCTTAGTTGAGTAAGTAACACAGTCTCATCTCAGGCTCCTTATGTTTTGGGATTGGCATGCTCTGAACATTCTGTTGAATTAAAATAATACTTTGGAATTAAAATTATACTCTCGAAGAGTGAGGGTTACAGGCATTGGAGGGGCAATAAGGGTTCCACATGCTAATTTTGCAATGAATACAACACTATTTTCTTCTGCAGTATTGAAAACGTAGGTCCAGTTTGAGAGATTGGTTTCTTTTTGTCACCTACATTTATTCTAAAACCTCCCTATCACTTAAGTAATACTTTGCATATCTGTTCCTCCGACCAAAGTGAAAAACCTCTTAACTTTTCACATTTTATTCTATCTGCTATGTTCTTGGCGGTTCACAAAACTTATCCAGATCCTCCTGCAGCTGCTTTACATCTTCTTCACAACACAATCCACTTGCCGTATCACCCTTAATTTTTAAAAATATTAGATTTGGTTCCCACATCCAAATCATTGCTACAAATTGTCTAAAGCTGGGGCTCCAGTATTGATTCTTATGATACCCCACTAGTCACAGTTTGCAAATGTGAGAATGATCCATTTATTCCTACTGTTTTCTATCTGTTGGCTAGTCTTTAATCCACGCCAGTACATTACCAGCTATCATCAAAATATGACAAATTATACACCTGTCTGTTTTGGGTTCCACTTCAGAATTGTTATCTGTGCTCTCTTAGCCTTCAACCCTCCTGAAGTATCCACAAGGCAGTAAAGTTACTCCCCATAGCAGTGGGTTTGGCCCATGAGTAACAGCTTGTGTCCACATGTTGGTAGCTCTGAACACTGCATGTCTGGGGACTGAAACTCCTTGTCCTGTGATGCATTAGCATAGAGTTGTAATCGATCAAGTTTCTAGTGCACAACCTGTAGAAGATGCAATTGAGGTGTTCTCAGTAGTTAGGCTATGTACTGAAAGGGAGAGGTGTGTATATTTGACTTTGTCTTCAAAGTGAAGTTGTCTGCAAATGAGAATCAAATTACCACACAAAAGCAGATAGCAGTCAACTCTTTGCACCTTATGCAAGATACGTCATTGAGCTGCGAAAATATAATCTGTTGGTGCATCATACATCCACATATGCCTTGCTTGTAGCATGAATTACAAATGGTCAGCCAGTCAGTCTGGGGTGACCTTTCTTCCTTTACTTTTCAGAGGTTGAAAACAATTACAGCAACTGCACTGCTATCATTTGAACTCCTGTACGTTTAATCATGCAGATGCCCTCTCTGAACAGGTTTTGGACATTTTGTTTGTATAATTTTGTGTTAAATTTCTGTGAAATGCTGTGCATGTTTTATTGAAAGCACGACATAATTTGCATTGTTGTGATCTCAACAAAGTGGCATGTTTACTTACTGAGCCACGGAGGGCATATTTATGATGATTAATGTGTGCATTTTTGTTGTAAAACAGAAGGTTTTGTATTGATAAGTTTGATGCTTTGCAATTTTTCATGTGAATTTCTGTAACTGAATAACTGTAAATTGTGTTAGCAAGCATATTTTAAATTCTTAAATATTGTTCATGGTTTAGGCATTTATGTCGCTGCAGAACAAATCAAACACCCTCATCCGTGTATGTATGTGTGCGTGTGTGTGTGCGTGTGTGTGTGCGTGCGTGTGTGTCTGTGCGTGTGTGTGTGTCTGTGTACGTGTGTGTGTGCATGTGTGTGCGTGTGTGCGCGCGCGTGTTCACGTGTGCGCGGATGTGTGTGTTTCACACACTAAAGTATCAAAATTACATGAGCAGTCGGTATGGATTATAGATAAGCATAACACTTCCAACATGTTGCGTTGTATGTACCACATAGTGTGTGGGTACTGAAAGCAATGTTTACTGTTACTATGCTTTGAAATTATTTCTGATCTGTTATTTTTATGTCTATTCTATTTGTGCATTTGAGTTTTTCATGATCATGTTCCACACTGTATGTTGTGCCCTTCTTGACCAGTAGGTTTCTTTTCTGATGGAGTTGTGTAAGTGTTGCAATTTTCTATGTCGACCTCCAATCTCTCTTTCCTGTCCTTTGTCGCTAGAAAACATTGATTTTTGACTCTAATATTGAAGTTCAAATCTGTAGGTGCTTCATTTTAAAGAAAAAGTACCATCATGCTGAAAGATTGCTTTTATTACATGGTTTTGAAATATTGATTCTCTTTTTGAAATTGAAATTATTGTCTGCTTTACTCCAGCTGTCACCTTACCACTACCACTACCGGTGCAAATATCAATTACATTTTCAGAATGCAACAGCTTCTAAGGTTGTATTGGATTTCTGTATTCCTAAGTTCATATGTATTCAGACATATCATACATTTATTGTACTTCCTCAGGAGTTCCAACTACTTGCCATGTAAATTAGGATAGGATAATTGCTGGATAAAGCTGTGGTAGTTTCAATACTGCTACTACTGATCTAATTATCTTGACTGCCATAAGTAAACAACACATCAAATAGAATATATTTGCGTGGCCCTTCTACAATCATTCCGTTTGTTGACCCTATCATTTTACAGGGAGTTGGAGAAAAGCATTACACTGTTTTTGAAGCGCATGCAATGATATCAAATCAGAGTGAAGTATTTGAACAGTCCCAGCAGTTTGACATCATTTCAGTAGATAAAATAGAAACTTCTAAATATTCTACTCTACCCAATGTTACTTTTTTTTTCATAAATAAGCATTACTTGCAACTGCAGCACTGACTGGCAGAATGTTGCTGCCTTTTTTGTTGTGATTTGTTTATTTTTCTTGTGTTTTGGCTGTAACATAGTCTGACATCTTGAAGAGCACAGCATGTCAGTCAGCATCTAAGGGGCAGGGAAGTCAATGTTTTAGCCTGAAACATTGACTTCCCTGCTCCTCAGATGCTGTCTGACCTGCTGTGCTTTCCCAGCTCCACATTTATTGATCCTAGCTTCTGGCATCTGCAGTCCTTTACTACCTCTGATACCTTAAAGTTCATTTATAACACCAATAGGTTATGGGGCTACAATAACAGATCCATACACTTTGTCTGGGTTTTTTGCTTATTGCACATTCTATTTGCCATCTTAGATTTTAAATATACACCTTATTACAACATTCTACTTTTTTTCTTTTAAAGAATGGGAACCATTTTTCTGAAACATTTGCAAGGATATATTCTGTTTGTAGATTCAGATGATGTCTTGGTTCATGTACAATATAACCAGGTCTAGCTTTTGTACAGAAATCAAAACTTGGTAGTGTAGCTTCACTCTGCAGTGTGGATTGTTGCCTACCCTGATATCTTCAGCAATCAAGTCATCATCCTGTTATTATGGGTAGCGGTTGATGTGCAGTTCTAATGTTTTCTATCTCTCCACAGGACTTGGCCATTGCTCATTAACACATCATAAAACCTAGGCTGGACTCAATGAATTATCCTTACAAAGACGGTGTGTGAATCTTGGACTTGTATACATTGCTGTGATACAAATTGGAATAACTCTCTGCATGTTCATTCTCCAGATTCTTGTGCCATTTTCTCCCTTCTTTCCATCCATACACTGTATGTGTGTGGGGTGGTGAGAGTCTGGATCTGTCTTTTGAACATGAATGCTTCTGGTGAGGGTAAACTGTGGAATTAGTGTGTAGATTTGACAACAGTTGCGCGAAGTACATGCCTCATCCCCCATCTCAGTCCCAAGATAGTGGAGGATCCAAGGGAAAGATGTATTGTGTGAACTGGGCCAGCTGGTGCCAATAGTGTAGAAGGGGATGTTTTGGTCTGTGAGCACACCCAGGCTTATCTTTTATTCCGTGTTCGTTCTAGACCTCACAACTAGGGAACTTTGTTTTCCCAAATTTACTGTCTATCTTTCAAGGATTTAACAATTTCCGTGAAATTGCCTTTTCATGCTCAATCCAAACCAAATAGGTCGAGTAACCTCAACTGCTCCTCAAATAATGATTCCTGGGATGGTAGGAACAATCTGGTGATCCTCCAATGCATCACCTCTATAAGTGTACATCCTGTGCCCTTGCCCACTTCCCTGTTCCTTTCAATTGATATCCAATGCGGAAGAATCTGGTGATGGAGGCAGTAGATGATAACAATAGGAGGTTTTATTGTTGTTGTCCACCATATCCCATTCGAGTGTAGATGCACTGTCTTATTTCTCTTTGAGTGCCCGTCTGCATTTTTAATCATAATGTACTTCATTTCTCCTATCACTTTAGTCATATCTCTTAGTTAACAGGAAATCCAACTTCGCACAATAGCAGAGATCAATTACAGCTTAAAAACAACAAAAAAATATAAATGCAGACAATCAATTCATTGCCATGGCATGGGATCATGGCATTTTTGAAGGGGTTTTTTTGCTGATGAAGTGTTAAAGCTATCTGTTCTCTCAAACATACATAAAATATCCCATGTTGTTAGTTGAATAGTTGAGGAAGAGCATGGGAGTTTACCGACTCTGGCCAATATTTATTGCTCACCTGTCAATGTTAAATAAACCATTTGATCATTTTACCTCCCAGCTGCTAGAGCGTCCTTACTGCTACATTTCCCTACATAACTGCAGCAGCTCCAATTCCATGTTCAGAGCTTTGTCGCATGTTGGAGTTGGAAGAGCCATCAAAGAAATGTAAGTTTGTCCTTGACCTACAAGGAATGGCTACAGATGGAACACTATTTTATTGAATATAATTAAATATTGATCTGTTCCATGACCCAGTAAAAGCCAACCCTGAGTAGTGAAAACTATTGATCATAACACTGGCCTAGTATTGAATGAGTTATAATGTGACTTATATAAGAGTAACAGTGTGCTTTTAAAGTGATGCCATTGATCTATATTAAATATTCATACAGTTATCTTTCCAATTAATAATTCTGTGAATCTGTTTTTCTGTATTTCATTGATTTCAACTAGTCAATCTTTATAAACTACTGTGAGGAAAGGCCAATATCTTTTAGTTCTATCTTCAACAATGACCACCTAGATTGGCTTTTTCAGGTTTTTGAATGTATAAGCAGACCTGTCAAGGTTCATACATTTGGGGGAAGATTTGGTTGCCTCAGTTTTGAAAAGAAAACTGTTTCAATGCATCTTACTCTAAGAAATCAGCACAGCTCCATACTTAAATGGATTTGCAATTGGTTTCCCTGTTTTGATCATAAATCTCTTTCTATCAAAAAGCTTATCCTTGGGGTTTCTGCATGTCAAAGATCCATTTGAGATTCATTGAATGGGTGTAAATAAAATGACATACTTCATCTGACTCCGATGACAGCACTTGGATCAACCCGGCAACATGATACAACAATCAATTTCTAACGATTTGTCAACAGCATTTTCAATATTGAGCTGCCGCTGCAGAAATATACCATGAAAACAAAATGAGGGAAATGTAAGTTAAGAAATGTGCAATATAAGCTCTGCGTGTAAAGAGCTGAGTATGTTAGATTTAGGTGACACACTCTCAGTATATTTATATTGAGCAATCATTTGTTTTTCAAATTAATAAAAAAAACTGCTAGACAACCCTTTCTTGAGAAAATAAGAATCAGGAAATTTCAGCAACATTTTTATGCAAGTCACATGCAAATGATCATAGCATTTTAAAAAATTCAACTGTGCATTCGTATCAAAAGAAAAATTGATCACAGCTTAGCACAAAGAGGCTAATTGTATATTCACGTGACTAAATATAATTTTGTTTTCTTGTTGACAACATTGTCCATTTGGTTCAATGATATTTTTGTCCAGGTGTCAGATTTCATGGAAGCCTATGGTCATGTGAGGTTAAGATTACTTAGTAAACCCATATGTCTTTAAAAAGATGTGTATTCTGGCTGTGACAAATGCTGGAATTAACTGGTGTAGAATATCAAAGCAGTAAGTACTCAAAAATAATGATAGAGAAAGGAGGTGAGCATGCTCCAAGATCTTCAGGCACAGTACTGATCACCTTTTAATGTAGGATTTGGATAGGAGGGAAAGATCTCCAAAACAGAGGATCCCAGGTGGATCTCCAGAGTGTTAAGATTCTTTTGATTTGATTTATTATTGTCACATGTACCAAGATGCAGTGAAAAGTATTGTTTTGAATGCTATCCAGGCAAATCATTCCTTACATAAGTACCTCAGGGTAATAGAACAGAATGTGTTACAGCCACAGACAAGGTGCAGAGAAAGATCAACTCGCAAGAGAGATCTGTTCACAAGTGTGATAACAGTGGGGAAGAAGATATTCTTGGTTTGTGTTTTTAAATGTTTGCATCTTTTGCCCAATGGAAAGCAGTATAATTGTGATATGAAGCATCTTTGATTATGTTGGCTGTATTCCTGAGGCAGTGGCAAGTATAGTTGGAGCCAATGGATGTAAGATTGGTTTTTGTGATTGACTAGGCTGTGTTCACAACTCTGACTTCTTGTGGTCTTGGGCAAAGCACTTGCACACCAAGCTGGGATGCATCCAGCTAGGATGTTTTCTATGGTGCATCAATGAAAATTGGTAAGAGACATGGGCATGCTGAATTTCCTTAACTTTCAGGGGACATAGAAGCATTCTTGTGTTTCTCACTGTAGTGTTGAAATGGATTGGCCAGGAAAGGTCATTGATGATATTTACTCCCAGGAACTTTAAAGCTCTCAACTACCTCCACCTCAGCACCATTGATACAGACTGGGTCATGTCCACCACTCTGCTTCCTGAAGGCAATGACCAGCTCTTGTCATATTGTTGACATTGGGGGATAGATTGTTGTCTGTCTTCACAGCATAGCACTAAGCTCACCATCTCTTTCCAGTACTCTGTATCGTTGTTGTTTAAGGTTTGACATACTGTGGTGGTGTCATCAGCAAACTTGTAAATGGAGGTTGAACAGAGTTTGGCCACGCAGTTGTGTGTTTGAGTATAGCAAGGTTCTGAGTACGCGGCCTTGTAGAGCACTGGTGTTGAGAATTATCATTGAGTTGGTGGTGTCACCTGTCCTTGCTGATTGTGGTCTGTGGTCAGGAAGGTGAAGGAATTATGGTGTTGAAGGCAGAATGCAAGTCAATAACTAAGAGTCTGATGGAGGTGACTTTGTTATCCACCTGTTCCATTCATTACAGTAGGGCCGGGGAGATGGCGCCTGCTGTGGACCTACTGTGATGGTAGGCCAATTGTAGTGAATCAAGGCAGCCTGGGAAGCTGGAGTTGTGTGTCATTCCTAACCAATTGATGGATACCTGAGACACTGGGTGACAGTCATCAAGGTATGTTGCCTGATTTTTCTTTGGTACCAGGTGATGGTGGTCTTTTTGAAGCAGGCGCGATCCTCTGATTGGAGTAAGGAGAGGTTATGGATGTCGGAATAGTCCCGTTGGCTGGCCTGCACAGGATCTGAGTGCACCACCGGGGACTCCGTCTGGGCCAATCACTTCTCATGAGTTCATTCTCAAGTAAGCTGATCTGGCACCTTTGGTGGTGGGGGTGGGGATGTGGGTGACATCATTTCATTGACCTTTTGTTCAAAATGAGCATAGAATGTATTGAACTCATTCGGGAGAGATACATTGGTTGTCTGTGATTCTACATGGCTTCATTTTGTTCACCCGTTCAAAATGACTAGACAGCCTAAACTGATCTCCTCCCTCCTCCTTCCTCTACATCCTTCCAATTCATGTACCCGTCCAGCTGCCTTTTTAAATGCTGTATGTGTATTCATTACCACCACTGGCGTGAAAAATGTGGCCTTTTTTTAAGAAAAATGCTTTACCCCTTACCTGTAAACCTAAGCCCTCTAGTTTTGCATCCCCCTACTCTGGAAAAAAGGCCTTGGCTGTTCACTCTATTCATGCCCCTCATGACTTTATGAGCCTCTATAAGGTCACCCTTCAGTCTCTGACACTCTAGAGAAAAAAAGCCCCAGCCTATTTAGCCTCTCCCTACAACTCAAACCCTCCAACCCTGGCAACATCCTTGTAAATGCTTTCTGCATCCTATCAAGTTTAGCAACATCTTCACTATGGCAGGGAGACCAGAATTGATTGCAGTATTCCAAAGGTGGCCTAACGCATATCCTGTACAGCCACAACATGGTACCCTAAATCCCTAGACTCAATGTATTGACCAATGAAGGCAAGCATGCCAAGCACCTTTTTCACCACCATGTCCACCTGTGACTCCGCCTTCAAACAGCTATGTACCTGCAGCCCTAAGTTTTTTTGTTCAGCATCACTGTAGAAATCCATCAAAAGGGGCTTCTAATGAATAAAAAATCTAAGGGAATCTCTTGAGTGTCGTAGAATCTAACACACATTCCTCTGGCTTCAAGGAACAGCTGTCAGAAACCAGTAATAGTTTTAGGTATGTCCTATGATAACCGGTGAAGACTGTCAGAAAATTGAACAGAGCCTAAACATTTCAGATTATTCAGAAGATACACAACATTTTTAGGATTAACCAGATTTCTTAGATACTTGGTACAAATATCCTGCCATATTTAACTCCACTTACAAATAATGAAAGGCAGCAAACTTATTTAAAATGAAAGATACAATTGGGGAAAATATGAAAACTTAATGGCTTTCTCTGCTGTTTCGAATTCCATTCAAATATATTTAATATTACTATTTTCTTCAGGCTATTATTTATCCACTTCATCACAAAACAAAAATCTACTGCCCTTCTATTTTACATTAAAAATCCTGGAGATTCTGCATTGATTAAGGTTGCAATATCTTGTTTGTCTATGGAGTGTGGCTGCTAATCTATTGTACAGGTTGTTTCATTAATCTCTATGTTCTTCATATTTTCCATATCTTCAATAATATTATTCTTTCTGTACAAAAAGGTATTAATATGTGCCCTCCTTAATCCATCTCACCGATGATCCTTTACCTTTTGTCTTTCTAATGCAGTCTACCGTCTCTTTTCTGACTCTCTTTTCATTTTTACAAATGCATTGGTTATATTCCTCTTGAACAAATTCATGTGGTTTTAAAATGTAGGGGTAGAAATGCTCCAAATCAGCAGTAGTAAATCAATCAAAGAAAAGAGCTTTACACTACTCCTACACTCAGTGGACAAACAAAAACTCACCATGAGTAAAATGACGACTGCTTATTTGATATGGTTCATTTGGCATTCACATTGAACATAAATAATTTTGTGTCTTTTTTTTTCTAGTGTGACCTCAGTTCCCTACCTCTAGGTCAAGCACAATTGATTCCCTCCCCCCACTGCACCACACAACCAGCCCAGCTCTTCCCCCCCACTCACTGCATCCCAAAACCAGTCCAACCTGTCTCTGCCTCCCTAACCGGTTCTTCCTCTCACCCATCCCTTCCTCCCACCCCAAGCCGCACCCCCAGCTACCTACTAACCTCATCCCACCTCCTTGACCTGTCCGTCTTCCCTGGACTGACCTATCCCCTCCCTACCTCCCCACCTACACTCTCTCCACCTATCTTCTTTACTCTCCATCTTCGGTCCGCCTCCCCCTCTCTCCCTATTTATTCCAGTTCCCTCCCCCCATCCCCCTCTCTGATGAAGGGTCTAGGCCCGAAACGTCAGCTTTTGTGCTCCTGAGATGCTGCTTGGCCTGCTGTGTTCATCCAGCCTCACATTTTATTATCTTACAATTGATTCATGATGTTTTACTGAATGTGTTGCCCCTTGCAGTGTTATCAGCAGCTACTTGACATTAGCTACCAGACATGAAGTTCTGGAATGCACTTTAAAGTGTAATAATGGACATGAGCCCTATTTACTTGCTCAGTTTCAAAGCACTGTTCACAGAAAAAGAAGGAATGTTTTCCTGGTGACTTAGTCGAAATTCCTTAAACATAGTTTAAGGAGAGTTAATGATTGAACTCTTCAAGATATCAACTGGAAAAGGCCAGGTAGATAAAGATAACATAATTTCACTGTCTGGGGATTCTAGAGCTGTGCGCCATTGTCTATAAACTAGAACCAGACTACTCGGGAGAGAAGTTAGGAAACACTTTTATCTGCCATGGGTGGCAAAGGTTTGGACCTCTTTTTCACAAGTGGCACTTGATGCTAGATCGTTTTTTATTTCATTTTACATCTGACATTTCTGTTAAGCAAAGGCAGATATATGGAGTTAGGCCACAGATCAGCCATGATTTCATTTGAATGACAGAATAGGCTTGAAGGGCTGAATGCCCTACTCAGCTTCTTACATTCTTAAAACCACCAAAAACAAATGCATGTGATTGCTGAGTAAGATGTCTCTCTGTGCACAAATGTTGGTGTTGGCCCACACTGCAGCAATGACTACATGTTGCACATAATTTACAGACTGCAATGTGTTTAGGTTGTCCTGAAAAAGAAGGAACGCAGTACTGGAATAAAAGTGTGTAATCAATATTTTCCAGACACGGCAGCTTTCAATTTCACCCCAGATTTTTGAAATTATACAAAACAATGGCCTAAGTTTCTGGAAACACAAAATTCTAACAAGCATACACTGTCAGAAGAGGCAGACTGCATCAGCCAATAACCTGTTTTCTCATCTTAGCAAGCTCACCTAATCAAAATATTGTTGGTAGATGCCAGTGTTACAACAGATGCATTCTTACATAATTGCTAGAATGGCAAGAACTAAAAGGCGCCTGCATCATTTGCACCGCTAGCACAGTAGGTTGTTTCTGTCGATTTCAATCAAAATGTTGTTGCAAGAATTGTTACTGCTACTGGAGTGGGAGGCTAACATCATTGCTAGCAGTACAACAAAGGCCTGACATGACTATTCATCCAACTGTCGACTTTGTATCAGCAGGAAAGGAATGGGATAACATCAGCTGATCTTTGTCTTTTATGATGGGCTATATTTCATTGTGATGTGGCTAGGTGCAGTGCCAGTATGGAAATATATTGAATGAATGTGTTGCCAGAGGTGTTGGAGGAGGCTGGTACAATTACAACATTTAAAAGGCATCTAGATGGGTATATCAATTGGGTATAGAAGAATATGGGTCAAATGCCGGCAGATGGGACTAAATTAATTTAGGATAGCGGGTTGGCGTGGATGAGTTGGACTGAAGTCTGTTTCCGTGCTGCATAGCTCTCTGACTCTAAATTCCTTTCTGATGTCATCACTATTGACAAGGTGATAGTGACATTTAAAAAAACTGCACTCAAATTGTACTGATTGTTAGAGCATTCACACAGATAAAATCTGTTTCATTTGCCTTTATAGTATAAGTATCTTGTTTTAAAAATATGAAAACTACTTGGCCAAAGTTATTTGGAAACAAGTAGTCTATAGCTTAAGGACTGTTCATTCAAATGTTTCTTGAAGTTTTCACTGTTGCATTATTTTAATGAAAATGGAAAAGTACCTCCAGCTCATGTTAGGTTCAATTATTTGCTCCACATGAAACAGTTGCTTCTAAAATGTAACAAGAACATATGAGGTGGCAGCTCACTGAATAAGGTCTTTATGAGGTCATCTTGTACTGGTGGGTACCAGTCAATGTGCCCAGTTAAATTCAGTCTGGAATACAAATAGCAGGAATTCTTTCTTATTTACTATGACGTCCTAAAAATACCAAGATGACGTGTGTGCTTGTGATTGATATGTAAGTATCAGTAAAAGACACATTTTGCATTGGACTGTGTGATGCCTGGATTTGATGATTTCAAACAAGTCAAGTACATCTAGAATGATGATGCCGTGAAGATGAGTTATTGTCCTCCAGAAAAAATAGTGTGGCTCTGCTGAAATTTGACTGTCGGTCATGTTACTATGGAGCAATGCTAGGTAAGGGCCAAACCTTGCTTCAACTCCCCTTTTGCATTTGCATTGGTTGTAGCCTCAGAAATTACTCTCAGTTGTTCAGCCTAAAAATGAAAATGAACATAAATCTTAGAACCCCTACAGTGTGGAAACAGGCCATTTGGGCTAAAAAGTTCACACTGACCCTCAGAGCATCCCACTCAGACCCTTCCCCCTATAACCCACCTAATCTACACATCCCTGAACACTAGGGGCAATCCGCCTAACCTGCAAGTCTATGGACTGTGGGAGGAAACCAGAGCAAACCCACACAGACATTGGGAGAACGTGCAAACTCCACATAGACAGTCACCCAAGACTGGAGTCGAACCTGGATCCCTGGTGCTGTGAGGTAGCAGTGCTAACCACTGAGCCACCATGCCAACCTTTTGCTTGGAAATGAATACTAGTTTTTACAGAGATGCAAAAATCTCATTTTACTGGGGGATGGGGGAGCTTTAATGTGCAGATATCCTTATCCTCATGCCATTAATAAACTTCCAACATCAATCACTTGTACCTTCTGTGACATACAGAAAAATACCAAAAACTTGGCTGATAGAAAAAATGTCGGAAATCTGAACTTATGCACTTTAGCAGAAAGGATAGAAAAGCTAGATATATTTAAGTGGAGAAAGACTGCAGAAAGCTATAGCACAGAGGCATTTTCCTTGCATAAATAACAAAATGTTAACATGAATGTCTAACACTACTTAGGGAAGGGAAGAGGAATCTTGGCCTTTATTTCAAACAGAATGGTATATAAAAGGTAGATTTGGTTTTGCTAAAGCTACATAGGGCATTAGGCACCCCACAGCTGGAATACTGTGAACAGTTTTGGGCCCCTTCATCCAAAGAAAGCCATTCTGGCATTTGAAGTCATCTACAGTAGATTTACTAGATCCAGAGTATGGAGGAACTGTCTTATGAGAAGAATCCACTAGTGATTTTGTACATTTTGGAGTTTAGAAGAATGAGAGGCGATCTTTATTGAAACATCTAAAATTCTTGAGTGCTCAACTAAGTAGATTTGGAAAGGTTGTTTCCCCTTGTGTCACAGTCTAGGGCTGGACGGTATAATCTCAGAATAAAGGTTCACCTACTTATGGGAAATGAGGAGAAATTTCTTCAAAAGATAGTGAATATGTGGAATTCTTTACTGTGGATGGCTGCTGTGGTTATTCATTAAGTATATTCCAGGTTGAGAGCTTTTTAATCAATCAGAGAATTGACTGTTACGGGAGAAAGGCAGGAAAGAGAATCATATAGTATGGAAGAGATTCTTTGGTCCACCCAGTCTGCACTGACCAATAAAAATCTATTTTAAACCCACTTTCCAGAACTTGGCCCATGGCCTTGAATACCATGCCATTTTATGTTCTCATCCTAGTGCTTTTAAACATGGTGGTTTTCTGCATTCCATAGTCCTATTACTCACTGGATGAAAAGAAAATTTCTCAAATCCCCTCTAAACCTCCTGCCTCTCACCTTTTAAAGTTATACTTGCTTGTTATTGACCCTTGAATAAAGCAGAATGTCTGTTTTCTACATACCCTGTTCAAGCTCCTCCTCATTTTGTGCACCTCAATCAGGTCCCCACTTAGCCTTCTCTTGAGTCTCCTCTGCTCCTTGTCCAATACAATCACCTCCATCATACAGTGCGGTGACCAGAAATGCGCACAGTATTCCAGATGTGGCCTTTCCAAAGTCCTGCGCAACTCCAGCAAACCTCCGTGCTCTTAGAGTCTATGGCACAACTGTTTTAAGGCAAGTGCACCTTTTTTGACTTCTTATCTACCCTCTTACCCTGTGCTGACTCCTTAGTGGAGTATGTATATTTGCCTTGCTGTATTAACTCTAAATTATTGCAAGTATGCAACTCTTCCTCGAGAACTCCCCCTGCGATATTGATGCCTTGTGGCTACAAAGCTATAAAAAGTGTTTTTTTTTCTGCAGCTTCCATCTCACGGAGCAGGCTTCAGACATATTCACATCCAACAACCCGCTCTGAAAATTCACATTTCAACAGCTTTGTCATCATTAATGTTATGACACCTCATGATAGTACCATTCCCAACAACTGAATGTAGATTTGCCTAAGAAATGATGTTGTTACAATATTTTTTAAGAGAGGGTCAGCTGCTGTATTGTATTAATCTGTTAGAAAGAGAGCAAAGTGTCTTTTTTTGCAACTCTGGTCTTGTTAATTCTTTTTATTACTATCATAAAATTGAAAATTAACGTTCCAACAATGTCATTCTGTTTTTCTCTTGAGATGCAGCCTTATTTTCAATCTACAGAGGCTTGAAGCAATAAAAATTCCATTAACTTTAATTGTCCAGATGACCCATTGTAAGCATGGTAGCAGTAGGTTGATCATCCAAAATATCCTGCAATCTCAGCGGGAATAGACCAACAGCAGTGTGAATTCAGCTGCAAACGGCTGTTAGATATATTACATTATACACACCTTTACAACAGAACATTAATTTGCATTCATGTATTATTTTGTTACTTACAGTTGTGCTGGCACTCCATCCATCTCCTCGGTGAATTCTCTCCCTTTGTGCCATCCCTTAAATACAATCAGATTTATTATAAAAGCGCTGAATTAGTTCTGAAGGCTTTGTAGGACTGTAAATTTACTAATAGTTGCATCTCTTAAAATATGTTAGAGACTACAGAATTACAAGGTTTGGCAATTTTCTTTTTCCTCCCATCTTTTCAAAGGTCAGCCCTCATTGTTAATTCTGAAGAACGTGGTCCACAAAATCCAAGTGATTCTATAGCATGGATTTTCCTTTTAAAGATGCCAGTTTGAATTGCCAAGTCAAGGGTATAGCCAGGTGTCAAGAAACAGTGAAATCTTAGTGAAAGTCTTCTCAGACAGCAAACTAGGCATAAAAATAATCCTGTCAAATCTTGTTACTTTTTAATTTGCATTTCTGAAAACAGTGAAGTAGATGATTGGGAACCTTGTGGGTTAAGATGAAAGATGAAGCAGCGTAAATCTGTTTAAAAAGTATGTCTAAAACTTATGAAAATACTGATCATATGGGAGGAAGTTGACTTTGAACAAATATAGAGTTAATCTATCAAGTGCCAGTGCGGTTATTTAATGGTAACACTGAAAATAATAGGTAGATAAAACCTAGTTACGCTTCATTCAACAAGGTGTAACATTTTCAAGAGTTTTTCTTATGAGACAAAGAATTCCAGAGTTGCAGCTTTCATCAATTCGATGGTCTTCAATAGCATAGCTTTGGGAAATGGATATAATCGCTGACAATAGCATCTGGACCTCCATGTCTAACTATCTACATGCAAAGTCTAGAAGTACCTTTTATATCAGATGACCATCAAATATGCTACATCCATCATTTTCCCTTTTAATGTTATCTGCCGTATCCTCCACAAAACCTCCCAAGTTATGCCAAATGTTTTTCCATTCGTAAACTCCATACTGAATATAGTCAATCAGAGATAATGGGAACTGCAGATGCTGGAGATTCCAAGATAATAAAATGTGAGGCTGGATGAACACAGCAGGCCAAGCAGCATCTCAGGAGCACAAAAGCTGACATTTCGGGCCTAGACCCAGCTCTCTGATGAAGGGTCTAGGACTGAAATGTCAGCTTTTGAGCTCCTGAGATGCTGCTTGGCCTGCTGTGTTCACCCAGTTTCACACTTTGTTATCATGGTCAATCAGAGTATTTCTTTTATCCAAGTATCCATTTACAATGTGCTTTACAATAGGTTCTAGCAAATTTCCTAAAAATGTCCAACTTTTGATATTAATAGTGGTAAAAGCTTCTAGCTGTGTGACTTTATTCTCACAATGTCTTACATTCACGATTCAGAATGCTTACTCACCTTCTGGTTGAAGGTTCCCACTCTGAAGCTTTACCTTGGTCAGTCGTGCTGCTAAGCTCATGTACAGGCTTGTAGTTATGCAGGTTGCTGGCAGTCACCGCTGCTGCTGCCAGCACACACTACAAACTCTCATGGTGACTTAAGAACTTTCATGCATTGGTGAGGCCAGAGCCCTTTTGCACCACATGACCTGCATAGATCCTGGAAAGCAGAGCTACATTATATTGACTGCAACAGAATGCACATTCTGCACTGTGTGCTTTCTTTCCACATACTGGCAGTTGTACCAATAGTATTTAATAATTGCAGATGATGTCCAACTCTATTGGCTTTATGCGTTCTACCATTATTAAGCCACGTTTCAATGCCATGGCCTGTCCTTTGTTCTGAGGTATATTTTAAAATTTTTATTAAGCATGCTCTAGACAAGGAATTCTAACGTTCATTTTTACATGAAGCTGGTTCTGGAGCATTTTCTAAAGCTTAACAGGATCACTCTGATTCTTTTCAGATGTAATCTGATTGTGTGCAAAGTTTTCTTTTCTATGGCTATCTTATTTTCATTGGTTTCTCATTGCTTTGTGCAAATCAGTCACTATCATTGAGTATCATAATGTGTTTTCTAGTGGTTTTTATAAATGAGCAAAATGGATTAAATTTGTTTAATCTCAAATTGCATAAAGCACAATTTTAGTTGAACAATTTTTATTTTGAAAACAACTTGCAGTTACAGATAACCAATTTTTTTTTGATTTCTGCTGGTATGCTTCTTGCTGAACTGTACATGGTTTGCATCTTGGTCCTTTCAAGAGCTTAAAGTTAAAGCAATGAAATGATCAATAAATGAAACCCAGTCTGAACTGAATTAACACGTCTCCGAAATGACTGAAAATAATCATTCAGATCTGTACAGCCTGTGCGATATACATTTTTGAGAACATCTTGCAGATTGGGATGAAAGTCACCTGCAGTCTACTGAGCTTAGAAAATAATTGAAGCCAAGCATGGGGTCAAACTAACGAAGGAAGTGTAATACATGGAATTGTTCTTCAGCAGAAGAGAGAGAGAAAATGGCTGTAAGGAAAGAAAGTTAGAACTGTAAGATGCCCTGTCTCCTTGTTTTTCTCCCAGCATTTCAAGACTGCATGTGATGGCTTTAAAAAAAAGGACAAATATTCAATGACTGAGGACTTAAAGACATTCCTTAAGTTTTCTACTGCAGATGATACAATCATTAATCAAATAATTGTGGTCTCCAGTTAAATCTCACACTTCAGCAACGCTGAACTTTAAAACTGCAAATTCTTGATTTGTTTGTTTTTTTGTCTTGGATCCTGTCCCCTTTTTAAACTTGATACCTGTGCTTAGCTGATGTCATGGCTTGTTACATTTTTTGGGTTTAGTAAAGGATAAAATTTAATATTTTCTTCACTCAAACAAACCTTTAATTTAAGCTCCTTAATTTTGATGAGTTCCACATTTTTATTGAAGTTTGATGTGGCCATGTGATTACAAAAAATCAGAAATATTTGTTACAGAAATGGAGGGGGTTAAAACAGTGGCATGAATTCAACACCCAAACTGTTCATTTTATGCGGATATAGCTACACATTTTTGTCATGCTTGATCATGTGAAACATTTACCTGCTATTTTTATAGGTGATCAATATACCAAAATATACCAAGATTCATGTCACAGTTTTTATATACCTTTCTATGAATTCTTCTAATCAAACTCTATCCTCAATGATATTACTCAGAGGAGCAGTTATTCTGCAGAAGGGTGAAAAATTTAAGTGATTCAACTTGAATCGAAATGTTAAGTATTTCTCCATAATGTAATTATACTACACATTAAACATGGCTACAAATGCATTGTATTGGTTACACAAAATTTTAGTGATAGTACTTTGTATTAAATATGCAAAGAGCCACTAATTGAAAATGCCTTCCTCCTCTATGGTGTCATGGGTAGAAATAAAATTTTCTGTTAATGACCGACATAAATTATTGAAGGCAAACAACAGCTGCGCATGATTTCAATATCTCTCATTTCCTTAATGTAGTCCCATATGTGTAAAGTAGAGCTAATACTTAGCACAATATGTGAATGAAGCAGAGATATTAATGGCTGTATAACTACATCGATTTATTTCTCTAGTTTTAATAGATAACTCTAACAGCACTACAGCCAATTCTTCAGTCCCTGAATTTATGCTTCATTGTCTTTTTAAATTACATTTTGAATTAAGTGTTACACCTTTGCTTTCTGAAGATATATTTCAACTGTACATTCATAAATAATAGCCTTATTTCAGAGTCAGCATTAATGGTAATGGGAGAACAATGCAGTATGATGAAGCTTACTTGGTTGGCTGTTCGTGTTTTGTTGTCCCCCAGCCCACCCTGCCCACCAACCCCCAACTACACCACACCCACCCCCCTGCCTCTGCCCCACCCCCCACATGAGGGGCTCTGCTCTTCTCTGTCCAACTCCATAATCTTATCATAGGAAGTAAGAAGCCTGTTGGGCCAGTCTTTCCCGAGCTGAGAAAAAAGCGAGGAATTAAGTCTGATTGAAATGGATGCAAGAGCAATTAGTCATCCTACATGAGCAGAGGAAGTGTAAGAAGGGTGAATAGTTGCAAAGGATGAGGGGAGTGATCGTTCTCAAGTGTCCATGATGAAGGCAATGTTGAAGGTTGGAGTCCATCAGCCTTGTCAAGAGACTTGTGCAGTGGCAGAGTTTGTGCTGGCCCTGTGAGTGTCAGCCAGAGGGTGGTGAAGGTCATTAACCTCTTTTGTGTCACTTTTGGGTACATCACCTCATGTGGGATGTTGCACTGGCCCACGTTGCCATTTCTGCCCAGTATTCCTGGGACTGGTGTCATAGCTTCCTGTGACTGTCCAAAGGAGGGAGAGGTAGCTCTCTTATTCACCGCCTTGTCCTCCTACACTTTGGTATTTCAGTCTGTGAAACAGAGAGCAGGCTTGTCTTTCTTCCAGGATGTTTCTTCAGCATTGAGGGCTGAGCAGTACATTGTGAGAGGTTGTTCTTGGCTTGCAGCCTCTGAGCTGGGGTGCAACTAGAATTTAGATGTGGTGCCAGAGGCTTGGAAACTGGAATGTCCCGGCAGTAGTGCGGCAGATCTGTCTCACTTACCATGAGATCCTCTGAGAAATGTGTCCTACATCTTGGGTTGCACAATTTTTTCAACCAGTCTCCTGTATCCTGTGAGAACTGTCAAAGTGTGCAGTGAAATTTTGTACAAATGTAATGGAAACAATGTGAAAGAAACATTTGTTTTAGCTTAAATAACATTACTGCTAACCAAAATTACAAGTCACAAAACACATGACAATAATCATCAAATTAAAAGTGAAATATCAGTCTTTCAATTCTACAATATGAACTTTCTAAATGCAGATGGCCAAATGGCAAAATTGAAATCTTGTGGTAGATTTTACAGCAGAACCATAAAAGCAAGCAGTGATGTTCATGCACTTTTAAAGCTGTTTGAAAAGTTGTGTGCACACTGGCAGACCCAGATTTCCTTCTAACCTGGTAAATTGCAATTTACTCTACTTTGAGTTTTGTTCTGATCCATTGAATTTCAATTATGTATCCATTCAATTATTTAAAAATTATACTTTCAAAAATTTTGTTAGAAATCTGAAATATTATCTGTGAAATTCAGACCTCTGAACTGAGTGCAGTCTGTGGAACAGATTTAGGGCCATACATAGTTAGAAATAGTTGAGTTGAGCGGACTTTGAAAATTCTGTGCTTGCAGTTAAAGATGATGTGTTTTTTTCCAATGCAGTTGAAATATTAATACGTTTAGTTGTTTTGCTTGCTGTTGTATGTATTTCATTGGAAGCCTCTCCAGTAAGACTGTCACCTTAGCAAGAACGGATAAAAGTGTTTATGAGCAAACAATTCAACTGAAAAAGTAGGTGTGTGGAAGAATTTTTTTGTCTCATCTGAAGTGCGCTGCATTACTGAAAAGGTTGATATACACTATCAATAACAAATCAAGTGAGAAGTGGACAGTCAAGCACAATGACTCACCTCCAGTATGGTACAGTTGGCATGAAAAATCTCACTTGCCATCAGACTTTAAATGAAAATGGTAAATTTCAGACCAATATCTTTTAATAAAAGCAGGAGGATGTTGAGAATCTAAATAAAACCTCCCAGCCTCGAATATCTTTGTCCATGCAATTTTCAATGCTCTGTGCTATGAAGTATTGTATAAAAGATTAACTTCTACACAAATAGAAATCATGATAATATCCATTATTACCAATGTAGCCAGTTCAACTGATGAGCTAGGCACCCTTGAGGGCATAACCCTATTTGGAATTTTGGGTGCATCAACAGTTGGTTTAAATATTGCATTAATTTCTTTAAGACCACCAGAAACTCCTCTGACAAAGATTGTTTACAGTAGTATTAGGCTTACTTTATGACATGTGAGAAGAGACATACACAAAACAATTTCTGGCCTCTTCTGAACACTACAATCATTATACATTGCCCGGAAGGTCTTCAATAACACAAGAATTAGTACTTCCTTCACTGATTAGTAAATTCTGCAAGCAGACTTGGTTGAAGAAAGATATATAGGCAATTATCCATTCATTATTGTTGCTACTTCTGCTTATTTGCAGCCCTGTCACCTATTTCTAAACTTCATTAATATTTTGTGCATTGATTCTAAGAGTCTGTTTTCACAGCTGTCAGCTGCACGCGTAGTCCAGATTGTATCCTTAGGCTCTTCCAATATAATTACTGTTTAATGCTGAACAATAAACTGCAGGATCAGTGAGCATTGCAGTATACATGACGTTTCCAAAATCTAACAAAGTTTTTCTGTGGCTAAGTTCCTCGGGAGCAGCCCACTTTGATATTTTGATTTTTGCAAGTGTATTGTCAGATAATTCTGTTGGGTCCTTATGGTGTAAAAGACCTCACATAAAGCACATAGCTTGGTCGTAATCTGCAGAATTGGACACCATCCCCTCATCAGAATATTTTAGTTACAATGAATGGGCTGAACTTTTACCTATCTGACATGCATTTTCTGTATTCTTTGAGACAGAATAGAGGTCAGCATAAGGTGTAACCAGGTCCTCGAGGAAAATTAAGATGGACAAATGCCAGTTAAGACATTTGACACGTATTAATCCAGGGATTAGATTCCTTCCTGCTGTTGTGTAAATATAACCATTCTTGGATACATGGTGGTTTTTCCCTCTCCCTAACGCAGCATAATGAATCATAGGGAAAATCCAGTGAGAATGAGAAAAATCTGAATGTCAAAATTAAGAATGTTACAGATTTTGCCTGTCAACCATAACTGGTGAATTCAGGTTGCATTAGCATTGAGCAACATTTAACTTCTTTCTGTCCATTTGCATCTCATTACAACTCCACTCACTTTTTTCTGTGCCTTTTCCAATTCTCTCCTTCTCCATTGAGAAACAATATGGAACAAATCTCCCATGTATATACCTATTTTCCGAAGATTACCGAAGGCTTGACTCCACCATCATGCAACGGTTCCTACAGGTTGCACAGATATCCCTCTCATTAAATTCCTTATGCACATATGTCAGCATCAGCAAACCACCAGCATCACCTCTTCAATTCAAGTATTGCTTCATCCCTTAAGAACTTTACTTCAGAGCTCAGACACACCTATGATCTGTACACTTCTGCCAGGTTGCCTTCCGCTTAGGAACACAAGCACAAACAGTTACCAATCTGAAATTGAATTAACATTCAATCTTTCAGCTCTTAAATTTTACTTATCATTTTTCAGCTTGTTTCCTCATTTTGCAATTTTTATTGTGTTTAGGCACAAATTGCAGAATCACCATTGAGTCTAGAGGATTGTGCAGTGCCTAATCAGAAGGTGCGGTGGCATTCTATGAGCCTGCATTGAGCTTCATTGCAACATTGGAGTAGGCTGAGGTCAGAAAAAAGACTGTGGGAGTAAGAGGGTGAATTAAATGGCAAGTAATTGAAAACTTGGGGCTTTTTTTTTGTTATGTGTCAGCTTGAACCTTGTTTGTCATATTTTTATCTTCAGCCAGTGTTCTGCAAAAACACACATAACGTTTTTACTAGAATCATTACTACTCCTTTTCCCTTGTTTAACAAGTTCTTCAGCTTTTAAACGCCTCTACCCAATCCCAGATGTCCCCTTTCTTATTCTTCCATCTCAATCCCTCTTTTGACAACAGTCTTTCTGCTTTCTTTCAGCAAAATGGCAGCAGAGTAAGACGTTCCACCAGGAACTCCTCTGCTCCACCTGCTCTGTACTTTTTTGCTTCTTTTTTTCTCTCTTATTTTTAATTTAGAAGCCCCAGAGCAGCGAAACTTGCCTCGGTGCAGCTGAGCACTGGTGTGGAGCGAACTGGAGGCTTGGAGTTTTTACCTGGGGCCTGGTGTGGGCAGTCAAACCACATGCTGAGCTGCTGCTACTTGAAATTCTTTACTGGACTGTGGTGTCAATCTTTTAGCTATGTTATAACTACCTTGTTTCTAACTTAATTTTAGACACTAAGTAATGCTACTAATTTTTCCTTTTTTATTCCTCTTTTGTATCCAGGGTTTGTATCTAGGTATTTGCACTTAAGATGTTGACATTAAAGGCAGCCATTGTAAAAGTCTTTCACTGTACTCCTGTATTTCTGTACTGGAGCACTCTTGACATTAAAGGATATTTTGTTCCTGTTCCACTTCCTGCTCTTCTGCATTTCTACCTTGTCCCTCAGAATGATAATTAATTTAAAACATTATATTTCTCAATCCACAAAGTTTGCTAAGCCTGCAGTCTGTTTAAACCACAATCTTCATTTCAGATTCTCAGCCTCTGTAGCATTTTACTTACATTTCCAGTCTGTTGGTTATTTATTTATTTGTTTATTTCTAAGATTTAAGAGCTGAAAGATAAGAGTTTAAATCCAATTTCAGAATGTCAGTATTTGTAATGATATAACATGATATACTATTCATGTCTGGTTATTGAAGAGAAAATCTAGCTTATAGCATAGTTCGCTTCTCTAAACATTGACGTTTCATTTCAGTCAATGAATGCAATTTGGAGATGCACTCTCAACGATCAGTATGTGCAGGACATTATCTGGTGGAGCAAATTGCCTACCTATTGTAGAATGTAACTGATTTCACTGGACAAAGGGAAGGCAATCTACTTTGCCAGATCACTTCCCAGAGACAAACATCTACACTTTATCTTTGATACATTGGCCTAAATTTTCTGCTTTATGTTGCCAGACTCCTTTTATATTTTAAACCTTACTGTCATTAGAAGGGAAAAATCCATGCCAATTGTTTGAGTCACCCTGTTGCCATCAGGATTAAAAAAAATGTTGGAGCTCTGTAGCTGGTGCAAACCTGCTCTGAGATTTTGCATACTTAAAATATCACTTTAAAACATAAATAACATTTCTGTTGACTTTATTTTGAATCAGAAAAGTATCATGACAAATTTATAATATGAATTTGACTTGTACTATTGTCTCAAACAACAAATCTTAGAAAATGACTTGTTCTCCAATGGTGTAAACTGAACTGAGTTTGTACAAGGTGGAACAAGAGCAAAGATGGATTAATTTAACTATGAAGTGAAGATAAAAAGGATATGAATAGACATTGGTACTGTGAGGGAGAAATACTGTCATTTGGTGGATTGGTGCTGGGATTAAGACCGCTAAATGGCAATGGCCAGAGACGAGCTATCAGCTCTGCGAGCCGTAAGTGGCAACCCACAACATGCTAAATATTTTAAGTTCAGTGTATGTTATGAAGAGAAGTTGGAAGCCTTCTCAGCAACTAAAATAATACAACAGGTGCCAAAATTGTTGAAGAGCTGAGCAACGGTCACAACAGAGGTAGCATAAGATGATATGTGGGGTCATTGATCTCTTGATTATGGCATCATGCATGTTTGACATTACTACTATACAATACAAGTTACCAAAGTCATTGACGATTTATTTAATGCTTTAGATTTACAAGTACACTTTCTTGGTATTATACGTAAAAGTCCAATGCTAAAGAGTTGGGAAATTTCCCAGATAGGGCAATTAGGAAATTGCATCATGGCGTTTTGGTCAGTTTGTTAATTACATGTATTTATATCCACACGGGAAACAAGTCAAAGGTCAAAGATCCTCACTCACTCATTACATACTGAGTCTCCTGCTTCAATCATACCTTCATGTCTCATTGACCAACTCTCAAGTTTTATTCCACCAGAGGTATGTGATTGCAGCCTAGAAGAAAGTAGCTCCCCATCCCTGTGGAAATTATTACAGAAACAACAACTTGGAAAGATGCATGCTGTTTGCAAGGTCAAAATTACTCTCAATAAGTTCACAAATATTGAAATTGTTCCCTTAGACAATTTCATATGCAGTTAGTGCAACAAATCTTTTAGATACATTTTATAATTGTACATGGCAGATGCAAAATTCTTGTACACTGCACAGAGCTCAGCTGTTAATTAGACTGGGCTGAAAGTTAAAGACACAGGGGAAATTTTGATGGTTACCTCAGTACAAAGGCTCCTTCATTCAAAGTGTGTCTAATCAATTAAATTCAAATGCTCAATGAGACAATTTGTGCAAGGCATCACTCGATGAGTTGATTTTCTCAGGTGTTTTTGTGAGCATCGGTTCATAAAGAAACATTTGCTGCCTTCCTTTCAAAATATACTCTTTGATGCCTTGCCCATTATGAATAATGAATTCACCTATCACCACTAGTCTGCAAACACACATTCATTATCACTTGAAAGAGAGGCTGCTTAACTTCTCAGTAAACATTGATCTAATTAATGTTAGAGTGTAAGCAAGAACAACCAGCCAGTTCTTAAGGAATCTATTAATTAATCTGGTCAATTCTGCTTATTGACTCCTTCCCCAAAAGTGCTGAACTTCTTTTTTAGCTGCTAGTAACAGTCCCAGGAGACTCTTGTTGTCAGTTGATAGTAGGAAATCTTGAAAATAAACTAAGACCTGAATGTTTATCTGAATAATCCTTTAAATTTCCTATTTTGTTTTATAAGGGTTGAAACCTCTACTTACACTTTGTAAAATGCTGATGTAAGAGGATGACAGTGGGCAAAAGTGCAAGGTTATGATGGCAGGTAGATTAGGGATGGACAGATAAATCCACGTGCTGTAATTTCCTATTTTTCCAGTTTAGACAGAGGATCTGCCATCTCAGCTGAGTACACACAGTGAGCTGATAGATATCCATGTAATAATCCCTTAAAATGCACTTTATTCATGATTCTTTCTGTATAAGATCAATGGGGAGGGAAACAGAAGACATTTTTGTAGGAGTTTCAGCAGATCCTACGTCTGGTTTAATGCTGAATTTCATTGTATATGATCCTATGTGAAACAAAGCTTTGTGAATTTTAGGCCTGTAGATGTTCAGGCCTTTACTTGTTAAAAATATGCTGTTCAATTTCTGTGGACTGAGCACATCTATCTTAACTGAATAAAACGCTGCATTGATTGTTGATAACCTGCAGGTAACATAAGTAATTAAATTCTACAAAACTTATGTTGAAAAAAATTACATCAACTGCACTTGTAATCCTTTTCTAATTTACATAAAAACATCTGAACAGGGAGCAGGAGGACGCCATTCAGTTTTCCAAGCTTGCTCTGCTATTCGATAGGATCATGGCTGACCTGAGTCAAAGTTCAAATCCTCATTCCTGTCTACTTCGATTTAACTTTTCATTCCACTGCTTAACAAAAATTTATCCACCTCTGCCTCAAAAGAAATTGTGAGCTCCAAAGACTAGCAATCCCCTCAGAGGGAAAAAAAACACCTTGTTTTTCTTTTAAATGGAAGTCCCCTGATTTTTAAGCCCCATTGATCCCTAGTTCTTGATACTCCTATAGCCTCTCCATATCCAAGCTGTTAACAATCCTCAGGATTGTCGAATCACGTAAGAATCAAGTGACCTCTCACTCTTCCAAAGTTCAGAAGCTAAAAGCCTTGCTTGTGTCGCCCTGTTTCATCAACAAAAACCTGTGCATTTTAGGTGTTTGTGTGGTGAAACTTCTCTTAACAGCTTCCAAGAAATGTGTATCCATTCTTTTAGGTGACCAATTCTATACACAGTATTACAAATATGGTCTCTCCAAAACCCTGTACAGCTGGAGCACAATAATCTTTCTTTTGCATTAAATTCCCCTCATGATAACTGATAACATTCTATTAGCTTTCCTAATTACTTGCTGTGCCTGTGTACTACCTTTTTGTGAGCCATCCATGACGACCTCCCAGATTGATCCGCACCTCAGAGCACTAAAATCTCTCACCATTTGCATTCATGTTTTTTATTTTTTAAATTCTTCCTTACCAGAAGTAGTTGTTTCAATCTGGGTGCTATGCAGTGTCAGTAGTTGGGGCGAGACTATGTTGCAAGCTGCAAGTTGAAAACCCTGTGGACATTTGCCTATGATATCAATGAGAATACTCAGGCAGCCTCTGGTGGTTTTGGCCTGGACACTGTCTGTCCCAGAGCAATTGATAACTTAGGCTAGGCTGAAGGAAAGTAAACAGATGTTGGCAGGTTTTGGAAGTTCATTATTTTACAAGGGATGAGAAAGATGGTTCACTTCAATATCTGGTGGATGATCTCTTGCTAGATGTCGGGGCACCTTGGCATTAACAGTGACTGTTTCTTCTGTGTTCCACCAGCTCTTCCTACTTCTTGGGTACTTGTAGCTACCTATGTGTTGCGAAGGCTGCGCTGTAGCATGCAATTGAAGACCACAAAACAGTATTGTCACTCCAGCTTTTATGCTAAAGTTCCTTGCCAGCAGACCATGTCATGAAAACATTATTTGATCATACCAACTCTCCACTTTGCCATATTTCTCATTGTTGAACGCTGGCCTGGGAGCTGCGTAGAGATCCCCACAGATATCACTGAGCAATATCTGAACAGAATTTCATACACTAATAACCTTGCAAGGGGAGAAATTTGTCCTCACTTCTAACTTAAACACTGGAATGAGGCAGTGTTACTTAGCAACAGATTCGCTGAAGCAATGAGACGAGGAAACATAGAAACACACAAAAAAGGAATAGACATGGACCATTCGGCCCTTAGAGCCTGCCATGCTATCAATGTGATCATGGTTGCTTCATCCTACTCAGTCAACCATTCCTGTTTTCATCCAAATTTTTAGATTCTTCCTCCAGAGCCAGAAGGATCAACCTCATTTTTAAAGTTGTTAATTCTCATTGAAATTAAGTAGGGAAAGCTCCATCTGAGAAATGTATTGAGGATATTGGCTCTAATGAATACCCTCTCCCACCTCTCTCTTCTTCTCTTGCTCCCTTTGACCATTTGACAAATCCACATTGTCCTTCTGTCAATTAGGCTGCATCATTGACCGTTGTGAAGATAAACTAAAACATTCCAAGATGAAATTACACTTCAGTTTTGGAAGGCAGAGAATAGACAAAAATTAACAAAAACATCCTGAAATTGATGAGTAACCAACTTTTCTAATCAACCTGTTCAGAGATGTTATTACACACAGTTCTGGAGCAGGTGGAACTTGAACGTGAGCCTCCTGCTCCAGGGCTAGGAAAACATAAGCTAGCAACTCCCCTGGGGGCCGTGGATAAATCCTTTCAAGGCACTGCTACGGGTTCCTTGCTCCTTTTTAGCAACATTAGTTGCAGAGTTAATTTTTCATGTGGTTGTCAGTCCTGGGAATAATCCAATTTTATGAAGGATTTTGCAGCCCTGCAGCATTATGCATGTCACATGCCCATTAGATAGTGTCTGTACTTGTAATGCCAAAGACTGTTGGAAAAAGAACAAGTTGGGGAGAATTGTGCATTAGCATTTTGTCAAAAAAGATTCTCCTGTCCACTTTTGATGCTTTATCCTGCATAATTTCACAGGTGATAAAACTGAAAACCCTCCCTTTCATGTTTGATTTTCAACAACCAAACCTGCAAGCTGTTCTGTGACCATTCAGGACTCTGAGGAGCGCACAGTTTCTCAGTCTAAATAATAAATCACAGATTTTTCTCCAGGAATGATGTGCTTTGAACTGGAGCATTGCATTAACTTGTCTAGATTAGATAAAAAAATCTGTTGACTTTGAGTAAGATCATTGAGTAAGACCATTGAGTAAGACCATTAACTTTTTACTTAATAAAATGTGCAAACTTCATTACTATCTGAAAGAATCTTGTCACAAGGTGTCAATTTTTAGACAAAAGTATACTTTTTTTGCATACCAGAATTTAATAATGCAAATATATTAACTTTGCACTATTTATGTTGTACACACTTGGTGGAGGATTTTATGGGACGCATAAGTGCAGGAAACGTAGCATGTGGGATGACTCCATTAGGCAGAATGGGACATTTTTATTACCTGGCAATAGATAAAGATACAGGGATAGTCAGTGGTTAATTTACAGTGTATCAATCATATTGAGGGCTTATACTTTTCTTTTCTTTATTCATTCATGGGATGAGGGTATCACTTGACCAGGCAGCATTTATTGCCCAGATAATAAAATGTGAGGCTGGATGAACACAGCAGGCCAAGCAGCATCTCAGGAGCACAAAAGCTGACGTTTTGGGCCTAGACCCTTCATCAGAGAGGGGGATGGGGAGAGGGAACTGGAATAAATAGGGAGAGAGGGGGAGGCGGACCAAAGATGGAGAGTAAAGAAGATAGGTGGAGAGAGTGTAGGTGGGGAGGTAGGGAGGGGATAGGTCGGTCCAGGGAAGACGGACAGGTCAAGGAGGTGGGATGAGGTTAGTAGGTAGCTGGGGGTGCGGCTTGGGGTGGGAGGAAGGGATGGGTGAGAGGAAGAACCGGTTAGGGAGGCAGAGACAGGTTGGACTGGTTTTGGGATGCAGTGGGTGGGGGGGAAGAGCTGGGCTGGTTGTGTGGTGCAGTGGGGGGAGGGGACGAACTGGGCTGGTTTAGGGATGCAGTAGGGGAAGGGGAGATTTTGAAACTGGTGAAGTCCACATTGATACCATATGGCTGCAGGGTTCCCAGGCGGAATATGAGTTGCTGTTCCTGCAACCTTCGGGTGGCATCATTGTGGCAGTGCAGGAGGCCCATGATGGACATGTCATCTAGAGAATAGGAGGGGGAGTGGAAATGGTTTGCGACTGGGAGGTGCAGTTGTTTGTTGCGAACTGAGCGGAGGTGTTCTGCAAAGCGGTCCCCAAGCCTCCGCTTGGTTTCCCCAATGTAGAGGAAGCCGCACCGGGTACAGTGGATGCAGTATACCACATTGGCAGATGTGCAGGTGAACCTCTGCTTAATGTGGAATGTCATCTTGGGGCCTGGGATGGGGGTGAGGGAGGAGGTGTGGGGACAGGTGTAGCATTTCCTGCGGTTGCAGGGGAAGGTGCCGGATGTGGTGGGGTTGGAGGGCAGTGTGGAGCGAACAAGGGAGTCACGGAGAGAGTGGTCTCTCCCCACCTACACTCTTTCCACCTATCTTCTTTACTCTCCATCTTCGGTCCGCCTCCCCCTCTCTCCCTATTTATTCCAGTTCCCTCTCCCCATCCCCCTCTCTGATGAAGGGTCTAGGCCCGAAACGTCAGCTTTTGTGCTCCTGAGATGCTGCTTGGCCTGCTGTGTTCATTCAGCCTCACATTTTATTATCTTGGAATTCTCCAGCTTCTGCAGTTCCCATTATCTCAGCATTTATTGCCCATCCCTAATTGCCCAGAGGGCAGTTAAGAGTCAACCACAAGTCACATGTAGACCAGACAAGGATGGCAGTTTCCTTCCCTAAAGGACATTAATGAACCAGATGGGATTTTCCTCAATAATCGGCAATGGAGTGATGGTCATCGTTATACTCTTAATTCCAGATATTTATTGACACTAAATTCCACCATCTGCCATGGCAGGATTCAAACCCTAGTCCCCAGAACATTATCTGGTTCTCTGGATAACAGTCCAGTGATAATTCCATTAGGCCATTGCCTCCCCTGTATACTTGTAATATATTTACATACCATGAATAATCATTAACATGAAATAACAGTTTTCAACAAAATCCTAATTTAAATATGAAGTGAACAGTACGGGAGAATCTTGACATATTTGACTCACGATTATTTAAAGCTGTTGTGCTCAAATTGAGCTCAAATTGTTGTGCAGTTGAGAGTAAGGTCAGCATTTTCCCTGTTTTAACCTAACAATGTTGGGAGGAAACAAAAGAATGGACTCTTGCATGGAATATTTGGTCTGGCAAGTGAGTCATCACTGAGGGGGATTGTGGAGGGAGGTGTGAGGTATGGAAGTTCTGGAGGGCATGCAGGAGAGGTCGAAGGATAGGGTTTGTTCACTCCTTTTGAACACCCTGAACCAGATTATGCCACAGGTATAAGGAATTCATTTTGGGTATACACATTTTACAGTACTTGATTTCCCAAAATCATTCTGTATGGATTGTCATTTTGATAAAAACATTAAATGTTTAGTATTATCGCTTGGGCAATTAAGGTTTTTCTTAAAGATGCAGAAAAAAATGGTTTTAGTCCCGTGAAGGTAACTGTTTTTTCCCTAAGAGATGAAGACATAACTTGGAACCGTGACATAAATACATCATTCCCAAGAAATTGCGTGATCCAGTCAAATGTGTGGCAGAATACCTGTATGTTAATGGATGGGAATGTTTACACTACTGGATTTATTACAAGGATAGAAACAAACCCGTGCCATTAGTTTAGTTCAGGTTTGACTTCTGTTCAGAAGAATCAGGAGTTCAGTTCGAAAGAGACGCTTCCTTACAGAAGAAGAATATTTTCAGCTCAGCAGAACAGAACAGTAGAAAGGTTTTGATTTGGTGAAGTGCCCAAGCCATAAAACTTAGTGTAGAAGGTTACAAGTAGTGAGAATTTTAACTGATTTCACTGGTTTGTACTGATGGAACTCAAAAGAAGTTGTCAACTGCCACAGCAGCAAAAACAGGAGAAATGACAAGAGTCAGCAAAGCATGAAATCAAAGAATTGTAATATTTCACTGGGATTGATTATCTGTATTGGATATTGCTAGGAAACAGGAGTTGAAACTTTTTGTTGCTTAAGATCTTTGGACATTGTCTTATATATGGCTTTCTTTGTTTTTTTTGTGGAATAAACACATGTTCTTCTGATAAAGAACATTTGCAGCCTTGTGTGAATATGTTTCGGTGACTAACCATATAGTAACCATCTACAAAAATTAATCTCATGATTTTTGACTTACAATGGGGAAAAAATATGAAGTTTCACTTCGAAGTCTGACATATCCAGTATCACCATCAGCTGGGAAGAGAACACTCTTGATCTCTTATACCAGTTTTAACAGACAGGCATGGTGACTCAGTGGTTAGCACTGCTGCCTCCTCGCACCAGGGATCTGAATTTGATTCCACCCTTGGGCGACTGTTTGTCTGTGTGGAGTTGGCCATTCTCCCCTTGTCTGTGTGGGCTTCTGTTGGGTACTCCAGTTCCTTCCCACAGTTCAAAGATGTGCAGGCTAGGTGGATTGGCCATGCTAAATTGCTGGTAGTGTTCAAGGGTGTGTAGATTAGGTGTGTTAGCCATGGGAAATGTAGGGTGTTACACGGGAGAGGGGTGAGCCTGGATGGGATGCTCTTTGTAGGTTTGTGTGGGCGTTTTGGGCCAAAGGGATTTTTCCATACTGTCGGGATTTTATGATTTAACAATTCTTAATTTTAATTTCGCAGGCAATTGGACTTTTAAGTATGCGCCCTATTTGTTCTAGATGATTCATGGCTTTTGTCCAGGAGTACCTTGGTTAGTATTGTCCTCTGTGTTCCTCGTTTGTGTATTGACAGATGCACAATTGCCTTCTGAAAGTAAACCAAGCCCATTCTGTTAGCCACTATCACAGTTGGCTACAGTAAGCCAGCTGCTTGTTTTCACGAGGGGGAGAAAACACGCAGATAAACACAACAAAGCAGAATATTTCGCGGCCACGAGTGTAGCTTGCAATGGCATACCTGTGATGTTTCCAAGATAAAATATAATCACGGAGTCATAGAGATGTATAGCATGGAACCAGACACTTCAGTACACCTCCATCCACACTGACCAGATATCCCAAATTAATCTAATTCCATTTGCCAGCATTTGACCTATATCCCTCTCAACCCTTTCTATTTACATACGCATCCAGATGCGGTTTAAATGCTGTAATTATACCAGCCTCCACCACACCCTCTGGCAGCTCATTCCATTCATGAACCATCCTCTGCCTGAAAAAGTTGCCCCTTATGTTCCTTTTTAAATCTTTGCCCTCTCACCTTAAACCTATGCCCTCTAGCTTTGGACTTCTCTACCCTGGGTAAAAGACCTTGGCTGTTAACCCTATCCATGCCCCTGATGATTTTATTAACATCCAGAAGGTCACCGGGGAATAAAAGCCCTATCCTATTCAGTCTCTCCCTATACTTCAAACTCTCCCACCCTGGTAACATCCTTGTAAATCTTTTCTGAATCCTTTCAAGTTTCGCAATAGCTTTCTAATACCAGAAAGAGTCCAGAATTGAATGTAGTAATTCGAAAGTGGCCTAACCAATGTCCTGTATAGATGTACAATGACTTCCCAACTCCTACACTCAATTCACTGACCAACAAAAGCAAGCATATCCAAATGTTGCCTTCGCTCTCTTGTCAACCTGAGAATCCACCTTCAACAAACTATGAGCTGACACATCAAGGTCTCTTTGTTCAGCAACCTTCCCCAAGATCTTACCATTAAGTATATACGTCCTGCCCAGATTTGGCCTACCAAAGTGCAACTCCTTATGTTTATCCAAATTAAGCTCCATTTGCCACTCTTCAGTCTATTTACATATCTGATCAAGTCCTGTTTTACTCTGAGGTAAACTTCACAGTCTACACATCACCAATTTTGGTGTCATCTGCAAACTTACGAACAGTACCTCCTAAATTCACATCCAAATCATTTATATAAATGACAAAAAGCAGTGGACAGATCCTTACAGTGCACTGACGGTCACAGGCCTCCGGACCAAAAAGCAATCCTCCATTACTACCTTCTGCTTCCTACCTTTGAGCCATTTTTATATCCAAATAGCTAGCTCTCCGTGTATTTAACATGATCTAGAGATAATGGGCTTTTCTGATGAAAGGTCTAGGCCTGAAATGTCAGCTTTTGTGCTCTTAAGATGCTGCTTGGCCTGCTGTGTTCATCCAGCTTCACACTTTGTTACCTTTAACATGATCTAACGTTGTTAAGCAGTCTACCATATGGAACCTTGTCAAATGCCTTCCTGAAGTCCATACAGATCTGGTTTACCTCTCTGCCTTCGTCAATCCTCTTTATTACTTCAAAAAGTTCAGTTGAGTTAGTGGGTCATAATTTCTCATTCAACATGGCTTTGTGCCTGTCCCTAATTAGTCCTTGCCTTTCTAAATGCAAGTAAATCCTTACCCACCACTGACATCAGGCTCACTGGTCTATAGTTTTTTGGATTTTCCTTACCACATTTCTTAATGGCACCACAGTAGCCAACCTCTAGTCTTCTGGCACCTCACCAGTGGCTATTGGTGATACAAATATCTCAGCAAAGAGCCCAACAATGACTTCCCTAGCTCCCCATGAAGTTCTAGAATACACCTGACCCTGTCCTGGATTTGTCCCCACCTTTATGCATTTTAAGACATTCAGCACCACCTCCTCTGTAAAATGGACACTTTTCAAAATATCTCTATTTATTTCTCCAAGTTCTCTAGCTTCTATATCCTTCTCTACAGTAAATACTAATGCAACAGATAACAAGGTGTGGAGCTGGATGAACACAGCAGGTCAGGCACCATCAGAGGAGCAGGAAAGCTGACGTTTCAAGTCTGGACCCTTCTTCAGAAATGGGGGAGGGGAAGGAGGTTCTGAAATAAATAGAGAAGGCGGAGAGGCGCTGAAAGAAGGTGGATAGCGGAGCAGATAGGTGGGAGAGAAGATGTGCAGGTCAAGGAGGCAGGGGTGAAACTAGTAAAGGTAAGTGTAGGTGGGGTGTTGGGATGGGGATTGGTAAGTGAGGTGGGAGGAGCTGGTAGGTGGGAAAGAAGACAGACACATCAAATAGGCAGGGATGAGAGGGGCTGGTTTTGGGATGCAGTCCGGGGAGTGGAGATTTTGAAGCTCGTAAAGTCCACATTGAGACTTTTGGGTTGTAGGGTACCAAGGTAGAATATTAGGTGCAGTTCCTTCAGATTTTGAGTGGCATCTTTATGATACTGGAGTAAGCCCAGGATGGACATGTCGTGCAGGGAGTGGAAGGGGGAGTTAAGTGGCCCATGACTGGGACGCATTGTCATTTGTCTCAACCTGAGCATAGGTACTCCGTGAAGCAGTCTCTGAGCCTCCGTTTGATCTCCTCAATGTAGAGAAGGGCACATTGGGAACAACGGGCACAATAGACCACATTAGCGGATGTGCAGGTGAACATCTGTTTAATGTGGAAGTTTTTCTTGGGGCCTGGGATGGGGGTGAGGCGGGAGGTGTAGGGGTAGGTGCAGCACTTCCTGCAGTTGCAGGAAAAGGTGCCGGATGGGTGGTGGGGCTAGTAGGGAGTGGAGATTGTAGAGTGGATGAGGAATTTGCAGAAAAAAGGGTCCCTCTGGGAGGCAGATAAGGGTGGGGAGGGAAATATATCCTTCTTAGTGGGGTCTGATTGCAGGTGGCGGAAGTGGCGGAGAATGATGCATTGAATCCGGATGTTAATGATGTGATACGTGAGGACAAGGGGAAATCTGACTTTGGTTTTATTGCAGGGAGTGGGTGTAAGGGCTGAGATGCAGGAAATGCAGGAGATATGGTCAAGAATGTTTTTGACCACTGTGTGGGGGGATATTGCAGTCTTTGAGAAACAAGGACATCTGGGATGTCTGGGAGTGCAATGCCTCATCTTGGGAGCAGATGTGGTGGAAGTGGAGGAATTGGGAGTAGGGGATTGCATCCTTGCAGGAAGGTGGGTGAGAGGAGGTGTAGCCCAGGTAGCTGTGGGAGTCAGTGAACTTGAAATAGAGATCAATACTCCAACCTTAAGATGGTTTACCTGGACCATCTCTGATAACTCTCTCTCATTCCTGGACCTCTCTGTCTCCATCTCTGGTAACTATTTGGACAGCCATAATGTCATCTCTAACCGGAAATGCAACTCTCCTTCCTCTTTTGCCGCCCACACCCCCTTGCTCCTTCCTACGCCAGTGATGCCCTGCAACATTGAGTTGCCAATCCTGCACATCTCTGGGCCATGTCTCTGAAATTGATATGATATCCCAGCTCTGTGTTTCCAACCATGCCCTGAGTTCATCTGCTCCTTACCTGTCCAGCCTTGTTTGAAATAAATGCGGCTTAATTTTTCAGTTGAACTTCATTCTTGCCTTGCTCCTGCCTATCTTGATTGTTTCCATGCTGGTATTAGATTCCCTACGGTGTGGAAACAGGCCCTTCGGCCCAACAAGTCCACACCGCCCCTTGAAGCATCCCACCCAGACCCATCTCCCTATAACCCACACACCCCTGAACACTATGTGTAATTTAGCATGGCCGATCCACCTAGCCTGTACATCTTTGGACTGTGGGAGGAAACCGGAGCACCCGGAGGAAACCCACGCAGACATGGGGAGAATGTGCTAACTCCACACAGTCACCCGAGGCTGGAATTGAACCCGGGTCCCTGGCGCTGTGAGGCTGCAGTGCTAACCACTGAGCCACCGTGCCGCCCTATTATTAGCCCCTGTTCTGATTCAAATGCAAACTAACCCCCTGTACAAGTCGAAACCACTTTTACACTGAAGAGGCTGCAAAGATCCAAAATGTGTATCCTTTACCCTGTGCCAGCTCCTCAGCTACACAATCAATTGTCCTCGTCTTCCTACTCTCACCAGCAATCGGTTTAAGACTATCTTCAAAGCAACCTTTCAGTTCTGGGAACACATCAATAATACATATTTCTGTTGTAAATAATGGCCCTCCTACAGGACTTGCATTAAGAAAAACACAACATTTACAAGTTACTTTTAGTTCTTATGATCTGAACAATTGAAACTTCCCTACTTTATGCTCTGACTTCAAAATGTTTTCCAAAATGCCTTGAGTCAAATTTTTCGATAAATCTAAAGTAGCTATTATAATTCTGGGTGTAAATACATTTTCCTATCATCTCAACAACACAATAAAATCCGCCCCTTTGGACTGTATTTATCCAAGATCAGTTTGAATTGCACTGTTTCCAAAGCTAGGTACTACCATTATCATTTTTTTTATCTTTGAAGCACGATCTAAAATGTTTACTCCTAAAACATACAAATCATAAATATATATATATTATATATATAAATAAAATGTATATTTATGTATATTTGCGTAACACCTGTGCTGTGTGAAAGGAACTGTTGCTATATGTTGCCAAAAATAGTGTGTTTGCCCAGGGAATTTTTTTTAACAAAATTAAACAGTATATGTAATTGTAAAGTTGCTAAATTTTGTACTGAGACACTAATCTTGAGGAAACTTGAGTGAAATTTTCTGTTTGTCATTGTGTTGTTGCATAGAATTGCTCCAATGTTTGTTGCAAATAAAGGGGATAACTTATGCTTTTAATCTCAAAAAATCTTGTATGGAGACTGTGTGGTGAGGAGAATCTTTGCTAATAATGATATCAAAAGACTTTTGGAAATCACTTCTCATTTCTAGCAAAGAATTAAAAGTCTGTCCTCAGCAATAAATCACATTGAACTTCAATAATGACCTCAATAACAAATTAAAATAACAATGCAAAGAAAGGCCTCAGTAACAGAGTCAACTTTCTTCAATAGCAGGAAAAGAGACTCCTGGCCTTTTCACATCCCTGGACGGAAATAGATAAGTGGCAAATTTGAGGAATACAACCCATCTCAACATAATAAGGAAGCTTAAATGTTGGAACAAAAGGTGAATTTAATTTTGAACAATGTGCTAAAAAGTCACAGTGTCTTGGTTTGGGGTAATCCTTTACCCTTGGGGCATGTCACAAATCAGGATACTCAAGAAGTGAACATTACTCAAATTGAGATTCTACAACATTTTGTGCATCCACAAGATATGTCAAAACCCTAAATGACCAATGAATTTCTTTTAAAATGAACAGATATGTAGATCTAACCAAGTTGCACAAAACAAGGCATCATAAATACTAAATTCGGTAAATGACTGATGAATCTATTTTATGAGGCAGTTGGCTAATGTGAGGAGTTCCATTTTCATGTTGGGAAATCCCTACTATTGAAATGTTTATGACGTCAGCTTTCCAAATCAATGTATCAATGATGTTGGATTGCAATCAGTTGCTGATACCTTTACCGCCTGGGGTGGCACGGTGGCTCAGTGATTAGCACTGCAGCCTCACAGCACTAGGGACCCGGGTTCAATTCCAACCTCAGGCGACTGTCTGTGTGGAGTTTGCACATTCTCGCCGTCTCTGCGTGGGTTTCCTCCGGGTGCTCCAGTTTCCTCCCACAGTCCAAAGATGCGCAGGCTAGGTGGATTGGCCATGTTAAATTGCCCGTAGCGTTCAGGGGTGTGTGGGTTATAGGGGGATGGGTTGTGGTGGGATGCTTCAAGGGGCGGTGTGGACTTGTTGGGCCGAAGGGCCTGTTTTCACACTGTAGGGAATCTAATCTAAAAAAAAGTTATAGAAGGTTATGCAATTGTTTCTGCACTCAGTCAGATGGTTACTGATATAGTGTGCAGAATATTAAGCTCTGGCCAATATTTCAAACAATTTAAGAATGGTTCATAGTATGCTACTTAGGGGGATGAACTTGTTTGTGGGTTTTCACTCACCATCGCCTCCCCATGCTCATGTACACACACTTCCACTAGGATAGCTTGAACAGGTCCTGTACAGATAATATTGGAAACTTTCATTCAGGATGAAAGAATTGAGTCACTTGTGGTGTTATATTCTCTATGCACAACACTTGAATTAATAAAATAAATAACTCCAAAATGATTTAGTCAAGACAATAAAAGCTCATATTGTTCCAGACACTCAGGTAGGACTCTGTCATACTATGAGCTGCCACTTGCATTCCAAATGTTAGTGAGCATTTGCAATATTTTAGTGGAACCTATTATTTCAACCTCGCACGCCTGATTTCAAAGCACTTTGTTGAAAGGCAATGAGTAGTGTCATGCAGTTGCAGATAGAGTTGGTTTAAGAATTTTCAGCTCCCACAAGGGTGCAGTTTATTATCATAACTAAAAACAAAATTCTTATTTCACCATTCTGTTCATCATGTTATAAAGGGAGTTTTCAGAGTACAGAAAATAGAGAATGAAAATGTTAGGATCCTTGTGTACATTCACTATAGGAACAAACTGAGGTATTGTAAATTCAGGTTGCAAAAGGTTTTGCGATTACTAAACACAAAATTTCTCCCAGTGGGCTTCTCACTTGTTATTTGAACCACAACTCTTATGGTAGTATTCATGTATTTAGCCCCATGTTCATTGCTCCATCTTGGCAAAATCTGGAAAATGTATAGGATCTCACGGATTGTACTAATCTTGAAATGCATTCTAAGGGTACTTTACATATGCAATTGAGATTGGCTATCCTTATTCAATGCACAACAGGCATATTCACGGAATAAGATCAGAACGGTCAGAATTGAAATGGGGCAATACTTTCACCTTTGGGTGAAGACGCGCCCTGACAAGAAAAGTCCAAACAAGGTTCACGTGGGAAATCTTCCCTCTTGAATCCAAAATTCAAAATGAAATAAGTCTTAATTTTACTTTCACATATAGAAAAGACACACATGGTCTCTTTTTAATATTATCAGAAACAGGAGAAAAAAATACTGTTTATAACATTCATGACAGATTATATTTTTTTCCCCATTCTAACATATTAAATGCCTTATATTCCAACTTGCGTGTCTGTATACTAGTTTAACAAGGTTTCCAATCATACTATACTGTTACGTTATTTTGTGATATGGATATTTCCCTTCAGATTTAACTGGCACTTGCACAATATTTCTCTTTTTAAAGAAAATCTTCCACCAGTAAGTGTTCGGGGAAATTGTATGTTGTAGACAGAGATGTCCTGCATTATAGTTCATTCCATTTAAGTTGATACAATTTGGTTGAAAATAAATTATGGATCAAAATCTGCTTTGTTTAACCCTGTGGGCTGAAATGATGACCTGTTTTATCCTGATATGTAAATTACTACCTCACAACTGGCATAGTTTATTGAGTTTATCGTATCTAGTCACCTTCTGTAATTTGTTGCTTCAATGATCAGATGGTTGACTACTAAATTAATTTTCAAAATAAGGTGTCATAAGCAGCAAAGCAATTGGAAGACTAGTGTCTGCTGCTGTGGAAATTAATACTTCTGTGGAAATGAAATACTGCAGATTCTAATCTGAAAATCAATACAGAAATTGCTGAAAATGCTCAAAGGGTCAGACTGCGTCTGTGGAGAGAGATGTTTCAAATCAACAATAGCATCAGGAGTGTTTTAAGCTCAGTAATCTTAAATTTTAAGTCTATCGGTCTTCCTCTGATATTGCAAATATTTACTGCATTTTGTTTTTATTTTAGTGCTTTCGTGAAGTCATTTGTGCTTCCAGATCTGTCCTTTGGTTTATAGATAAGATTTCAACATGGGGTGAGGGAGAAATGAATGTGGGCAATTCTGTTTCTGAGCATTAAATACAAGTATATCAATATTAGCACTATATGGTGGCAGCCAAATTGATGACAGTTTGAAAGTGAGCAAATCGTTGAAAAGCAGTTACTGAGGAAGCCCTGGTAATTAGCAATCTGAAGACTAGATGTGTGTTGTCTACCCCAAGAATTTGTAGATCTAGGCCACTTAAACAGTAAATTCAATTGGATGAGTCTTTTAGACTGCTCTAAATTGCTTTCCAGAAGTGACACACACAGTCAAAATTCAAGGATCAGGTAAAATAACTAACTCCAAGATGACATTGCAAAACCTGACTTAAGAGGTTTAATTGGGAATATCAGTACTGATGGTTGAAGAATCTTTGATGCTCAAGATTGTAACAGAATCAAAAATCTGTTATCTCACTCACTGAACATTGAAGACCAATAGCAGTGGGATATTATAAATCAAAACTCTCTGATTTCCGACTGCCAAGCCAGAATGTCAGTATTTTTACAGAGTTAACTTTTCAACTTTGAATGAGGAGAAGTCATATTGGTCTCAAAATGTTAACCCTGTTTCTCTCTCTACAGATCCTGCCAGACCTGCTAAGTTTCTCCACTAGAATTTTAAATGTGTTGTTTATAAACTAAAGGATAAACAAACAAATAAACAACAGGGGTGAAAATAATTGCCTGAACTCACATTCAGTGGTGGAGCTAAATCTGTTCTTATAATAAAAGTTGTGTGAAAAATAAATTTTTATGCCAGTTAATTTAACAACTTTTCTGTTGGGAAATGATTGCTTTTGAATCAAAAATCTTGCATTTAATAAGTATCTTTCAAGGGCTTAAAATGCCAATCCTCTTTACAGGCAATTAAATCTTTGAAATCACTGTTGTCACTTAAGCACAGCAGGCAATTTGTGCACAGCAGGTCTCATAAGCACCAGTGTGATTATGACTAGATTGTCTGTTTTAATGATATCAGTTTGAAGGATAAATATTGGTCAGCACACTGGGAAAAGATCTCCAGTTCTTCTAACTAGTGCCATGGGAATTGGAACATTTGAGTGAGAGGTCAGATGAGGTGCCAGTGCAACACTGCACCTAAAAGACAACACCTCGAACAGTGCAGCACTGCCTTATGAACTGCACTGGAGTGGAAATATATGTAAGATAAAGAAGGACCTTTATGGAGACTTGTGCTCCCTAATTATTTAATGATTTCTGATTCACCTCCTGGTTATTCTAAATATGATTTATTTGAATAGAAATATTATTTCTCCTGTATCTATGTATAGTGCCTTCTGAAGTATTTCCTAAGTAAGATCTCTGATTGTAACATCTCTCTGATTACTCCTTCCTTCCCTTGGTCCCTTGCTCATACCTCTTCTCCTTCTATCAAACTGCATAGGTACCTGGTATGATGCCTTCATTTATAGTCATGTGGCTGTTGGTTATAATAGGATTACTCTTGCTACTGAACTGTTTGACAATCCTGGACTGTTAGTCCCCAAAGTATTTGTCAGTAGGTTGGGAATGTGGATTGGGAGCTTTCTGCCTATTAACAGTTCTGATGGTGCCAAACCACATTTCTCTGGAGTAGAGCTACAAACAAGGAGTGCAACAGGATAATCCTTGTTTTTCTTTGGTGATGATGTGAGGGTTGAGACACCCTTTTCAACTTCATGGAAGAATTGAAGATTTGGGATGCAAGTAGGAATTGGGAATTTATTAGTGGCTCTTGTTTTAACAGGCTCATCATCGCCATGTAAGTATGTTTTCAGTAAGTTACCCCTTCCTAAATGTCAAGCATGTGAGATGGTCTAAAACCACTCTAACACTGTGGTTGTGTTCTTTGACAGATTCACCATGAAATAAGATGTCAGCTATGTAACATAGTATTTCTTTAATGCCCTTTAGAATGTTAAAAATGGGTATTTGAAACATTTTCGGTGCTGACATCACACCGAATGGCAAGCAATTAAAATACATTCCTCTGAATGAAGTAGTGAAGATTATTAATTATTATTGCACCTCAATCAAAAGCACTTGCCAAAAACTACGGTTTGTATTCACTTTTGTGGACAACATTGCTAAGTTTTCATCTGTCAACGCATCGAATGAATTTGCCTCACTCCTGCCTAATTGAGGTAAGCAAAACACAAATGTGGAAAGTTCCATAAGGTGTTGGACTTGAAGCCATTCCGTGACACTAATCTGTAAACATCATGACAGAAAAGATTCATTCTGATCAGCTGTTTTGGCTGTGGTTGAACCTGTTTCATCAATGGGTGTGGTTACATTCCTAGATGTGAAAAGACACCCTGGTTTAATATCTCTTCACAAAGTTATGCTTAACACAGTCTTAGTTCATTCCACACCAAAAAGTAATTTCTGGAAATCTTTTCCGAATTCAAACCAGGAGTGTGGCTGATTGACTTCTAATTTCCTGATGAGGTTATGTCTAGAGAAGTTCTTATACTTAAGAGAGAGGATTCCTGATAATAATTGCATAACATAGAAAGCTTCCAATCCCCATTTGCCTTGTGTTGGAATGTTGTCAGTAACTGCTTTGACTTTTAGTTTTATCCCTCCTGGGCCATTTAACTTGGTTTCCAATAATTGCAGGGAATGTGCTGATGACCATGATTCAGTTTCTGATAAAAGTATTACATTTGTTCCAATATTAATTTCAAAGCTGGTGCCTATCCATTGCCATATATATCTGCACAGGATACTGGTGATCGTACTACAAAAAATGTTTTGATTCACTTCTGGCTGAAACTCTTTAAGTTCATTATTAGCCTTATGGGTGAAGACTTTTTCTTTGAAACTGCCAACGTTTCACCTTGGCCTTACCTTGGTACAACTTCTGGAAATGGCTAATTTTTCTTCAGAAGAAGCATCCTGAAATGCCCGCCGAAAACTGATGTTTTATGATGGCTTGCACTTTGTCTCCCAACTGTCCCTGCTATTCTGATGCTTCTTTTGCAATCCTGTCTGAAAGAAGGCAGAGTTGAAATGTCAGTGTTTTGGGTCCATGACTGCTGTCTGTCTCTTTAAATGCATGCAAGTTCATCTCATTTTAGAATGATCACTGAGGCATTGTTATGTTCAATCAGCAATGGGCATATCGCATACTACTGTATTCTCTATCACTCAGCATGACTAGGTCTTATACTGCTGAAGCCATGGTCATTTCCCCATTCCTTATCTGTCATGTGTTTTTTCAACCTTATCATCTTGGGGAGGAGAGGTGCTATTATACAGTCCCAAACATTAACCATTAAATCCTAATACTTCAGTATCTAATCCCACAAATCACAAGGAGAATGACCAGAGAGTCTGTCTTAGTGATATTATTTGAGAGATAGACATTGACCTGGACACCTGGGTTAAGTCTACTTAATGAGATCAGTCATACTTAACTGAGTGATTTTAGTCTCATCCTGGAATTCATTCTCAAAGCTCTAGAATGGGTCTTGAACCTACCACCTTAATGAGACACTGATTCTTACTACTCAACTGGGAGTTAATATTTGATTTATTATTTAAGAATTCAAAAACATGTAGAAATAATTGGAATCTTGATGTTTTAATTGATTACATGCTGATATCATGACACTACATGGTTAGGCAATTGAATGGGGCATTTGAAGAGCCATACATGAACTATAAGCAGCTCCTAAGGTGTTATTTTGCTGCTTGAAGCTGATGGAAGACCCACATATAAACCAAATGTGTCCTCATTTGTTGTCAATGCATTGGCACCTTCTGGTGGGGCACAGCAGATAGCGATTGGGGGGGGGGGTGTGGAAACTGAATTCATTCTTTCCACCCTAATCAGGGATTTGGACCCCAACTGTTGCAGTCTTGTTTCCACCGCTCTCTCTAAACTTTGCAGTAAACTTTTGATTATAATTTTCTATCAAATTTGTAAAAGCGCCCAGGCGTCTCTTTCATTTCAGTAAGTACATATTTGATGGCAGAGCATTCAAGCAGTGAACTAAAAAGGAAGAAGTAACATAATTAGTGGTACAGTTCATTGTAGGTCTATATGTTTTTCTCAATTAATGGGTGTGATAGAGGTAACTCATTGTGCAGTTATTAAGAGAAATATAAAAACAGACATTTTAAATAGAATGTGAAGTTTTGTATATTATTACCAAGGTGGGATGAGTTTAGTTTGGGATTATGGTCAGCATGGACTGGTTGGACCGAAGGGTCTGACTTTGTGCTGTATGACTCTATAACTCTGTATAGTCACAGTAATTTTCATGTATTACAATGCTTGTGTTACTTTCCATGATGCTTTTCCTATTTACAAAGCTCCCAAACACAACAGCTTGAAAATATTGTATCAGAGATAGTAGGAACTGCAGATGCTGGAGAATCTGAGATAACAAAGTGTAGAGCTGGATGAACACGGCAGGCCAAGCAGCATCAGAGGAGCAGGAAACCTGATGTTTTGAGCCTAGGCCCAAAATAACGATAGGACTGGGTGATCCTTTAGGCCCAAGGATAAACTGGACACCATCGAGATTTCAGGACATGGCAAAAAATGCCAAGTCACGTGACATCTTCAACAACTCTGCAGATGTAATGCAGCATTGATATACACATGGTCAAGACCTGATGGTCTACTTATTCCAGGACAGATTCCTTGATTGTTGAATCTGACCACGAATGTATGGAACACAATGTCAAGCTGATGTTCTTCTCTGACCACTGCCTCCTGCTGGCTGACAATCACCAGCAGGAAGAGCAGTTGGTTGAAAGTGGAATGTTGAAACTGAACTTAAGCCTGCTGACTTCCAAAAGGATTGAGGAACTCAAAGGGATTTCAAAATTTAGAAAATGGTGAAGCCCTGTTTTGAGCCTCCTGGGCTCTAGTGTGAACCAATCAATGTAAATATTGAGGTTTCTAACCCTCAAAGGTGGTCAGAAAGTAAGAGAGGAACAGAGGGAGATATACCATTTCCAAAAAAAAGCTGCAGAACCTACTTTGGCAGTGGTTAATAGCATTCAATGTCACTATGTCCTGTGGGTATGGGTTAAAATCTCATTATGGCAGCAATAAATCAATAAATCTTCAATTAAAAGCTAATTTCAGTGACATTGAAACCATTGTTGATTGTCATTAAAAACCTATCTGGTTCACTAATGTCCTTGAGGGCAGAAAATCTGCCATGGCTACTTTATTGGACTTAGGTGATTCCAAACAAATAGTTTGACTTTTAACAGCCCTCGGTCTGCCTAGCAAGCCAATTAATTCAAGGCAATTAGGGATGGGTAATAAAGACTGGCTTCTCGCTAACGCTTGCATCTCAAGACAGGACATTTAAAAATAAAACAATATTGAGAAATTACCGAAGCCGGAAATTGCAGCAGAATTATAAAAAGTAATTTAATGGTCTGTACAGTACTTTGCTGTCATTCTATAGATGTAACATGACTTTGATAAAAATCAGATTTTATTTGTCTATATCAGGAATTCAATGTCCAAAGAATATGCTGCACAACCTGAGTTTCCTTTTCTAAATTAGCAGCCTTTTTCTGGGAAACATTTTATTTATTTTATTGGCAGCAGCAAAAATAGTTCATACTGCTCTACATTCGCACCTTAGGCACATCATCCGGTGTAAATTCACACTCCTACAGAGTCATCCAGTGAATCAGTGCCTTGTATAGAGCAATCAGGTAAAATTACAGCTAAAAATAGAGGATGTTTATATATAAAGCAGGTCATTTCATGGATATTCAATCCATTACATTTTGTGTTTAGAAAAATCACTTGCTGCGTTACAGCATGTTTACCTCATCCAACACGATAGGAACAGATTGAGTTAGCTTATGTTATAACACCAAGACTGGCAATCAAATCAAATCAGGAACAAAAACAAAGTTGCTGGAAAAGCTCAGCATGTCTGGCATCATCTGTGGAGGAGAAAACCGAATTAACGTTTCGGGTCCGGTGACCCTTCCTCAGAACATCAAATCAGCTCCCCCATCCCTCTATTCACAACATATTAAATATTAAAATGTTCAATATGGTCAAAATTGACCCAATGGTTCTTAACGAGATTAGTGAATAACCGATAGTGGACACTAAGCTTATCAGCTCAAAGAAAATAATTAACAATTTATTATTAATACACTAGCTTTAACAGAACAAAGTGAAACAACAAGTAACCTAATTGATATAAATCATTTAAGATGTGGAGGTGCCTGTGTTGGATTGGGGAGGACAACGTCAAAAGTCATACAACACCAGGTTATAGCCCAACAGGTTTATTTGAAATCATAAGCTCTTGCAGCGCTGCTCCTTTGTCAAGTGAAGTGATAATGTGGTGTATGTTGTGAGACATTCTCTTGTAGGTTTGAATAAGGAGTACTGCTTGTTGGGATGCACGTCTTTAAGGGTGTGTAGTCTTAATATGCTTGCACTCCTTCATCTGTTAATTTTGAGTTTCAGGATGTGTTGACTTGTCTTTAGGAGACATACAATGTTGATGGTCCTAAAATATTCTGCTCATCTTATATTGTCAACTTGGTATGTGAGGTTGACAATATGAAAGGCTCAGTCAGCTTTCACAGGTTGCTTTCCAGTTGTTGGCTGTTCACTTTGTTTGTACATATGTGCACTTTTGGAAGAACCTTTGTGCTGTCTGTATTGTGCGTCGTGCCATCTGCGAGGTTACTTGGTTCTTGTTCCAGCATTTTGTTTGGTGTTTGGAAACAGTTGTTCTGTACATTTGAGCTACATGCATCATAGATGAGGGAAAATGTCAAATAACTTCTGGCTAGAGATGATAATCCACATTTTTGATGGATCTTACAGATTTTGTGCACTTTTCTAACCATCACATGAAGCTGCCTGCAGCCATCACATATAACTGATGTTGACCATTATGGCTTCTTGTTGGCATCCATGTTTGTGAAATGGTACACTATTTTCTTTTTGCCAGAAAGATCTTTCTAGAAAGCTTTGATCAGCGCAGCAGTGGTTGACAACTTGAACTTCAGGGAAATCACCCTTGCTATTGGCAATGTTAGGAATAGACTCTTGGGATTCCTGTCTGTCTGTACAACGTGAGTTAGAGTCTATTAATTTGGAAATTGGGTTGCACTTCGACCCAGTCCTAAACAGCTGTCCAGATTTTCTTTGGATTTTTTTTAATCCTCAGAACAATTTATTCTGTGATGCTCATCCTCACCAAGAGCAAGTTATACTTTAAGAGCTCCCCTCTCAGGATCATTTTGGCTTGATTTATGCGGTAAAGCTGGACATCTTGCTTTGATAAAAGAAACGTTCAATGCATTGACATTTCTTCAAATAACATTTAATGTTAACAAACAATTACACTCTATGTTGACAGGTTGGACAGTTCTTTGACAGTTTGACAGTTCCGATGGATATATATAGGAACTTTCTTATCTACTTTTAAAGGATCCAAAGGGTATCTGACTATGCCCCCTCCCAAGGGCACCTGACCCATTGCCCCACTGTCCAACATTTCTGGAACTATATCCAGAAGGGTAGCTCAGATTTACAAAAAAGTACTTTTGCTGTTCAAAATAAATTCATTGAAACACATCCTCACTGACCTATGAAATCTGGCATCCAGATTGAGAAGATATTGAAATGAGAGTTAAATAGACATAACTGACTATTTAAATGGCCATCTGTTTTTGTGATCCACGAATGCATGAAGATTAGAACATCCTTAAAGCCACTCCTGAGAAAATCTGAAGATGCTCTTAGCACTGGAATTCCAGACTTTAGGAATTTTTACAGGTAACACAGGAATATCAGAAACAAATGACAGAATGCCAGAGGTTGCTGTTGAATTTAAAGCTGACCCATGCATTTTGCATGCTTCACTTGATACATAATAATGTTTTGTTTTGAATGCACAAACAACATTTGGCACAGTAATAAATTCTATGCTAATTATACGGATACTTTGCAGGAGGTAGGAAATAAATATCGCAAAATAAACAGCAGATGAAAGCAGGACAAGATAAACAATCAAGGTGATGCATTTTTTTCAAATGTAGTTTATCATGAGAAGCTAAGAGTTTGGGTAAGATTTTGAAATAATCCGATTGAAATATTCAATATTTGGTGAACTTTCTCTTCCTTGGTTGGACATGAGCAACAGTGAATTTGGGAATAAAAACCAAAAAGAACTGCGGAGGCTGTAAATCAGGAACAAAAACAAAGTTGCTTGAAAAGCTCAGCAGGTCTGGCAGCATCTGTAGAGGAGAAAACCGGTGAATATGGGAAAATATAGAGACAATGAGAAAAACACAATCCCAATGTCAAGAAAAAGTTTGAAATTGTTTTCCCAAGCCTTAAATTGCAATTGCAAACTTTTGCCTTTGAATAGAGACTACCCTATTTCCATGTATTTGCATCTGATTACAGTGCCAACTTACCTTTTTTATATATCACTTCCAATGCTCCACTGCTTCCCTGAGAAATACTTAACTGAAATTCTGAACGTGGAAAACAGATCAGGAATCTGGTTGCTACAATTGTCAGGTAGGGATCAGAAAAGATTTACAACCATGTTGCTGGGATTGGACGGTTTGAGCAATAAAGAGAGGCTGAATGGACTGGGGCTATTTTCCCTGGAGTGTTGGAGGCTGAGGCGTGTCCTTGTAGAGGTTTACAAGATCATGAGAGGCATGGATGGAGAAAGTGGGAGAATGGGGTCAAGGAACTTATCAGCCATGTTTGAATGGCAGCGCAGGCTCGATGGGCTGAAAGGCCTAATTTCTGCTCTTTATGGTCTTATGGATGTGGTGAATAGCCAAGGCCTTTTCCCTCGGGTGGGGGAGTCCAAACTAGAGGACATAGGTTTAAGGTGAGAGGGGAAAGTTTTAAAAGGGGCCTAAAGGGTAGCTTTTTCAAATGAATGTGTGTGGATTGAGCTGTCAGAGGAAGTGGTGGAGGCTGGTACAATTATAACACTAAAAGGCATCTGGATGTGAATAGGAAGGGCTTAGAATAATATGGGTCAAATGTTGGCAAATGGGATTAGATTCATTTAGGATATCTGATGTACATGGATGAGTTGGACTGAATGGTTTGTTACTATACTTTACAGCTCAATGACTCTATGTTTGACCCAGCCATCATTCAACAGCCTCGTCACTACACTGTCCCAATCCCAGATGCACACTCTGACTAATCATCCACATATGTTGTCATTGGCAAACCATCAGCTTCACCACATTATCGTGCGTACCCTTGGATCAAATCTCACACTACTTCAACCTTCAACACTTTACTTTGGAGCTCAGGGATACCGATGACTTGTTTGTTTTTGCTGAGCCACATTTCCCACAGGGACATATATGCATCTACTGATTCTTATCTTGCTTTCTTATCACACATTCAACTAGTGCGTACTTGGAGGGTTCCAGTCTCTGTGTACTCCACACTGCCTTCTTTCATTCACAGATGCTCAATTGCAGGCTACCAGTCTCTGTCACTTACTTCGTTTTTTTAGCACAAAGCGAAAGGCAGCTTGTATCAGCAGGGAGCACTGAACAAACGCTGGACTTGATGAAGTGTGACATCTTGTTACATCAAACCCACACCTGCAACATTTGCCAGCAGTCTATGCAGCAAAGACACTACATGTGGCCATGTATGGAAGTCAGAGGGAGCAGTCCTTAGAGCAGTAAAGAGAGACCAAGTTCATTAGTTGGCACTGCCATAGAAAATAAAGGGTCTCATCGATTCCAGTCCAGGTACAGTCAGGTACGTAGTCTTACTAAAGTCCAGGGATCCATGTCCTAGCAGTTCAGGTAGTGGACCATAATCAGCCCTATATGTCAAGTATAGCCAGTCATATAGATGGATGATACAAGTGTGAGCCATTGTGTGGACAAGATGCTTGCAATACAGTGTGTTGTAGTCCATGAGCCTCGCAGTGGCAGAGTTAGTGGCAGTGATGCTGTGAGCATGAGGTAGAAAAGAGAAGATGGTGGCACTTACCTTTAGAAGGCACAGAAGATGATTAACCTTCCCGCATTGTTCTGTGTCCCTCTTCACCCAAAACACAAAACAGGCCAGGGTCACAATTGAGAGATGGTCGGAGCAGCCGATGCTGGAGTCTGAGATAACAAGGTGTGGAGCTGGATGAACACAGTAGGCCAGGCAGGATCAGAGGAGCAGGAAAGCTGACTTTTTGGGTCTGGGCTGACTTGGTCTGGTGCTGTGGCATCCTGTGTTGATCAAATGGAGAAACAATTACCCTCCAAATCCACCACCGGGTCCATGAACACATCGAAGTTCCTGTTGGTGAAGCAGAGTTTCTGTTCCACTGGCCTATGTCTTGAACATTGATGCTTGAGTACCACACTGTGAGTGATTAGGCCTTGGTTTGCAGCTTCACAAGTGGCATGTAGCTGTGTTTCAAAGAGGGCATTCCTGGCTGTCCGGCTGCATGATTCCCTGAGAAAGTTGCTCAGGATCTCAGTTGGGTAATTATTGAGGTGAAGAGCAGAAGGCTGTGTGAGAAGAGTGACTCTAAGGCACGTCAGACCAGGCACCATGGATCCCACTGATGAAACACTCCAACTGAAAATGGGTACATTCCACACATTGGCCAAAACAGTGATTTGATAAAATACTTAACGGTCATTCTAACTGTAATATAAAATAATTCACCAGAGAATGCTTAGAAATGGAGAGTCTAAATGTCTTCATGTAATATGTGCATCCTTAGAGAGAGAAGGGATTCAAGGATATACTGAGAAAAGAGTTAATAGGACTAAAAAGCAACTTTTAAACAATTTAACGTCCAAGTATTTGTTTCCATAAAACAAATTTAATTAAAAGGATTTCAATGTATTGAATACATTTCATTATAAATAAGAGGACTTTTAAAATAGTAAAATAATCAATTTACACAACTTTATTATATGTCAGTGTGGCTCATGAGGTATGCCCACTGCAATTGCTGGGTGATTGGCATGGAGGATGAAAAGTATGGTGGAATTGGGGAATGGGTTTATATGCTGACATAAAGGCTATGAGACCTATAGGGATGTGTGAAGGTATGCGTTTGGGGGCTTGGTAGACAGCATGGGAGCATTAGGAGTTATGGTGTTGTGGGTATAGGCAAATAGAGAACCTTGGAGGATGAGAGATAGCAGGAACTGCAGATGCTGGAGAATCTGGATAACAAGGTGTAGAGCTGGATGAACACAGCAGGCCAAGCAGCATCAAAGGAGCAGGAAGGCTGATGTTTTGGGCCTAGACCCTTCTTCAGAAATGAAGAAGGGTTTAGGGCCAAGGCCTGAAACTTCAACCTTGGAGGGTGTTGGCTCATGTCAGTGGATATAGGATGTTATGTGGCATTGGTTAACATGGATGGGGTGTGGTGACTGTATGTGGATTGGGGGGGCGTATGATAGGTGGAGGCTGGCGAGCTCATTGTGGTTTTGTTTGTCTTTTATTAATCTTCCATGCAGTACTTATGCATGGAGTAGTGATTTGCAGCCTCTGCTCACAATATGGTGTCCTGGCCCATCTCTGAGCAGCACATAGGAACTAAAATCCTACATCCTAGCCCAGTTCTTCCTGGGTCAGGTTTGGGGAGGCAGGCAATAGGGCAACTAGGGATAGGCAATACATTCTGGCCAGCCAGCAACACCCACGTTCCACCACTAAATAAAAGAAAATGCCCTGACTCTCTACCTCAGATGCAGGAACAAAAATTGGACCTCTGTAAGGCAGCTGAGAGTCATTGGTAGCTTAAGTGTGACAAGTTCTGAAATATTGGCATGATAGATCCTGAGCGCTGGTTTCACTTCTCGACGTACATTCCTTGAAAACCAAACGTCGTGTTGGAAATTAATAAACATTTCAAAAGGAAAACAAGAATGGAAATTTTACTATTATGCAAGTTCACATGACCCAGGTATCAACAGTAAACAATTCCTCAGGGATTTCAAACGAGGAGTGCAAGGTCAGAGAGGCAGCCAGTGTTGAGTAATGCTGCTGTGTGAAAGGAGAATGAGTATGAAAATGAGAGCCATGGTGCGAGTTCTGTTTCAAGCTCATTAATAAACAGCCAATATGGGATGTCCCTATGACTAATTTATATTCAACAACAGAGTAACCAGTGAGATTCATTGAATATGTGGAGTATTCAGTATGGGGTTAAATTTATAGGGACACATATTCATCACTCCTACCCATCCCTATCTTGGTTGCCAATATGCCAACCATTAATACCCCTTAGGGGCAGGAACCAGTCTCTGAGAACTGCTGATCAATCCAAGCTGATTGGCTGGCAGCTCTGTGATCCTCGCTGAACCAAAAACAAGTAGTGGCTGTTGTTTGGATTGCATATAGGACCCCAGAAAAGAAAACAAAGGAGGGTGGTCAGGCTTTAGGGATTAGAGGGTAGTGATAAACAGGGGTATCACTTCAGTCAGCTGAGTGTTGGATGGCAATTAATAGCTGCCTGGTGTGAAAGTAGTCAATTACAATCATTTAGCGGGGATCTGCACCCAATGAGGAGTCTAGACCAGGACATTATGTGGCAGATAGTTTGTGTTTCTAACAGGAATGGTAGCTACAACAGATCCCTGCTCTCTCAACATTTCTTTAGCTGTTGTGGCAGTCCCAAAAGGTAAAAAAATGATCCAGATGCTTCCGCATTCACCAGCTGAATCTGCAACACCAGGCATCCAGTAGCAACCTTTTCTTCTGGCTTCGTGCAACCTTATCATACTTACATTAAAGCAATTCCAAACACTTCCCTGTCCAATGCTTGAGAAAAGCAAAGGGCAACAAAAATGGAGTTTTAGTGGTCTTGAACAAGTTCAGCTGCTTGTTGATAGGATATTTAAAAATGGGGTGTCGTGTTCTGATGTTGGTGCTTACCCGTCTTCCATAATATCTGAGACTGGAATAATGACAATGGAGTGAGACATGATATTGACATCCTGTCATTTGCTGCCTGCCAATTTATGATCTTAAATTCTTCCCCTGAGGTCCATGTGACATCTGCATTGAAAAAAATAAAATTTCACCTTGCAAAACTGAAAAGGCTGCGGGTCTTGGAAGCAGTGAGTAAACAGTTACCAATACCTTAACTCTAAGAGTAGTTACTGAGCCTGTGCATGAGGAGCTATGACATAGTGATGTCGGATTTTGAGCAGCGGGACCTGAATCTGTAATCTTTCCAGATACGTTCTATTTTACTATTACCTCATTCACAGTTACTTTCAATAAACCTGCTAATGTTGACTCACTTGAGCGTAGAACTGATTTTAATACAAAAAGTTACTTCACTAATCTGATAATTACAGATACAGGTAACTGGTATTTCCTTCAGCGCCATTAGGCTTCTACCTATGCCCAGATAATCCACTAGACACTGCTTCAAACAAAGCATTCGTTTTACTGATGTGCAGCAATGAAGTTGAAGTTCATGATCAAAGTACAGATTTTTAGTGCAGATCAACAAATAGTCTCATGTGGGTTTGAATTTATTTATAAGAACATAAACACTCTGCAGTTTAGAGATGAGTTTAAAGATCAGGTTTGGCAGTAATCATTGTCTCTTGAAAGAGAACTTTGTGTTGTCAGATCACTTGACATGGAACATTGTTCATTGTCTTTATAACATGTTTAAAATTCATCTCTTTCTCTTAACAGAGAAAACAAATGCAAGTCCAGCATCAAAAGTAACTGATGAAAAGCATGTTACTGAATACAAAAACAAAATGATAAGTTTCAATAATTGAGCAGACGAATCTCAGTTTACCGGATATATGTAATTTACAATGTCATATGTACTGACAGAAATCTTGTTGAATGTTCGGACTTCTAATTTATTTTTACAAAATGTTTTTGAATGGAATGCTTGGTACCAGAAGGTTCAAAATACAAAACCTTGTCTGTTAAGTGAGCTAAACACTCTGAAGGCAGAGGCTGCGCTGCCAAAATTGGCATTGAGATCTGGGGGAATAGAATGAGTGTGTTGGTCGTTAGTTTTTAGTCCTTAATCTTTATCCAGCAGATTCTGTTAGTGAATCCATAGGTATGGATGTTGTATGAGCTCAAGATCAGATCAGCTCTGATGCTTTCCCAAAGTAGGATAATCTATTGACACTCACTGTTAAGTTTCAAACTGAAAAGCAGTTATTCGAATGCAGTCCTGACATTTTGTGGAGTTGTTCCAAAATGCACAGGAGAAGTGGAGAAGCTAGGAAAGTTGTGATTTTATGTAACTGTGTGAATTGACTCATGAGGTGGGGCTGCAAAAGAAGAGCTGCAATATCCTTAGGCAATGTCAAAGAATCGAAAGAAATACTTTTGAAGTGCTAGCCACTGTGATTATGAAAATAAACATTGTGGCCTATTTTTATACACTGGGTTTTATAAATGACGAATGAATGAGATTAATTAATTAAAATATTACTCTTCAGGCCCGAAGCAGGAATGTTGCTTTAGGAACCTGGAAACATAGCGCTTGGAAGCAGGTGTAGGCCATTCAGCCCTTCAAGCCTGCTCCACCAATCAATAGGATCATGGATGATTTGGTTGAGGTCTCAATCCCAACTTCCAGTCTGTACGCCCCACCATAACGCTAGGCTCCCTTTATCTATCTAAAATCTATTTAAGAATATACATTCAGTGCTCCAGACTCTGCTGTTTTCTGGGGAAGGGAATTCCCTAAACTGACCCTGGATTAACAGAAGTACACCACTGTTACTTCTGAGTATCCTGCTTCTTCCTTTCACCTGATCAAAAAGGCAAAGCCTCAGTTTATTGTTTCACTGCAAAGATGGTTGCTCAAAAAATACAGCAGCCCTTTAATATTGTTTTACTGGTTTTCAAATCCTAGATTGCGGCTTCAATCATGACTTTCTGACTCAGACGTGCAAGTGCTATCCATTCAGCCCAATTCACTGCCATGGCTTTGCTAGATGCCACTACCTGTTAAGATTGCTTCAAATTTTAGAATTCACTCTTTGTATACTTCGGTGTTTTCAGGTAACATCAGGGCATTGCAACGGATTTGCAGCATGCAGCCTGTACAGATCATATTTGACCCATACTAGTCCTACCCATTTCATCTTTGGGAAGATCATTCTGCATTGTTATGCTGCTATCCTCAAATTAATCTAGCTTAAGCGCACAATATTCATTCACCTGCATATGACCTGTCATGCTTCCAGAGTCAATGCCTCCTGAGCGCAGAAAACAAAGTCGAAGAGCCATTTGATGAATTTGCTCTGTTATTGGCTGATTGCATCTTGTAGGGCAATCTAAAGTACTGTCAGCTTTTCCAAAGCCTTCTGCATTGTCAAAGCTCCTGCTGAAAACACATATCCAGAGAGTATGAAGTAACCAGGCAAGAATTCACGTTCATTTTGGCACAGCCTTCAAAATGTAAGCAAGCGATTATAAAATTGTTGACTGATGCTTTTCCTTTTACTGCAGCACTATGTGAATACATTTGCACAAAATTTTCCAGCAAACTTTCACTTGGAAGCCTACTTTCTATGAGGTACAGTAAACCCTCACCTAGTTGAAGAAGATTCCGTGATTTTAGCCATGCAACCCTTCCCCATTGCTACCACTGTGCGTGTTACCTTACAACTACTGGAAATTGATTTGATTTTTCTTGTTTATTGGGTTAAGACCTGCATTCATTGTGTTGCTAGAGAAACAATATTGCTGTGTCAAGTTTCAAGATGTTAACACAAGCCAAGAATGTAGTTCCAAAGTAATTCATTTGAGTCTGTTTTGTTCATTGCCTCTATGACCGCTTTACAAAGAAAGAAGTTATTTTTCTTCAAGGGCAAAACCAAACTAGGGAAACACAATGGTAATGAAACAACGAGTGGAGGATGTATGGAAGGAAATGTGCCAAGTAAGAGATTCCTTTCGTATCATAAACACTGCTATTTTTCCTGGAGAAACGACTTTAATTAAAGATCCCACTCTTGTCAGAAGAAAACAAGCATCCTGTTAGGCTGTTAAATCTGGGAAGAGCTATGAAAATAACAAAATAGGTCAAAATAAATTTCCTTCACGCAGAAATGTCAAGAAAACCTATGGCAGCTCAAAGGAAAAAGCTGCAATGTTAATTATATCAATATCCCTCTAGGGCTCCTTCTCAATACCGTAATGTCTGCTTCAGGCAGGCAGGTTTGATACCATTCATCTTTTTCATGAGCTATTCCTGAGGAAACCTATCATAAACGAAGTCTCCATTGTCATAATTGATGACAGCTTGATTTAATCAATTTTCCAGCTTTGTGTCCAAAATACGAATCTAATGGGAGGTTAGAGAAGACTATTTATTGCCAACAGGCTTCTGGGACCAATCTAAGTGCAGTAGTCTATTGCCTGTAAATCTGAAACACCACTGCGTCCAGTGCAAATCAAAAGACAATTTGGGTACTGTCAAAACTCAATCAAAATGAATGACTTTGGGAACCAATTGACTGACGCACGCAAAAATTACCATGCATAAACCCAACGGCACATATTTAACAGCACTTCTACTCATTTGTTATGTGTTTGCTTCGGGCAATGTGTTTCACATTTTCTAGCCTTCATGCTTTAATCACCAAACAGCCTTGATGTGATATTTTGTGTCCAATTTTTTTCTCCCCCTAAAAGGTTATTACACACCAATTTTCTCAGAAAAGTCAGGTTCAGCCAGACCCATTGTTTGAGTTTTAATTTTCAGATACATTTCCTCTTCTATTCATTTGGGAAAATTGTGGTAAGTGCAGTTTTTGGTTGATATCGTTTTTTGAATCGGCACCTTCAATATCGGTTGACTAATGCTTCCTATGAGACCATTGTAGCGTTTATGATATTATTTTTTTCCAATAAAACAGTGTCACCAAACCTGTTTGATAGGGGAAACATATGCTTAATTAAGAATGACTGAATATTTTGGTTAAAATTGTAGAATATTTCAGTTTTTTTTTAGTACTTCAGTTTCTGGTTTCAACAAGATTATCAAATGCTGCATGCCAACCTTTGGCGTGATTAAACAGGACATCCATATATACTTTATGCAATCATAATAAAGGGTGATTGGATTTGCATTCAGATTAATATGCTAAAATAGAATCCTGCATTGAAAATGACAACCCTTCATAATTTTTCATGTCCTTTTTTTCGTAGTAGCTGCATATAATAAAAGTTAAAGACCATAATTATCATACAAGTATTTAGTTTTGTAATGTTTATCTATTGCATAATGTTATCTGGCTAAATGTGACATTCATTGGCGGATTATTGAGGGGCTTGGCAGGTGCGAACAGCTGTAAACTTTAAGTGACTATTTTTCAATGATTGAAGCGGTATTTGCAGTGTATATCTGTTGAATATCAGCATGAATATGAAAGGCTCTTCATAATAATTGTGTGAGCACAGGTGTAAACCAATGGACTATCAAGCAACTGGAATGTCATTACTAAGATTTTCTTCTTTTTGATGGGTGATAGATTCTTTAACAAGTTAAAGAATCTATCAACCATCGAAAAGAAGAAAATCTTATTTAGGGAAGTCATTAGTCCATTATGGGATAATCATGATTGGAATATTACGTGATGAATTGCCTCAAAATATACTATGTGGCTCATCAGTGAAGATATTTTCTATGATATTTTACATTTCGTATAAAATATATGGAAGCTAATTTACATTTGAAAGTCTTAGAATGAATTGTAGCAAAATGACAATGTGCACATCATAACGCATTCTTGACGAAGAGCTCAAACATCCAGTCTATTGAAACAGTTGCACCTTAGGAATAACATTGCTTGGTTCACTGTTTTTTTCTCTGAGATCCATTTATAATTATTCAGTCTTTATTTTATGCATTTACACAAGGTGAAGATGTATGACGTGCTGAAACTAAAATAAAAGTTTCTGGCAAAACTCAGCAGTCTGGCAGCATCTATGGGGAAAAGCAGAGCTAATGTTTTGAATCTGGTGACTCTTCTTCATTACTGATGTCAGCTAGGAAAAAGTGACACTTATGCTAGAGGTGAAGTTAGATGGGTGGGGTGAGAGGTGTGCAGATAGGTGGAGATAGAGCCCAGAGAGTGAAAAAGAGACATGGAAGGGGTAGGGAGAGGAGGGGACTTTTGATAGTAGGCCACATAACATATACATTCCAGTCATGATTATCCCATGATGGATTAATAAATTCTCATAGTAGGACAAATGTTAAGGAATCTAGTAGGTCATGACAGGAGAAGAACAGAAAAGGTGATAATGAGGGCCATGAGTAGGAGACAATGGCTAGGTTGTGCTGGAAGCGACCAATGTCATGCAGGACCAGCGTCTGGACATACGTAAAACAACATAGAAGGATGGAATCAGGACCTAAAGCTATTGGAAAGAAACAAAAGAACTGTGGATACTGTAAATCTGAAACAATAACAGAAGTTGCTGGAAAAGCTCAGCAAGTCTGGCAGCATCTGTGAAGAGAAATCAATGTGAATGCTTTGGGCCCAGTGACCCTACCTCAGAATGGACATTGAACTTGAAGCTGTTGAACTTGATGCTGAATCCAGAGGCTGCAGGACTCCTGAGTGGGAAATGAGAGGCTGTTCTTTCAGCTTGCACTGAGGCTCACTCGAACACTGCAACAGGTATATGACAGAAATGGATGGACAGAACAGGATGGTTGTTGGAGTGACAGGTGACTGGAAACTTGGATTTATTCTTACACATAGAACGTGGGTGTTCTGCGAAGGTGCCACCTAGTCTGCGTTTCAGCTCCCCAATTAGAGGAAACCACTCTGTGGACAGCGAATGCAGGAGTCTGTATTTGTGAGGCTGGAAAAAAACAGCAGGTCCGGAAGCATCAGAGGAACAGGAAAGTCAATGTGTTGGGCTGGAAGGATAGTCTGTGGCCTTGGATAGTGAGGGGGGAAGAGGTAAATGAGTAGATATTACAAGTTCTGTGATTGAATGGGAAGGTGATGATGGTGAGTGAGAAGCTGTTGGAAAGGGAGAAGGAATGGGCCAAGATGTCTAGGAGGGAATGTTCCCTGTGGAAGAATGACAAGGAAGGGGAGTGGAATATGTATCTGGGGGTGGCATCCTGCTGAAAGTGGCAGAGATGCTGGCATATGATCTTTTGGATGTGGAAGCTGGTGTGTCAGGAAGTGAGGTCCAGAAGGACCCAATTAGTCTTGTGGGAGAGGAAAAAGAAGGGCCATGGGCAGAAAGATGGGAGGAGGGTCAGACATGACTTCAAGCACTGTCAGCCACGGTCCCAGGGAATATGTGGGTGAGGAAAAGCTGGGAAATTTCTGAGCAACCCCCCCCCCCCCCCCCGCAGAAGGTGGCATAATCAAGATGGAATGAGAGAAAAACTGGGGAGAATGAAACAGAGTCTTTACTGAAAACAGTGTATGAGGATTTATAGTCCAGGTAACTGAGGAAGTTGGTGGCTTTGTAATATATGTTGCCTATCCGAAGAAATGGAAAGAGAGATGTTGAGGAAGGGAAGGGAGGAGTTTGAGATTGTCCAGGTGAAAGTGAGAGCAAGATGGCACTTGAAATAAAATCGATTAAATTTTTCCATTTCCAAATGAGAGGGAAGTCGTACTGATGGTGTAATCGATGTACCAGAAAATGAGTTGTGGGTGTAGCTTGCTTGCAACTTTGTGTGAAAGTTTATACTTGTTAGTCCCAATATCATCAGTCATGGGTACATGCTATATGCAGTTCAGAGCCTATGCTATAGTGATCCATTTGGGAAACACACAGCCGGGGGAACTTTACCAGTACAGTCTGGGTGTGTGTTCAGTGGACAGGGCTGAAGGTCGGCACAAGATGTCAAGGCAATTATGTACCATCAGGCAGGGAGTTACGAGCACAAAGGCCAGGTATCTAGTCAGCCATGTCCATGTGCCTGGGTAAGGTTTAGGACAATTACAGTCCTGGGTACCTGTCTGGTGATCTTTCAGGGGTTTGAAAGCAGGGCCCGTGGGGACAACAGGAGGATTAATGAGACATGAAATGGGGGAGCTGAGGTTTGGTGGGGATGTTGGCGAGCGAGAAACATAGGCATTTGTGGAAGCTGGGTGAAGGATAGTATTGGCAGGGGCAACTCAGTGAATGGGACGAACGCAGAATGGTATAAAGGGATCAACACCCAGGTGGGGGGAGTAATTGTCAGTTTGAGAAATGAAAGCTGGATCTACATTTGCTGGAAGTCACAACATTGCTACGAGAAAAAGCATGAAGCACCCATTTGCAGTATGCAGCCACAGTACATCTGCAATCTGCTATGCATGCAGAGTGATTGTGCTTAGCGGGTCTGATGCTGATCAGAGCTGAGTTGCTACGTGCCATTGGGGGCTGTATATTGAGTGCAGTGTCTCAATAATGTTGCAGTTGTCAGGAATAAAGGTAAAAAAGGTAGTACGACCGAAGGGGAACCAGTACTCATGCAACTTCTAAGGGTCTTAGGTGAGCCACACAATATTGTTTCATCACCTGTCATGTAAGCATAATAGTTGTCTGTGCTGAATGCATTGTGAAGAAAATTGAAGCGTTTGTTGCGGGAAAAAGGTTCGAAGGGCTGTTGTGTTAATCTCTACAAGGCCTAGGGGAATCACAAATTAATCTCCCTGTGGTGTTCATTAAGCATGAATTCCGCTGGAAACAGGCAATGGCCTGTCCAGCTGGAACTCATCATCCGAGCCCTTTTGTAAAGCAGATACAGGCTGTTGTGGTGTAGTGGTAGTGTCTTTACTTCTGAGCTGCAGGCCCAAATTCAACACCTGTCTATTCCAAAGGGGTGTAATAACGTCTCTGAACAGGTTGATTTAAAACAAAAGTAGTTGCAGACAGGTCTGCCCCTCTTCTGTGGTTATGTTCATATCCAGGTGGCCTTGAAGTGGGAGCATAAAATATTCTTGATACCTTTATAGAGAGTGGGCACAAGAGCGACTACTGTGGCCTTATATTTCCTTCCAACTCCTCCTTGGATTAGCCCCTTCCCCATTTCCCTACCTCTCCCTCGTCTTCGGTGATTTCCTGCTGGTAGTTAATCGAAGAAAGAATTACCATGGGTGATTTGATGATGGAGTTTTAAAGAAAAACATATTCAGTTGCACGTAAGAGCACTTATCAAAATAAAATGAAGAAAGCAGACCCAGTGGCGGGTCTGCAACAACTGTCTGTCTCAGGATGGTATGAGCTTATGTACACCATGAGTAGCGGCCCCATCTTGGTGTTAAACAATAAATTACGTTTCTTTCTGGCTGGGTTTCCTGAGTTACTACAGTGGTGGTGATGTTCAGGCACAAGTGGTGGTCACCGAGCTGGCATGAAACCATCACCAAGTTGCTGCACGCACTGAGGCAGGGTGTGGATAGATGATAGAGACATTTCCCGTATGATCCATGTCCAGTGGGACTCACCATGTGGCGAAGTGTGCTTATCCCCTGCCCCATCTGTAGGGTAATCTGAGGCATCTGAGATTGAAGAAACCTTTGCGCTCCTATTGTACCCAATTTCCACTGAGAACCATGGGTCCTGCCGCTGGTGGCATGTTGGTCACTGTGGCTGCCTACCGAACAATGTGAAGGCGGGTGCAGGAAGAGCAGGATTGAGGTATGCCCAGGAGCACTAACAAGCCGGTGCAGAGGATGACAAGCTCAGGGAGAGGTTGCAGACACAAGGCCCTCAAGATGTGTGGGATTGCAGGAGATCCAGAGGTCTCTCACTGTGATCCGTGAGCAGGACATAATGCCAATGCAGGTAATCCCATATCCCAGTGCACTGTGGTGGAACAGTGTGGGATTCTTGAATGGGACCTGAGATCTGCAGCATTGACGGGTGGGGGAGGGCGTTGCGCGGTGTGGAATTATCCTATTCCTGTGGCTGTGAAGGTGACGGTCGCTCTGACCTTCCTTGTGGCTGGTTCCTTCCAGGGAGTGACAGGTGACCTGTGGAGGATCTCTCAGTCATGCTCCCACATCAGGACAGTGACTGATACCATCTGCACAAGGTCACACTGGTTTATTTTGTTGCCCTATGCTGAGTTCAGTGTTACAGCCTGGGGCATCAGGAGTCAGGAACACAGCTGAGGGCATACCTCAACCAGGGCCTTGTTACTGTAGATGGAAGGGCAGCTGGAGATGGAGTTCCACTGCTTGGACTGGTCTGAGCGTGCCCCCATCTTGGAGTGCACTGCACCATCCTGTGTCCTGCACCATTGGAGCAGGCATTGAGGCAATGTCTTAGATGCAGAGGAGTTGGGGATACAGAAACAGTCTTCTCAGGAGGGATATGGAGGACTTGAGGTGGTGGAAACTAATATTGTCTATGACAGAGCTCAGTAGCACTGGGGGGTTGCTACAGAACCACATTGCCACCCGTGCAACAGATAATCATTGACTGTAAAGTAATCTTTGGTCATAATGTTGAAATCTGGTTGTGGGGGTGAAGGTAAGTCTCATGTTGCATTTGTGTTCCATTTTGTTTTCTGTAAATCAGAGCTCCCACTTCTGTTTGTATTTGTCTTATTGCATGCCTTTAGGTGATGTTCCCCAACCGCGTATTGCAAGACTTGTGTACCATGGGGCATCAGGGGCGGGGTAACACTGACTTAGTGAAGTCGTCCAGCTGGAATGGAACTACAGGCAGGAAACCTCAGAGGCTTAACAATTAAACCGTGTCTAAGGTTAGAAAATGGGGCTGCACTTGTGAATGAGTCTCAGCCAGACTATCTATGTACCATGGGCAGCATGGCTCTGTGACTGCTGTTCCTTTTAGACTGCTGGTGAAGGGCAATGCTGGATTGCCAAAGCTTGCCTACATGTGCACTGGGTTTTCAAAGATGGCACATTTGCAAGTGAGGCTAGTCTTTTGGCAAATGCCCAATGAGTGGTGGGTTGTTTGGTAAAGTAGGTGCAAGAGTAGAGAGACCCGAGTGTAAATATGTACAGATCATTGAAAGTGGCAGGAGAGGTTGAGCAGTTAAATAAGTGTTCAGTGTCCTCAACTTTATTTATAGGGACATTTCCTGGAGTGTTGCATACTGTTCTAGATATTATAAGAAGGATGTGAAAGAATTGGAAACTGTAGAAACAATTGACAAGAATGGTTCCAGGGATGAGAAACTTCCTTTATGAGGATAGACTGAAGAAGCTGGTACTGCTATCCCTTTGTGGAGAAGAAGACTAATAGGAGATCTGATAGAGGCTTTCAAAATCATGAGCATGTTGGATGAAGTCCGTCAGAAAAACTGTTCCTGCTCGTAGAAAGAACAAGAACAAGAAGGCAACAATTCATAGATTTGCAAAGGAAGCAATGAAATACAAGGAAGACAAAGTTTGACACTCAGCAAATAGTTAGTGTCCAGAATGTGTTGCTGCAAGTATGGTGGAGATAACTTCAATTAAGGAATTCAAGAGGGCATTCAGCGATTATTTGGGTCGTAGTAATGCGCAAGAGTATGATGAGAAAGCAGGAGATTGGCACAAGGTAATGGTGTTTATTTAGTCAGTCGGTGCAGGCACAATTCGCCTAATGCCCATCTGCACCTTAATGCATCTGTGATCCTTGAGAAATGCCACAGGGGCATAATCGGTAACTAATGTGGCAAATTTGGGGACATGGGACGAGAAATCTTGCTTGGCGTCATGAGGAAAAACTCACACAACTTGGATTTAGCTACAAAAAGGATGATTCAGTGCCATATATTTATTTATTTCCTAAAAAACATTTGTCTTTGTTAATGATAGAGCCCACAATTTTAAAGTCAGTTTTGTTTTTGGCCGACTTGGACTTTGTTTCAGATACGTGTTTTAAAGGTTTTCAGAATAAATCAGTGCACAGTTCAGCCAGATAGATCAGAATATCCTAGTTTGTGCCAAGTTTGATAATCTTAATTGTTGTGGGTGAAGGGGTGTGTATTAAATTTTTGTCTTCCTGGCCTAAAAAGATCAGACTCCTTGTCTATGATCACAATAATCCCTTTGAGAAATACCTTGGGTGTGATCCTCTGGGGAGGTCGACTTGAGTTTTACGATGATGTTTCTACAGTGGGATAATCGGCCAGCTCTCACTGTATAGGCATAATGTGTGTTTGTAATGGAGGGTGCTCATTAGCTGTGAAATGACAAGTGACTTCAGGAGATGAGAAGTATGAAAAGGATTGGCAACAGGACATAAATAACATTCCTTGAAACAAATCATTTTAATGAGAAATGAAATCCCTCCCAGCAGGAGATGGTCTTTCATTGTAGATAATGATTTCCTAAAACATTTCTCATCATTGCAGTTTAGCATTTGATGGCGCATTTCTCTTGACTCTGCAGAGCAGGAACACTTTCACTTCACAATTAATTGATTGTACATTGTAATGACTTAAAAATATAATTTATCACTATCCTACAGAATTTAAAGAAAAAAAAATCAGATGTGCTATCTGGCCAGCCTTGCAATGTGCTAATCAATGTCTGAGATATTTAATTAAATACAAAATAAAATTAGAACTTCTTTCAACATCCAAGACGGTGAAATGACTGATTCTAGTCAGTCATCGTTCTTCATAGAAGCAATTTGGACCTTGCTGTCCCTTTGTTTTCACCTCTTCCATGCACAAACCATTGCGAAGACTTATATTTCAAACAATGTTACATGATCAAGTTGCACAATCATCCCTCAATGCATGGACAAAGCGTACAGTCCTCCTGAAGGTGCATGAAAGGTAGGTCCTAAGTTGAATAGATATGTTTAAAATTCATATATACAAGAAGACAGCTACAGGAGAGGGACGTGGGTGTACATGATCGTGAAGTTGGCAGGACAGGTGGAGGAAGCAGTTACTTGAAGTTTGACACTCCAAGCGCCAAATATAAAGCCTTTGATTTTATTGATGTACCGCAGCATTGCTGAAAGAAAGTCATCTTTGTTTTCTTTCTGCACACAATTCAATTTTGAACTTGTAACACTGGAGACTGAAAATCCTTATACAATAGATCTATACCTCATACTGTGTCATAGTTCAAATAAGAGAGTTAATTAGTTTCCAGTTAACGAGCAATGAAATTGATTCAAAAATGTAAAATAATTAAAGTAACTTGAATTATGCCAGTGCAAAGGGTTAGCTGGCAATGATCTCCTCGCTGGCTGACCATCTTGCACTGTCTACATCAGATGATTGACATTATCACTGACAGATTAAAACAGGTCTTAGGCAGAATCCTCAATTGCAATTCTCTTTGAAAGAAATATTTTAAAAGGTCAACGGGAAAAGATATGAAATTTATCAAACTGCAACCTGATCAAAGTTTGCACCAGCGCTAGATTTTGAAAAGACTTTGTTGGCTTGAGAGAAACATTACCATTTATGTAGCATTTTTCATGATAATTGACTTTGTCCAAAGTACTTAGGGTCCAATGAAGTATTTCTAAAAGTGAAGTCGCTGTTGTCTTGTGAAAAACGGAGAAACCGATTTAGGAAAGCAGGCTCCCACAAATAGCAATGTAACAATGGCCAGAAGACCTATTTGTGTGGTGCTGATTGAGGGATAAATATTTGTCAGTGCTGTATGTGCAACCAAAGGGGATCCACACTATTCACCATGTAGTGCATTGCCTAAAACATGTCTGCACCTCATCATTTGGTGGCTTGTAGCCTCTATCTTCTCTGACTGTAGGGATCTAGAGGATCTAGGTTGAGAACAAAACAACCTATTCCTCCATCTAGAGATTCGTATTGGACAAGTAACTTGTTGCAAATATTTACAGACAGCATTGATAGTTGTTATTGCAAGGATTGTAAGGAGCACCTGGATGTTCATATTTCTCTGAGAAGCTAAGCTGTCCTGCCCATATACCATCATCATTGTGGCTGTTCTCAAAGCACTCCTCAGTATTAACCCTTTAGTGATTTGAATGCATCTACAACAGTCAGGACAGCAATAATAACTCACCTGCTTTTCTTCAATAGCACCATGGGATCTTTAGGACACCCATGTGGGCAGATGGGGCTTCACTTAACATGTCATTAGAAAGACAATACCCCTGACAGTATAGCTCAATACTCCTTCAGTACTGCATTAGAATGTTTACTTTGATTTCTATGCTCAAGCCTTGGAATGGGACTTGAAATGAGACTTGAGAGTGTTATAATCAGAATCATAGTTGATAGCAGTGGACTATGAAATGGCATAAGGGAGCAATTAGAACCAATTGCCAATACTTCACAAAATAAGTGGTTAAAAAATTATGATCAGAGTTAATGGGAACTGCAGATGCTGGAGAATCCAAGATAACAAAGTGTGGGGCTGGATGAACACATCAGGCAAAGCAGCATCTTAGGAGCACAAAAGCTGACGTTTCGAGCCTAGGCCCTTCATCAGAGCCTCTGATGACACCTGACACCCCTTCTCCCAATCTCCCCATTACAAACCCTCACTACCTGCTAGACTTGATATCACTAGCCCTGGGACCTAATGTACGTCTCTCCCCCTCTCCTGGTAACTGGTACCCTGCCACTCTTTCTCTGGAATCCACTTCACTCTGCCCCCAACCAAACACCCTCACCTCCCTGCCACCCTGCGTCCTGACACACCTCCATCAATCTTGTGGGACTCATCATTGCCCCATTCAGTGGATCTGAAATATGAAGTCCACCCCAAACTATATTAAACACACCGTCACTTACCTGGCCACCTTGTGCCCTGGCAAGCTACTTACCCAGCTCTATGGCACCTTACCCACCTCATATGCTATTTACATGGCACACTGTCCAACTGGCAGACAGATTCCCTGGCACCTGTCAAATCACACACAATATAGAATTGAAATCACATTTAAAGCTCTGCATCATTCCTGCATTTCCGAACCCAAGCCTCGAACTATAATGTGTTATGAACATTGTTCACATCAAATATAAAACAATTTTAGCATAGCATCTCTATACAAAGATAATGATATTAATTAATTAAAATCAAGACAGCATGAGGTCAAAGTAAAGAAATCAAACACAAGAAAAGGCCTTTGGGTTCTCTTTCCAGTAATTTAACTTAATAAATGCATCTAATGACATTCTGAACTTCCTTGCCTTTGGCTTTACCATCTGACTGCCTGATTATTCTAAGTATCTCTTTGTAAGCATTTAAACAGCTAAAATCCTTAATATCCCAAGTAACGCTTAAATCTGTGCCGTCCCAATAATTTTTCTGTTGCACACAGCTAGATAGTTTATAGAAATATTCCTGACTGCCTTGTGAACTGACAATTATATTCACTGGATAGTTATACGGCTTGAGTTCCACACACACACAGATCACATCATTCTTATTTTGGCATGTCAGTGGAGATCTATATTTGCAGCTTTCACGTCACTGCAGAGGCAATTATCAAGCTCTTAGCTGATTTAAGGATTGGAAAGTCTTGCTCCCAGTGTAAAAGTCAGATTACCAATCAGCTTCTGTGCAACAGAATCCTTTGGGCCTCTACAGGGAACATCTGCAAGTTGTGGCTCATACCTGTATATAAAAAAAACTAAAATGTATTTACTAAGGGAAAATAATTGTACCTCTGCCGTTGGAAAAAAAAACACTGGCTGGAGACTGCAGAATCTAGGATGAAATGGCTGGAATCCATCTGATTATCACAGTTTCATTAGTCAAACCAAATGCATATATAAACAAGCCATACCTAAATGCTCAATTGGTTTGAGTCAGCCAGCCAACATTGCCCATGTCTCACAAGTGAATCAAACATAAGACCACAGACATGTGATCTTGTCAATTACTACCCATTAGCCAGACAGAGCACCAATTTTGCCGCAGTCCAATGGAACAGCATTAATTTGAAAATCATGACAGAATTAACAGATATTTATTGAGAGACTAAGGTTAATTTTTGCAGTTGGGGCCCCTAATTCCAAGTCGAAGCCCCTACATAGCAAAGAGACGCATGACACCGGTGCTGTGGTTGTTTGGCTCTGAGTTAAAATTCCCCCACTTCCAGCCCCTACATTATGCACAATGCAGCAAAAACACTTCTCATGTATTTACGATATTAGGCTACTTATGCTTCCATTGTTGACCTCCCAGATTTCCACCTTGCATGAAATCCAATCCATCCGATTAGTGTTTCCCACATTCTTTTGTGCTCTAAGCTTCATTCTCATAACAGCTGTATTTTATGGCCTCCATATGCGCCCTGGTCCTGGGATCAAAATTGTTCCTTTATAACTATGCAGTGCTCTAACACCTTGCACCTCCCAATTGCTCTGACTTTCTTGCAGGTACTTTCAAATCTTTTGTTTGAGCTGCCATCACATGAGGCATGTCAAGCTGCCAAAAGCCCTGAAACCACCATCCAGCTGTTTGTCATCAGATCCTAGTGAAACACTGCCTTTTCACACTACGTGGAAAATGGTCAGGATTTTTCATTTCCCAATGGAGGGCTAATTGTACCACCTCCAATTTTTGTTTATAATTAGCAAATAACAAGTGATGAAAAAGAGAACTAAAAATGCAACAAGCTTAATCTTACATTCTTTCGTTTAAGTCAGAGTTGTGTCAAGTGTTTTGGAAAAGGTTTTTGCCATGATGCCTGGCAATTTGTCATGCATTAGCTTTCCAAACTCACTACTTTAATTACCTACCACACCCCTATGGTGTCTCTCACGTCTGATTTCTAAGCCCTCTTTTCATGTACTCTAACCAATACAGCTCACAACCAAAACATCACCATCCCTCGTACTTGCACCATCTTTCAAAGTTGGTTGTACACTGGCCTGCCTCGTCAAAGTTGGCCTCTAAACATATCAGAGATGCCAGCACAATCCTCTGGCAAGGGCCTGAAATTCCTATAGGTCAAGGTGTGCCAGAGGAGAGATGTCCTCTTCTCAGTGGACCAATTGAGGAGACTGCACCACCAGGCCTTGCTAGCCTGTTCTGAGATTGTCACTAGGATCAGTGCCATTTCTAGCTGACGATGGAACAGTTAACAATGCAGAAAGAAGCTCCATGACCACATCTGCTCTGCCCAGGTAAGTGCCATACTTTTCTCTCTGCCACTACATGCTGATTCAGTTGCTGCTACTGCACCCACCTCCCTCCAAGGCTCATGCTGTGCCCCCCCACCCCCCTCAATTGCCTACAGCATGTTCCCTTACACATTTCCCACCGCCCCACCCCCAAGCCAAGGCAACTTCTCACGAACCCGGCATGCCTTCTGTGCTGCGTCCTCAGTTCCCTCAACGCTTTCCCTTCACGTGTACTAATACTGCCACTCACTGATATCTCACTCATTTCCCCCTTATGCTATTTCTAGGAAAAGACAGCCCATAACAGGGCAGCGTGAGCCCATACAGGTGGAGGAATGTCTGACATCTGTGTCCAAAGGTGGAATCATGCACAGGGCTTTCTGCAATTTCCATTCAGGTTACTGCTGAGCTGCCCAGGCCCTCCACCTAAGGAAGGTCAAATTGCTTCTGGCAACAGGACTCCGAGCACCTCTGGCCCGAGCAGGCACTAGCATACCCGGGGTTGCTTTCCCAAGCCTCCAGGGATAACAGGTTCCCTCTGCACCAGCTATGGAACCGTGGAGTACACAAAGATGCTGTGGGAAGGAGAGAAAGAAAAAATCATGTGGAGGGGATTTTCATGGCATAGATAGGAAAGGCATGTAAGTTACTGTCAGTTTTTCCTGAAGTTAACTTTCAGTTGTCTGTGAGTGAATCTGATGGTGGTGTAAAAGTATTTCACATCATCTGGCAGCATTTCGTGGATATAGATGAGGTTCAATGGGTAGAGATCTGTGTTGAGATTCTGCTGCACTATCCGCAGGCAGGGTCATCAATGTATACACATGGATTTGGGTCATGATCAGACCTCATTGAACAAACCAAATGCTTGGCTCTCGCTGTACGCAAAAGTGTGGCTGCCAATGAGCTGTCCAGTATTGGTTGTGGTACAGAGTTGTTAGACACAGACAAGTTGAATGCAGTAGGATGGCCAGGGATTAGGCATCCTGCATGCCTATGTGTGCTACTTGCCTTGGCTTGTGACTGAGGCTGATTCCCTTTCAAAGCCCTCTGATCAGTGTTTGCTGCAGTCTCTTCCCTCACAGGTTGAGCCACTTATCCTGCCCACTCTGAGAGCTATCACAGCCATTTTTTACCCCTTTGTGTATTTTGATTTCCAGCATGATGGAGGACAACAGTGAGCACTCATTCCAGCCTCAGCCTGAGTGTGTAAGGGCCTCTTGACTAACGGGTACATACATGGACTTCATTGAGGACTACTCCTCTCAGACTCTGTGTCATGACTGGCTCTTTGGTGCACGTACAATGTATTTGCTGCATCAAATCCTGCCAGATGGGGCAGATATGAGTCTAATGTAGCGTACTGCAATGCAGTAAGATGTATAGCGTTCAGACGGCTGGGCTACTTAGCAGCAAGTTAGGCTGCCTGCTTTTGGCGCTGCAATAATTAGTACGGCAAGGCAAGAAGAGGTAAGGCAAGGAAATGAAATAACTTCTCAGGCCACTATCCTGTCACCAAGTCACCCTTTATTTACACTTGGGGAGTCCTTGACACTGATTCAGCTCCCTCAGAGCCAGCTCTCAGAGCGAACAGAATGTATGAACTTCCTGCTTATATTAGGGCTCCCTGTCTGAACCAGGTGAACATCCCCAATCAGGGAACTCATATTCAGTGAGGTACGCCAGGCTGACCTTGTTACAATCACTACAGATGGGATGCTGTCAGGATCCAGGTAGGCACAATGTGAGAGAGACCTAACCTGAGATGCCGCCCGGTCCACTGTGTGAGCCGGGTATCTGCTCCTGTGTGCAGTGTCCTTGCCTCCATCCTAGTTGCTGTGCATGTCTGTGCTTCCACTGCACACTGCTCATGAAAAGTAATGGTCATAATGGGCTGATAGATGCCAGTGTCCGCAGAGCAGCAGTGTATGCATCTGCTGCCATTCATCATGCCGTGGGGCTGCGGTTTCGTCAAGGGTAACATGGATGCCATCTGGAGTAAGTGGCCAGCTGAATCTACCAGGTCCATCCTCTGGTTTCCTTTTCAGGTTTTCCTGCTGTCTATTTGGGATGCTGGGAGGCTGAATATTTATGAGGAAAATTGTGGCATCAACACAGCTTTTAACAAGTGTTAATTTCTGTCAATTGACATCTTGCCACTGCCTAGTAAGGATCTCACCATGCTGCTTGCGAAAATTGAAAAAAAAAACATGGAGTGAGATAATCTCAATGTTGAGATAGGCCTTGCCAGAATTCTCGATCTAATTCTGCCACACATCTCACCCATCAGATCCCAAAATTCCACCCAGTTTCTTGCAGTACAATCTGGGAGATTAATTTTTCACCCTTAAAGCCACCAGTGTAATTCTACAGGGTGAAAAACCTGATTTGATTTAATTTATTATTGTTGCATGTACTAAGATGCAGTGAAAAGTATTGTTTTGCATGCAAAGCAGACAAATCATAAATTACTTAAGTACATCACAGTAATAGAACAGAAAGGAGAATATAGAATTACAGCTACTGAGTAGGTGCAGAGAGAGGTCCATTCACAAGCCTGATAACAGCGGGGAAGAACCTGTTCTCGAATCATCTGAAGTAGTCTTGATCTTCAAACCATTCCTTCAGATGAGAAAATTTCTGACACCCCTCTACCATTTGTGAACAGTAAGAGGAGGAAAGCACTGATTCATAGACCAACTAGCTTCAACCTGTCATCAGATAGTACTTAAAGCCTATGATTAAGGGTAGGATGAATGAACATTTTGAAGATTTAATGTTGATCAGACAGAGAAAGGGTAAGTCATGCTTTGTTCTGAAGAGGTAACTACAATAATGGGAACAGGTATGCCTCCAGTGTTATTTACATGGACTGGCAGAGGCTTTTGATATCTAAGACACTTAGCTCAAATTTCAGTAATGGAATTGAAGACCAATTATTGACCTGATTAGAAAATTGTTTGCTGAGAAATCAATGGTAATGGGCAGGTGCAGAGTTCACAAGATCTAACCAGTGATGTCCACAAGATCTGTATTTATTGACAATGACGGGATAGAAAGATACAAAACCAAAGATAGGTGGTATAGTAAGCTGTGTATATGGAAACATAAATGAGATAGTAACAGATTAAATTAATTGGAAAAACTGGGCAAATAGATTTGAATGTACGCAAGTTTGAGGCAATGAGCTTTGGATCTAAAAATCAATAGAACGGCGTTTTCTCAATTGTGAAAACCAGAAAAAAAATGAAGGTCCAAGCAGCTTTTGGGTCCAAAGTACTCCAATCGTTAAAATATTGTGAACAGATGAAGAAAATAATCAAAAGTACTCTTTTATTTGTAGCCTTTATATCTCAAGGACTCGGACCTAAAGAGATTGAAGTTATGTTACAATGTTGCGATTCTGACATGAGGATTACACTGGTAATCAAGCCCTTATGATGTTCCAAAAATATAAATGTCCAACTGAATCACCAAGATGGTTAAATTACTTTACTTTTCCTTTTATTTAGGACAAACTATGAACTCGTAACTGGCTAAGTTAATAACTACAAAAATAAATTTCTTAGGAACATACTTAGTCTTTTAAGAAGTAGCAAAATAGACTATTAATTACTATTATGGAACCTTAAGCTATATTCCTTTTAAATTCCAATATATACACATTCATACACTGGCACGTTGAAGTAGGACGTACGCATGTGTTGAGACATTATGGGTGTAAAAAAAAGCTAATATAAAAAAATTGCATATCAGGAATCCAAACCACAAGGTTAGATTGAGGCAACTTTGTCACAGATTTTCTGTTTCTGTGGATGAAATCACATTGCTGTCAGCCATAGGGTAGACCTCAGTTGGGGTAGCTGGTCAGTTGGCCGCTGGTCTATTCCTGAGTTTGCAGTTCATCATCAGTTTTCTTCATTTCTGAGCAATGCCTTTTACTCGGAAGAGACAGACACAGAGAGATACAGAGAGAACACTGCTTCCTTGCAAAGTCTTTCACTGCTCTAAGGATATTTTCTTTTTTTCCTGAGAGAAAGAGAGAGAGAGAGAGAGACAGTCTTTGTTGCAAACTTCTTAACTGCACTGTTGACCAGTCTATGGCAAAACCTAAAGTAAGAATCCAAAATCAGTTTCTCGCATCCTGCAATTCAATGTTCATTCCAACAGTTTGTCTAGTAAAAGTAACAAATCCATCTTACCTCTTCGCAACTGTTTCATTCTTCCATAGGTCATGTGACCTTTTATAGGCATCAAGAGAAGCACAACACTATTTCACTTTTGACCTTTCACTTCTGACAAATATCACGTGGTAACCTCAGAGATATTAAGAACTGCCAGTGCTGGAGTCAGAGATAACACAGTGTGGAACTGGAGGAACACAACAGGCCAGGCAGCATGAGAGGAACAGGAAAGCTGATGTTTCAGGTTGGGATCCTTCTTCAGAAACCAATTAAGGATGTGTCCAAACTTTCCTTTTTTTTCTCAGTTTCCGAGCAAAAAATGTATGTGGTTCTAACAACAACCATGTAGAGCCCTTGTTAGATCACAACTGGAACAATGTGAGAAGTTTTGCACGCCTTAGGATGGTTATAGATAACACAGCGTGGAGCTGGAGGAACACAGCAGACCAGGCAGCATCAGAGGAGCACGAAAGCTGATGTTTTGGGTTGGGACCCTTCTTCAGAAATTCATTTTTCTGAAGAAGGGCCCCGACATGTAACACCAGCTTTCCTGCTCCTCTGACGCTATCTGGCCTGCTATGTTCCTCCAGCTCCATCTTGTGTTACCTGTGACTCCAGCAGCTGCAACTCATTTTTTTTTTGTTTGTTCACCATTTATATTGTGTACATGTTGCATTACTGCAACAAGATTTAGCCCTCATGTTGATGCAAACTTCTCTGGGAACTTGGAGACAAAGTCACCCAAACTATATTAAGCAAGAGTTTTGCAACTGTCTTTGGAATGGGTATTCTGGTTAGCTCAGTTGGTGGGACAGCTGGTTTGCTTTACAGAGTAACACCAACAGATGGGTTCAATTCCCATATCATCTGATATCACCATGATGGACCTGCCTTCCCAACTTCATCGCTAATTCTGAGGTGTGGATTCTGCAGATTAAGGTACTACCAGCTGTCTTTCTCTAACAGACTCTGATAACTTTACTGTAGTGATCTATATTGCAGCTAGCAGCCTGCAGATCCTGGATAACAAGGTGTAGAGCTGGATGAACACAGCAGGCCAAGCAGCATCAGAGGAGCAGGAAAGCTGATGTTTTGGGCCTAGACCCTTCATCAGAAATGAGGGAGGGGAAGAGGGCTCAGAAACAAATAGGGAGAGAGGGGAAGGCGGATTGAAGATGGATAAAGGAGAAGATAGCTGGAGAGGAGACAGACAAGTTAAAGAGGTGGGGATGGAGTCAGGAAGGGTGAGTGTAGGTGGGGAGGTAGGGAGGGGATAGGTCAGTCCATGGAGGGTGGACAGGTCAACTGCAGCTCCTGTTGCTTTTTTTGGATGAGTATGTCCTTATCAATGTAAGTCATGCATATGTATAGATTTTAGTGCACTAAAAGAATCAAGAATTCAGGAATCGGGCAAGAAAATGTTGTTGAGGCTGAAGTTGTAAAGTAAAAGATGAACTGCCAGCATTCTGACAATAGCTCCTGAGCATGTGCGTACGATGTCAGATCACATGGGACTGGGACCTGATGGAAAGAGGTGCTGGTGAAACCATACTCCACCATGCGTAGCATCTATGCAAGTGTGCATATGTATATAACAGTGGTCTACAAATGGTAACAGTTTGCACCAGCTTTGTGTTCACCCCTTATGTCTTATGCTCTTGCAGGAACCCTCTGCGAGATACAATGTTATTGAATGGCAGAGCATGTTCAATGGACAGTATGGATGATATGTCTTATTTTCTAAGTTCTTATAGCACATGTCTGGGCGGTTTCACTTCACCATTCCTGATGTACCCAAAAAATTCACACACCCTTCTATGATTTTCCTGCTAATTATTTTAAAATTGAATTTGTGCTGAAGTACTAAATTGAAAATTCCTATTTTATTTTAACTACAATCCTCTTGCCTGGAGAGCATTCATTATATATGTGTTTTCAATTTAAATCTTCGAGTGTACAGAAAAAAGAGTGCTGTTCTTGCTGCAGTGAGCTTACCAAGTATCAGGGGTTCTTAAGGATTCTCTCAGCACTTCTGAGTCCGGGTTTGCTATTGGACTGGCTTAATACTCAACATTGTGTGAGATTACCTCCCTTTGGAGTTTCATACAGCCCCAAGCATGACTCTGTCCTCATACTGTAACATGAGTGAAATAGGTGGGGACAATAAGGGCTACCTGCTCTGTGTCACCCTGGAATCATTTTGGTTTTTCACTGACTTTGCAGTAACTGTACTTGGACCAAAGCGAAGAGCTGAATTTTAAATTTTTGTAATGTTTGTCAAAGCAAAAATTTACCAAGATTATTAACATGCCAACTTCATTGATAGACAAATGTAGGGGCACTGTTAATGCAGAATCACGCTTCCCAGAGGTTTCGTCTCCTTGTTCATAGAGGAATGCATCTCTAAGCTGTACCTTTTGGTGTAATACTGTTACAAGAATTTGATTATTTAATACTGTATTTTGTTTATGCTGTGCATTCTGGACATAACAAATGATATTTAGAAGTTCCTTTCAGAACAAATAGGCATCTGTTTGATATTATCTCTCTATTTGCAGCTTTATTTATAAACAAAAGTGCTCATGAATCATTCATTTAGAAATACAGCTGCCTGTCATGTAGAGTTCAGACTTATATCTGCAATGCAGCAAAATAATTGGAAGAGCATCACTGAGGTTTTATCAAGTTCTGAGGTGGTTGCCGTGAGTTTAAAGCGACTTAAGGCACGGACTGCATACATTCCTGCAACAGTTGCAGGATGATAGGGAGACTTTTTTTAAAGCAAAATATACACAGTTTTTTTGATATGATGTATTTACATTGTGAAGAACATTTCCTAGCGATTTCCTGACAACTTATAAAATAATATGGAAATAACTAATTACAATGGGTGGTGAACATTACAATTTTATTCTAATATGCCCAGCAATGACAATCGTCAAATCATTGCATTTACATGGGGTAATTAGGTCAAAACGTTCTTCATTATGAAAATTAGTTTATCGAATGACAGACAGGATAGGTTTTTCTTCAGTAAATGCACACATTTCATTGTTGTGTGACAGAGCTGGTTTTCATCAATCTGACAGCCTAATTCTCAGCTAAGATAACAAAGTGTGGAGCTGGATGAACACAGCAGGCCAAGCAGCATCTCAGGAGCACAAAAGCTGACGTTTCGAGCCTAGACCCTTCATCAGAGAGCCCTGAAACGTCAGCTTTTGTGCTCCTGAGATGCTGCTTGGCCTGCTGTGTTCATCCAGCTCCACACTTTGTTATCTTGGATTCTCCAGCATCTGCAGTTCCCATTATCACTCAGCCTAATTCTCAGCAACTGGATTTGTTATAACTTAGTAGTAGCTCTTGCAACTTTTTGAGAAGGCACACGCACAGGAATCCCCATTTTACATTTTCCATCTTGTAAATCCTTTCCACATTCGAAAAAAACTAATCAGCTAGGTTTATGTGCATTCTGATTTTTTTTTTAAAAAAGGACCCATGCATCTCAGAAATTAGAGACATTGAACCAAACTGTTGATTACACCAAAGAAAGAATTGCAATTTTATAGTACCTTACATAACCTTCTGGTAACCCAAAACACCTTTACAGTTTCGAGCTGAGCCTCAGCTGCCAGATTGTTTCTTTTATCTTATCTTCATTTACCTGTCTTTGTTTACTGTCTGCTATGCGTGAACTGTGTGTGTGTGTGTGTGTGTGTCATGACTTTAATGAAGCCATTGCTCGAGCTTTCTGATTTTGAGTGTGTATCACCATAACGACCATTATGACCTCTGAGTTGATTAGGCTAATTAAAATTAAGCTACTCCAGCCTTTCAAATAAAAGGACAACAAAATCTGTTTCGGTGCAGGAGTACAGAGCTTTACTGGAAATTTGTTATATGCCAAACCATTTGCCATGAGTTCCTATAATGATTAAGTCAGTGAATATTTAACTGTCACAATTCAGCGATGACAAATAATTTTCTTTGCATCAATTTCTTAGCATTGCATTAACTATTATCATTTGGCACATGGAACAATACCAATTGCAGGTGTGTTTAGGGGAGCAAAAATCAAACAATTTTGAAATTATTGAAGTGTAGAAAGCTGGGAAAGGAGCGCATCATTTACTTCTCCCAAGTGAGGGCTCTATTCAATCAACATTTGAAGCAAGTGGAACATTCTTGAAGTGTTTTCCACATGGCCATGGAGAAAGGTGATGAATGTGACAGAACATGTTTGACAACAATCTGGGACAGCAAAGCACTGCCGCTTAATGAATGCCACAACTTCGGCCCAGTGGACCAATGGTGCCAACTAGTCCCTTAAAAACTCGAGTTACTCACTCAATTTTATTAGCCGTCACATCCGAACCACTAACAGTTCTTCCTTATTTCTGGCAAATGCCAGTTCCATTTGACAACACTCTGCCTAAATGGGCAGTTAGGTATTGGACACAAGTTGTCTCCCAGGAAAGAGTAAAGGACAATTAGCACAGTGTACAGCTATCCACGTCCCCTTTGTCAAGGTTGGTTGGAGAGTTAAATTGGCAGAAATCTTGGAAATGATCACCTACCCATGTTTTATCTTGGGAATGAGCGAGACATTTACAGCCCAATCAGGTGTGATATTGGGTGGCCTGCAAGCCAATGAAGCAATGGTCCTGAAATGGCTACTTAATGGTCATTAAGGAGTCTCCTCCTTCTGACATTGGGGTTTTACCCATGTTAAGGGAGGGCAACATTAAATATCCAGGTGAACATAGAATATAAAACTGCACAGCACAGGACTAGGTCCTTCAGCCCACCGTCAGTTCCGACCATGATGCCATTACCCGAAAGATGTTTCCCCCAAGTATGTCCTCCCTGGCCTCCCACTATCCTTGGTTGGGTTAGCTAGCCTGGCTTAAGAGTGACTCTACTGCAATATGTTTCCCTCTGGGACTGCCCCCAGTGGCTTTGTGCTGGGACCATTTGATTGGCAGGCAGCTCTGACTGCTGGTACTCCGTCCCTCATTTAAGTCCTACCACAAACCAATTGATGGCCCAACAGGTTTTTAATGCCTGCTGGCACAAGCTGACCAAGTAGGAACCCTGCCACCAACTTAAAATTTGTTGCCTCTACACTTGATCGTGCAAGTGCTCTCTTTGTTAGCCTCCAACTGTAGACCTTCCATAACTTGGGCTCATTCAAACCTTCATTGCTTAAAGCCCAGTTTACAGCAAGTTCGATGTATCCATCTTGTTTGTGCGTGTTACCATACCAGTGAAGCAGTGCTTCCATTTTAAACTTCTCATCTTTGTTTAAAATCTGACCATGGCCTTACCACTCTCTGTGTGCAATCTCCTCCAGAATCACGACCGTCTAATATAGTTCTGCTCTCACAATTCTGGACCTGATCATATGTGATATTCTTCACTCTGCTATTGTCCATTGTGCCTTCCACTGTCTAAACCCTCAACTCTGAATTCCTTCTCTAAGCCTCTCCAAATTCTACTCCATTTCAAAGTTCAAATCTACTTCTTTGACCAAGATTCCAGTTACCTATTAGCTACTTCTTTGGCTCAAAGATTAATTTTGTTAGATAAGGCCTCTGTAAAGTACCTTGAGACATTTTATTATGGTAAGGCAGCTGTTTAAGTGAAAATCATGAGTGATTTCAGAATAACTGAAGACACAGTAAGCTTGATGTGGTCAAAAGTATGGCAAGAATTAAGAAATGATTTAAAGATGTTTTAGGGTCTTAATACTTCTTGTAAGACTACAGATAGGGCTCTTGGGAATAAAAAAACAAGTTTCACAAAGGTTCTTAACCATGAAATTGGATGAAAAGGCATTGGATCAAATAGGTGATTATTTGGATAGCTTTTAAATCCAGACATCAGAAATGCAGACTGACATGGGACTGAATGCAGGGTAAGAGGAAAAGCAAGCAATTTTAGCTGAGCTCAGGGACAGTTAGAAAGACCTTATTCTTTTGCAGAGACTCAATTCCAGGAAAATATTACTCCTGTCATGAAACGCAAAATTATTAGTTAATTGACCCTTGCTGAGACAGTTTTCAATTATTTTCTAAATCTACAGGTATGTACCTTTCACAATTCTGAAGGTGTACATTTGTTCAGTTACAACAACTTGGCAATTTCAGTTCAAGCTTTCTGGTTTGGAAGCTCCACAAACTAACTTTGCTCCCCAGAGCGAAAATATTAGGCTAGAAGTTTTGTTTTTTGTTTGGCTGTCAGTTTTTGATGAGTTTCACAGAGGGTTTTCTGCATGATGCCAGTGAGTTTTCTCACAGCACCTTACTAAATTCTCCTCACGATCTACCTATCCCAATGGCACATCTCTCATCTGACTTTACCACTCATTCAACTTGAGACAACTCACCACTTCCAGTGTATCCTGGAATGAACCAGCATCCCTGGCTCAAGAGCCATCTTTAAAATGCCAACGTGTATCTCAACAAGCACGGTCAGCCTTGAGTAGTCCTGCACAGATCTGAAATTTGCCCTGGCCATGGCTGACAGGAGGAAATTTTCACTTTACTTTGACTTGCAGAACCCCAGGGTCCTGTGCGCAGAGTGGAGCAAGCACAGGACTTTGTCTTCCCAAGGACCAACAGTGAAAGCCACAACATCTGACTATGCCAGCCTGGCCTGAGTTTGCTGTATGTGTCAGTCTCAGCTCTCTGGAGGAATGCACAACAATATAGAAGGGAGGTCAATGACCTTCTCCAGTTCGCCAGCATAAGAGCTACCATCTTCTCTCCAATACCTGATAGTCACTGTATATCTGCTACAGTATCATTCGCACCATGGTTCATCCTCTGCCAGTCTCACTGTTGCTGACGTTTTCTTCCCTCACTCTCACCCTCAGCCACCTCAATTCATGATATCAACTTATGTGCCTTCTGCTCTGCTTGCTCACTCACTCAGCCCACCTCCCCACCTGCAATAGAACCAGCTGCATCGCCCATTTCTGTCTCTCTTAAATTCTCTCTCTCAGTCCAGGAAGAAAGCAGCCCACCATAGGGCAGAAGGAAGCAAACCAGGTGGTGTTCTATCTAACATTCAATTTCTCACTCCCTATGAGGAAAGGATTTTGACAGCCCAGAGAGCCGACTGGCCATGTCCAAGTCCTTGGCTCATGACTGACCATGTCCAAGACTGATATCAGACGCTGCCTCTGATTTACTGTGCTCCCCCGACCAAAGGTGTGATCTTTCAACTTGATGAGCGACTGATGACAACTATGACAAGCTTACAGTCTTTGTTTCTATGCTAAATGGCAAGGCAATATATCTGTACTTTTTTTTTTCTGGCTAGGGCAAGGTGCAAAAAGCCAAAGCTGACAGCATATGATCAGGCTCAAAATCAGTGAGTACTAAGAGAGCTAGCAAACAGGTTGTGGATGCAGCCTGATCCAGTCCTAGACCACGGTGCATGTCCCTGAGAGCAAAATGTCTGCTGCAGCATGTCAACAGTAGTCACTGTTGTACACTGAGGGGCAGAAATGAAATATAGAAGGGCACTCAGTGAATCAGAAATCACCATGCTGTTTGTTTAGAGTTTGGCAAGTGTTGGATGCTAATGCCTGTGGATGTGAGGATACGAGGCTGGTGTGCATGGAATGTGCCCGGAGATGTTTGTGCGTGTTGTCCAAAATGAAGGTCCCTTAGAGCAAGTGATGAGTTGGAGTCGTCAGGTAGCCATTCTGACATCCATGTTGAGAATTGTTGACCAGTTTGCTTGCATCGGATGGTAGATTTAAAAAGCTGCACATTGATGAGATGAAGTAATAAGATTATTAGCAGAGAACAGCCCCTCTTAACAGGCAACCCACTGTGCCTGGTGAGAATCTCTTTTGGACATCTGGAACTTAGTTAAAAAGTACAACAAGTTGTTTCTGACATTGAGAAAAACCTTGATGAACTTCTCATGTGGCACTACCATATTTCACATCATAGCCTACATCATTCAGGCCTCTAAAAATTAACAGCAGGAAAGAATTAAACACATCATGTCACAAGAAAAAGGTGCAAGAAATTAACTACATGGTTCAGATTGGAGTTCTTTAATGAGTTCTCAATTTCTCATTTTCAGCTCATACCTGTAACTGCTGAAATGCCTTTTGTGGGCTTCATTCTAAACAAAACGGGAATAATTAATCACTGGAAAAGAAAGGAGCAAGGATGCCACATTGAAACAGGAAATAACAATTCCAAGCTTAGTTCACACATTTCAATTCTTCTATTAGATCACCACCAATCTCACACCTCACCTCTTAACAATACCAGTTCATGTGCCACTGAACGCTATTTCTTTTGTCTTATTTTGATCTACAAAATGGTATTGTGCAGCAAATTCTCTTAACATATTCACAAATGTAAGATATTGTGCCAACCACTTTTATGCACCTCAATATTTTGGCATTAAACTTCTGTCACAGATGCTTAAATCCTCGAGTACTATGTTTTCTGAGAAAAAATTGGTGAAAACTACAAGAGTAATTATATTCTGATTCACTGCTAGGTAAATAATGCTTTATCATGGCGATATATGCTTCAAAGTTATACTGAACCTGGCTGAAGCTGAAATGTGAACTTTACAAACAATTTGTCATAAAATTGATTGATGATTAAGCACAGCAGCATCTATCAGGAGGATCACAATTCTCGTTCAGCTGAGGAATGAACATAGAACATAGAGCAGTGCCGCACTGTACAGGCCCTTTGCCCCACGATGTTGTGCCGACCCATTATTCTATTCTAAAATCAAACTACCCCGCATACCCTACATTTTGTTATTAACCATGTGCCTATCCAAGAGTAATTGTGAGGTAACTAGTTTGCATTGGCTTGGATATGTACGCTGTTTACTATACTGCCAGTTAGCAAAGGATTTGTTCTAAAATGCCTTGGAATAGATCAGTGCAGTGGAAAGTCACATAAGCAATAATGACAAAGTAAAACTAATAGTACAAATGTACTAAAATTGTAACTGGAATATGACCAGATATATTTAAGTTTTAATTAGTACTTATGGAATCAACTGTTCAATTTGAAATCTGAATTGATCATCAAACATATCCGTCAGAAATGTTAAAAATATGGTATGTTATTTATAAAGGTGATTTTAGAGTGGGTTTGAAACATCTTGGGGAAATCATTACACTAATAATCAGATGTTTCTGACAACATTTCATTTCCTATTAATTTCAATTGGAGCCAGAACTCATTGAAAAATATAATTGTGGAATACCAGGCACTAGGGTTTCACACCACTCTCTAGAGAATCCATGTAAGTCGCCACCAAGAAACCAAAATCAATAATAAAGTCATTATCACATTTACCATCTGACTTCTCCACTTTGCAATTAAATTACTAGCAAATGGAGATAAACAAATTACAAACTGAAGCTGGGATAGGGTAAAACAAAGAGTTGAAATTTATCTAATAACTATAATTTAAATTAAGTTTTGTCCATGTGCAACAAAAAGTTATTTCCATCCAGTATCCAATTAATATAAAGCACATTATACAAAGCCTTGCCGGGACTTCTGATTGTAACCCAACGTCTCAAGGTAGCAAAGTCAGAAACTGCTAACAAAACTCAGCAGGTCTGGCAACGTCCGTGGAGATAAATGTCTATTTCTGTTTCTGATTTCCAGCACCCACAGTTCTTTGTTTTTTTTTAAATAAAAGGTATCATTTGGGGTATAAATTGCAAGCGCACTATACCAATAGAATCAATAAAGAGAGACATTTTGCACAACATGGATAATTATTAAAGAAATAATTATAGAAAGAGCACTCAAAGCTTCTGAAGTGCTATTGTGAAATAATGATACATTAGTAAGAACTAAATCTCTATTGAGCCAAGCAAAAGTGAGCAGAAATAGTGAATAAACAGCAAGAGTCCCAAGTCAGCATGCTATATGGTTTGGACGGGAATTTGTGGGTGATTGCACCCTGACGGAACTGCTGCCCATGTCATTCTAGGTAGTAGATGTCGTGGATAGAAGTGCAGAGAATGAAGTTAAAGGATCGATGACCGATTTTTGTTGATAGAGGCATACAGCATGGAGACAGATGTTTCAGTCTAACTCGTCCATACCAACCAAGTTTCTCCCATTTGCCAGCATTTGGCCCATATCTCTTTAAACCTTTCTCACTCGTGTATCCGTCCAAATGTCTTTTAAATGTTGTGATTGTACCTGCACATATTCCATATATGAACTGCCTTATGTGGGGAAAAAGTTGCCCCTCAGGTCTCTTTTAAATTGTTTCTCCTCTAACCTTAAAAAATGCCTCCTAGTTTTGAACTCCCCACTCTAGGGAAAAGACCTTTGATATTAACTTATTCGTGCCCCTCATGATTTTATAAACCTCTGTAAAGTCACTCCTCAACCTCCTATGCTCCAGTAGGAAAAGTCCCAGCCTATCCAGCCTTTGCTAATATCTAAAACCCTTCAGTTCCAGTAACATCATGGTAAATCTTTTCTGCATCCTCTCCAATTTAATAATATATTCCTATAGCAGGGCAACCAGGACGGTACACAGTATTCCAAAAATGACCTCACCAACATCCTGAACAACCTTAAAATGATGTCCCAATGCCTATACTCTACGGCCTGAGCAATGAAGGCAAGCGTGCTAAATGCCTTTTAACCACCCTATCTACGTGTGACATAGCTTTCAAAGAACTATGTGCCTGAACCCCTAGGTGTCTCTGTTCGACAACACTCCCCAGGAACCTACCATTAACTGTGTAAGTCCTGCCCTTGCTTACTTTACCAAAATGCAATACCTCGCATTTATTCAAATTAAACTCCACCTACCAGTTCTCAGCCCATTGGCCCAATTGATCAAGGTCCCTTTTTAATCTTAGATAACCTTCTTCATTGTGGGCTATACCATCAATTTTGGTGTCATCTGTAAACTTACTAACCAGGCGTCCTAAATGCTCATCTAGATCATTTAAATAAATGATAAACAACAGTGGACCCAGCGCTGATTGATGTGGAACACTGCTGGTCACAGTCCCCCAGTCTGAAAAGCAACCCTCTACCACCACCTTCTGTCTCCTATCATCAAACACTCCCTGAATCCTATGAGATCTAAGTTTACTTACCATTCTACCACGGGGAACCTTGTGAAAAGCTTTACTAAAGTCTATGTAGACAACATCTACTGCCTTACCCTCATCAATCCTTTTGGCGATGTCCTGAAAAAACTCAATCAATTTTAGGATGCACAATGTTCCATGCACAAAGCCATGCTAGCTATCCCAAATAAGTCCTTGTCTCTCCAAATATATGTAAATCCTGCCTCTAAGAAACCCCTCCAACAACTTACCCACCACTGATGTCAGACTCACCAGACTATATTCCCAGACTTCTCCTTATAACCTTTCTTAAATAAAGGCATAACATTAGCCACCCTCCAGTCCAATAGATGATGCAAATGTCTCTGCTGGTGTGTCATGAATTTCTGCCCTATCTCCCCACAATATCCTGGATACATTTGATCAAGACTTGGAGATTTATTCACCTTTATGTATTTTAAGATCTCCAGCATCTTCTCTTCTGTAAACTGGAAGGTTTTCAAGCATCAATATTTATTTCCCTAATTTCCCTTGCCTTTCATGTCTAAAACTGATAACTGATTTATGCCTTGTAGTTGGTGGACATGGCGTTAAAGCTGAGTCTTCTGATTTCGGACATCCCAGATGGATTGTGTGGGTTTGTCAGGTGATTATAACAACCACTGTAGGCCAACAGTGTTCTTTTGAAACCATTTTAGTTCCATGAAATTCTCAGGTATTGAAGTCAAATGGTGATAGTTTAACATTGATACTCCATTTTCAAGTCAATTGTAACGTGCTGATCCACTTGGATGCAGGCCTTCCTGGATAAGTTGGTGACTGTGAGTGGTGGCAGCCCATGAGATCCCGAGCCACCTCTGACATTTCCTCTCTGACAACTGCAGGTAGTTGCACTACATGTGACAATGCTTGATGTCGTATTGCCCGTGCTATTAAGCATCCTGAGATTCTTGGCTCTCGCTGCGACACCCCATTGCTCTTCTGGCTGTAGCTGTGCCTATCTCTGAACACCCTCTGCTGGTCACTCTATGGTGACACCGTAGATAGTAGGTTGGCTGGGTTGATTTGATTCCTTGGTAGGTTGACTTGATCCATCTATCCAAGGTGAATAAAATGCAGACAACAATCTGATCAGTCTCCTCATTGAGGTCTTGCTCACCATCCATGGCATATTTCCTGCATGGAATGTACTTAGCATTAGTACACCCTGCCCTCAGCCCATGCCACTGTAATAATAAACACCATCCTGAAGGATCCGTATTGAACTCACTCCTTGTTAAAAAAGTGACTTGATATGAGAAGGAGGGGGCTGCAGGGCAACTGATGTGAGAAGAGCTTTAAAAGAAAACAACATTACACACAGACCCCATGCACTGTTCAATACATAGGGTCACTAATCCTAATGCACGCCATGCAAATCTCTGCTACAGACAATGTTTACTACCTCATTCACACCAACACTTTTGGACACAGAGGCCATCCAGAGAATAATTTTGTTGCAGGATGAAGGGCAGTGGTGGCCACAGGACCCATTGCCCTGTATACGCCTTGTTAATCTTATTTTCACCTCCTGCATTAGGCTCCCAAAACTGGTATCAATCTCTGACATATCTTGTTTGGATATGAAGCTAAGCATCACGCCGGCACATTACATGTGGGGTTTCAGAGAGACCCAAACCTACAGATGTCAAGTCAAAACAGTGAAATTTTACAAACATGGAAATTCAAGTACCGTGCTTTGTCATTTGTGGTACAATAATTCTCTTAATTTATTTTTTTAGTTTCTTTCCCTCCCTGTTTCAGGATTGTCCCAGGTTCAACAGCTGGGGTGGAGGTAACCGAATTGGCAGTGGAGCATGTTGGCTCTGGAGCTTTGGTCAGGTGATGCTGTAGGCATTTGTGTCTGCACAGACTGGACATTCCAATGATCTTCCTTCTAGAGACAAGTGAAGCCTCCCTTGCTGGAAGGTCAAAGAGTAGCAAGGGGGTGGGGAGTAGGGACCGGTAAGGAAGAGATTGAAGGCCCAGTCACCTCTGCAATGCCCTGAGAGGAGACTTCTGATTGGCCTGTGTGTGATTCCTCCTCTGTCTTCTTGTGAAGAGGAGACATCTGCAGGTTCCCCATTTCCCTTGTCAATATTAAATGGAGATGGAGGCCTGGTAAGACTCCCAAGAGGCAGTTGAAAGGATTATTGACTAAAACGGTTAACCGCCTTGAGTATTTCATTTATGAACAGTACGATTGATTTTTCTAGCAGAATGTCTTTTGTATTTGACAAAAATATTGTTTTCAGATCAAAAATTCAATTGTTTGGAGCCTATACCATTGATTCCTATTATTAATAAGTGTCCACTGTGTGTGATTTTGCTGCTTGTGAAGTTCTCCAGGTACATGTCCCATGTTATCGGGAGCAGGGGTTTTTGATATACTGTATTTACTGCTCATGGCATGGTCTGCTCTGTGCTGGCTAGGTGAAACACATGCCCAGATGTTTGGTGTGAGGGAGAGCCTCAATGTTGAGGCAATATTGACAGAAGTGGCTGAAAACCACTTGTCATGCCCTGATCCTACCACTGCCATTGTGGTAATTCCTATTTTGAAGGCAGTGAGAGTAAAAGTGCAGTGCATTTTGCACATAAATGTTTACAGATACAGTAGGGCCATCTGCTGCCTCCAGTGATGTGGGATCTTGGTAGCATTGGAGTGTGAAACCCAAAGTGTGCAAATTAATGAGAGTAAATCTAAACTTTGTGGATTGTTCAGATAGTCAGTGTATCCCTTTGGAAAGGTAAAGTACCTCTTTGTATCTGGTGTGAGGACACCTTTGGGGTGGGTAAAGTGCCCTTTCCAATTGTTACAAGATGTGTAAATGAATATAAAAATGTCATAAGTTTATGCATGTCTTTCTGCCAACAGACTTCAACCTGACAGTTTCCATTCATAGAATAATGTCACAGGATTGATTTCACAAGTGTCCATTATCATATACAGGCGTCTACTAGTTCACAGGTTGATTGTCAGTTACGAGTCATTCTAGGTTCTTTGATGTAGGACTGTGAGTTCCAACGCTTCATATTATAAGGATTTTGCACTTAACTGAAATGTTTGTGTTGATAAAGCCCTATTTTGTTGCAGGAACCTAAATGTAGTAAATGAGTTGTCATGTCTCAGTTTTTTTTCAGTATAGTGAAGTCTGCAATAGACATCCATAAATTTATTATATAGATTTTTAAAAGTTTCTCCTCTACATGGGCCCTCAGCTCTGCTCATGGTGAACACTTGAGCTGGTGTATTAGGTTTAAGGGCAAAGGACAGGGGAATACACTGGGGTTAGTTAGCAATAAAGTTGCATAGGGTCAGTAAAGGGTCATGAGGTAGTTATCTTGGCATGCCTTGGCATGGGGGCATGAAATGCCATGTGGAATGGGTGGTAAGAGGGCATGAACATCTCGTAAGTTGGTTGGGGAGTATGAGGTGACATTGGGATTATTTAGTAGTCGGAGGGGGTGAGATCTGTCGGATGGAGGGATGTTTCATGTTTTGATGCCTGCAGAAATCTTCTGCTAGACTGCCTCTACAACTAGCAACTTCCTCAGTTCTTCCAGAATGCTGTAGGCTGATTTGTAATCCAGCCCACCCCATGGACCGAGTCTTCACTGTTCTCCGCACCATTTTGAAAGATGAGACCTGTGAAGCCTGAAATTTCCCTATTTCTGCATACTGCACAAGGGAGTGAAAATCTGGGCCAGGAATTTGGTGACAGCTTTGTCCAAAGGTGAATCCAAGTCTCTAATTATGGTGTCACTTTAATTCTTCACTCTCATCCCACCCTGATCCTTCTATCCTCTATTACAATCTTCTTTTGGTTTTCTGGGTTTTCTGTTTTAATTTCAGATTTACAGCATCTACAATGTTGTTTAAAGTAATAGTACTGAAGAAGTTAATGTTCATGTTATATTGGCTTCATCCATTCTACTTATGTCACAACTATTCCATGGAGGGGAGACGATTAGTTCTACTTAGCTTTCAGAAGGCAATATCTTAGCAATTAGGACTGACAAGATGTTGATGTACTTAATGAAAGTATGCAATAAACCTTGTTATTTAAGTTACCCCATGGATTGGTATATTCACTACCAATAATGACTAAATGGTCAAGATGAAAGACATAGGTTGATGCTGGCAGTGAACTACTTCAAACAACCCTTAGCATGTGTGACAAATACAGCAAGACATGTGGAGTGATCATCTTGCAAGTAAAAAACACAAGAATCTTATTATTTTCTGTCATTGTATTTTGACCCCATGTTCTCTGCTGTCTGTTTACTGAAGCTGTATGGTTATAGTATGACTACTACCCTTCTGGCCCCTCACTATAATTTGTGCGTGATCTGAATAAGTGATAATGAAATCGCAGAGAAAGTTCAATTCTGTCCTCACTCAGTTCCGCACATGCTCGTTCTCATAACTGGATACAAACAAGGAGCTGATCAACTGGTTTTCCTTTCCCCTGCACAGAGTTATGGAGATGAATTGTAGCATTCTTATCTTCGCCTTGCTGAAATCAGTTCATCAAATGTAATTGGACCAGAGGGTTTCCTTGTCTGCATAATTCAATTACCTTTTTGCCTCCTCTGGCTCGAAATGTAATATTCAATATAGCAAAGACAGAATTCCTCTGTGCATCTTGAGCAACCACGATGTAAAACCCACTTAGTATGGATGAACTTGTGATTCCATTCCATGCAAATCATTCTTCATGTTCTACATGCATCCTGTGTCTCTACTTGTTTCCTATCCTTTTGCTGAAATTAGTTTCATCTATTGAAGAAAAAAGGACTTGTATTACTACAGTGCTTCTGCACCACCTCAGGCTGTCCCAAATGCTTTGCATCCACTGACGTACTTTCAGAGGCTAATCGTGATTGTAATGTTGAAAATGTAAAATTGTAAAATCTAATTTATTGATAGTATACACCAGAAAAATTAGACAGGCATATTTGCTGTTAACATACGAGCTTATTATTTCTGGGCATTCTTTGAAAAGGCCCACTCGGCTTTAATCTGATGCTATTATACTACAATTCTGAAATTAAAAGTTAATGGAGCTGAATGTAATTGTTTCTGGTTCTGCTGGAAAGAGAATTTCAGGGACATTTCAAGGGCATGGTTATTAGATCAGAGATATGCTATGTTTCCAGCAAATTTGTAAAGTTCATCATCACAGACTTTTCTGGACGCTGGAAATCTTTCATCTAAGAGATAGCAGAAAAAAACAACAAGTATAAATCACATAGAAAGAATACTAGAAACTCAATTTAATCAGTATTGTGCTGGTCCCTAATAGGAATGTTCATGATAAGATTAATAATTGCTGCTAAAATTAAGTAATAAAATAATTATACACCAATGTTCCTGAAACATTTTAATTTTAAAAGACATGTTAGATGGATGGAAATGGATTTTCCTTATAAGAATCTTTTCCATTTCATTTAACATTAGTTAAGTGACCCTGGCTAATTTTTAAGGAGACAGCAGGAAGGAGAACAAATCTCCACTAATAGAAGAGATAGTAAGAACTGCCGATGCTGGAATCGGAGATAACAGTGTGGAGCTGGAGGAACACAGCAGGCCAGGCAGAATTTTTTTTTCTGAAGAAGGATCCCGAGCTGAAATGTCAACTTTCCTGTCCCTCTGATGTTGCCTGACCCTCTGAAGTGGCCTAGACAGCCAATCTGTCATACCTTTAAATAATGGAGGGAATATGGACGACAGGGGAAACAGAATTTTGTCAAGCCTGCCAACATCTGGGAGCTTGTGCCAAAATTAGGATAGTTATCCTGCAGATTAGACAAGCAACAACCTGATACAGTTATACTCATGGAGTCATTCTTTACAACCTTCCTGAAACTGCCATCACTTTTTCCAAATATGTCCTGACCAAGCAGCAGGACAGAGCCACCAGAGATGGAGGCAAAGTCGGATGGGAGGGAGTTACCTGAGATTCCCCAACTTTGATTACTGACTCCAAGGAGTCTTATGGCATCAGGTCAAATATGGGCAAGTAAAACTCCTGATTACCTCCTACAGTCCCTCCTCATCTGATGAATCAGTACTCCTCCGTTTTGAACAAGATTTAGAGGAAGCACTGAGTATGGCAAGGACACAGAATGTACTTTGGGTAGGAGACTTTAAAGTCCAAGAATGGCTCAGCTGCATAATTTCTGATTGAGTACCAAAGAGTTAAGATACTGGACTGACACTGGGATCAACAAGAGGAAAAAGTATACTTGACCACATCCTCACTTAATCAACTGTTGCACCTGATACATCTGTCCATGAAGGCATTGGTAGGAGTGCAAAGTATATAGTCAGTAAGGAGAATAAGTCCCACCTTCACATTGCCAATATCCTCCATCATATTGTGTGGCACTACTGTTGTATGAAATGGATTGGCATTTGAATAGATGCAGTGACTCAGAATTGGGCATCCAAGAAGTACTTTGAGAAATTAATGGCAACAGAACTATAGTCGGTCACAACCGGTAAATGCATATCTCCCACTTTACCATTATCAGCAAGTCAGGAGGTCAGCTATATTTCAATGAAGAGAAGTGAATGCAAGGAGCAGCATCGAATAAATGTAAAAATGAGATGTCAATTTGCTGAAGCTGCAACACAGGATTACTAGTATGCCAAACAACGGAAGCAATATATGATGAACAAGACAAAATTGACCATAGCCAATATATCAGATCTGAGCTCTGCAGATCTGCCCCTTCAGTTGTGAATGATCATGGATAATTAACAATAACAGAAGGAGGAGGCTGTCCATAATCCCCGTCATCAATGATGTGGGAGTCCAGTGCATCAGTGAAAAACACAAGGTTGAAATATTTGCATCTATCTTGAGCTAGAAGTGGATGATCCATCTTGGCCTCCTCTTGAGTTTCCCTGCATTACAGTTGCCAGTCTTCAAACAATTTGATTCGTTATCATGAAACGGCTGAAGATATTATTAGATACCAGGAAAGTTCTGGGGTGTGACAGCATTTCGACAGTAGTAAAGGAAACCTGTGCACCAAAACTAGCTGCACCTCAAACCAAGCAGCTTCAGAACACGAGAGTCCACTGCAATACAGTTACAACACTGGCATCTACTTAACAAATGGAAAATTATCCAGCTATGTCCGGTGCATAAAAAACAGGAGAAATCCAACAAGGCCACCTACCACCTAGTCATTGTATGGCTAATCATCAGCAGAATTACGGAAGTGGGTATTGACAGAGCTATCAAGTGACAATTGCAAAGGAGCTAACCTGCACATTTTTGCATGGTGTGAGCTCTGCCATGGCCACTTTGCTACAGACTTCAATACAGCCTGGTCCAAACTTAGACGAAAAAGTTAAATTCCAAGAAAGCAAGAATTATTCTTTGATAAGGCAACACTCAATCCAGCATGTCATCAAGGACCTCTAGGAAGGCTGAAAACTCCGCTGTTTGCAGCCATTCCTGTCACGTAGGAAAATGGGTGTGGTTGTTGGACGTCAATCATCTTAGCTGTATGACATCTCTGCAGGAGTTCCTCAGGATAGCATCTTAGGCCCAGGTATCTTCAGCTGCTTCATCAATGATGTCTCCCCCGTCATAAGATCTCAAGTGACAGTCTTCGCTGATGATTGCACAAAATTTAGCACCGTGTGTGACTCTTCAGATCCTAAAACAATTCATGAATAAATCCAGTGAGATCTTGACAACACCCATGCAACTGCCAACAAGTGAGAATCCAACTCACACCCTTCAATATTTAGTGGCATTACAATCACTGAATCTAGCACTATTCAAAGTCCTGGTAGTTACCATTGACTAGAAACCAACAGAACCAGCCAAAGCAGTGACATGTTGGCAAAAATTTTCATTCATTCATGGGATGTGGCCATGGAGCAGGTCAGAAGCTAAGAATTATGAGTAACGCATCCCATGTCTCCCCAGTGCCAGACACAAGGCATGAGTTTGGTGGAAATCTCTTCCCATGCCTGGATATTTGCAACATCGAACAATACTGAAAAATCTTGACTCCACCTGGCAATACACAGCCTCTTAACTGCCAATACAGACACAATCTTCAACAGTTGCTCCGTTAACCGTCAATGCACAGTCTCAATAGTGTGTATCATCTCCAAATGCTCTGCAGTAACTCACCAGTCTCCTCTGGCAGCACCTTCCAAATCAGAGACATGCAAAACTAGAAGGACAAGGGCAGTAGTTGCATGGGAATACCTTCATCTGCAAGTGCTTTTCCAAATCACATATCATTTTGACTTGGAATGATATTACTATTCCTTCATTGATGTTATACCAAAATCCTGGAGGGGACTCCCTTCATAACAACAATGTGGATTACCCTCGACCACGAGGAGTGCATCAGTTCAAGAAGTCATTTCACAACCATCTTCTGTTGGATAATTTGGTGTGGGAAAAATGCTGAGCCAGCAACATCCACATCCCGTGAACGAATAAAAACATAATTACTGCTATGCCACTGTCTCCTCTCTAATGCCTTTGCAATCTGACTTGCAAATGGTCATATGCTTCCCATGCTAAACCTGTGCTGTCCTCTCTGGATATCAGTACTAAAACTGAGCTTGAAAACAATCTGCTATTTCACCTTTCGCCATCTCCTGCCTGTCCTACAGGGCCAAAATATCTTGTATGGCTAACAAAGTCAAACTTACTCTTTGAGAACTGTCTCTTTCAAAAGTCCAGGTGGATCCGTTATGTTTTAATGTTATGTCCATTGACTTGTGCAGCTACGTAGTGACATTGCATATTGAGTACACAATTAGAATAGCTGGATGTTGACTATTGTAAATTTGTTAACCACTGCAATTGACCACATGCCCTTGTATCATGTAGATTCAAATGTTGCCAGGCTGGATTGCAGCTACAGCCTCAGTGAAACAATGCTTGATAGTTCATTTCTCTCAGAAACTGATCTTGTGAAAATCTGTTGTGGTGATCCCTTATTCTCTATTTTGTTTCAAGTAAACTTTTTTCTATATTAAGTTTTTTTTTGATGTGCAATGTTTGGTACAGTTTATTTGTCATAGCTTTTTTAGCTGGAAGTGATTGGAAGGGGTGCAGTCAGGCAGCCAATCTCACATCTAGCATAGTAAAGTGAGGAACTCAGGTAGCTTCATACAATTTGCACTTTCTGTCAGCTTGATATATATCTTACTTTAAATGTACCGAGGCTCTGCAACAGAATTCTGGAAGCTTTACCGACTAACTTTTTTTGTTTTTTTTTCACTTTAGTTGAAGGTTGACAATGTTGAGTCTGGTCTCTTTTGACATTGAAACCTGTTTCACAGGAATGAAAGATGCATGCATCTGTCCGTGCACACACAAACAGAACCTGCTATTAAATTCAATACACGGTGCGGATAGTGATAAAGCTTTTCACACCTTTTCAACTGTATGGATTTCTATCTAAAATTGTTCAAGACACCAGTATATGCACGAAAGGTTGAATGGTCACATCCTATGCTATGTCATTCTATGATTTTGTAATTGTTGTAACTGCAGTCATTAAGTTCATAGAATTCCCTACACTGTGGAAGAAGGCCATTTGGCTGCACTGATCCTCCAAAGAACATCCCATCAAGACACTACCACACACTGCACTACCACCCTATAATCTGTAACCCTGCATTTCCCCATGACTAATCCACCTAACTTGCACATCTTTGGACTGTGGGAGGAAACCAGAGCTCCTGGAGGAAACCCAGGCGGGGATGAACAGAATGTGCAAACTCCACACAGACAGTTGCCTGAGGGTGGAACCAAACCCATGTCCCTGGTGCTGTGATGCAGCAGTGCTAACCACTGAGCCACCATGCTGCCTGTAAGTTCTTAAGTCCCATTGTGCTTTCCTCATAAGCAATTGCAATACTTTTGTACACCAGGAGTTTAATAATATTTCATTTGCTTGTGATGAAAGATGTATAGTAATTTGCTCACCCAAGCAATTGCTAAACAGATGGTAGACATTAAACTCCACTTGATACATGCATTATTGTTAATGTGTTCAGCGTAGGAATGTTGCTGATTGGCTTATTTCAGCATTACTTGCATGGGTGCTTTCCACCTGTGATGAACTATTAGAAATGCAAGCATGCCGTTATTTATGCCAAGTTAAGGTTAACTTTAAATGAAGTACAAAACAGATAAAAATGACTACATAACTGTTTAAAATTCTGAAGATTTTGATTATTACTAGATTACCTCCAGTAGCACCATTTAGGGAATTTGACAGTCAGATATTTGATGACTGACAAAGTGAAGCTATGATTTATGAAATAGTATTAATAATATTTTGGATTCATATGTAAGAGACATTAAGCTTGTGGTGACTACTCTGTATTTAATATGACTTTGCCTGTTCACCTAACTCACTGCACTTGTCAGCTCCCCGTATCCCTTGATTTCCTGGTGAACTAAACATTTGTCTTTACCAGCCTTCAATCTGCGCAACTTTAGAACAATCACTTGTTTCTGCGGGACACAATTCCAAAGATTCTTATCCTTGACAGGGAATATGTTTCTCCTACACTGTCCTAAATGATCAACCTGAGACTATACCCACATGGTGTTGATTCCCCACCCAGGAGATACAACCTCTTGGTCTCTGCATATCAAGCCCCTTCAGTATCTCATACGGTCATTAGAACAGAAAATATAAATTCATTCTTCTACATTCCAGAAAATATTTACCCGATTAAATCAGCCTCTCACCATAGGACAACTCTATCATTTAGGAACCAATAGTGTGACCCTTTATTGCACCATCTCTGAATTAAGTTGCTGCTGTTTTTAGCCACTCCTGTCAGGAAATTTGCTTCCATAATATGCCATGCTCATCTGCCTTGCACGTACTCACACATACTAATCAGTAGCTCATCTGTAACCACTCTGTGGTAGCTGCCATCCAACTATGACAAGGTCAATCCCTCTTTTATACTGACATTTTCTTTAATGATTGTCACTTCCTAAGTGTTGTTTATGTTTTTGCTCTTCAGGAAAGTCTTTGTTTGCCTTATGCTCTGCATGAAATTTTTAGCATATGTCTTCGCATTCAAAGAACAACAGACCATCAAAAAGGGCACGGAGAAACAGAATTGGAAGTCTTTACAGAAATTTGTGATCAAATATACACCAGTGGAGACAGTCCAAGTGACTTCAGACATTCACTATCCATTAAGCTACCTAAAAAACATGAAGCAATGGAGTGTAATTATTTTACTGCAAAAAGCATCATGAGTCATCGCACTAAAGTGATCTTTAGAATCATAATTGAAAGAAATAATGACAGATGTAAAGCAGAGATAGTAGGGACTGCAGATGCTGGAAAATCTGAGATAACAAGGTGTAGAGCTGGATGAACACAGCAGGCCAAGCAGCATCAGAGGAGCAGGAAGGCTGACGTTTGATGCCTAAACCCTTCTTCAGAAATGGGGGAGGGGAAGAGGGTTCTGAAATAAATAGGGGGGAGGAGGTGGACAGAAGATGGATAAAGGAGAAGATAGGTGGAGAGGAGACAGACAAGTTAAAGGGGCAGGGATAGAGCCAGTAAAGGTGAGTGGAGGTGGGGATAGGCCAATCCAGAAGGGATGGACAGGTCAAGGGGGCGGAATGAGGCTAGTAATTCGGAGATGGGGGTGGGGCTTGAGTTGGGAGGAGGGGATAGGTAGGAGGAAGAACAGTTTAGGGAGGCGGGGATGAGCTAAGCTGGTTTTGGGATGCGGTGGGGGAAGGGGAGATTTTGAAGCTTGTGAACTTGATACTGATACCATTGGGCTGCAGGGTTCCCAAGTGGAATATGAGTTGCTGTTCATGCAACCTTCAGGTAGCATCGTTGTGGCACTGCAGGAGGCCCAGGATGGGCATGTTGTCTGAGGAATGGGAAGGCCAGTTGAAATGGTTTGTGACTGGGAGGTGCAGCTGTTTAGTGTGAGCTGAGCATAGGTGTTCTGCAAAGCGGTCGCCAAGCCTCCGCTTGATTTCCCCGATGTAGAGGAGGCCACAACAGGAACAGTGGATACAGTATACCACATTAGCAGATGTGCAGGTAAACTTCTGCTTGATGTGGAAAGTCTTCTTGGGGCCTGGGATGGGGGTGAGGGGGGAGGTGTAGGGACAGATGTAGCACTTCCTGTGATTGCAGGGAAAAGCGCTGGGTGTGGTGGGGCTGGAGGGGAGCATGGAGTGGACAAGGGAGTCCCGGAGAGAGTGGTCCCTCCGGAAAGCAGATAAGGGTGGGGAGGGAAAAGTATCTTTGGTGGTGGGGTCGGATTGCAGATGGCAGAACTGTCAGAGGATGATGCGTGGATCTGGAGCTTGGTGGGGTGGTATGTGAGGACTTTGTGGAAACAGAATCCAGATTTAGACATGATAAGAGATGGAATATTTAACCTAAGAACATTCTATTAAAAACATCTTGGAATAAACAAGATTGTTTACATAGCCTATGAGAAATCACTTGATCATTTGTAATCATAAAACGATAATAGAGGTATTTTTGAAATGTAATATTAAATAAAAAATGCCAGAATTATCCAGAGCCTCATTGAGACCAATAGAAAACCTCAGGTTAGGAGGAAGACAATCAGCTGTTTCAAATGAAAAAAGGAGCATGTCAAAGCTGAGTGCTTTTGCCTAAACTATGCAATTTTTACAAAGAAAAAATATTTAAAGAATTAAATGTACATCCAGGGGTAAAACCTATATAAAGGGGCATCAAAGTTGCAGTTTGCTGATGGCAAAGCACACATTGCAGAATCAGAAGAGGCACTACAAAATAATATAAGTCAAATAAAATCTAGAAGTTTACAATATGGATTCAGTATGAAGACTGAAGCACAAAAACACTGGTACTAGAAAGACTGCATTAGAAAAATAAGGCTACGATAAAGATTGAAATGGATGGTGTCACACTGAAAAAATAGATAAGTTTGTCTATTTGTGATTTCAGAAAGTGACAGATGTGATTTGGAAGTTAGAAGAAAAAGAATAGAAATAGCCTGAAGTAAATTTGAGAAGATGAAGGATGCGTTAACAGCAATAGAATTCTAAACTTGATGCCAAGGAAAAAGAAACCTACTCAATGTTACTTTGCTGAATGCCTTAGAAATTTGGACATTGAGTAAAGATGCTTGGAAGGAAACAGACACCTTTGAAGTATGGATGTGAAGATGTCGAATAGCATGTATATTTTTCCATGATTATGGAAACAAAAACTATATACAATATTCCAGATGTAGTCTTCCCAAAACCTGTACCAATTGTAGCAAGATTTCCTTATCCCTGTACCCCAATCTCCACTAAATAAAGAGCAACTTGCCTACCTAATTGCTTATTGCACCTGTATCCTAACATTGTGTTCCTTGCACGAGAACACCCATGTTTCTATATCCATCAACATTTAGAAGTTTAACACATTTTAAAACACTTCTACTTTGTGTTTTTACAACTGATGTGAAAAACATCACACTTTCCTACAATAAGCTTCATCTGTCACTTGTTTCCCTTTCACTCCATCTGTTGTTATCTCTCTGGAGCAACTTTGTGATCTCTTCATGGTTTAAATTCCTATTGTCAGCCAAAATAAGTAATTACTTTCTGCCTCTTTGTTATTAATATAGATGGCAAATAGCTGAAGACCCAACATGAATATTTCTGGCACTGCTAACTTGAAAATACCCAGTTTATCTTTACACTCTGGTTCCTGTCAGCTAACTAATCATTTATCAAGGCTAATTATATTACTCCAACTCCATTCACTCCTTTCTTATGAATTAGCTTTTTGTATGGCTCTTACTGAATGCTGGTTGGAAATCCAAATATGATACATCCACGTGTTCCCCTTTAGTTACCCAAATATTTACCACTTCAAAAAAAATACATTTGTTAAACATGAATTCCTTTCATTGAACCATGTTGACCTTCTCCGGTTATATTGTATGCACTGTTATAGCTCGTAAACAATAAATCATAGCCATGTATACACTATCTCTGTACCTGCCAGTCTTCTAACAGTAGGATGTAAGCAGTAGAATGTGTCAGCTTTCAGTCTCTTAAGTTTCTCCAACACTTTTTATCTATTGATATTAATTACCCTCAATGCCTCTTACTTATTGGGCAGTAATTGGCCAGTTTACTTTCACATTCTATGTTGTAAGCAATTGTTTAATTATTTAGAAATTAACGACATGTATCTGCTAATGGTTCACTTTGTGCTGTTCATCAAATCTGCATGTTGTAGCAGACAGACAGAAACAAAACTGAAAAAATTATTTCTTTTCTCTGGGTGATTTGTCTACCAACTCCTTATTTGCCGAGGAAGACTAACTTTACTTGAGAACTCTGTTGCGAAATGACTACAGATTTTTTTTATGGCAAAGGTATTATAGAAATACAGATCGTGATTTTGTTATTTGTGGGAGCTTGCCATGTGTAAATTCACTATCAAATTTATCCGGGATAATATGGGAGAGGTAGCAGAAATTTCACTATTCTAGTAAGCCACAATGTCAGACTAATTTGCTGGAGGCATGAGCTTGAACCCTACCATGGCATTTGTAAACATTGGACTTCAGTGAAAAAAAAACCCAGTCTAATGTTCTTCAGGAAAGAAATCTGCCATTTTTACCTGGTCTCTCCTTTGTTTGACTGTGGACGCAGAGCAATGTGATTGACGCTTAACCCCTATTTGCTAGCCTAAATGCCCCAAATAAATCACAAAATAAAACAAATAAAAATAAAGTGCTTTAGGATTTTCTAAAGTCAAAATAAGTTGCCATATAAATGCAACTGATTTCTCCAAAAAAACTCCAAATCTACTCGTTCCATTGCCTGGCTATACCGAGAATATCATTTACCTAGCTTATAGAACATTCACGCAAGAATTGACAGCATTGCAGGAATTTAACAACAGTTGGATGCTGGGTTTAAGCCTTCCCATTTAGAATCCTGACCCCTGAATTCCTGCCCTAAATCCCCTCATTTCTGACTTTATCCGTTATTCTGATCTATCCCAGGTTACTGAGGGAAACGAGAGAGGAAATAGCCGGGGCCCTAACAGATATCTTTGCAGTATCCTTAGACACGGGTGAGGTCCCAGAGGACTGGAGACTTGCTAATGTTGTCCCCTTGTTTAAAAAGGGCAGCAAGGATAATCCAGGTAATTATCGACCGGTGAGCCTGACGTCAGTTGTCGGGAAGCTACTGGAGAAGATACTGAGGGATAGGATCTATTCCCATTTGGAAGAAAATGGGCTTATCAGTGATAGGCAACATGGTTTTAAACAGGGAAGGTCATGTCTTACCAACTGAATTCTTTGAGGATGTGATGAAGTTGATTGATGAGGGAAAGGCTGTAGATGTCATATGCATGGACTTCAGTAAGGCGTTTGATAAGATTCCCTGTGGCAGGCTGATGGAGAAAGTGAAGTCACATGGGGTCCAGGGTGTGCTAGCTAGATGGATAAAAGAACTGGCTAGGCAACAGGAGACAGAGGGTAGTAGTTTTTAGGGAGTTTCTCAAATTGGAGACCTGTGACCAGTGGTGTTCCACAGGGATCTGTGCTGGGACCACTGTTGTTTATGATATATGTAAATGATCTGCAGGAAGGTGTAGGTGGTCTGATCTGATCAGCATGTTTGCTGATGACACTAAGATTGGTGGAGTAGCTGATAGTGAAGGGGACTGTCACAAATTAAAGCAGAATATAGATAGACTGGAGAGTTGGGCAGATAAATGGCAGATGGAGGTCAATTCAGGCAAATGTGAGGTGATGCATTTTGGAAGATCAAATTCAAGGGCAAACTATACAATAAATGGAAAGGCCCTAGGGGAAATTGATGAACAGAGAGATCTGGGTGTTCAGGTCCATGGTTCCCTGAGGGTCACAACACAGGTCAATAGGGTGGTCAAGAAGGCATATGGCATGCTTTCCTTCATTGGGCGGGGTATTGAGTACCAGAGTTGGCAGGTCATGTTGCAATTGTATAGGACTTTGGTTCAGCCACATTTGGAGTACTGTGTGCAGTTCTGGTTGCCACATTACCAAAAAGATGTGGATGCTTTGGAGAGGGTGCAGAGGAGGTTCACCAGGATGTTGCCTGGTATGGAGGGTGCTAGCTATGAAGAGAGGTCGAATAGATTAGGATTATTTCTATTAGAAAGATGGAGATTGAGGGGGGACCTGATTGAGGTCTACAAAATCATGAGGGGTATAGACAGGGTGGATAGCAAGAAGCTTTTTCCCAGAGTGGGGGACTCAATTACTAGGGGTCATGATTTCAAAGTGAGAGGAGGAAAGTTTAAGAGAGATATGCGTGGAAAGTTCTTTACACAGAGGGTGGTGGGTGCCTGGAACATGTTGCAGCGGAGGTGGTAGACGCAGACACGTTAGCGTCTTTTAAGATATATTTGGACAGGTACATGGATGGGCAGGGAGCAAATGGACACAGACCGTTAGAAAATAGATGACAGGTTAGACAGAGGATCTTGATTGGCGCAGGCTTGGGGGGCCGAATGGCCTGTTCCTGTGCTGTAGGTTTCTTTGTTTCTTTGTTTCTTGAAAAAACGTGGGACATTCAGCCCAACAAGGGCTGTCAGATACATCAGGTAAAGAACCTGTACATCTACATGCTAAATAGGATATGTCCCCAAGAAAGCTATGAAATCAGACTCCCCTCCTCCCACCAACTGTCCCTTTGAGACCTTCAATCCCTTGACGTTGCACATAATATCTTCCTGTTTCCAAGCCTCGTGCGCCCACAGGCTTCTGATCTTCCCTCCATCCTACTCACTGCCTCAACTCCCAGTCCCTTGGCATCATCTGATTCAACCTGTGCTGACGTCACTCGTCCAATGTCTGTAATAGTGAGCCCTAGAGCACTAAAACTTTGCAACACCCAGGTTGCCAAAACCTTGCTCAGCCAACGATCATTACCTCAACCACTTCTCTGATCTTCCCCTACATCGGTGACATGATTACTGCTTGGCTGAAACTAAAGCCCATCATTCAGATTGACTCCCTGCCCGATAGATAATCAGCAGCGCCAAACCCCTGCTGGAGTGTTAAACGTCCATGCCTGACTGTCAACTTTGTTATTCCCAGCTCTTCCTCACTCCAGATGGCTTGTGAGTTCAATTCCAGACCTACGACTGTGTAAATTGGTCATATTTTCTTCATAATGTACAACCATAAGCTCAGTGCTGCTTATAGCGCACCTTTGCAGCTGGGTCACGAAGTGAAGGAATATTTGACTTGGAGGATTTCAGAATTATGTAATACTCTATTCCTATTAGTTAAGAAAAAACTCATTTTTACTGAATCTATCATTTCTCCTGCAGCAAATCAGAACAGGAAACACGCCCTCATATCTGAGGTTAAGTGTCACTTTCTGATTTGCAAAAGTTAAGATAGACAAAGCTTTTGGAATGATGGAACGTTATTTAATTTATGGTTTGACTTTAAGGACCAAGTTTTTAATCGCAGGCAAATTGCACTAGAGTCGCCGTATTTGTTTGTCTCACTGATTAAAGCATGACCTACTGCATTAAGAATAAAGTTGTCCTGTGGGATTTTTTTATTGCTGGCAAAATACATGGAAAACAATGAATCAAAACGGATTTTCTGCATTGGAAGAAGTCATTTCTTTAGCTATTTTTAACTTGCATCCAGTGATTCTTTCACATCGTACATCAAGCAGACAAACTACGCTCAATCAATGACACTTCTGCAAGATTTAAACAGCCTTTGCCCTAGTTTAATCACATCACAAAACATCCTAATTGACTTAGCCCATTCTTCCCTCTCACTCCTTGAAACTGCTGTTTAGTGTGCGGTTGGAGTTGACACTTGTCTTTTGACCCCTTTTTCACTGAAGATAGTGATAAGGCAAGTCCAGGAACCATTAAAGCCAGGCTGAAAAAAAAAACGCTTTGTTGTTTTTTCAATCCTTTATTAAGTTAATGCGAGTGCCATCTAGAAAAGGAAAAGGCTGCATGTAGTCCTCCTGGGAAACACAAGCCTAATACTTTATTTTGTGCATGTTTTCCTGGATCTTATGTTACAGTTTGCATTTCCTTAAAGCAGATGGGATCTTGCTAAGCAAAGGACAGTGCTGTTAAATCTTTGTTTAACTGTATGTAAGACCAGCTGCTGTTTAGAGTTTTGGTAGCTGTCTTCCTGTGTTAATCTGATTTACTCGTTTGAGGTCTGACCTCATCATCCTGTCAGTATGGTATCCCACCTACACAGTTAGCAGCAGCTTAGTATTTGCAGTGAGTGCTAGCAGTACTGTGTACTGCTCAGAGAGGGCTTGTTCTTTTTGGTTTCTTCAGTGAAGGGATTTGGTGCAAGGGTGTGAAACGGCGTTGAAATCAAAGCTATCTCACATTTACAAGTTTAAGATTCTCCAGCACAATGATGTCTGTGTCCGGGAGGAAGGAGTTTGACATGAAGCAGATTCTGAGGCTGAGATGGAAATGGTTTAGCCAGAGCTCTTCTGGAAGCAGTGGCTGTCTCCAGCAGGAGGGATTTGAGCACCGTAGTATGGGTCAGAACAGATTGAAAAGCCACTCGAGGGACAGAAGTGGACTCACAAAAAACAGCAGTCCTGTGAACAGTTTACTGGCACCTGTGCCAGCTCCAATTTACAGGAGACCTGACAGTCAGCCATGGTATCAGCAGAATACAGTGCCACGCACACCAGAGAATGAAGGACTCGCTAAAATTTCTGATGAAGAAGATTCACTTAAAGAAGAAAAAGAGAACAAAGGAGCAGTGGAATCAGGCAGTGTTGATCTCACAGAAGAGCCTACGGAGAGGTAGGAGCTTGCACTGTGAAAACATTATTAATACTGAGGAAAACCGAATATCATTTACATTATTTCAAAAATATCAATTACATTAGGCTACAGTTCTAAATTATGTTCAATATTGGCAGCATATTTTATGCTTGCCCTTAGCTTTTTCGACTGCTTTGCTTCTTGTAATTGCAACTGATCATCTGCTCATATTATTACATAATTCCAGTGATGGATTTGAGTACCTGTGGATAATTTGCCTTCAATCACATGTTTATCACTGCGCAGTAAAAACCTGCCGATGTACCCAGCAACTCACATGGTGACAGCAGTTTAATGTGGTTATGTAGCCTCAGACGCACTTCTGTTTTCAGTACAGTCAGCAGATCAAGCAAATGATTTCTCCTGGGTTATATTTAAAATGTGTCAAAATCATGTTTATTCAAAGCTTCATTTTGTGGCACTTGTAGAAAGTCGATTTTATTGGTGTTGTTGCCCAGTTCATACGCGTGGCAACTTTTCACTCGTACTTCCTGATAGTTAAAATGTCTTGGACCCAATCCAGAGAAGACCCAGTGAGAATTTGGAACTTGGTACCACATGAGTAATCGATGTGAATAGTATAAGCGTATTCACGGAGAAGCTGTCTAAAAATATGATGGAGAAACTAGTTGAAGGTCATGTCGAAACGGTGATATGAAGTAAGTTGGAAGGAAGTTTGTGTAGAGACCTGTTGGGCCGAATGGTATTTTTCTGTCTAATCCTGCATAATTTCATATTATGCAAGCTGATTTGCAAAGTCTTTGCCTCACCCCCGAGTAGCCATTTGTGCTAATAAATGTATAATGAAAGGACAGCATATGGGCAGGGCATTATGTTATCGCCACACTAGGCCAATTGTAGTTAAATTTGAATCCCTAGTCTGAATTCACAGATAAAAATGGAGATGTCAAGTACTGGGAAGGAGAGAAAATTGAAATGTAAGTTGCTAAAGGCTGCTGTTAGATTATTGGCAGAGATCTGAAGGCATCCTTTCTAAACCACCGTTATATGTTAGGAATAGTCCATGGGACAGGCAGAGGTAAAATAAAAGAGAAAAAATCAATCCATATATAGAGAAAAAACATCGAATAGAAAATCCTGACAAATGTTTGTGTAAGTAGAGAAAATAACTGAAAATTGTGAATATTTTCCCTGGAAAAAATGAAACATTGTCATCTGCAAAAGCCTAATTTGACGTATGGTTAGTGGTAGATCCCATTGTCTGTGTTACTGATATGAGATGCAATTTTAGATTATATTGTGTTTTAATTTGATGAATTACAGCATGAAATATCGACTTTAATGGAGTGTTTCTATGAGTATGGGGAGTAGAGTGGAAAGCATTTACTGTGTGTTTTTGTGGTATTTTGTCTGCTATTTTTATGCATTAGTTTATTAATGTTTCTGACCAGCAAAAACACAGGTATCAAAACTACCCAAAGTAGTAAGTCCTGCTGATCCTATCATACAACAGAATACTGAATACTAAACCTTTGAGAGAACTGTGCTGCATTCCTGTCACCCTAACCATTTAGCTGTAGACTACACTATGAAAAACCAGCGTCCTCACCATTTTCTTCCTTATTAATCCTACATCATTACAACTGTTACTTACCTTGATATTTAGAGCATCAGAGACAAGAAGCAGTCCAGTAGTGAGGTAAAGATACCGCACCTATGTGCTGTTCCTGATTTTTTTCCAGATATTAAATGTTGAAAGCTCAGACTGAAAGTAGGAATCTGCATCTGGATACTGTTTCCATTGTCAACAGTTGCTGATTTGTTTGTTTACAGCACATTTACTTATTCATGCTCTCTTACTAACATAGTTTCTTCTTTTTAAGATCCATGCAGCCTCATTTCATTCCTTGGCTAAAGGGCATATTGACAGCCTGCCTTTGCACTTCTAGCAGTGTAACTTTGTGAACTGGTAGCAGAAGGTGGAACTCCCCCTTCAGTCCCCCTTCCCTGTTGGGCAGCCACCTCTACTCAGAAGATAGAGTTTTCCTTTGAGTTAGGTCCCTGAGGTGAGGGTCAATTGGAGAAATGGGTGGGAGGAATGTCACAACTCACACTGAGAACAGTGATTTGCCCCAAATTTCCAAATTGGTGGTCAGAGGGTTATAAGGATAGTGGAAAGCAACTTAAAACTGTAGGAGCTGCAGGAGGTCTTTCTGCGTTGAAGAAACAGCAGTTCACAGTTCAGGTGCATGGAAAAGAGAGGGCCTCAGATGGAGGTATCTATTTCCAACTTCTTAAATCATTAAATAATAAAACAAGATGTCTTTAACAGCTGGGTCACTATCCAGGCATGGAAGCCTTTCCCAGTATAGCTTGCTGCCAAGAAGTTGCAACTGGCCTGTTCTACAACCTCTGGATGTCCTTCTACTCAACTTAATTGACTATTTGCAATTTATAGGCATGCTGCTCAGTCACCCTTCCGTCCTTTGTCCCCAGCAAGAAAAATGGACTCAGAAGCTATGCATCAGCTCCCACTGTGCTTGCCCCCATTGGACCCTAAGAATCCTACCCATAGACTCTAATAATAGTTTGGTTGACCACGGGAACTCACTGCATGAACACAGAATGTGATGCTGCAATTGCAAAAAGCTGTGTTAGACTGCACATCCTGATTATTTAATTTGAAACAAAGAATCAGGAGCAAGTCTTTCAGTTCCTACAGCCTATTCCACCATTCATTTGTTCAACTGAACAACACTTCTACAGGAGTAATGAGAAACATTCCACTAAAGTAGAATTAGGAAATCAGACACCTCAGGTATATTTTACAGCATAAGAGAGTGAATTAAATCATTGCAGCTATTTTCAATGATTGGTGGTTAATATGTGTATACAATGAAGAAATCCTTCAATTTGATCATCAAAAAGCCCTAATATTATTACCAGAAAAGGGAAGTAATGTCTTTGGCTAAATGTTATGTTATGTGTTACATGATGAAAGTACATAGTTTCTTTGACTTCCTGTTCTGAATTGCAGTAGAGTTGACCCACCGATTTCCCAGCACACTGGGAACATAGCTCCAATTGTACCTGATGGAAAAACACTAACTTTTAAAGTTTGATAAAGGCTGAAGATTTTTCAAATGGGCAGATGAGGAATAGACGATAATTTCACCCTGACAAACACTTTCTACTCACACAGGTAATAATCTTGCTACCCACAAGCAAATAATTGTTAACCAGCATCATAATCAAAATGGATTGATGTCCATGTCTAATGAAAAAGTGGGTGAAACTTGGAGGTGTGCAAATGCTTCCTACATTAGCGTTGACATTTCATCCAGCATTTATAGAACAGCCATGAACATTAAAGCATCCCACTCCAGTGAAAGCAGTTTTTAAACGTAGCACAGTTTTTCTTAAAGGGACAGGCCACTTGAATCAGATAAGTTCATACTTGAGTTTGTCTTTATACTGAACATTTAGCAGTTGCTTGGCAATAATCTGACTCACTATCTGAGTTTTAAAAAAATCTCAAACATAATATCATTTCCAATCCATGATGCAATAGGCACATAGCATGAGAACTGTTTCATTGACAACAATGCACATTTGTAGAGTGCCTTTAATGGAAAGTAATATCCCAGTGCACTTTAAAAAAGTGTTACCAAATAAAACTTGAAATGACATAGGTGACTTACGCAGATGATCAATGGCTTGGTCAAAAAGGTAGGATTTAAGGACCATCTTAAGCAGAGGAGAGAGAGAGAAAAACAGCAAAGCTTTGGGGGTTTAGTCCAGAGTTTTGGGTCTAAAAGCTGAAGGCACAGTAGGGCAAAGGGAATTGGAGATATGCAAAGAAAAACCAAAATGGAGTGCAGAAACTCCAGAGGCCTGTAGGATAGTGCAGATTGCAGAGTGGTGATATCATGAAGGTGTTGAAAACAAAGACACACATTTTTAAGTTAAGGCGTTGTTGGACTGGGTGCTAGTCCAGTACCAATCTGTGCAGCAAAAAACAGATGATGAATGAATGAGCCTTGTTGCAACTTGTATATGAGAAACAGGGTGTTGGATTAGCTCAAAGTCTTGGAGGATAGAAGGCAGAAGTCTAGTCAAGAAAACGTTGAAATTACCAAGTGTTGCAGAGCTCTAAAGTAGATAGATGAGGGTTTCAAGGGAATTGAGACAGTAGTTGCTGGAAGTTAGAAGGTTTAATTCCTAATGGGTATTTTGAAACAGAAAATTAATATTTTTAGAAAAAATAAAGTTAGATTGTTAATCCTTGGACATTTGCTTGTACCTGCTCCTGAAGTAACGTTACATTCAGATCAGTGGCAGGAAGCTGACTTTAAGACTAAAATTGTATTGGTAAAGAATTTTCTAACTGATTTAGTATGCTTCATTAAGACTAGCTTGAAGGATTTAATGATTCAGCTGTTTTAATGTGAGGTTCATGGTGGTAGATTCAAAATGTGATCCACAGGGAATAATGTTTTAATTTTTTAGAAGGTACCTTATTCAATAATTCAAAGCAGAAATGATTGTTCTTTTGTTCTGCTGTTGGTACATCTCAAGTTGTAACCACTTTGTGGGAGAACACAAAGAAAAGCCCAAATTAAAAGTTCAGATTAAGAAAACAGGGGCTATAGTAAATGAATATTTCATTTGATTGCTCAGCGTGAACTCAGCTCGTATCACCCTGATAAGATTCACATAGTTTTGTTTCTTCTAACCACTTATGTTCTGTAAGGTAGAGGTAATTTTGTGATAATTTAAGAAATAGTTAATGGAATTATATGAAAGCAGACTTGGAAACCTAATCAATTTTTAGTTCTTTTGCACTGAAGGAATATTTCTTGCTATACCTTTACAAATGCTGCACCGTGCTTTTCAGCAAAATACCACTACCTCTCTGTCTGATATATTATTTTTGGAAAGACTTTCATTCCTCTCACCTGACCACTTCACACAGCGCTCCAAAAGTTCTGCACAGGGTCAGAAATCCTAATTCAAAGTGTGACCGGATGAAAAGTTACCCATTTACTTTTCAATCAGTTTTTCCCTTCAATTTCATGGACAGGAGCCTACTTTTCTGAAGCATTGGAGTGCAATCCAGGAAACATTGCAGCCAGCCTAGGAATTGAACAGTGTGGAACCAATGCTTCTTTTGACAGCAGTTGGTGGGCCATATTCCATCGTTCCAATTGCTGTGGAAATTACCCCAATGTCCACAAACAAAGCTGTATTATGACACCAATCAAATGAGCCACAAGACACTGCAACCCACAAGAACTACGCAAGAAGGAGGAAAAACACCTGTACAAGGTATTCGCTAACAACGGATATCCCATCAAATTCATCGCAGGTACCTATATCTGCTAGATAGACAATGCCAAGAGGTCACAGTGCACCCCAAGACACTGGCCACACTACCCTATATCAAGAACATACCAGAACTGACAGTGAGATTCCTATGACCATCAGGAATCATGATAGCACACAACCCCACAGCCAGTCTATATCAAATACTCACAAGGACCAAAGGCCCCATACCCATGACATATACGCCCAACATCATTTACAAAATCACTTGCAATGACTGCAACAAACATTATATCAAAAACACTGGGAAGAAACTAGCTACCAGGATACATGGACCCCAGCTAGCAGCAAAATGACATGGCAAACTTTCACTCATCTCAGAGCGTTCGGACAATGAAGGTCATCAATTTAACTGGGTCAATGTGACCATCCTAGCTCACGCCAACCAGAGACACGCATTGGAATTCCTACATGGTTGCAATCAGCAAACATGTGGAATTGGTCCCCATATACAAGCCCATGCAAAAGAGAACCAGAAATGATACAACCCAACTTAACGGTCTGGGCCAAGTGGAGTAGAACAACTTTGCTTCATTGGAGACCGTATTGAAAATGTCTGTATAATAACCAGCCAGATCAGCATTATGGGACTGTGCCACTTAACTGAAAGATATGAACTATCTTCTGCATTTATCACAATACGCTGCATCACTTCAGCTCCTTAAAATAAGACTGTGCAAGCATTCAATATATTCAACAATTAATATCAGTAATAGAAATGTAGTAATTTTAGATGAAAAGCTCATGACTTCTATCAGAAGATGTCACCTTAATTTAACTGATAATTGGAATTAAGTGATTTATAGCTGAGGGAAAACTATAGTAGCATTAGTAATAATACAGTACTCACATGAAAAAATATACGTCTCTTAATAAATTGTCTTATTTGCTTTCTTAACCAAATGGGTATCACCACAAATCAATCTGGTACAAAACAGCTGATGCTGTTTCTACTTGACTTTTTAAATATTCTGTCTGATGTAAGTGTGTTTCTGAGACTGCCAGAAATTGTTAGCCGTCCTTAGTGGGCCTTGAGAATGCAACAGTGAGCCATCTTCTTGAATTGCTGCAGACAAAGTGGTCTAGGTCCACCCACAGTGCTGACAGAATGGAGATTTTGACCCAGTGACAAAGGTAATATGGTCCTAAAGTCAGGATAGCGTGTGGTTTGATGGGGAACTTACAAGCCATGGTATTCTTATGCTTCTAATACTTACTGGTGTTAGATGTTACAAGTTTGGGAAGTGTTTGCGGGATACTAGGTGAAGGACTGTGGCACATCCTGTGTGTGAGATACATGGCTGCCACTATGCACTAGTGGTGGCAGGACTGAATGACTGAGGTGATTTATGGGGTCCTGGTCAAGTAAACGGCTTTGTCTTCAATAATATTAAGCTTCTTGTGCGTTGCTGGAACAACATTCGTCCAGGCAATGGGAAACATTCCTGACTTCTGCCTTGTATAAACGAACAGGACTGGAGAAGTCACCAGGTAAATAACTTGCCACAGAATTCCATGTCTGACCTGGTGTAATTGTAATATGTACATGGCTATGTTAGTTACATTCTGGTCGATGATAAACCCCAGGATGTTTACAGTGACTATGGAGGACCTCAAGCAGTGGGCAATGTTAATGGAGTTAATGAGCAGACATCAGGTAATGATCAGCAAGTGGCTTTCCAGTGGTCTGTCTTAATTGACTGTTTACTGCCAAGTGAGCTGACATGAAATTTTTATAGTTAGTGAGATTAAAAACCATCTGTGACAAGACTAGTGCAAGACCAGAGGCGCAACAAAGTGTAAACCCCAGTAATAGAGATAATATACCGAGTAGCTGTAGCATTTTTCACCAAACCCCACAGGCAGATGTGGTAAACTTTTAACTGATTTATAACTGCAGACAGATCTGAGGATGCACTGGGGGACTTGGAGAATGCACAGACATTAAAGGGTCTCTGCACAGACAGATTAGTGAGATGTTGATCTTTATCAGTGACTTGTGGAAAAAACATAACCTCTCTGGATTTGTTCCATGATGTAGTCTTGGTCAAGTGATAACAGAACAAACTCTAAACTATTGAATTCACAACAGCTTTAGCTCAAGGGCCTTGGGTCACTTCATGATCTGATGCAACTACTGGTGGTTGACCTCAGTATTTCATGTAACTGAGTTGTTGATAAATAGCTACTCACCACTAACACACTCAAAATTGAAAAGTACTTTGATGCAGTGCGTAGATTTGAGGTTTATGCAGGAGATGAGTCTCCAGAAATAAGCACAACTGAAAAACTGAAACATATAGATGGCACATACTTCTACATCTACTTCTCATATTACTTCAAGCTCGTCATCACATTATATACAAACCAGCATATTTTTAAAACTTAACTGAATAGAACATTCAACATTGTTCTCCAAAAACAAATTGATCACTAATTTTATGTTTGCAGGTAAATCCAATTTAAACAAAAAAAGGCGAAACCCGCTTGTACTTTGCCATATTGTATTTATGTAGAAAAAACTACTAATCCATTGATGTAAAAATACCTTCAAGAAATAACACACATCAACATTTGCTTCCTGGCTTTCATTTTGGAGAAGTTGAATGGGGGAAGAATGATGGATAGATATAATACACTCGATGATAACTGTATATGAACAGAGCTTAAGTACATACTTTTAGTGAGAGATTTATTCCATAAGACTGTAAGAAGCAGGAGCAAGAATAGACCATTCAGCCTCTTGAGCCTGATCGACCATTCAATAGGATCATGTCTGATCTGATTCTCCTTACAGCCTTCTTCCTGCCATTTCCTCTTAACCTTGATTCCCCTACTGATCAAGAATTTATCCATCTCAGCCTTAACTATACACAAGGACTCTTATCCCACAGCTCTCTGGCGAGAAGTTCCAAAGGCTCTCAACCCTCTGAAAGAAGAAATTTATCCTCATCTTGGCCTTAAATCAGCACCCCTTAATTTTGAGACTACACCTTCTGGCTAGAAACTCTCCCATGTTCCCATGAGGGGAAACATTCTCTTAGCATTTACCTTGTCAAGCCTCCTAATAATTCTATCTGTTCCAATGTGATCCACTCTTATTCTTTTAAACTCCTGTGAACAGAGTCCCAACCTGTTTAGCCTGTACCCATAAGCTAATTCTGGTTAACAACTCTCCATAACACTCACCCCACATTGATTACTAGATCCCTATATTGAAACAACCAGGTCACATACAATTTAACTCCGGATTAACATATCATCATGTTTCCAAATTCTATTCATTATAAATGATAACAAATTGCCTTCTATCTTTTAAATAAATCAATTCATATAGTGTAAAACTATCAGCCAATGCCTACAATGTTACAATAAATGATCTCCCTTGTGTTGTTTTCTTTTGCACATTGATGTCCCAATCATCCTTTTACTGGTAGATTGTCCCACAGTCTCTTAGAACTTGTTCCTTTCTTTGTAAACAGAGAGTTGACTGTTGCTAGCCCTATGTTTCAATTTGGAGATTGCTACACTTTCAACACCTGAACTATTGATTCACCATTTTTTTTAATACACACATTTTGTTAAGTGTACATTATCCCACCAACTTATTATCATGTAGCTTTTAATAGGTATTGCTATTGAAGCTCTTTTTAGAATTCCTTGCAACAGTTTCACTAAGAGAAACACAATGTTCAAAGCCTCAACGAGATGATGCTGAAGTGTTTTTCACTACTCTCCTGATCTGTTTAGTTTCCTGAGCTAAAGGGTAACATTCACCTCCCTTTCCCAAAAGAAAAAAACTCTCCAGCATTCAAGAACCCATCTCAGAAATTTGCATAAGGAGCATTACTAAAAGCAAGTTTTGGGTTCCTCTATCTCCTATTGATGGAAACTTCCAAAGGTCATAGTATCTTCCACCTGGGGATTTTTCATAGTTGTACTTAACTTTTAATACTTCAAAATCAGCAACTGGCTTGGTTTGGTTGCCCCGCCAATACAGCTGTTCGATCCTGACTTGGAAATATATCGCCATTCCCTCACTGTTGCTGGGTCAAAATCCTGGAATTCCCTCCCTAATGGCATTGTGTGTCAATGGGCTGCAGCTGTTCAAGAAGGCAGCTCAACGCCACCTTCTGAAAGGTAGCCAGCAACACCTACATTGCACAAAATGAATTTAAAAAAAACCATGCAATTTTTAAATTTCAGTTTTCAAAGATGCTTTTCTCTTGTGAGGCTCTACTTTGACTAATAGAAATAGAATTAACATTTTATGAAGAAGATCCTGATGCAAAATGACACTTGATCCTGCCTTGATTTCCAATCCAATATACTTAAAAACCTCAGAAGCCTGATGCCCACTTTAGAATTCTGCTTTAAGCCTAAATAATGACAATGGTTTCGAATTCACTGCTCTCACCTGTGACAATATGATGGCTGTGTTTTTTTGAAGAGGTGTTTTAAACTAGAGGTAATGAGTTGTCTTTTTGTGGCCAATAAAGTGAACAGCTTGTGAGACCCTGGGTTTTGTTTGTCAAGTTAGTACAATAGAAACAGTATGAATGGGCAGATTTAGGCTCCCTTAGAGCCAGGGTTTCAGTTTAGCTTTCTGTTGTTGGGGGTCTTGAAATTAGCTGTGGAAGCTGTTATGCACCTCTCTTAGCCACAACAAAAAGCTGGAATTCTTGCTCTTTCTGCCAGAGTTTTCACTTGGTGTTCTTTCTATTTGGTTCTTTGAGGAAGCCACGAGACAGATTGACAAGGGTCGAGCAGTGGATGTGGTGTACATGGACTTCTGCAAGGCATTTGATAAGGGCCCCCACGGCAGGCTCATTCATAAAGTCAGGAGGTATGGGATACAGGGTGATTTGGCTGTCTGGATTCAGAATTGGTTGGCTGACAGGAGGCAGAGAGTGGTTGTAGATGGTAAGTACTCTGCCTGGAGGTCAGTGCTAAGTGGTGTCCCGCAGGGATCTGTTCTTGGGCGTCTGCTCTTTGTAGTTTTTATAAATGACTTGGATGGGGAGGTTGAGGGGTGGGTTAGTATGTTTGCTGATGACACAAAGTTTGGATGTGCCGTTGATAGTACTGAGGGCTATTGCGGGCTTCAGCGAGACATTGACAGAATGCAGAGCTGGGCTGAGAAATGGCAAATGGAGTTCAACCTGGATAAATGCGAAGTGATGCATTTTGGAAGGTCGAACTTAAATGCTGAATATAGGATTAAAGGCAGGATTCTCAGCAGTGTGGAGGAACAGTGGGATCTTGGTGTTCAAGTGCATAGTTCCCTCAAAGTTGCCACCCAGGTGGATAAGGTTGTTAAGAAAGCACATGGTGTTTTGGCTTTCATTAACAGGGGGATCGAATTTAAGAGCCGTGAAGTTATGCTGCAGCTCTACAAAACCCTGGTGAGACCACACTTGGAATATTGTGTCTAGTTCTGGACACAATTATAAGAAAGATGTGGAGGCTTTGGAGAGGGTGCAAAGGAGGTTTACCAGGATGCTGCCTGGACTGGAGGGCTTGAATTACGAGGAGAGGGTGACTGAGCTCGGACTTTTCTCTCTGGAGAGAAGGAGGAAGAGAGGTCGCCTGATCGAGGTGTACAAGGTAATGAGAGGCATGGATAGAGTCGATATCCAGAGACTTTTCCCCAGGGCAGGATTGACTGCCATGAGGGATCATGGTTTTAAGGTGTTAGGAGGAAGGTATAGAGGAGACGTCAGAGGGAGGTTCTTCACCCAGAGAGTTGTGAGCGCGTGGAATAGTTTACCAGTGGTAGTCGTGGAAGCAGAGTCATTAGTGACATTTAAGCGATTGCTGGACATGCACATGGACAGCAGTGAAATGAGGGGAATGTAGGTTAGGTTATTTTATTTTTGGATTAGGATTATTCCACGGCACAACATTGTGGGCCGAAGGGCCTGTACTGTGCTGTACTTTTCTATGTTCTATGTTCTAAACTCTGCATGTGAGACAATCTATTTTACAGAACTTGCCTTTGCCAAGGGTGCGTTTGTGGAATGTTACTATATTGGAACAATTACTGTTTAATAGTTAAACAATCTCTTATTCTATTAGGTTTTCCAATATTGTTAAAGTTATATAAATTCTTCTTTGTTTTGTTTGTATTTTAACCAGATGTGAGAATAAAGTGTGTTTTGCCTAAATCCGAATAGCATGACCGATAGAGTTATGATAGAACACAGCACCTTAGGCTTGCCTAAGATAAAAGTTAGGGTCTAGGCTACCTCTTTGATAAATTTGAAAGGGGTTTGACCTGGTCATTAATGCACCCCAAAAAAAGGTCATCTACATGCATCATAAAGATCATTGATTGTTGTCCCTTATAATGTTAGTAAGATATGACAGGGTCTGCTTTTAACTGAAGGTAGTCCAACTTTTATAATACCATCTTTACTGAGAAGTACCAGACAGTCGATACGTCACTTAGGAAATATGCAATTTATTTGGTTTCCAGTCTCCACTGCATTTGGTGTCTCTTTTGAAGAATAAAGAAACACTTGGCTATTGAGTTGATCTCCCTTCAGAAATGTAGTTTTGGTATCAGTTGATCTACACTCCCAAATATTTGGTGTTTTTGTAAAAAAAAATCAAGAATATTTTCAAAATTGTTTTTCCTGTCAATGATGAATCTACATTTGTGGCACAGTGTCTCAGTGGTTAGCACCGCTGCCTCGCAGTGCTGGGAGCCAGGTTCAATTCCAGCCTTGAGTGACTGACTGTGTGGAGCTTGCACATTCTCACTGTGTTTGCATGGGCTTCCTCTGGGTGCTCCAGTTTCCTCCCACAGTCCAGAAGTATGCAGGTTATGTGTATTGGCCATGCAAACTGCGAGGTTACATGGGTAGGGTAAGAGGGATGCATCTGGTTGTGATGTTATTTGGAGGGTTGGTGTATAATTTCTGGGCTGAATGTCCAGCTTCCACACTGTAGAGATTCAATGATTCTACTTTTATATCTTGATTTACCAGTTTTTTTCCTTCAAAACCGAATGCCGTTAGCCTTGCTTTTTTCTTGTAAGCCCCATAGGAGTCATCTTTTCTATGCGTTTTCATCTTTGCAATAGGGACTGTTTTCCCCTATCTGACACCTCTGTGTACGTGACAAATTCTCTCCACTTTTGCAGTTTTTGTTGTATGACATCTTTGATTAACTTGACTTCTAGTTTATTCATGGCCACTACGCCATCCCAATCATGAGGGCTTCTCCTCTTGGTGGTATCCCTGGTTCGTACTACATTTTTTCTCATTGCTCAATGGTGCTCTCTATTTTGCTTTCTATCTGTTTTTAGACTGCTTCTATTTGAGATCTCCCTCATATTAATAGATTAGATTCCCTACAGTGTGGAAACAGGCCCTTCGGCCCAACAAGTCCACACCGTCCCTTGAAGCATCCCACCCATCCCCATTCGCCTATAACCCACACACCCCCGAACACTACAGGCAATTTAGCATGGCTGATCCACCTAGCCTGCACATCTTTGGACTGTGGGAGGAAACCGGAGCACCCGGAGAAAACCCACGCAGACACGGGGAGAATGTGCAAACTCCACACAGACAGTCGCCGAGGGTGGGATTTGAACCCGGGTCCCTGGCGCTGTGAGGCTGCAGTGCTAACCACTGTGCCGCCCCATAGGGTTACTTTTAATGGTTTACGATCAATTTGTAGTGGTACATTCACTCCTAGGCTCACTGTTTGATATTACACTGTAACTGCTTGTTGTCCATCTTTGCAGTTCATTTTATCACACCTCATGCTCCTTATTCAGTCTTAAATTTTCCAGTGACTTTCCTTGCTATTCCTGATAATGGGCACTTTTCCCTTTTGACCAATAATTATGAGGAGATGTTTGACATTGGTCACTTTTGGCACTTGTACTTTAGGACCAATGGCCTCATTTAGAGCATCAGAACTGATCTGTCCATCATCAGACAACTGTGGCACTTTGATCATAATAACCGTGTAATATTTGAGAGATATGGAAGGTGCCTAGCTCCTAATTATTTTCTGTAACTTCTTCAGAATTTGCAAGTTTGTAATCCAAATCAAATGACTTTGGGAGTGTATCCAAACAGTCTGGTTTCCATGCGTGGAATTATTATTTTTCCATCTTTACCAACAATCTGTCCTAACTTCTGAATTCTTTAAGCCCCTCTTTCTTATGATAAACCCTATCTTCCTGACAGAAGCTGGTTTCTGACAGCTTTATCTTGTATCTTAATGTTTACCAAATTCTTTGAGACTTTGGCTTTAATGAAAGCCTTTCTGCCTGCATGTAGTCAAAAATGTAAAGCTAACTATAGTCCCTTGCCAAACTGGGGTTGCTGAACATTTATTACCGAAAGGATTTTAGGCTTCTTATTAAACATCTGCAACGAATTCATAGCTTGTTGACGCCGCACTAGAATAAATGAATCTTTACAGATTGACTATCTGTAAAAGTTTTATGAACCATTTCTTCTAATGCTGCATGGTTGATTTCACCAACCGATTACTAAAAGGACTTCCTCCTGCCATGTTCACGCCGTTATGTTCATAGTCTCACACACTCAGTTCTAAATTCAATGTTAGCCAATCCACTATCGGTGATAAATTTTATCAGAGGTCTAAACCTGGCTCCTATCTACTTTCTGTTGCCTGATCCACCGTGATTTTCTTATCTTTATCACATTTTATTGTTCATTGACAAAATCTGGTTGTTGAATTTACAAAATGCAAAACTAAAAATGTACTTTTCTAGATGGCACAAGCTTAAGGTGAGAGGGGAAAGATTTAAGAGGGACCTAAGGGGCAAATTTTTCATGCAGATACTTGTGTGTGTTTGGAGTGAACTTCCAGGGGAGGAAGTGGAGGCTGGTACAATTACAATATTTAAAAGGCATCTGGAAGGGTGCATGAATAGGGACAGTATAGAGGGATATGGGCCAAATGCTGGCAACTGGGACTGGATCAGTTCAGGTTATCTGGTTGGCATAGACAAGTTGGACTGAAGGGTCTGTTTCTGTGCTGTACAGCTCTGACTCTGGGACTTTTCCTTACCTCATGCCTTTAAATCCAAACCCAGTACTTTGTGCTTAGCAAGAAATTTCAACAGTCTTACTATGCACATCGACAGTGTCCTTCAATATTTCTTACAAGCTCATGTCCATCACCTCTCTTCTGTGAATTTATTATCCTTGCACCCCTTATTAATGCATTCTTCACTGTATTTTCTTTATCTTTTAATGGACAGAGAGGCAAATTTCTTTAGTGGAGAGGTTATGTTCAATGAAGTGAATACATTGATGTCAAGATTGTGCAAATTACAACCTCACAGATTTTCCAAAGACAATAGGTTGAAATAACTTATCCAGTTCATCTGTTCTTTTCTAATCAATGGTTTACAAGGGTATTTCACTGGATACTGCATCCATGCTAATAAAATGATTGATTCCAGCTGTTTTATTAGGAACGGCTAATTTTTTTTGAAGATTTTGATATGTTATTGTCCACAAGTCTGAAATTGTTTGCAATCTCCAAATTCCTTACCTTTGTCCTCGTACATATTTCTAAAAGGTCTAGAAAGCCAGTGTCTTCTATACCCTGTAGATATGCATTCACTGTCTAACCCTGCAAACAATACAGCCAGTACTGAGTTGAAACTTCTTATGACAAATACAATTCCTTGTTTTTGATCTGTATCTCCATCTTCTTCTTCCAAACCCTTCATTCATGTTCAGTTTTGAACATGTTTTTACACCATCTGGGATGGCTTGTGGAATAATAGTCCTTTGAATCACATTTAAAATATCAGTTGCTACACTGAACATTTCTGAAGTTCATTCTTTTATTATAAATCCCAAATTCTCTTCCTTTTTCAAAATTATCAAATGCATTTCTGTTCTCATTTTAGATATATATTTTCCTTCGTACTCTTGTCTGTGGTTTGCATGTAGACGATCTCAACAATTTGTTAACACTGTGTTTTCCATTTTCTATTGAATTGCTGTTTGCTTCTCTGTGCAACAAATGGTGTTGGAAAGGAATGCTTTTCTACAATTTTTTTAGTGCTTCTGATGTTTTTCCTTGCAGGGTATATCTATCTAAAAATTTAACACTCATTAAAACTGAGAGTCTGCCCATCCTTGCTGCTTGTGTACAATCTAATAATTTTAAGTCAGAACAGATTGGGGAATTTCCAAATGGAGTTTCTGCTGTTTTGCAGCCTTCTGAATTCCATTACATACTCTTCTGTGGTACCATTCTGAGGCTTTCAGTCTTCACAGATGGCAGTTAGCTCAGTAGACTGGATAGCTGAATTGTGATGCAGAATAATGCCAACATTCTGGGTTCAGTTCTCACACTGGCTGAAGCAACCATAAAAGACTGTCCTTCTCAAGCTTTCCCCTTGCCTGTACTGTGGTGACCCTCAGGTTAAGCCATGCCTATCTAATGAAATGCCAGCCTATGATCTGGTAAGACTGTGGCAACTTTACCTTTACCACAGTCCTTTGAAATTGATCAAATCCAATGATGACTCATTAATGAATAATCTTTTTGGTAATTTTTTTTCCATGAAAGTCAACAAACTGTCCAAACCTTTGAAATCATTGTCTTTTTAAAAAATTCTGCATATGTATGGTCATGAAAAAATTAAGGCCGTGCCTTGTTTCCTCATTGTTAATGAATTAACCCAGGTCCACATTGTAACTTCATTCTTTCAATAGTCATATGGCAACTTGACATTACAATCAGCCTCTGCTACCAAAGTTAGACACTATAAGAATGATCGTATTTAAACAGGCCAGGTCCACACTTGCGACAAGCGCTTAATTTCAGTTAACCACACTCCATTAACGTAGCAACTACTGATTACTTGACATCCATATTCACACACCCAATTCACACTAATTTAACCTGTAAGTAATATATCAATTGTCTGTTCATTAGGCCTCAGGCATTGCTTGAGACCATATTAGATGACAGCAGTAGATAGATGGGCATGTGGACTTATCAATACAACCATCTGATGGCTACCTATACCAGTGGGAGAACTGATATGTTGTACAATTCAGTGGCTTGAATGAGTATAGATTTTGTTGGTAAAGGAACGTTTATATTTCAACCATCTGGTGAAGCAATGGAGCACCTCCTTGTAACTTACTTTGGAGCATGTTCTCAAAATTATGTCAATCAGCTTCAAAAGTAACCAGTTTCAGATATCACACAACTAATTCCATGGCTGCAGCAGTGGATTGGATCTTTGTGGAGGCTATGAACCATTGTTATCTTAGTTTCCTGTGCTTGTTTTACTGCTGCTCCACAAACTCATTGCTTTTCCCTCTATCCATAGCAGCATTATTTAAACATACTACAAGTAAAACCTCTGTATTAGTCCAGGTGGTTTATATGAAAACCATTAACTCAGACTTCATATTTTGATGTTGTAAACTTTAGAATCCATTAAACAGAGGGCAGCAATGATGATCACTGTACTCGTCATCTAATGTGACAACTTGACAATCCTTCAAATCTTTGTACATTAGGTTTGAGCTATCCTGAGGTCATAAGTGACCCAATATGAATACATTCTATTCTGCTTCTACATGTCAGGATGCTCATTGTACCTGCTGTGATGCTCTAAGAGATACAATCTGAAGAAGGGTCTAGACCCGAAACGTTAGCTTTCCTGCTCCTCTGATGCTGCTTGGCCTGCTGTGTTCATCCAGCTCCATACCTTGTTATACCAGATTCTCCAGCATCTGCAGTTCCTGCTATCTCTGACACAATATGATGATTGATTCTTTGAAGAAGCATTCAGAAAATTTAAAGGAGGTTAAAAAATAAGATTTCCTTTCTCAATAAAGTCTTGTTAAATGACAATCCTGATTAATTCATGCAGTAATATACAGACTTTGGAACAAAATATCAATTGACATTAGACTTGTTGTTATTAAATGAGCAAAATACAGCATTTTTAAACTTCACTTCAGAAGTTGAAGAGTTAACAAGTACAGTTATATTTGGGTTGGTTAATGTGAATTATATGAAATTAATTGGAGCCAAATAATAGGTTTCATACTCTGCATTAGGGTTTTAAGTATGCTGTTAAATAGAATACTGACATTAAACTACTGGTATTTTTAAACACATCAGTAAAGGTCAATTATGAAGGAAATCACAAGGAAATAAATTTAGCAAGAATACTAACATTATTATTTCTGGGCCTTCATTGTGAGTGGTTATTGTTGATTCTGAGCTTCAGTCTGTATACTCAATATTAGTATTCAGTGTACACTATAGCTTATTTTTTCAGCAGCGTTTCATTAGCACAGCAAGCCCTAATAACAATTGGTTCTCACAAAATTCATTGAACAGATTATTTTACTTTGCAAACCATTCAATCAACTGAATATTAAACCTAATTTCCTGCTGCTTCCAGTTAATTGAGATCATATAATTCAGTCCGAGCTTACTGTCCTTTTCAATCCTGAAATGAATTGGAAACGGTATTTGGCATTAGAACTATAACAAGTTCAAATTTTGATGACATTGTAGTGCGATGGAAGAAGCTTCCTGCAGCTTCGCCTGTATTTCCTGAGATAAGCTTGCCTAATTTAAAATTAATGAAAAGATTTGATAGGGGCACGGACATTTAATTTCGTCATCGGGTTTAAAATGGTAGCTTTGTTTTTCACAAAGAGTGTCAATACCGTAATGCGTTTAGCTGTACTGAATGCTGCAACAGTCTGCCAAATTCAACAAACAGGAATCAAGCTTGATGGGGCAATCCTTCCTCAGCCACTTGTCTCTTCTTCCCAACAGAGATTACATTATAAGGCCCAGTAAAAATTGTCCTTTACAGGATATCAGAGTATCAACTGAGATTGGCACTGAAATGCCTGTTTGTTTACAGGGTGAATTCAACAGTGTAGGACACAACTGGTGAGCAACCCTTTTACATGACCTTCAATTTAATTTCAGAGAGGAAAATATGCAACAATTGTAATATTTTACGATCATTTTTAAACTGCCTCAAAAGATAAACAAGCGAGAAAGTGAGTCTTACAATAATGCAGCACCTCTCATTTCCTCAGGATGTCTTAAAATGCCTGACAGCAATTTGAAGTGTAGCCACTGTAGGAAACGTGGCAGGCAATTAGTGCACAGCAAATTCTCAGTGTAATAATGTAATCATGATCATGTGTTATGTCTCACAGCTAGTATGCAAGCGAACTTTAAGGCACTTCCTCATAATATTATCAGTGTATCACAACTTGTGATCTGAGATAAGAAAGGCCTCCATCTTAACTGGGGCCACTTGAAGCATAGTAAATTGAAAGAAGTGTGCTACTGTTTGTATTACATAGCTTAGTATTAGCCCAGATACTGAAGTCCTTGTGACTGTGTTATATGTGCATAGCAGGGATTGTAATAAATACCTGTTGAAACAGTTCTACATAACCCATGCCTTGTTCTTATGATTGAGGAGCTCACGTAAGTGTTGCCTCACCAAATAAAAATACCCTGTGGAACGCAAATGCCCACATCACAGTGACAGATCAGACCGGATAATTTGTTTTCTTTTAGTGGTTTTGTACAAAACGATGTAAACCCGTCAGGCTCTCTGTATGTCATAATATTTGAAAAGTAGTTAAGGAAAAGTTCAAAGAACAAAGAACAAAGAAACCTACAGCACAGAAACAGGCCCTTCCGCCCTCCAAGCCTGCGCCGATCAAGATCCTCTGTCAAACCTGTCATCTATTTTCTAACGGTCTGTGTCCATTTGCTCCCTGCCCATCCATGTACCTGTCCAAATATATCTTAAAAGACGCTAACGTGTCTGCGTCTACCACCTCCGCTGGCAACACGTTCCAGGCACCCACCACCCTCTGTGTAAAGAACTTTCCACGCATATCTCCCTTAAACTTTCCTCCTCTCACTTTGAAATCATGACCCCTAGTAATTGAGTCCCCCACTCTGGGAAAAAGCTTTTTGCTATCCGCCCTGTCTATACCCCTCATGATTTTGTAGACCTCAATCAGGTCCCCCCTCAATCTCCGTCTTTCTAATGAAAATAATCCCAATCTCCTCAACCTCTCTTCATAGTAGCACCCTTCATACCAGGCAACATCCTGGTGGACTGCCTCTGCACCCTCTCCAGAGCATCCACATCCTTTTGGTAATGTGGCGACCAGAACTGCACACAGTACTCCAAATGTGGCTGAACCAAGGTCCTATACAACTGCAACATGACCTGCCAACTCTTGTACTCAATACCCTGCCCAGTGAAGGAAAGCATGATATATGCCTTTTTTGGCCACCCTATTGACCTGTGTTGCCTGGTTATTTTTCCTATCTGTGTTCATTTCGTTGATCTGAGCCAAGCTTTCAAAGGAAGTTTGATTGATCCCTCAGTGCTTATGGAGTAATGTGGAGAATATCAGCTATCATTCCATCTCCTGATCATTATGTGGTGGTTTTGTCAATGCAGGGAATGTGTATCTGGGAATACAGAGTGTGGACTGAATTTGCCTTGATTATGACTGCTCTTTAATGGAATGGTCTCTCCTGCCCAGTTTTAGTAGGCCAACAGAGCCTGGGGGAAGCTATTCCAGCAAGGAATCAACAACCTCAGAGAATGAGGGGTAACAACTAAGCAGGAGTCAAGAAATAAATTGCAATAACCTGGAACTGACTTGTTGGAAAAGTCTAAAAGACCACAGATCATCCTTCATAAATATAAAGTAAACCCCAAGAGTAAATTACGGATCTTTCCCTTCATTGTTTTTTTGAGGTACTTAAAAGGAGAAATATCATTGTTGCCGAGTGAAACATGTTTCCATTTTGAGCTTCCAGAGTCAGAATTAACCACAATGACAATATCGAAACAATAAAAATGCTTCATCATCTTCCAGTTAATTTTTAAGAACATAATTAAAGGATTTTGACATGAGAACTTATTTGTTGATTGAGACCACAGTCTTACAGTGTTCCAAAGATGATTCAAAATCCCAAGTCTCAAAGGAACATCAATGCTAACTTTTCATTTCCCACAGCTGTTATTGATGTGACAATGAGATTGTAAATTCATTCTAAATTTTATTTAGTTAATTTTTGCCTCCCTCAGAAGATTGCTTCGCTGGTTGATGGGGAGAAGCATATAGGAGGCATGGTGTGCATAAGTTGTGCCTTGGCCCAACCGAATAAGCACACCTGATCAACTGGCCTTTGCTTGTCCTTCATTTTCATTTGTTGTTAACATGTTCTCCTTCATTAAACTGCACTTCATGGATCATAACAGTTTTGAATGCCAAATTCAACTCCTCAATATACATTTAGTTAAGGAACAGCTTTCACTCACAACGTAATTTTTACTTAAAATTCCTCACAGTCAAAGGTAAAAATGTTTCTGATTGCATATTAAGGTAGACATGATAATGAGCCTTACATTACACATAAACTTTGAAGAAGTGGGGAAGGTTTAAACATTGATGTTAATGTCTATGGTTCCAATTTTGAACAACACCAGTAGAAATTAATTTAATTTACAATTTTAAAGACAATAAATCTGCCCGTACATGTCACACAGTAGTGTTAGTAAATTTTGCAGTGGTAGCAATGCTAGCAACAAAAATCTGTTAATGAATTCCATTCCTTTAAAAATTCAGCCTGCTACTTGACTTCAGTGATCCATATTGCTTTAATGAATTAACTGCACTGGACTAATCTGTATTAGCCTTGTTCAGATTATCTGTGGAATTCCTAAATTTTACCTTCAGGTCTGTCAGTTTTTCATTTTAATAATATTGTTCGATGCAGTTAATTTTCAAGTACCCTGCAGATGATTTGTTAGCCACAAACCTTTGAATAGATGCATCACCTATGATTTGCTAACTTCTGATGTGGGCATTGCTAATGAAAATAAATTGTCAATTTGTAAAGTGGCTGATGCAGAGTTTCAATTTCAAATGAACAGTTTCTTTGTGAAAATAAGATATACAGCACAACTCTGAAACATTCTTGCTAGAACATTTATCATTGTGACTTTATTCCTTACACAAGGTTTCTTGGACTTTAGGCTTCACACATTATTTATTTCATGGCCTTAGTACTCTATATATGCAATGCAAGTTTGAATTTTCTGATGGGCAATATTTCCAAATTTATTCATCTTTTCCAAACATTCTGAGATAAATTTTGTAAATAGTACTGTACTAAATATAATAATCTCACCAAACCTGATAGGGTAATTAGTTTTGTTTTTCATTTTAAAGTATTTCTTATTTTGCATCTATTTTCTCAAAAACAGTCACTTCAGTAATTCATTTCATTTTCTTATAACTCTACATATTTTACTAATATTTCACAGTTTTGCAATGGACCTTAATACATTCCTACATAAATTCCCTGTAACTAGATTATTAGGAGCATCTTCATTGTCATTTCATTTGTCTCACCAATTTTTCTCCTCTCAGCATTTTCTTTAATTGTCTTCTGTTGCTTACAAATGTATAGCTGCAGGGTTCCAAATCACTGTGGATCATAATTAATAATTATCAAAGATCAGTTTATAAACCACAGAAGATGTAGGCAAGAATATTTTCCAGTTTGTTGTGTGTAACAAAATTGTACTTTTATAGAGAAACAGCTTACAATTTCACAAAACACACACACACACACGCACGCACGCACACACACACACACACACACACACACACACACACACGCATGCACACACACAAAATGTTGTTTTAAATAAACTTGAAGTAGTTGATCATGAAAATTGTCATGTCTATTGACTTCATATGTCAAATAGCTTCCATTTTTGACTTTCCATTTTCAATCTCATTTTTCATGAGTCCACTATCTGCAGAGATTTTTTTTTATTCATTTATGTGTTGTAGGCATTGCTGGCAACAGTAGCATTTATTGCCTACCCCAATGTGAGTTACTAGTCAATCACATTGCTGTGGGTCTCGAGTTACATATGGGCCAGATGAGGTAAGGGTGACAGTTTCCTTTCCTAAAGGACAATAGTGAACCATACAGGTTTTTCCTACAATCGACAATGTTTCATGATCTTCACTAGACTCCTAATTCCAGACTTTTTTTTGACTGAGTTCAAATTCCACCATCGGCCATGGCTGGATTTTAACCTACATCCCCAGAACATTGCCTGGGCCTCTGGATTAATAGTCTAGTGATAATACCACTCGACCATAGCTTCTGCAAGATTAATTGTTAGCCCTCTACAAATTAAATAGTCAGTTTTAGCACCTACAGCAGATCGGAAATGAAAGCTGGTTAACAGAAACAGAACTCCAGGAACCGGTTCTGTTCCCAGTGAAACTTGCTCATGCTGTCTTGTAGACAGATCAGGTTGAATTTTTGGTCCTTGCCGAATTCACACTGAAGATAGACAGGTCCGATAAATTCAAAAGCCAGCAAACACACTCATATTCCAAATAATCCGTGATATCAATCAAAGCACAATTTGGACCAGAAAAGGCTGCCATGCCCACCAGGTTATATTAAGAGCTTTTTTATCCAGGGATTGAGCAGTTTTCTGATGCAGTTGCAGCAGATTATCCACCTGAGTTGGCAGTCCAGCAGCAGGTTGAGGTGCAACACTCCAAAAAGATCTACAGGCTCTCCCTTGCCTGGGGTGAGGTGCAGTCAAAGGCCATCCACTTGAGAAGCTTCCCCAAAGTCAACACCTCCAACCAAAAGGAGGGTCCAAAAATGGCCTTTCAGGATCTAGCCTTTGATCTTAACTCGAAGAACAAGTGTTTTGCTGTGGCAGTTATTTGGAAGATGACCTTGATTTTCCAGGTCCAAAATGACAACACCTTTTTTTCCCGTTGCTTCAGATAGGAGTTGACAGTCACCTAAACAAGCACACTGACAGGTGACAGTTGCATACTGAAACTCAAAGACTGAAATTGGACTGATTGGGTTTTGCCTTGATGGTGGTTTATGTTGAATCATTTCCCATCTGCTCTACAAATTAGCTAAAAGTCTGAATAAACTGAGGGAGTTTAACTGCAGCATTTAAGTGAGAAAGAGTGAGTGGAACTATTGGTGCCATGACACAGCCTTTTTTGATCCCAGTTTTTGCTGAGTTAGCATCTACAATAGTTCCACTGGTGTGGACTGTAATTTGTATGCCATCATGAAGTGGAAGGTAAATGGTGAGACATTTCTGATGGCAGACAAACTTGAGGATGGTATGCCCTTGCAGTTGACAGAAACAAAAGTTTTTATGAATTCAAAAGAATGTTTGAATACTTTTACAGTACAATATAGGGACTATTCATTGCAGCTAAAACAAAACATTTCTCCAATAATTTATTTCCCAACTCTTAAGTGATCATTATGGATCATTTTATGGATGTATGTTGTTCTTCATACAGGAAGGGGGAATCAGCATTTGTTGTCATGCCCTAATTGTCCGAGGAGGTGAGTTACTGCTTCAGTGTTCTGAACCTCTGGTTAGCTTTAGTAGCCTTGGTATTTATATGGAAATTGCAGTGCAGTTTCTGCTCAATGGGAATGCCCAGGGTAAATGCTTTTAATGCCATTGATTAGATTTCTTTTGTTGGAGACGGTTACGCCTGATGATGGAATGGTAGAAAGTTCACTTCCAATTTTTCAGCCCAAGTCTGGATACTGTCCAGGACATGTTGTGTTGGGACAAGGACTGCTTTGGTATCTGAGGAGTTGCAAATGATGCTGAACGTTGTGTTATCATGAGCGAACATCCCCACTTGTGACCTTATGATGGAAAGAAGATGGTTGAGCCTTGGATACGACCCAAGAACTCCTTCAGAGATGTCCTGGAGCTGAGATGACTGATTCCAAGAATGACTTTAGTGCCAGATATGACATCAACCAGTGGTGAATTATCTCCGATTTGCATTGTCTCAGGTTTTCTGGGACCCCTTGAAGCCACACTTGGTTAAATGGTAAAAACTGAAAGAACTGTGGATGCTGTAAATCAAAAGCAAAAACAGAAGTTATTGGAAAAGCTCAGCAGGTCTGGCAGCATCAATAAAAACAAACAGAGTTAATGTTTTAGGTCTGGTGACCCTTCCTCAGAATTGATGGTGGCTGGGAAAACGTCAGTTTATATGCAGAAACAAGGGAGGGCGATGGCGTAGGGAACAAACAACAGGATAGGGCCAAAAGAGAGAGAAGACCAGTTAGATAGACAAAGAGATGATAACGAGCTAGTAAGGAGGGTGAATAGTTGTTAATAGGGACTGTTAGTGGATAACAACAGGTGGTGTGCGATGGCAGGCTATGTGATAACAGGGCTTTGTGTGTGGGGTGGGGGACTGGGACATGGGAGAGTTTTGGCCCTAAAATTATTGAACTGAGTATTGAGTCTGGAGGGCTGCAGGGCCCCAGGCAGAAAATGAGGTGCTATTCTTCCAATCAGCATCTCAGGAGCACAAAAGCTGACGTTTCAGGCCTATACCCTTCATCAGGCCCGAAACGTCAGCTTTTGTGCACCTGAGATGCTGATTGGCTTGCTGTGTTTATCCAGCTTCACACTTTGTTATCTTGGATTCTCCAGCATCTGCAGTTCCCATTATCTCTGCTGTTCTTCCAGCTTGTGTTGAGGTTTGCTGGAACGCTGCAGCAATACAGAGACAGGGAACAGGGTAGTGTGTTAAAGTGGCAGGAAACAGGTAGTTCAGGGTCTTTTTTGTGAGCAGAATGCAAATGCTCTGCAAAGCAATTACCCAGATTATGCTTTGTTTCCCCAATGTAGAGGAGACCACATTGTGATCAGCGAATGCAGTATACTATATTCTGGGAGGTGCAGGTGAAGTGTTGCTTCACCTTGATGATACGTTTGGGCCGTTGGATACTCGGGAGTGAGGTGGGAAATGGGCAGGTGTTGCACCTTTGCTGGTCATGGGGGAGGTGCTGTAGGGCTGTGGGGTTTGTTGGGGGTGAAGGAAATGAGGACCAGGGTGGCCTGGAGGGAGTAGTCCCTGTGGAAGTGGGACAGGGGAGAGGGGCGGAGGTGAGAGGAATATGTGTCTGTTGGTGGCATCTTGCTGGAGGTGGTGGGAATGGTGTCTGATGATCGAAGGTTAAATGATCTCTATATATAGTGTGGACTTTATCTCAAGGGTTGTCACTTTCACCTCATCTCTGGATTTCTGCTCTCCTGCCCTTGTCAGAGCCAAACCTGTAATAAGGTCAGGAATTAAGTAGCCCTGGGGAAAACTAATCTGAGAGTCAGTGAACAGCCTATTACTACACAAGTGCTGCTTGACAGCACTGTTGATGATACTTCCCAGCACTTTAATGATGATTGAGCATAGACTAAAGGAGTAACATTGTCTCTCAATTACTTGACAATTCCAGTGTGGAAACTTAGAACATAGAACATAGAACATAGAACAGTACAGCACAGAACAGGCCCTTCAGCCCACAATGTTGTGCCGACCATTGATCCTCATGTATGCGCCCTCAAATTTCTGTGACCATATACATGTCCAGCAGTCTCTTAAATGACCCCAATGACCTTGCTTCCACAACTGCCGCTGGCAACGCATTCCATGCTCTCACAACTCTCTGCGTAAAGAACCTGCCTCTGACATCCCCTCTATACTTTCCACCAACCAGCTTAAAACTATGACCCCTCGTGCAAGCCATTTCTGCCCTGGGAAATAGTCTCTGGCTATCAACTCTATCTATGCCTCTCATTATCTTGTATACCTCAATTAGGTCCCCTCTCCTCCTCCTTTTCTCCAATGAAAAGAGACCGAGCTCAGTCAACCTCTCTTCATAAGATAAGCCCTCCAGTCCAGGCAGCATCCTGGTAAACCTCCTCTGAACCCTCTCCAAAGCATCCACATCTTTCCTATAATAGGGCGCCCAGAACTGGACGCAGTATTCCAAGTGCGGTCTAACCAAAGTTTTATAGAGCTGCAACAAGATCTCACGACTCTTAAACTCAATCCCCCTGTTAATGAAAGCCAAAACACCATATGCTTTCTTAACAACCCTGTCCACTTGGGTGGCCATTTTAAGGGATCTATGTATCTGCACACCAAGATCCCTCTGTTCCTCCACGCTGCCAAGAATCCTATCCTTAATCCTGTACTCAGCTTTCAAATTCGACCTTCCAAAATGCATCACCTCGCATTTATCCAGGTTGAACTCCATCTGCCACCTCTCAGCCCATCTCTGCATCCTGTCAATGTCCCGCTGCAGCCTACAACAGCCCTCTACACTGTCAACGACACCTCCGACCTTTGTGTCGTCTGCAAACTTGCTGACCCATCCTTCAATTCCCTCGTCCAAGTCATTAATAAAAATTACAAACAGTAGAGGCCCAAGGACAGAGCCCTGTGGAACTCCACTCACCACTGACTTCCAGGCAGAATATTTTCCTTCTACTACCACTCGCTGTCTTCTGTTGGCCAGCCAATTCTGTATCCAAGCAGCTAAGTTCCCCTGTATCCCATTCCTCCTGACCTTCTGATTGAGCCTACCATGGGGAACCTTATCAAATGCCCAGCTTTATCCTGTAAGCAAAACACAGGATATATCCAATTCAGCAATTATTGTCCAATCAGCCTGCTTTTGATTATTTGTAAAATGATGAAAGTTGTCATCAACTGTGCTATGAAGCAATGCATACTTAGCAATAATCTGCTCACTGATGCTTAGTTTGGGTTCCACTAAGTCCACTCAGCTTCTGACCTCATTACAACTTTAGTTCAAATATGAACAAAATGGCTGAATTCCAGAGGCGAGGTGAGAGTGATTGGCCTTGACATAAAGTCCACATTTGATTGAGCATCGTATCAAGGAACCCGGTCAAAACTGGAGTCAAAGGGAATCGGGATAACAAAGTGTGAAGCTGGATGAACACAGCAGGTCAAGCAGCGTCTTAGGAGCACAAAAGCTGACATTTTGGGCCTAGACCCTTCAGCAGAGAGGGGGATGGGGAGAGGGTTCTGAAATAAATAGGGAGAGAGGGGGAGGCAGACCGAAGATGGATAGAGGAGAAGATAGGTGGAGAGGTGAGTTTAGGTGGGGAGGTGGTGAGGGTTAGGTCAGTCTAGGGAGGACGGACAGGTCAAGGAGGTAGGATAAGGTTGGTAGGTGGTAAATGGAGGTGTGGCTTGAGGTGGGAGGAGGGGATAGGTAAGAGGAAGAACAGGTTAGGGAGGCGGGGACAAGCTGGGGTGGTTTTGGGATGTAGTGGGGGAGGGGGAGATTTTAAAGCTTGTGAAATCCACATTTATACCATTGGGCCTCATCCCGCCTCCTTGACCTGTCCATCCTCCTCGGACTGACCTATCCCCTCCCCACCTTCCCACCTATAGTCTCCTCTCCACCTATCTTCTCCTCTATCGATCTTCGGTCCGCCTCCCCCTCTCTCCCTATTTATTTCAGAACCCTCTCCCCATCCCCCTCTCTGATGAAGGGTCTAGACCCGAAACGTCAGCTTTTGTGCTCCTGAGATGCTGCTTCGCCTGCTGTGTTCATTCAGATCCACACTTTGCTATCTCGGATTCTCCAGCATCTGCAGTTCCCATTATCATTGGGAATTGGGGTTGGGCGAGGGGAATCATTCTGATCTTCATGTCTTTTATGTTTGCATTAGGTTTTCACTTTTTCTAGACCTGCAGCAATTTTGAAATAACTTATTTTGGGAATAGCTGTCTGTTCCTTTACATGTAGGAAGGTGAGAACTCAGAATTATCTAACATCTAAGTGTTAACTTTGAAAGGATCTATCTGAACTTTAAGTAGTTTGCTGAGAAAATGTGCTTGAGGGCACATAGTTCATTCTGAGGTGAAAAATAATTAATGTTGATTACAATTCATTGCTTATAATCCCAATTGTAGCGTTTGCCATTGTGTAATGAAGTGACCCATAAACTGGTCCTCCTCAGTTTGCCTATGTCCTGAGGGTACGTGAATTGCTCGTCTGGTTCTCAAGAGGCTAGACAGTTCCTTGTGAAAACTAAACATGTCTGAGAGGTAATGCAATGCTACAAATGACTCACGCTGAGTTTGCCTTGATTAATTGTTAATAAAATCTATTTATTTTCTCTGTACTTCTCTGGCTAAAAGAAACAAAGAAGTAGAACAGGAAGTTTTAGCTGGCCTGTGCATATTTTGCTGTACTGCTGTACATATTGGAAGCTATTGGAGGACAATGTGATGTTCATTTCCCACACACAAAAAAACATTTTATTCAGCATGAATGACCCAAGTTTAAAAAGTGCTTTGGACATCTGTGCAACTGTCACAAGTTCTTGATTTATATTATATTGGGAGAGACAGTGAGTTACAGTAAACTAACTAAAACTTTAATTTCCTCAAAGCCTTGCTTCTGTTTGTGTTATTCTTCATATGATTAACTCATTTTTCATGCAAACCTTTTTGTAATTCTGTGTGGTAGGTTCAGTCAGCAAGGCCTGGCGGTACCCGATCTTATTCCCAACATGCGCCTTGTTAGTCAATGGAATTCTTTTTTCTGAAACCAGTTATTTCAGGTGGCAATAAGGATTAAGGGTTATTTTAGTCCAAATGGAATAAGTAGCAGGTTATTGAAATTCATTTTTCTTTTGAGGATGTGATGTATTTTGGAGTTTCTTTGTGTCATAACAATTGGAGTCCATTTCATGAAAATCAGTTCTTGATTCAGTTCTCATTGCCGCCTTTTAAAGGTTTTTTTTAAAGCTGGCTTTGGTACTTAATTCCAGAATGGAACACCGTTCCCATCCAGTGCTGATGTTAAGAGCATTTATGTTACTCAAAATATAAGTAGCTTCAAAGACCAAGCATTCCCTGGTTAGTCTAACTAGTTTGCTGTGGTACAATTGCAAGGAAAAAAGAAATTCCACACTGCCACATTTCTGTGAACTTATGCATTTGCTGCACTTCCAAACAGCTCTTTTCCAAGTAATTGATAAAATTTATAAGGTACATTGTTGTTCAAATTTGAAGTTGGGTAAAGTGTACTACGGATCAATTTCTTTCATATTTCATGCCAAACATTCTCAACTGTATACATTAAAAGGGGTATTGCATTCTTTCATGACCCCTCTCCAACTCTCTCTCTCTCTCTTCGACCATCACCACCCCGCCAAACCACATACATGCATACACACACATGCACAGGTACACTATTGTAGGAAGGTCATAGATCATAAAGTTCCCTATTGAATCTTTGAGCTGGTGTTCCAAGAATTAGTAAATCCCTCACTGTGTAATCTTAAAGTGGGTAATTTTTAACACTTGGTGACACTACTTTGCCTGAAATGTATTGGTCTTTTAGTACAAAGAGAAGAGTATTTTTCACTGAGTTTATAGACATTCAGTAGCGGTTAAATTTCATCTTGATGTGTGCCTGTGATCTTATAATTATAATTGGAGACCAATAACTTTTAGAAAGATTGTGCTTCAAGATTTCAAGTTTCCAGACTTTTACTTTAATTAATAAATTCAGAACACCATTATCTAAATTCTATTCAATAAGCAACTGATACACAAAAGTAGACAAAATATTACTAATTTAACTGTTAAAGTAACATTACATCCATTTTTTCATGGTGATTGTGTTGGCTCTTAACAACTGGCAGGTCTTGAGTCAGGATTTCCTAAAACTGGGAAAGGCCTGTGGATAGATAGTTAAGTGCTTGACAGGCAGTTAATATGCCAAGCCTTTCCCAAAGGAGGCAAGGTGCTGTGACACTTGGCTAGCATTTGCTAAATAATCCTGAATGCATAATGCATTACATTGACAACCAATTTAGAGTTGTAGTGGGGTGCACTTATGTTTAGCTAACTGGAAGCTACACTTACTAATACACAGGGCCCTGTTCTTTAGAGAGAGGAAGAAAAAATATACATACATTACACCGATTTAAAGTCAACGGCCATTTTCAGGTTCATTTTTTAAGGTAATGCTTTATCCAATCTGAGTCACCATGCCTGGCTGAGAACAAAGCCTGCTAGCTAATTATCAGTCATCACTAGTACATTCTCCATAGCAGCACCTTTACTGATAAAAACCCTCCTCCCATAAAGTATAAATACTGTTTTCCCTTTGCATTGATATTTCTTGTGAATTGTCACAGTACTTTTGTGAATAACTTGCACATAATAATGTGATCAATGTTTCATTGTGGAATGTTTCCTCGTAACATTGCATTTAATTGCTTTTTTGTTGGCAGGATGATCTTAACACATGTAGTTATCTAATTTACCAGACAAACATTTCATAGATAAGTCCTAACATAATTTGTAATACAGTCAAGGCTGGGGTTTGATTTATGAGGAGAAAAGACTCCAAAAGGAATGTGCTCCTGAAATACTGCTTGGCCTGCTGTGTTCATCCAGCTCCACACTTTGTTATCTATGAAGTAAAATGCTTGCTTTTTTGGCATTCGGCATACTGAAAAATCTGTCGTGATGCCTAAGGATCTCCAAAACGAACTACTCAGGTATCCACTTTATTCATCCCTGGGATTACATAAGATTTGAACTGATTCCGTTCTGCTAGATAATTTAATTGATTTATATTTAACAGCATGACTTTTATTTCATATCCCACATAGCATATAGAATTTCACATAGGTGGGCACTATTCCGATCCATACACCATGCTCTCCAATTGTAAGGACAAATTCTATGTAGTAGATCTTAGGCAAAGCTGAGCAAAGTGCCCTCTGAGAGCACCTGATGGGGAAATTAGCCCTTATATTTTTGGAACAGTTTAATAATAAGCTTTAAATGAGAACAAAGACGTGAAACCATGACAGGGTAAAAATTGAAGCAAATCAACTCAACTTCAGTGAATTATTTTTATTTTTGCCAGCTTTCCTTGAAAGGAGAAGCACGATTGTATTTGCACAATCAAGGGTATAACTATCCATGTTGGATTATAGGTTTTAACATTTGCAAATTGAACACTGACTACAGAATACAATTGCTACTTACATTTGCAGCAAATTAGGATGTTGAAACTAGTTTGCAAGTGGTCCTTTATTTAATGTCATCATTCAAACTTCTTCCAAAAAGCATTATTTTGAATAATACATAAGATGGACTGGTAAATTTATTTCCACAAAGAAACATCAAGGGGAAGATATTCAGAAATGTATTAGAATATATGTGTCCTAGTTTAACAGCTGATTATTTCAAAAACTGCACACTTAACAACAGAACTCAGTTCCATGCGGGGAATAGATAAATTGTTGTAAAATCATAACAAATCGAATAGCAAGGTCTCACCAAAAAAAATTGCTAAACCAGGTTTCAAATTAACCAAGCAAGTTCTATCTGCAAATGTGTTATTTGCCAATAAAACTCATCAAAAACACAATGATGTGGACAGTATGTGAGAAATGTCTTTCTTTTTTCCATTTCTTCATACTTTAGAATGATCAGATCTTGTGCAGTAAAAAGGCTTTGAAAAATGTTAGCAGCTAGCTCAGGAAAAACTCAGTAATCTTCTTTTTCTTGTCTGACTGTCCTCAGATGAGTGTGATATGGTCTACCATGCTGCCAATGCATTCAACCACATTTTCTGTATTTTTGTTCTACAATGTTGAATTCTAGAGCATATTTGCACCTTCAGCTGGGAAAAAAATGGCTGGTAAATGGGCAGGAATTCATTGGACTCTTCAGGGCTGTTGGCCTTTTGGGTTGAAGAACATCCTGTATCTAATGTTGCTGTCTCGTTCGGTTCTATCATGCAACAATAAGTATTGTCCTCCTGAATGTATGTTTCCATGGTTGTTTCTGCTGGACTTTGCATGTCAGCCTATTGCAAGTGAGTGAAAACATCACTCACTTTGGGCTGTTTGGCCTCACTTTGCTTTTTATGCATCCTGATTGAACCCAGCATGGCAGAAGCAGTTAGCGATTGTGGCTCCATTACCACTTTCCATTCTTCTTATGTCATGAATGTGGCCTCTAGAACGGATGTGTCATACTCGTGTTTCTTATTGATGGTCTTTCTCTTGTGAAAGGTCAGCTGCCATTGGTAGTTGGGTTTAAATTGCTAATCAGAACATGATTCCATCGGTTGAAATTTAACCGTGTTGTTGGAAGGCAAGAATGTTAGCTGGATGATCTTGATGTCAATGATGTCAAGGGTGCTTTGGGTCAGTGTCTGTAATGATGGCAATCTTCCTTTCTTGTCTTGGCACATTCTGTCTACTATCCTGATTGATGATACAAAAATGCTGCAGATCCTCCATGTGGTTTTGATAGGCTCATATTGTGTGTATAGAATGATTACATTTGTTAAATTAATATAGCTTTTTGTGGAGTTGCCTGTCACAAGAAGTGGCAGCTTTTTGGTGCCATTATTGTTAGCATAGACCAATCTTCATTGCTTTGCTTTCCACCATTAAACCCATATCTTTAAATACTAAACAGTAATTTCATAAGATACAGTAAAGTAGTTTGGTTTCATCCATGTTAAAAATGCCCCTGGGGATATATTCATTCAGGACAAGGGTGAGCCGATCGATCAGCATTGCTGCTGCATCTTCACTGGGTCTTCTCTTGAACTCCTTGTGGCCTCTCCTCTTTGCCAGGGAGATGCCTCACAGGATTTGAGCACAGACAGGAATGCTCTCTGCTCAAGTTGTTTTGAACAACATTTGGGGAGTTTTTCTACATTGGGGTAGGCAGCTGTGCCCATGCTGTTCCTTGCTGAAGAGAATACCTGCTGGTCAAACTGTGCTAAGATGTCACCCGATGCTTCAGAACGGTTGACAAACTCAACACTGGAATTTCCTACTCCGTGGTAACATTCAGTTTTCACTTTGCATCAGTTTTCCACTAGCTGTACCGCCTTCACTTTGTCTTTAATCATCAGCACTTTTAGCTGTCTCACAAATTTAGCCATATTTACCAGAATTCAGAGAGATGTCTTGATGTCGAATGATGGTTCGTCCATAATTTTACACAAAAGCATGGCTGCACTGTGCTCGGATTTGTCGGCATGATAAGCTGATGCAAGTTTGGCTAATCTGTCAGTGCCATCTTTCTGTTGTTGCAAAGTTTCCACTGAAGCATGTCAGTGAGAATTGAGTCAGACATTTCTTAAGTGCATAATTTATTCTGCCAGCCACATGGTAGCAGCTTCCACACACAACTATTCTCAAAGGATGGAAGGTGCACATTGGATTACTTCAGTCTATATTTTTTAAAAAAAGATATTAGTCAAAAGTGCACACATGCTTCTGCAGTAACTGACTGCAGCCCAATATATAACTGTCATTTGTTTGCCCAACAATCCTCTGCTTGCTTGTCGCCTTTGACTCCAACTCCTAATTGGCAAACAAACACAATATGTTCAAGCCTTGCTAACAAGGTGTGGAGCTGGATGAACACAGCAGGCTAAGCAGCATCTTAGGAGCAGGAAAGCTGATGTTTCAGGCCTAGAACCTTCATCAGAAATGGGGGAGGGGAAGAAGGTTCAGAAATAAATAGGGAGACAGGGGGAGGCAGATTGAAGATGGATAGAGGAGAAGACAGGTGGAGAGGAGACGGACAAGTTAAAGAGGTAGGGATGGAGACAGTAAAGGTGAGTGTAGGTGGGGGGGTAGGGAGGAGATACGCCAGTCCAGGGAGGACAGACAGGTCAAGGGGGCAGGATGAGGCTAGTAGGTAGCAAATGGAGGTCTTGAGGTGGGAGGAGGGGATAGGTGGGAGGTAGAACATGTTAGGGAGGCACAGATGAGCTGTGCTGGTTTTGGGATGTGGTAGGGGGAGGGGAGATTTTGAAGCTTGTGAAGTCCACATTGATACCATTGGGCTGCAGGGTTCCCAAGCGGAGTATGAGTTGCTGTTATCTCAGGTTCTCCAGCATCTGCAGTTCCTATTATCTCATGTTCAAGCCTTCTGCCTTTTTTGACTACCTTGGTAGCTTGTAGAGAGTATAGCTCCCTCTGCTTTCTCCATAGAATTGCCACAGTCCTTTTCTCCTCATCACCATGTTACCAGAAGGATGTGGATGCTTTGGAAAGGGTACAGAAAAGGTTTACCAGCATGTTGCCTGGTATGAAGGACTTTAGCCATGAAGAAATTTTGGATAGACTGGGAGATAATGGGAACTGCAGATGCTGGAGAATCTGAGATAACAAAGTGTGGAGCTGGATAGACACAGCAGGCCGAGCAGCATCTTAAGAGCACAAAAGCTGACGTTTCAGGCCTAGACCCTTCATCAAAAAAGGGGGATGGGGAGAGGGTTCAGTGGGAGCGAGATCCCCTGAGGTTGGTGCGGAGGGAGGAGGGTAACTTCTTCAGATTAGGTGTCCCTGGAAGAGGATTCGCAGTGAGGTTAAAATTATGATCAGAGATAATGGGAACTGCAGATGCTGGAGAATCTGAGATAACAAAGTGTGGAGCTGGATGAACACAGCAGACCAAGCAGCAACTTTTGTGCTCCTAAGATGCTGCTTGGCCTGCTGTGTTCATCCATCTCCACACTTTGTTATGTTGGATAGACTGGGTTTGTTTTCGCTCGAAAGCAGGAGGTTGAGAGGCAACCTAACAGAAATTTATAAGGTTGTGAATGGCATAGAAAGAGCGGAAAGTAAGAGGCCTTTTCTCAGTGTGGAGGAGTCAATTACTGGAGGATGCAGGTTCAAGATGTGAGGTGGTTGGGGGGGGGGGCAAAGTTTAAGAGAGTTGATCGAGGCAAAAATGTTGGTGAATGCCTTGAACATGTTGCCAGAGGAGTTGGTGGAAGAAGACATAATAGCAGCATTCAGGAAGCATCTGGACAAATACATGAAGAGAAAGACAATAGAACGATATGGATCCTGTAAGTGAAGACAGTTTTAATATGGAAGGGAAAAATGTGGCAGTGCAGATTTGGAGGGCTGAAGGGCCTGGTCCTGTGCCATACTGTTCTTCGTTCTTTGTTCTCGTCTAAAATGCTCTGTTGTCTGAAATTTGTCATTCATGCATTTGACTCGTTGAATGTAAGATGAAAATCTTCTGTGACATACCTCTCTTTTTAGAACTACTAACATTAAAGAACTTTTGAATAAAGAATCAAAAATGTTAATATGGAGGACTGTTGGATGTATAGTAATTGAATTCTTGCTCTTGTCATTGTAACAGTCCTGCAGCAATTAAAATGATGAAAGATATTGTCATGGATTTTTAAAGAATAAAATGTTATCTGCAAGTTATTACTATGTTACATGATTGCACTGTAGCCCTGATAAAAATTGGAATCAATCTTGGCCTATATATTATGTTCTAAAAATTGTATTTCCTGTGACATCTTTAAGATTACATTCTCCATCCATCGGTACAAATCCAAAACATAAAAGCTACTAACAATAAAGTTAATGGTTGTGCTTCTGTTACACATTAGAACCTAATTCCCAACAGAACTACACTTAATTACTTTGAGTCGACAGGACCAGTCTATTATAGACGTACAAACCATCATTATCGCCTAATTGAATAACACGTGTGATATGAACCCTGAATTGTCTGAGTTGAATTTGAATACTGTGCTAACTTCAGCATTAATATTACACATTTCATAGGCATTTTGGGAAATTATATTTCATTGTAATCTCCAATGTAATCTCAACAGCATTACTATGAAATCTTAAAGCATTCACCATCTCTGACAATTGCATACAATATAGGCAGCTGAGGGCAATTATTTAGCGTGATTTCTTGCTCAGTGCATCCATATGGTGCAATATGGAGGTAGGTCTTGGAACTTGAAAACAATTCTGTGACAAAACATTTGTGTCCAATTGATCATGTTGGTGGAGGCAGGCCATGGGGTTTGGAGTAATGGAAGACTTTTGGAGACAAACCAAAGTGTTCACACAAGCCCTAATTCAGTAAAATCCTTTCCATGGCTGACAGGGAAGGAACTTTTCACTCATGGAAACACTGGAGGTGGCCCAGGCTGAAATGATGGGGAAGAGCTTGGCCGCATGTTCTATACCACAACGGGTTATTGGATTTTGTTGGAAGTTTCTGTCTAAAATCTATAGCCTCGACTTTAGATCTTTCATACAGAACTAGAGGATTTTTATCACTTCCATAAAGAACATAACTGCATGGAAGAGCCTAATCCAATAATACAAGTATAACGTCATTTATCTTACCAGCCAGTGATGACTACAATTGCAGAAAGCTAGATGACAGTGGGTCTTCATCAAGCTAAATACAGCACTAAGATAACAAAGTGTGGAGCTGGATGAACACAGCTTTTCTGATGAAGGGTCTAGGCCTAAAATGACAGTTTTTGTGCTCCTAAGTTGCTGCTTGGCCTGCTGTGTTCATCCAGCTCCACACATTGTTATCTCGGATTCTCCAGCATCTGTAGTTCCCATTATCTCTAAATTCAGCACTACTTGGTCTATTCTGCAACATCACAATTCTCATGTGGTTTTTCACCTTCTTCAGCCGTACTACATAATTAAACAGCCCTCTTTCCAAAATAATGTGATGGACCTTTGAGATCTGCTGTGAGACCAAACTGTTTTGCCTTCTGGATTTTTTTTGTTGTAATCATGTGCCTTCAGATCGTTCACAGAGGATGCCTAATTACATAGGCAGCATCTGCATGACACCCACAACTGCACATGCGCACTATTCCGGACACACAAATGTGCACATTTCAAAATCTGTTAGGCCATCACACAAAGTTCCATCTTCTATATAGCATTAACACATGGATAAACTATAACTTAATTGCAACAGATACAAAACAGAATGATTAAGTGTGGTTTTTAGACATATCTACTATTTCCAATGTTGAATGCATTAATCACATTTTTTGGCACTTTATATCATTAATATTCAATATTGAATGGAAATGGTAACCATCAACATTTTCAATGTTTCTTTGTAGTCAGAGAATTTATATTTATAGCACCTTTGACAATGTTAGGACATCCTAAAACACTTCATAAATAATCAAATGGTGTTGAAGTACATTCATCTTCAGAATATGGGAGTAGAGAAGCAACCTGCATGCAGCAAAGTCTCATAAGACAATAATGAGATAAAGAAAAAATCATTTGGTGTTACTGCTTTTGGTTGAGAAATAAATATTGATCCAGACATCTGGAAAATTCACTCATTCCTCTCCAACTTGAGCTATAGGATCTCTTCAGCCTATCCTAGGGAGGTACTGTTTAATGGCTCATCCAATGACAGAACATCCAGAAATGTAGCATTCCTTTAGTATTCTATGCAAGTTCGCGTCTAAATTTAATGACAAAGTTTCTGGATTGGGCTTAACCCATAACCTTATCACTTGGAGGCAAGAGTTCTATCACAGAATGAAGTTTAACATCTATCTTGCACTTCTGCCTCAGACTCCAGACCCAAAGAAAGTGACTGGCCCAGATGGAGTCCCCAGCAATGCAGTCAAATGCTGCATGGATCAGCTGGTGGGAATATTTGCAGATATCTTTAATTTCTTCTAACTACAACGTGAGGTTGCTACCTGTTTCAAGAAGACACTATCATCCCAGTGCCAAACAAAAAAAAATCAGGCAATGTGCCAAGATGACTCCCATCCACTGTGTCTGATATCCATCATTATGAAGTGCTTTGACAGCTTAGTAATGGTACACATCAACTCCAGCCTTCTACATTGTTTGTTCCCATATAATTCACTTACCATCACAGTAGTTCCACAGCAGATGCCATCTTCCTGGCTCTACACTCATCCCTGGAACATATGGATAACAAGGACATCAGGCTCCTATTTATAGATTTTTAACCCCACCCTCAGCACCATAATTTCAAACAAACTCATCTCCAAACTCTGAGGCCTAGGACTCTGTTCCACCCTCTGCAACTGGATCTTTGACTTCTTGACCTGCAGACCACAATTTGTAAGAGTAAGAAACAACACCACCTCCACAATAATCTTCAACAGTGGTGCCCTGCGAGGCTATGTACTCAGTCCCTTCCTATACTCCTTATATACTCACGACTGTGTGTGGCCAAATTCAACTCTAACTCTAGTTACAAATATGTTGATGACACCACCGTAGTGGTTCGGATCCCAAACAGCAACAAAACAGAGTTCAGAAAGGAGATAGCAAGATAATAAAGTGTGAAGCTGGATGAATACAGCAGGCCAAGCAGCATCTCAGGAGCACAAAAGCTGACGTTTCGGGCCTAGACCCTTCATCAGAGAGGGGGTTGGGGAGAGGGTTCTGGAATAAATAGGGAAAGGGGGGAGGCGGACCGAAGATGGAGAGAAAAGAAGATAGGTGGGGAGGAGAGTATAGGTGGGGAGGTAGGGAGGGGATAGGTCAGTCCAGGGAAGACGGACAGGTCAAGAAGGTGGGATGAGGTTAGTAGGTAGGAAATGGAGGTGCAGCTTGGGGTGGGAGGAAGGGATGGGTGAGAGGAAGAGCAGGTTAGGGAGGCAGAGACAGGCTGGGGTGGTTTTGGGATGCAGTGGGGGGAGGAGAAGAACTGGGCTGGTTTAGGGATGCGGTGGGGGAAGGGGAGATTTTGAAGCTGGTGAAGTCCACATTGATACCATTGGGCTGCAGGGTTCCCAAGCGGAATATGAGTTGCTGTTCCTGCAACCTACGGGTGGCATCATTATGGCATTGCAGGAAGCCCATGATGGACATGCCGTCTAAAGAATGGGAGGGGTAGTTAAAATGGTTCGCAATTGGGAGGTGCAATTGTTTATTGCAAACTAAGTGTAGGTGTTCTGCAAAGCGGTCCCCAAGCCTCCGCTTGGTTTCCCCAATGTAGAGGAAGCCACACCGGGTACAGTGGATGCAGTATACCACATTGGCAGATGTGGAGGTGAACCTCTGCTTAATATGGAAAGTCATCTTGGGGCCTGGGATAGGGGTGAGGGAGGAGGTGTGGGGGCAAGTGTAGCATTTCCTGCGGTTGCAGGGGAAGGTACCGGGTGTAGTGGGGTTGGAGGGCAGTGTGGAGCGAACAAGGGAGTCACGGAGAGAGTGGTCTCTCCGGACCGCAGACAAGGGTGGGGATGGAAAAATGTCTTGGGTGGTGGGGTCGGATTGTAGATAGCGGAAGTGTCGGAGGATGATGCGTTGTATCCGGAGGTTGGTGGGGTGGTGTGTGAGAACGAGGGCGATCCTCTTTGGGCGGTTGTGGCGGGGGCGGGGTGTGAGGGACATGTTGCGGGAAATGCAGGAGATGCAGTCAAGGGTGTTCTCGACCACTGTGGGGGCAAATTTGCGGTCCTTGAAAAACTTGGACATCTGGGATGTGCGGGAGTGGAATGCCTCATCGTGGGAGCAGATGCGGCGGAGGCGGAGGAATTGGGAATAGGGGATGGAATTTTTGCAGGAGGGAGGGTGGGAGGAGGCGGCGCCGATACAGTCATCAATGTAACGGAGGAAGAGGTGGGGTTTGGGGCCTGTGTAGGTGCGGAAGAGGGACTGTTCCACATAATCTACAAAGAGGCAGGCATAGCTGGGGCCCATGCAGGTGCCCATGGCCACCCCCTTTGTCTGTAGTAAGTGGGAGGAATCGAAAGAGAAGTTGTTGAGGGCGAGGATGAGTTCGGCAAGGCAGATGAGGGTGTCGGTGGAGGGGGACTGGTCGGGCCTGCGGGACAGGAAGAAGCGGAGGGCCTTGAGGCCATCTGCATGCAGAATACAGGTGTATAGGGACTGGACGTTCATGTTGAAAATGAGGTGTTGGGGGCCATGGTATTGGAAGTTCTGGAGGAGGTGGAGGGCGTGGGTGGTGTCACGGACGTAGGTAGGGAATTCTTGGACCAAAGAGGAGAAAATGGAGTCCAGATAGGTGGAGATGAGTTCGGTGGGGCAGGAACAGGCTGAGACAATGGGTCGACCAGGGCAGGGAGGTTTGTGGATTTTGAGAAGGAGATAGAAACGGGCCGTGCGGGGTTGGGGAACAATGAGGTTAGAGGCTGTGGGTGGGAGGTCCCCTGAGGTGATGAGGTCATGAACGGTGTTGGAGATGATGGTTTTGTGCTCGGGGGTGGGGTCATGATCAAGGGGGTGGTAGGAGGAGGTGTCGGAGAGTTGGCGTTTGGCCTCGGCGATGTAGATGTCAGTGCGCCATACCACCACTGTGCCGCCCTTGTCTGCGGGTTTGATGGTGAGGTTGGGGTTGGAGCGTAGGGAGCGGAGGGCTGCCCGTTCTGCGGGGGAGAGGTTGGAGTGGGTGAGAGGGGAAAGGAGATAAACAGTTTAGTGGCACGGTATAAAGACAACAATCTCTCCCTTAATGTCAGCAAAATAAAAGGGCTGTTCTTTGACTGTAGGAAGTGATGTGGATGGCACATCCCTGTCTGCAAGCAGTAGTGCTGAAGTGGATGTGGTCGAGAGCTTCAATTTCAGAGGAGTGAATTTCATCAACAATCAGTCCCGATCTATCCACATTAACCTACAGTCACGAAAGCACGCCAAAACCTCAACTTTCTCAGAAAGCTAAAGAAATTTGGCATGTCTGTAATACTCTTGCCAGATTTTATTGATGCACCATTAAAAGCATCCTATCTTGATGCATCACAGCTTGGTACGGCAATTGCTCTGCCCAAGACCATAAGAAACAGCTTTTATTCCATCAAGTCTGTCTACACCACTGCCTTAAGCCAGCATAATCAATCACCCCTCCCACCCTGTTTATACGCTCCTCCAACCTCTTCCAGTGGCAGAAGATACAACAGTTTGGAAACATGTACCAACTGATTTAGGAACAGCTTCTTCCGCGCTCTTATCAGGCTTATGACCGGACCTCTAACATATAAGAATTCATATTTCCCTGCACCTTTTTTGTGGCTGTAACACTATATTCTGTATTGTGTTCTGTTACCCTGATGCACTTTTTTAAGGAACGGTTTGTCTGGATTGCATGCAATGCAGTACTTTTTGCTGTATCCCAGTTCATGTGACAATAATAAATCAAATCAAATCATTACAGTCTTGTTTAAAATCTGGATAAGAAAACAGTATTAGTCTAAGTTTGGTTTTGTGGAGGCCTAATCAAATTGAAATTAATGGGAATAAGGGGATAAAATCTTTAGTTCTGGATCATGCCTAGTTCCATAATAATGATTAAAAAGTGGACTATTGGTTTTCACATTTCAAACTACATAAATTTGACATCTTGGAGATGAACGGCATCACCTGCAATTGTAAAACTTGGTTTGGAGGAACACAGGCATTGAAATTCCAATTGTGTTTCGTCAAGCTGCTTTGGGCAGCACAGAGGAGATGGATTTGTATTTAGAACAGTCTGGAGAAATCTCTCTCTCTCTGATACTTTTGAAGGACAAAGCACCTGCTGCTAATACAAACTGGAGAGAAATACTTGGGCACTGAGAACTTAAACAGTTTTGCAATATCATTACTGCTGAGATTAAAAAGACATTAATTAAACAACAAAGTTAAAATTCGAAGGACGCCATGTAGACTTGAAACCATACGCCCTTATATTGTGGGTTGCACTTATTCCTCTGTAACTTTGTGCTTGTCTATACAGATGCTTGATGCCATTCTTTTATTTTTAATCAAGATAAGCTGATAATAAAATTGCTCTTATGTTCAATCAAGCAAAGCCTAAAATTGTTCCTTACTGATGCAATGGTCTCAGGGTAACTACATTTTTATTAGAGAAAACACAGCTTCATGCTAAAATGAATATTATAATCTTTGATACGGCCAACTGAGGGCATTGAGTAGAGTAGAACCAATGTGCATCTTACTGTACCATTAGAACAAAGGAAGATGGTTGTTTTTTTTTTAAGGAGAGTCATCTCGGTGCCAGGACATGATTGCAGGTGTTCCTTGGAGTATGCTGTATTTTTGCTGATGGTGTATAATGTTCGGTTCTGCTAATAGAACATTATCTGGTTCAGATAATTAAGCAGCCTGCATATTATAAGATCTAGACAACATTCAGACTTGCAATGATTAGAGGCATTTATCATTAATGCCAAACAACTGCCATATAATTCCAAAAATTGATGTAAAGGCTGAAACATTCACAAAAATCTTCAGCCAGAAAAGCCTAGTGAATAAACCTTCTCCAGAGGCCCACAACATCACAGGTGCCAGTCTTTAGCTAATTTGATTCACTCCATGTGACGTCAGGAAATGGTTGGCCGTGGGCCCTTAACAACATTTCAGCAATAGTACTGAAGATATTTGCTCCAGAACTTGCTGCTGCCTTAGCCAAGCAATTCCAGTATCGTTACAACACCAGCATCCACCAATTTATTTACTTCATTCACAGGATATGGCAATTACTTAATGGGCCAGCATTTATTGTCCAACCCTAATTGCCTAGAGTGCAGTTGAGAGTCAGCCGCATTGCTGTGGGTCTGGAGTCACATGTAAACCAAACCAGGTAAGATGATCAGTTTCCTTCCCTAAAAGACATCAAAGATGAGGTTTTTTCAACAATCAATGATGGCTTTGTAGACATCATTAGGCTCTTAATTCCAGATTTTTTAATTGATTTCAAATTTGACCATTTGCCATGGCAGAATTTGAACCCAGGGCCACAGAACATTACCTGGGTCACTGAATTAATAACCTAGCAATAATACCACTGGGTTATCACTTCCTCACAGAATGGAAGGAAAGGACTGCCATATATTGAACCGGAATTGAACCCGGGCCTCCTGCATGGCAGGCAAGAATTCCAACAACGTGGAAAAATGCCCAGGTATGTCCTGTACACAAAAAGCAGAGCTAATCCAACCTGGCTAATTACTGCCCTATCAGTCTCCTCTTGATCATCAGTGACATGAAGGAAAGGGTCATCAGCAATGTTTTTAATTCAAACCTGGTCAGCAGTGATCTTCTCATTGATGCCCGGTTTGTTTCCACCAGGGTCTCTCAGCTCCTGACATCATTACAGCTTTGGTTCAAATATGGACAAGACAGTTGAATTCCAGAGATGAGATGAAAGTGACAACTCTTGGCATCAAGGCCTCATTTGGCCAGGTGAGGCATCAAGGACCCTAGTAAATTTGGAATCAATTGGAATCAGGGTGCAAACTCTCTACTGGTTGGAGTGCAACCTGGTAAAAGGAGAAATTATTGCAGTTGTCAAAGGTCAGTCACCCCAGTTCGAGGACATCCTGCAGGAGTTCTTCAGGGTAATATCCCAGGCTCAACCATTTTCCGCTGCTTCAGTAATGATGTTCCTTCCATCCTGAGGTCAGAAGTGGGAATATTCACTGATATTTGCATAATGTTCAGCACTCTTTATGACTTCTCAGATATTGTAACAATCTACATCCAAATACAACGAGGCCTGTACAATATCTGCGCTGAAAATTGGCAAGTGGCATTCACGTTATTCAAATGCCAGGCAATGACCACCTTTAACAAATGAGAATCTAACTTTTATCCTTTGATATTCAATGCCGTTACCATAAGTGAATTCCTTATTATTAGTATCCTGGGGATTTTCATTTACCCGGAACTGAACTGGGTTAACTATATACACATAATGGCTAAAATAGCAGGTCCCAGCTTGGGAATCATGCAGCGAGTAACTCACCAGCCAACTTCCCAAAGTCTGTCCACCATCTACAAGCTGTGATGGAATACTTGCCATTTAGGGCGGCACGGTGGCTCGGTGGTTAGCACTGCAGCCTCACAGCACGAGGGACCCAGGTTCAATTCCAGCCTCGGGCGACTGTTTGTGTGGAGTTTGCACATTCTCCCTGTGTCTGCGTGGGTTTCCTCCGGGTGCTCCGGTTTCCTCCCACAGTCCAAAGATGTGCAGGTTAGGTGGATTGGCCATGCTAAATTGCCCGTAGTGTTCAGGGATGTGTGGGATGCTTCAAGGGGCGGTGTGGGCTTGTTGGGCCGAAGGGCCTGTTTCCACACTGTAGGTAATCTAATCTAATCTAATTTGCCTGGATGAGCACATCTCCATCAGTACTCAAGAAGCTTAACGTCATCCAAGATAAAGCAGCCACTTGTTTAGTATCAAATCCATAAACATTTAGTCCTTTCAATACTTACACTTAAAAGCAGCAGTCTGTACTATCTCAAAGATGCACTGCTGAAATTAATCAAAGATTCCTGAGTCAGTACCTTCCAAACCCACAAACACTTCGATCTAGAAGGACCAGGCAGCAGATACATGGGAACATCACCACCTGCAAGTTCCCCTCCAAGCCATTCACCATCCAAACTTGGAAAAATATTGCTGGCCTTTCAGTGTCACTGGGTTAAAGTGCTGGAATTTTCTCTCTTGTGGCATAGTAGGTCAACCTGCAGCACATAAACTGTAGTCATTCAAGAAAACAGCTCATCATCTCCTCCTGAAGGGAAACTTGGGCTGGGAAATTCCAGCTAGCAATCCCCACATCCAATGAAAAAACCCTCTAAACTTGTCTCTTTGATGGTTACTTGTATTACTATCGCTGAAGCTTCCACCATTAAAATTATGGGGCCTTACCATTAACCAAAAACTTAACTGGACCAGCCATTAAAATATTGCGGATACACAAACAAGTCAGGCTCAAGGAATTCTGCAATGAGTAACTCATCTCCTGACTCTACTGATAAACATACGAAAATACCATATATTTTGTAGACAACCTTTGGCCAAATTCCCTCATTCATTTTACCCTTTTTCAGCACTTCGTAATGAGATTTCAGGTCTCTAGGCAAATTAAAAATGAATATAAAATAATGGTCTAATCGTTATTCTAATTACTCAATAAACTTTAGATCGTGTTGTAATTACATAATAGGGTCTGTCAATTTTCCTGTTTGCCTGCTGAATGTATTATATTGTGAGGTGTGTACGTTAGTTTATTGAACTTGACAAAACACTGATACAATGTTATCATACCAATGATATGGCTGGAAACATTGATTTACATAAACTTGTTTCTCAAATTGGAGGTATGAAGTTCATAAAAAATGCAGAATAAGAGTCAATTTCTTACAATTTCTGCATTATCTTAGTAGGCAAATAAAATCAGGTCATTTTCAAATTGCATAAAAATAGCTATAATTCAGGGTGAAATAAATGATGAAATACCTTCCTCTCATTTATTACAGCTTCCTAGGCAATGAGGCATGCATTTACAGCATTGACTATCTTGTAAATCAGTCCAGTGTTGTGGCTTCAATAAGCCTTCATGGCAATTTGCTCACTTCTTTATCGCCCTATGTGTAAATGAACGTTTTCAGGTAACTGGTCTCAACTTGTTCCTTAGATCCTTGAGATTGCATCTCTTTCTGCTGTTTTAGGGTATCTGAAAGCCGTTCCTGATTTCGCCAATATGTTCTCTTCTGAGATATTTCCTTTTGAGGCTGAATGGCCTTAATTCCTTAAGCAGCTTCTCAATGGTTCATCATTCTGTGAGTGAGACTCAACCTCTGTGTTGCCTACAGTAAAGTGATATCTCCATATAATGCATTTACTTGAATTGGACTCTGCACATTAGGAGCTGTCACACCAGGGCATTGGACTGTTGTGCACTTTTCTGGGGAATAGAATACTCCTATAAGCTTCTGAGTCTTTATACAGCATTTCAAAAATCTAAAATGACCCCAATTTTCAAAAATTGCATCAATTACGTTTAGAAATTTATTTTATAGCATTGGATTTTATTCAGAGGCATCTGTCATCACTATGCTGTCTTTTGGTTTGAAAAAGATCACAATAATCACAATGTTAGATGCAACATACTGTGCTGTGCTGAAATGTGTTTCAGATATCTTGCCATCTTGCATCTGACTATAGTGCAGTAATGAATAAAATAGCATTCTGGATATGCATGCACATAACAATATAGAATTTACCTTTGTGAAAAACATAGAAATATAATAATAATCTGGTTAATTTAGGTAAGTTTAATAAATAATAGAGTAGAATTGAGGGAGGTCACATAAACAAGGAAAAATTCTATGAGGTCCAATTTTGTTATCACTAATGATACTAAATTTTGTCTCTTTAGAAAACTCGTAGGACACCTTGTATTTTGTTTCAGCAGTCTTAAAACTACTCATACTATGTTAAAATTATAATATTTCTTCAAGATATCTGCCATTTAGTTTTGATCTTTATGTGGCTTATTTCTAGCGTAGTGAAGATGTGAATTCATAGCTAAAAATTTGAAGTTTGTGCTGTCTTTGCATAAATGTAAAATGCATAAGCATAAAATAAAATGCTGGTCCTCAAATATTCTCTATCAAAAAATATAAACCAAACTTCATATCCTTAACTATCCTGAAGAAAGAGTTTCACAAATAAACATATAATTGGATGTTAAAAATTGGCACCATCTAAATGGACAATTCCTATTGAAAATGTTGAAATATAGCTCAGAAATCATGTTCTGCCAGGTCATATTGCATACGATCCCCAGCACACCTGAGATTTAATTGTATTCAATAGGAAGTGGCTGATAAAACTGAGCCTCTCTTAATCTCTCATTTACTGTAATATGTGGATCTATTTATGTCAGAGCAGGAAATATGATGATTGTAGTGTCATGAGCAAATAAGCATTCATTTACCACCACAAACTGAATCGAATCAAGTATGCAGTGCCAACTTGAAATCTAAGGAGCATATAATCCCAGAGATAATGGGAACTGCAGATGCTGGAGAATCTAAGATAACAAAGTGTGAAGCTGGATGAACACAGCAGGCCAAGCAGCATCTTAGGAGTACAAAAGCTGACGTTTTGGGCCTAGACCCTTCATCAGAATCCCATATAATCCCAGCTGTTTTCTTTGAAGTTCACTGTCTTACATTCGAGTAATATACTCTACAGCACTCAACAAATTTAATTCATAAGACTTTATAATTCACATGGTATAAAATGAGCAAATTTACAATTGAATTTATATCAGTGCTAATGGGAACTGCAGATACTGGAGAATCCAAGATAATAAAGTGTGAAGCTGGATGAACACAGCAGGCCAAGCAGCATCTCAGGAGCACAAAAGCTGACGTTTCGGGCCTAGACCCTTCATCAGAGCCTCTGAAGAAGGGTCTAGGCCCGAAACGTCAGCTTTTGTGCTCCTGAGATGCTGCTCGGCCTGCTGTGTTCATCCAGCTTCACACTTTATTAATTGAATTTATATAATGCCTAAACAAAGTAAAACACTTGAAAGTGGGCAAAATAGGCACTGAGTTATAGAGGGAAGATATTGGAAGACATGTAGATTCAGCCATACAGTGCAGAAAAGGCCCTTCAGCCCATTGAGTTGGCACCAGCATAATTACCACTAAAAGTGTGCTAATCCCAATTTCCTGCACTTTCCCATGTCCTCGAATGTTATGATATTTGAAGTACTCATCCAGGTATTTTTTAAACGTTGTGAGGTTTCCAGCATTCACCACCTTCTGAGGCAGTGAATTCCAGATTCCTACCACCCGCTGACTGTAAACATATTTTATTTCTCAAATCCCTTCTGAATCTCCTGCCCCTTATTCCAAACCATGCCCTCTTGTGATTGACCCCTCAACCAAGAGAGCTGCTCTCTCTTCAACCTGTCCATACACTGCATAATCTTGTACACCTTAATCATGTCTCCCTGCCTCCCCACCCTCAGTCTTTAATGCTGGAAAGAAAGCAATCCAAGCCAATCAAATCTCTCCTTGTAGCTGAATTTCTCCATCCCAGGTGACATTCTGGTGAACCTCCTGTGTACACATTTTGGTGAGGCAACCAGAACCGTGCACAGCACTCCAGTTGTGGCCTGACCAACACTCAGTACAACTCCAAAATTACCTCCTTGCTTCTATACTCAATGCCATGACTGATGATAGCAAGTGTCCTATAGGGTGTCCAAATTTTGGGCGATCGTTTTTATTGATGGTATTAATGATGTTGGTGAGTTAGATTGGTGCTTGGGCATCCAGATGGACATTCCAGAGCATGTAGCTTAGGTAATTAAAGATTGTTAGCATAAAAGTAATGGGAAAATAAAAAAGAAGCCAGAGTTGTTAAAAAGTAGGTTAGAAGGGCTGAAGATGGTTACAGGTGTTTTTGAGTGGTGACAGTGGGTGAGGAAGGAACCAAGCCCCAAGAGTTATTGCAGAGGAGAATAGAATTAGCCAAATTAGAAAATTTTGAGGCTCCCTGTGAAAGCAATGGCTGGTTGAAGATTCTGAACTCGCCCCTCTTTAACTCAAGATAGTTGCAGCTTTCAACACTAGAAGTCTACCAAACGTTCTACCAATGTAGAAGTAAGCAAGCGGCTGAGAGAGCTGTGGGAGAAGCAGAGCTGTGAATCGTCAGGAAACATGATGAAGCTGATCCCAGATAATAAAGTGTGAAGCTGGATGAACACAGCAGGCCAAGCAGCATCTCAGAAGCACAAAAGCTTACGTTTCGGGCCTAGACCCTTCATCAGAGAGGGGGATGGGGTGAGGGTTCTGGAATAAATAGGGAGAGAGAGGGAGGTGGACCGAAGATGGAGAGAAAAGAAGATAGGTGGAGAGGAGAGTATAGGTGGGGAGGTAGGGAGGGGATAGGTCAGTCCAGGGAAGACGGACAGGTCAAGGAGGTGGGATGAGGTTAGTAGGTAGGAGATGGAGGTGCGGCTTGGGGTGGGAGGAAGGGATGAATGAGAGGAAGAGCAGGTTAGGGAGGATGAGACAGGCTGGGTTGGTTTTGGGATGCAGTGGGTGGAGGGGAAGAGCTGGGATGCGGTGGGAGAAGGGGAGATTTTGAAGCTGGTGAAGTCCACATTGATACCATTGGGCTGCAGGGTTCCCAAGCGGAATATGAGTTGCTGTTCCTGCAACCTTCGGGTGGCATCATTGTGGCACTGCAGGAGGCCCATGATGGACATGTCGTCTGAGGAATGGGAGGGGGAGTTGAAATGGTTCGCGACTGGGAGGTGCAGTTGTTTATTGCAAACCGAGCAGAGGTGTTCTGCAAAGCGGTCCCCAAGCCTCTGCTTGGTTTCCCCAATGTAGAGGAAGCCACACCAGGTACAATGGATACAGTATACCACATTGGCAGATGTGCAGGTGAACCTCTGCTTAATATGGAAAGTCATCTTGGGGCCTGGATAGGGGTGAGGGAGGAGGTATGGGGGCAAATGTCGCACTTCCTGCGGTTGCAGGGGAAGGTGCCGGGTGTGGTAGGGTTGGAGGGCAGTGTGGAGCGAACAAGGGAGTCACGGAGAGAGTGGTCTTTCCGGAATGCAGACAAGGGTGGGGATGGAAGAATGTCTTGGGTGGTGAGGTTGGATTGTAGGTGGTGGAAGTGTCGGAGGATGATGCGTTGTATCTGGAGGTTGGTGGGGTGGTGTGTGAGAACGGGGGGGATCCTCTTTGGGCAGTTGTGGCGAGGGCGGGGTTGAGGGATGTGTTGCGGGAAATGCGGGAGACTCTGTCAAGGGTGTTCTCGACCACTGTGGGGGGAAAGTTGTGGCCCTTGAAGAACTTGGACATCTGGGATGTGCGGGAGTAGAATGCCTCATCGTGGGAGCAGATGCGGCGGAGGAGGAGGAATTAGGAATAGGGGATGGAATTTTTGCAGGAGGGTGGGTGGGAGGAGGTGTATTCTAGGTAGCTGTGGGAGTCGGTGGACTTGAAATGGACATCTGTTACAAGCTGGTTGCCTGAGATGGAGTCAGAGGTCCAGGAAGGCGAGGGATGTGTTGGAGATGGCCCAGGTGAACTTGAGGTTGGGGTGGAAGGTGTTGGTGAAGTGGATGAACTGTTTGAGCTCCTCTGAGGAGCAAGAGGCGGCGCCGATACAGTCATCCATGTAACGGAGGAAGAGGTGGCGATTGGGGCTTGTGTAGGTGCGGAAGAGGGACTGTTCCACGTAACCTACAAAGAGGCAGGCATAGCTGGGTCCCATGCGGGTGCCCATGGCCACCGACTTTGTCCGTAGGAAGTGGGAGGAATCGAAAGAGAAGTTGTTGAGGGCGAGGACAAGTTTGGCTAGGCGGTTGAGGGTGTCGGTGGAGGGGGACTGGTCGGGCCTGCGGGGCAGGAAGAAGCGGAGGGCCTTGAGGCCATCTGCATGTGGAAAACAGGTGTATAGGGACTGGACATCCATGGTGAAAATGAGGTGTGGGGGGCCAGGGAACTGGAAGTTCTGGAGGAGGTGGAGGGCGTGGGTGGTGTCATGGATGTAGGTGGCGAGCTCCTGGACCAAAGGGGAGAAAATGGAGTCCAGATAGGTGGAGATGAGTTCGGTGGAGCAGGAACAGGCTGAGACAATGGGTCGACCAGGGCAGGGAGGTTTGTGGATTTTGGGAAGGAGATAGAAACGTGTCGTACTGGATTGGGGAATAATAATGTTGGAGGCTGTAAATGGGAGGTCCCCTGAGGTGATGAGGTCATGAATGGTGTTGGAGATGATGGTTTGGTGCTCGGGGTTGGGGTCATGATCAAGGAGGCGGTAGGAGGAGGTGTCGGAGAGTTGGTGTTTGGCCTCGGCGATGTAGAGGTCAGTGCGCCATACTAGCACTGCGCCACCCTTGTCTGCGGGTTTGATGGTGAGGTTGGGGTTGGAGCGGAGGGAGCGGAGGGCTGCCTGTTCTGCAGGGGAGAGGTTGGAGTGGGTGAGGGGGGTGGAGGGGTTGAGGCAGTTAATGTCTCGACGGCAGTTGGAGATGAAGAGGTCGAGTGAGGGTAGGAGGCCTGGGGGTGGTGTCCAGGAGGAGGACTTGTGTTGGAAGCGGGTGAAGGGGTCAGTGGAGGGAGGGTTAGGTTCCCGGTTGAAGAAGTAAGCGTGGAGGCGAAGGTGGCGGAAAAACTGCTCTATGTCCAAACGTGAATGGTATTCGTTGATGTGTGGTTGTAGGGGGACAAAGGTGAGCCCCTTGCTCAGGACTGACCCTTCGTCCTCAGTCAGTGGGAGGTCTGCGGGGATGGTGAAGATTCGGCAGGGCTCAGTGTGGCTGTTTCCTCTGGGGTTGCTGGCTGTGGATTGGTCCCACGTTGTTCAATGATGTCTCATAGAACATAGAACACAGAACATTACAACACAGTACACGTCCTTCGGCCCTCGATGTTGTGCCGATCTGCCATACCAATCTGAAGCCCATCTAACCTACACTATTCCATGTACGTCCATATGCTTATCCAATGATGACTTAAATGTACCTAAAGTTGGCGAATCTACTACTGTTGCAGGCAAAGCGTTCCATTTCCTTACTACTCTGAGTAAAGAAACTGCCTCTGATATCTGTCCTATATCTTTCACCCCTCAATTTAAAGCTATGCCCCCTCATGCTCGGCGTCACTATCTTAGGAAAAAGTCTCTCTCTATCCCCCCATCTAACCCTCTGATTATCTAATATGTCTCAATTAAGTCACCTCTCAACCTTCTTCTCTAATGAAAACAGCCTCAAGTCCTTCAGCCTTTCCTCATAAGACCTTCCCTCCATACCAGGCAACATCCTAGTAAATCTCCTCTGCACCCTTTCCAAAGCTTCCACATCCTTCTTATAATGCGGTGACCAGAACTGTACGCAATATTCCAAGTGCGGCCTCACCAGAGTTTTGTACAGCTGCAGCATAACCTCTTGGTTCCGGAACTCGATCCCTCTATTAATAAAAGCTAAAACACTGTATGCCTTCTTAACAGCCCTGTCAACCTGGGTGGCAACTTTCAAGGACCTGTGTACATGGACACCGAGATCCTTCTGCTCATCTACACTACCAAGAATCTTACCAAGAGCCCAGTACTTTGCCTGCCAGTTACTCCTACCAAAGTGGATCACCTCACACTTGTCTGCATTAAACTCCATTTGTCACATCTCAGCCCAGCTCTGCAGCTTATCTATGTCTCTCTGTAACCTACAACATCCTTCGTCACTATCCACAACTCGACCGACCTTAGTGTCGTCTGCAAATTTACTAACCCATCCTTGTACACCCTCATGCAGGTCGTTTATAAAAATGACGAACAGCGGTGGACCCAACACCGACCCTTGCGGTACACCACTAGTAACTGTGCTACTGGATGAACATTTCCCATTAACCACCACCCTCTGTCTTCTTTTAGCAAGCCAATTTCTGATCCAAACTTCTGTATCTCCCACAATCCCATTCCTCCGCATTTTGTACAATAGCCTGCTGCGAATAGCAGTGGACCCAACACCGACCCTTGCGGTACACCACTAGTAACTGGGCTCCAGGATGAACATTTCCCATTAACCACCATCCTCTGTCTTCTTTCAGCAAGCCAATTTCTGATCCAAACTGCTATATCTCCCACAATCCCATTCCTCCGCATTTTGTACAATAGCCTACTGTGAGGAACCTTGTCAAAAGCCTTGCTGAAATCCATATACACCACATCAACTGGTTTACTCTCATCTACCTGTTTGGTCACCTTCTCAAAGAACTCAATCAGGTTTGTGAGGCATGACCTTCCCTTCACAAAACCATGCTGACTGCCCCTAATCAAATTATTCTTTTCTAGATGATTATAAATCCTATCTCTTATAACCTTTTCCAACACTTTACCAACAACTGAAGTAAGACTCACTGGTCCATAATTACCAGGGTTGTCTCCACTCCCCTTCTTGAACAGGGGAACCACATTTGCTATCCTCCAGTCATCTGGCACTATTCCTGTAGACAATGACGAGTTAAAGACCAATGCCAAAGGCTCGGCAATCTCCTCCCTAGCTTCCCAGAGGATCCTAGGATAAATCCCATCTGGCCCAGGGGACTTATCTATCTTTACCCTCTGTAGGATTTCTAATACCTCTTCCTTGTGAACCTCAATCCCACCTAGTCTAGTAGTCTGTATCTCAGTATTCTCCTCTACAATATTGTCGTTTTCTAGAGTGAATATTGTCGGAAAATACTCATTTAGTGCTTCCCCTATCTCCTCTGACTCCACACACAACTTCCTACTACTACCCTTGATTGGCCCTCATCTTACTTTCGTCATTCTTTTATTCCTTAAATACCTATAGAATGCCTTAGGGTTTACCCTGATCCTATCCGCCAACAACTTCTCATGTCTCCTCCTGGCTCTTCTGAGCTCTCTCTTTAGGTCTTTCCTGGCTACCTTGTAACCCTCAAGCACCCTAACTGAGCCTTCACATCTCATCCTAACATAAGCCTTCTTCTTCCTCTTGACCAGAGATTCCACTTCCATCATAAACCATGGCTCCCGCGCTCTACAGCTTCCTCCCTGCCTGACAGGTACATACTTATCTCGGACACACAGGAGCTTTTCCTTGAATAAGCTCCACATTTCTAATGTGCCCATCCCCTGCAGTTTCCTTCCCCATCCTATGCTCCCTAAATCTTGCCTAATCTCATTGTAATTGCCTTTCCTCCAGCTATAACTCTTGCCCAGTGGTATACACCTATCCCTTTCCATCACTAAAGTAAACATAACAGAATTGTGATCGCTATCACCAAAGTGCTCACCTAATTCCAAATCTAACACCTGGCCAGGCTCATTACCCAGTACCAAATCGAATGTGGCTTCGCCCCTTGTTGGCCTGTCTACATACTGTGTCAGGAAGCCCTCCTGCACACGCAGGACAAAAACTGACCCATCTATAGTACTCAAACTATAGTGCTCCCAGTCAATATTTGGAAAGTTGAAGTCCCCCATGACAACTACCCTGTCTCTCTCACTCATATCGAGAATCATCTTTGCTATCCTTTCCTCTACATCTCTGGAACTATTCGGAGGCCTATAGAAAACTCCCAATAGGGTGACGTCTCCTTTCCTGTTTCTAACCTCAGCCCATACTACATCAGTTGATGAGTCCCCAAACATCCTTTCTGCAACTGTAATACTGTCCTTGACCAACAATGCCACACCTCCGCCCCTTTTACCATCTTCTCTGTTCTTACTGAAACATCTAAATCCCGGAACCTGCAACAACCATTCTAAAACACACATTACATTCCTTGAACACAAATAAATAAGGTAGCTTATAAATATATGTAAATAATGATATCTATTGAAGATTTCTTTCAAAAATCTGAATCTGTTGCAAAGAGAGATCAACTTGTTCAGGAACTTACAACAGCCCCAGCAGCTGAGAACTGAAATAGACCATGATAGGCATTTTATTAAAAGATATTTGATCTTGTAGAGTTGAAGGAGCAGACTAGCTTCCATAACTCCATAGACATCTCACTTAATCAGACCACCTCATGTCTCCTCCACCTCACCCTTTCCCATCCAGATGTCCGGACCCTTCGAGGCTTCAGCAGTTGCCAATCCCTCAGACTGCATCACAGAACATACCATGGGGCTGCTGTAGAGTTTTTATTAATGTGATATGGGTGACCGACATTGATCTCTTCAAACTGTACAAGTATAATAATGGTTAGTTCTGGGCTGTGTGACCCGGCAAAAAAAAATTTAAATCTGTATTTCAGTAAATAGGCAGTACTCAGCAAGAAAAATTAAAGGAATCGTATCTAAGGGCAAAATTTAATGATAATTGTATTTCTTGCTAGGGGGACTCCTAGATACAAATTGCAGTATTTATATCTACATTCTGAAATGTAAAAGTTCTAGATGTGAGCTGTTAAGGCTCTCACAGGTCACAATAAAGGGAATCATGATGGGAAACTCAATCCAACTTGGAACTAGCAAGAGGCTCTACCTACATATTAAAATAATTTACTTTGCAGCCATCTGGATTTTTGAATGCACAACAATCTTGTATGTTCCTTTGTAATATTTCACTCAGCTGATTTCAAATCCAGCCTGTGTAGGCCTAGGAAAGGAATACTTGAGCAACCATTGAGAATAACTCATAAGACAGTGCAAGACAATTGAAACCATCAATCATTTCAAAAATGTATGCTAGAATAGTAAATGAATTCTGCAACAACAGTACAATGTCATGCTGTCACTCTTTCACACACATTTTGCTACGTGCAGTTAAGCCTTACTAAAACCCAATCAGTTTCAACTTGATGTGACATTTTACGTGATTTTCCCTGTCATACACATGTCCTACTTTCTCCAAAAGCATGTTATGTATTTTTAAATGCTGGGATTAGAAACACTGGGGTTCCTTAGCACCACTTAACGTGGAACCTGTAAAGATGAAGATGGATCAATTTTGGAGCAAGATCTACTGTGATTGCAAGAGAGCTAGCATGCTTCTATGTGCAATGGAAGCATGCACTGTGGGAGTGGGCAGATTTTGAATTCCAAAAACATTTAACACTGATTTGCTGTTCAATGTGCTATTTGGAACTCTAGGTCATGCAACGATTATTCCCTGAATATTCCTTGCTGATCATACATTTAGCTACGTTAGGAGTCTCCAAACTATTTGAAGGTGTCACTGTGGCATTTTCTGATGAGGTGCTTTCGACTTATTTTCTTACTTTATTATTTAGCGTGATTGGAAGAGCTGTGTGCAGTGTTGTTGGAGAAATTTGGAAAAGGCTTTGAACTTAGAAAAGGATGATGTTCAACTGGAAGGAGTGCTGAGACCATGCACAGCGGGAGGAGGAAGAGGACTGTCAATAGATTTCAGAGACGTCTACAGGAGCACTGCTCTTAGCTCCACCTCTGCAAACAGCAGTATTTGGGGCAGCTATGTTATACTAAGGAGATGAGAACTGCTATCTGTCTCCTAAAGTTGGATTTTAGCCACATTGCAGGGCGAGGACAGTGTTGAATTTATTATGAAGGTCAACATTCAAACTTGCTGATACTTTCCAGTTTGCTATGCACACCTGCATCAATAAGATGACAAAGGCCCTGTACATAAGAAAAAGGAACTTGGTGATCTTCTCACTTACCAGTGGGAAGGATGAGGAGCAGATGTATGACTTTTCCAGGGTAGGGGGATTGCCATAATGCAGGAAGCTATTGACTTTGTACACCTGCCTTTGTGGGCCAAAATATGAACTAGGAGATTCAATTCCTGTGTGTGCAGCTGATGTGCAACCATGTGCAGTTTAGAGTGAACTACAGTTATCCTGGCAGTAGCCATATGTGTTTATCTCGGGTAGACATCGAAATTGTCCTCTTGAGCCACAATGATCTGGTTGCTTGACAAAGGTTACCCAATCTGCCTATTGCTTGTGACTCTAATTTGCAATTGGATTGTGCATGGACTCAGAGCTATACTTCCATCAGAACCAATATGGAGCATCCTGCTACAGTGATTCTGCTGTTGAGCCTGTTAAGGAAGGGCACTCCAATACTTGTAGGCAGAGAGGTCCAAAATAATGTTGGCTTGCTGCATTGTTCTCTGTGGAGCCTTTGTCATTGTGGTATTAACACTGGACCAGTAGCCCAAAGCCCCAGGCTAATGACTGGTACATGGGTTTGAATCCCACTATCTCAAATGGTGAACTCTGAATTTAATAAAATCTGGAATTGTGTAACACTTGTTTATTTTCACAAAAAAAACTATTGTGCTTAAAGGAAGGAAATCTGCCTTCTTTGCTGGTCTAACCAACATGTAACCCGAGACCACAGTGAAGTGGTTGATTCTTAACTGCCCTTTGAAATGCTCAAAGGCAACTAGGATGGGCAAAAAATGTCATGCCAAGGTTGTTCGTACAAGAATAAAGAAAAAAAAATCTCTATCTTGCTCTCATGAGGGTGCAGCCCTTGCCACAAGACTTTGAGTGAGATTCTTAAGAATGGCTACAGAAGGAGGAAAACTTCCTATGATTGAGTACTCAAACATTGGTTTCCCTAAAATCTCATCATTGTGTCTCGCTGCTCCACAATTCCCCATATTTCTCTGACTAGTGGTCATGAAGTATCCTCCTGACCAAAGTCTTCAAATGAAATAAAAAACTGCAATGATAATAACTTCATCTATTAACATTTACTACAGTACATTCAGAGCAGAACTACATATCTTTATTTGGTGCCTTACTGGGCATCTTAAAGGTATCTTTGTTTGGACTCATTCTTCTATAAGGTGTGCCTGCAACATGCTGAGTTCCAGGTAGTTCTCTAATTTAGACTTGGGCGATTATCTCCCTAGACACACGCTCATATTTCTTTTGGAAGATGTGCCTCAAGGGTTTCTTTGGCCATCTGTGGGAACATCACCTTTCTCTCCCTCTTTAATTTATGCACCAACAGCTCTCGCACCCCTTAGAGAACCTGGAATCCTTCCCACTTGCATGTTATCCATTTGCAGTCTCTTTTCTCTTTCTGACATGAGATGAGTTCTCTTTTAGGGTAGGGAAATTGTCTTTAGAAAGTGAAGGCTAGGTGTACATTATGCTAGCCATGACTGCTGAGTGACCCCTGCTGAACATATGGAAAATCATGAGTTTCATGATGGGTTACATGCCAAAATCTTTGAAATGAAGAAGGCAACAAAAAGTTTTAATTGAAAGGACAAGGAGGGTTATCGTGAATTGTGATCCAGGCAAACGATCTAAATGAAGTTTTAGTTCTGTGTCTTCATGTTTTGATACAATGCCAATTTGTACACCAGTTGTCTTTGAAATTTACATTTTGTGAGTCACGATAGCTGTGTTTAATTATACACTATTAATTGTCACTTAACAAAGCACAATACAATGAGTTCATTACAAATTATTCCCCTGATAACTGCAACTGTTCGAAGATAGAAAATGAGCTTGAAATGAGGCATCCGACTTTCCAGGTAACACAGTTATAATTTCGGCTTTTGTGCTTACTCAACATGTTATTGTCTCACAACATCATACTGCAAGACTTCTGAACCACCCTGGGTTTACAGTAAAACCATTCTATGTCATGTCTGTGATTAGGAAATCAATGTCTTTCCTTCTCTATTCAGGTGAATTCAAAACATGAATATAGGAATCTTAGAACATCAATAATGTAGCCTGTTGGTAAGTTCAAAATATTCAAGGAGCAGTGAGTGGTGGTGGGGTTGCCGGGGGGTGGATGTTTAACCCACAAGATTTAAGAGAGTCAAATTTGTAAAATTTTCAAACTTGTCTCTAATCTGTACTTCATATTGGCTTAGAGCACAACAAAACTACCTAGATTTTGAGATATTAGTCTGAAATATCACTAGTTGAGTGTGTCTGCACATATACTGTCCCCAGGCTGCTTGTTCCTCACCACTAAGGTTTGTCAACTACTTAGAAAGCCATAGAATCAAAAAGCATGGGAACAGACCCTTCGGCCCATGTCATCCATGGTGACCAGGTTTCCTAAACTGAAATCCCATTTGCCTGTGTTTGGCCCATATCTCTATAAGCCTTTCCTATCCAAGTACCAGTCCAAATGTCTTTTAAATGTAATAATTGTGCCCACCTCTACCACTTCCTCTGGCAGTAAACGATGGGAGCAGTGTAGAATGAGCAATTTGCCCCTCAGTTCCCTTTTAAATCTTTTTCCTTTCACATTAAACATACACCCGCTAGTTCTGGACTCCCCTATCCTGGGGAAAAAACCTTGGCTGTTTGCATTAACTGTGCCCCTCGTGATTTTATAAACATCTACAAGGTCACCCTTTACCTCATATGGTCCAAGTACAAAAGTCCCAGTCTATTCAACCTCTCCCTATAACTCAAACCCTCCAGCATTGGTAACATCTTTGTAAATCTTTATTGCATTCTTTTCAGTTCAATTACTTCCTATAGCAGAGCAGCAAGAATTATACACAGTACTCCAAATGTGGCCTTACCAATGTCTCATACAGCTGTAACATGGCATCCCAACTCCTGTACTCAGTGCTCTGACTGATGGATAAGCGTGCCAAACAGCTTCTTCAGCATTCTGTCAATCTGTGATGCCACTTTCAAGGAACTATACACAAGCACCCCCAGGTCTCTCTGTTTGACAACACTCCCCAGGGCCCTACCATTAACTGTGCAAGTATTGCCATTTCCAAAATTGCAAAACCTCACATTTATCTAAATTAAACTCTGCCAACACACTCCTTTACTTGCATTTGTTTGTTTGCAGCCTGTCTCAAATATAGCTCTCTAGCACTGTGTCTAAGAACTCTCTCCTCACATGCTCATTTTACACTGGCCTTCTCTTTTACTGATGTCAAATTCACGTCATCACATTCACTGTACTTACATTCTTGACACAATTCAGTCTCTAGCAAGTGATCACTTTGACAGCTGCCAGTCATCATAACCATGTCATGTTTTTGACATCAGTTTGATTGATTAACTCATTAAGACTTGTTTGTATCTCCTTAGAAAGGTGTTTTTTTTTGACTGAACACTCGTGCTTGCTGTTCACCACTTGTTTGCCATGGACTCAACTGTATGCTATTTACACAGATCGATTCCATGACAACGACAAGTTCAGCTGACAAATAATCCATATTATCACATCTGGGTCCTTGTGTCAGTTTTAAACAAAACTTCCACCGTTCTGGATGTACTGTCATGTTCATTTCATTACTTTTGAGTTCCAATGCATGAGTTTAAATGCACGGGTACTTGTTCAGCCTAACATAGAAACAGCTAACAAATTAGTGATCTTTTTCATCATTAGGATGTCACCGGGTTTTCTCCTTCTCATTTCTTTTAACTTAATTTCAATTCACCTTGACTGATCCAGCAAATTTTAAGTTAAAATTTATGTGTCAAGGGGACAAGCAGCAAATTAACACTTTTCCAGCTGTTGGGTTGGGCAGCCAAAGGTTGGCCAGCCCTTCTCAGCATGTTGGTCAGAAAGGAGTCAGCATTTAACTCCCTAACAGGGCATGTTGGGGCCACTGGATGTGCATGAGGTGGCAACTAACCCCACTGCGCCCCCCACCGCCCCTCAAGAGCTACATCAGGAAGTGGGTATAGAGAAATTTGCCTAAATGTTTAAATTCTGTTTCTCAAATATTAGGCTCTGTGAGCAACCTGGAAGCCATACTTCATGTTCAAAGGTGAGCTATCAATTTCTAAAGAAGATTTTGTCACTTAAGTGGCATTTTCCAATTTGCGGAGGTGATGCCTTAAATTGCTTCATTCAACTAGTAAAGTATAATCTTATTTCAAATATAGTTTCTATAATGGATCAGAAAATATAAAGGGTTTGACAATAACATATGTGCATCGATAATCCACATGAGGATGATTGCTTCTATCATTCTGTTTCTCGAATGAACTTGTTCAGAGATGGACACACCTCTGGAGCAGTTGGGACTTGAATCTGCCTCTCTCAGTTCAGCAGTAGAAACGCGACACCATCACATGCGTCTTAACTGAAAGATACTTTGTAATAGTTTTCAACCATGTACATCAAAGTTGGGCAGTGGGTTACGGAAAATATTCATTTCTGTGAAAGCTAATATCATTCACTTCTGACTATCCAGTTGACTGAGCTAATTCATAAACGTCTCTAATTCAACATATGCATCTGCTCAGTTGAAAAGTGGGGTTCAAATACATTTGAAAAAAATGTCTTCTCTGCTTCCATGCAGGATGACCAGGAACGCTTTATGTTCCACAATAATCCAATAACTCTACAAATTGCACCAAACTGAGCATCACTGTTGGAAATAACAAGGTTATAAATAACAGATGGACAGCTGCAGGCTGTTTTGTAGGTTCAAGACCCACTCAAAGTCTACACTTGGTGATGGATTATTAAATACACCACACCACTACATTTGATGGGTGATTTAACAGAGTGAGACTTGTGAGCCTCTTATCTATATTAGAGAGCACTCAGCCTTTAAGCCCTTGGGTAAGACATTCAGGCTGATGAACAATGAAGCCTCTTAATGCAAATGATTGCTGTTAAATAAGAGAAACACAGCAGAACTGGCAGTTATGTCACATGACTGCTGATAATTTATCTTTACATCTATCCAGTCATTGCTATTTATATCTTATTAACCTGATTTAAACTGTAGTATAGCACCAGAAATGATTGCATGCAATGTTTGGGAGGATTTTGAATTACGATGCAGGCTTTTGGATGCAACGTGTAATGTAGCAGAATATTACCTTTACAACTCATGCTTGAGATGATACGCAAAACTGCTGTTGGTGTTAATGAGTTATGGTATTATTTTCCTCACAAATTAGGGGAAATTGGCAGGTTGTTAAACATTGGAAGTAATCAATCTCTTGTGAGTGGAAGTGAAGCAATGGGAAAACAACATTTAAAAGAGAAATCAATGTTCAGTTTAATTGCTATGATCGGGTGACAAAGGGTTTTGCTTTAGGCTCTTGTTAAGAGCTTCCAAGTCAATCACAAAAATGTATTTATTTATTAGCATGTAGGTATCATATTTTCATTAAACTGACTTTTGGTCAGAACTTAAGGAGAGCAAATTCCATGATTTTCTTAAGTGAATGACAGTAGTGTTTTTTTATCTATTAAACCCAGGAAACATGGGAAAACATAACATTAAACAGATACACATCTAAATCAAAAACCAGCTGATCAGAAACAATTTGGAACAACCACAATGTTTTAAAACAAAGAGGCTGGGGAGAACATTTTCTAGTACAGTCAGTAATAACATAAGGAAATACAATTGCAGAGGGTTTTGAGAATTAGAAGACCTGAATTCAACTGTTTAGCTGCTATCTTGTTTCCTCTATAATAATGAAGTTGCAGAGGCCTTGGAATTCTCATTGAATGGTGGTTGTTCCAAATTGTTTCTGATCAGCTGGTTTTTGATTTAGAGAAGATCTTGAGTGAGAGCATGGGAGAGAGAGAGAAAGAGAGAGAGAGAGAGAGATTTCAGCAGTTTTGCTATTGTCAATCAGTACTGCTTTCTCTCCTTTGTTGGTCAAAAGCTACAGTTGAAAAAGCAGTTCCTTTGCAGATTCTGGCATTTGTCATTGTTTCGTAGCAAACTGGATAGTTGTAGGCAACCTTTTACTTCCAAAGATGTGTATTTATCTTGCTACAATGAATGAAAGAAGATATGCCATTTTCTTGATAGCCCTCTGAGTTTCGAAGTGTTTTGATTAAATTGATTATTCTGATGCAGCTGGCTTTGTGTATTCCATGTGGGATGCTTGGCTTGTCAGATAATCACAGCAGCCAAGTTAGGTCAGTGACATCACTTTTTATGTGCTTAAAGCCCAAGAAAGTCTCAGTTATCAAAGTCAAACAATAAAATCCTATTACTGCTAGTTCAATTTCATACAGTTATAGTATTGTACATGGCAAAAATAGAAGTAGAAATCAACATACGCTTGACATAGAAATTGGCACTGAAAGATCCCTTCAGATTTTCTGCTGTGAATATCAGTTAGGATTCCAACAATTCTCTCAGAACTGAAAAAGGATTCTGAAGAAGGATCACTGGACTCGAAATGCTAACTATTTCCCTCTCCACAGATGCTGCCAGACTTGCTGTGTTTCTCAAATAATTTCTGTTTACTAGCCATTTCATTAGTGATTGTACCATCAGAATGAATATGAGAGTATTTGCTGTTGATGAAACAACAGAGAGTAGTGCACATAGTGAAGCAGACCATGCTCGCATGCAAGAAGATGTAGACAATATTGAGGACTGGTTTGACATGTGACTCATAGCAGACACACTGATCTAGGCTAGATAATGACTATCTATGTCAAGAAAGATTGTAACCATTTCCCTGGTTGTTCACCATCATTAACATTACTGAACACTCAACATTAACATTCTGGGAAACAGTATAGGACAAAGCATACAAATATAAATGGTTACAGAGGCTTGGAATTCTGCGTCAAGCAATCATTTCCTGCCTTATTGATACTTCTCCATCTAATCCCCGAGTCAAGAATGTGATAATATATTCTCCACTTCCCTGGATAAGAAGCTTGAGCAATGGTCAAGAAGCTCCACACCATTATGTCAAAGCTTGAATGACATCATAACTACCATCTTAAATATAACATAGTATGGAGCAGCAGGAACACAGTGGGCTAGGCAGCATCAGAAGAGCAGGAAAGCTGACGTTTCAGGTCAGAGATTTCTGAAGAAGTGTCCCAAACTGAAACGTCAACTTTCCTGTTCCTCTGATACTGCCTGACCTGCTGTGCGCCTCCAGCTCCACAATGTGTTATTTCTGACTCCAGCATTGGCAGTTCTTACGATGTCTCAGTGAGTTACAATCTTAAATAGTAATTTCCTCTACCATCACCACAACATGCAATGTTATAGAATATCTACAAGGTGCATTGTATCTACTCACTAAGGCTCCTTTGACAACACCTTCCAAATCCACGATGTCTACTACCTAGAAGGACAAGGGCAGCAGATACTTCGGTATACCACCACCTGAAGACTCTCCTCCAAACTACATATCACCCTGACTTGAAATTATAAAGTGTTCCTTTAGAGTCACTGTTATTTTTGTTCTGTTCACTAGGTGGCTGGCTTGCAGTGTAGAGTGACCAACTGTATGGATTCATGTTAGTTAAAGTCATTATGATGGCCAACTTTTCTCAGCCTTTCTTAATGCAATGATGACCCTCAGGCTAAATTCACCACCAGCCACCTGTCTGTCTGTCTGTCTCTCTCTTGCTCTCTCTCTCTCTCTCTCCCTCTGTCTTTCTCTCTCTCTCTCCCCGACTCTCTCTCTGTCTCTAATGAGTGAGCAATCTATAGTCCTCTAGGACTACTGTGACTCCTACTTTTCACCATTGGTTAATCTAAATCCTGAAACATTCTCCCTAAACACTGTGAGTGCACGCATATCAGATGGATTGTCACAATAAAAAATCATAGAATCCTTCCAGTCTGGAAGCAGGTCATTCAGCCCATCAAGTCCTTCAGAAGGGCATCCTACTCAGACCCATCTAAAGGCAGTAGACTTTTCACCTCTTAAGGGCAATTAGTGACAGAATGCAAATTTTGGCCTTTCCTAGTAATGCTCACATCCCTGGAATGGATTCAAGACTCATTAGACAAAGTAACACAGCTCTCATAAGGCAAAGCAAATGTGCACATTAATCATAAAATTACTAAATAGAGGCATGAACATTTTCAAACTGTTGTGCAAAATTACTTAGGCGTACATGTCAATACTATTGTTCAGTGAGTTAGCAACCATCTGTACATGTTTTAGAAGCTGAAATCTCAATGCATCATAAAAAATGATCTCGTAACCATTTCCAGGCTTATTATTTATATCTTATTGGGAATATTGGGTACTGTTGTGGCTACATGGAATCACAAGTCTGCAATGGGAATTTATTGAATATTTAAAGTTCAAGGACAAAATGTTGGGTGATACCAGAGATAATGGTGCAAGAATATGTGTAAGTGATGGCCTAGTGGTATTATTGCTAGTCAATAAACCCAGGGTCCCTGGTAATCGCCTGGCGACTCGGAATCAAATCCTGCCACGGCAGATCGTGGAATTTGAACTCAATGAATATCTGGAATTTGGAGTCTAATAATGACCATGAAACCAATGTCAATGGACAGAAAAACTTATCTGGTTCACTAATATCCTTTAGGGAAGGAACTGTACTTCCCTGGTCTGGCTTACATGTGAGTCAATCACAGCAATGCAGTTGACACTGAACTGCCCTGTGGACAATTAAGGATGGGTAATAAATGTTGGCCCAGCCAGTGAAGCCCACATCCTGCGAATGAATGAATAATGAAAGGGTTTGATGACTCTCCATCAGAGATATGTCACCTGTCATGCCTTATATAACGCAATGAGTCTTTGAGGCCTGAAATGGTCAGCGTAATTAGTACTATAAAACAAGGCAGTGGCAGGTCTAAGATCGGCCTGAGTAAAGGCTGCTGAAGACACGTGCAGAATGAAAGTTATGAAATTACTGGCAGTTCCCACAGGAGACTTTCAGAACTCAACGTGATTATAGGCCTTCTCTACCTGCTTTCCATTTTCTTCAAAATTGACTCCTCTAAGTCAGTGGGACAGAAATCTCTATGTATCTAACATGAAGGTTACCTATGCCTCTTCAAACTGTGGGTGCTCAATCACAATCCTGATCTATAATCAGGCCACCATTCCGAATGAGATCCCTTTCAGAAAGTTCAGTCGGAATGTATCCGGATTCCTGACCTATCGTTCATGTAAAAACAATGATGACAATGTTACCATAAAACCGTAAGACCATGAGGCATAGAAGTGGAAGTAAGGCCATTCAGCCCATTGAGTCCACTCCGTCATTTAATTATGGCAGATGGGCATTTCAACACCACTTCCCTGCAGTCTCCCTGTAGCCTTTAATTCCTTGTGAGACCAAGAAATTATCATTCTCTGCCTCGAAGACATTTAATGTCCCGGCCTCCACTGTGCTCCGTGGCAATGATTCCACAGGCCCACCACTCTCTGGCTGAAGAAATGTCACCTCATTTCCATTCTAAATTTACCCACTCTAATTCTAAGGCTGTGCCCACGGGTCCTAGTCTCCCCGCCTAATGGAAACAACTTCCCAGCGTCCACCCTTTCTGAGTCATTCATTATCTTGTAAGTTTCTATTAGACCTCTCCTCAACCTTCTAAGCTCTAATGAATACAATCCCAGGATCCTCACCATTCATCGTACGTTAAACCTACCATTCCAGGGATCATCCGTGTGAATCTCTGCTGGACACACTCCAGGGCTAGTATGTCTTTCCTGAGGTGTGGGGCCCAAAATTGGACACAGTATTCTAAATGGGGCCTAACTAGAGCTTAATAAAGCCTCAGAAGCACATTGCTGCTTTTATATTCCAACCCTCTTGAGATAAGTGACAACATTACATTCACTTTCTTAATCACGGACTCACCCTGCAAGTTAGCCTTTAGAGAATCCTGGAATAGCACTCCCAGATCCCTTTGTACTTCAACTATATGAATTTTCTCACCATTTAGAAAATAGTCCAAATATCTGTACCTCTCTCCATGGCTGCTGTCTAACCTGTTCGGTAAGTCCTAAGTTTGTCTTTTTATCAGTGTTCTCGCATGTGCAATGTTATGGTTTAATACAAATCCACTTCCAACTGATGTTAGAATTTGGATGCTTTTTGTGCAGTTGTTATGCCCAGAACAATTTAAAAATATTATATGTGAAGTGCAGCGAGTTGAGTCGATCCAAATATAGTGATAATCATACTCAAGTGATACTGTCTTAATTTACATAACAGCTCTGAAAGATATTGATAATTGGGTTACTGAAGTATATTAAACCATGCTAGCTGTAATTTCTGAAAGAAGCTCTTACATGTTTTGCCTGTCCAATGCCATGAATATATGTTTTTTCTTTTAATGAAAGAAGAAAGTTCCTTCCAGTAGAGGTGAGTGTAGGTGGGGAGGTAGGGAGGAGATAGGTCAGTCTAGGGAGGACTGATAGGTCAAGGGGGCAAGATGAGGTTAGTAGGTAGGAGATGGGGTGGGGCTTGGGGTGGGAGGAGGGAATAGGTGGGAGGAAGGACAGGTTAGGGAAGTGGGGACGAGCTGGGCTTGTTTTGGGATACGGTAGGTGGAGGGGAGATTTTGAAGCTTGTGAAATCCACATTGATGCCATTGGGCTGCAGAATTCCCAAGCAGAATATGAGTTGCTGTTCCTGCAACCTTCAGGTGGCATCGTTGTGGCACTGCAGGAGGCCCAGGATGGGCATGTTGTCTGAGGAATGGGAAGGCCAGTTGAAATGGTTCGTGACTGGGAGGTACAGCTGTTCATTGCGAACTGAGCATAGGTGTTCTGCAAAGCGGTCCCCAAGCCTCCGTTTGGTTTCACCAATGTAGAGGAGGCCACAACGGGTACAGTGCTGCAGTATAGCACGTTAGCAGATGTGCAGGTGAACCCAGAATACACCTCCTCCCACCCACCTTCCTCCAAATCCTTCACCTCTGCCGCATCTGCTCCCAGGATGAGGCATTCCACTCCCGTACATCTCAGATGCCCTCATTTTTCAAGGACATCAACATCCCCCCACCCCGGCAGTGGTTGAGAACACCCTCGACCGTGTCTCCTGCATTTCCCACAACTCATCCCTCACAACCCCTCCCCGCAATAACAACCAAAACAAAAGTCCCCTCATCCTCACGTACCACCCCACCAACCTCCGGATACAACACATCATCCTCCGACATTCTGCTATCTGCAATTCGACACACCACCAAAGACATTTTTCCATCGCCACCCTTATCTGCTTTCCAGAGGAACCATTACCTCCGGGTCTCCCTTGTCCGCTCCACGCTCCCCTCCGCCCACCACACCCAGCACTTTTCCCTGCAACCGCAGGAAGTGCTACACCTGCCCCTACACTTCCCCCCTCACTCCAATCCCAGGCCACAAGAAGACTTTCCACATCAAGCAGATGTTCACCTGCACATCTGCTGATGTGGTGTACCGCATCCACTGTTCCCGTTGTGGCCTCCTCTACATCAGGAAAACCAAGTGGAGGCTTGGTGACTGCTTTGCAGAACACCTATGCTCAGTTTGCAATAAACAGCTGCACCTCCCAGTCACGAACTATTTCAGCTCCCCCTCCCATTTCTTAGACGACATGTCCATCCTGGGCCTTCTGCAGTGCCACAATGATTCTACCCAAAGGTTGCAGGAACAGCAACTTATATTCTGCTTGGGAACCCTGCAGCCTAATGGTATTAATGTGGACTTCACAAGCTTCAAAACCTCTCCACCCCCTACCACATCCCAAAACCAGCCCAGCTCATCCACCCCTCCCTAACCTGTCCTTCTTCCCACCCATTCCCTCCTCCCACCCAAAGCCCCAGTCCCATCTCCTACCTACTAACCTCATCCCACCCCTTGACCTGTCCGTCCTCCCTGGTCTGACCTATTTCCTCCCTACCTCCCCACCTGCAGTCACCTTTACTGGCTCCATCTCCACCTCTTTGACCTGTCCGTCTCCTCTCCACCTATCTTCTCCTCTATTCATATTCTATCCACCTCCCCCTCTCTCCCTACTTATTTCAGAATCCCCTACCCCTCCCCCATTTTCTGAAGAAGGGCCCAGGCCCAAATTGTCAGCCTTCCTGCTCCTCTGATGCTGCTTGTCTTGCTGTGTTCATTCAGCTCTACACCTTGTTGTCTCAGGTTCTCCAGCAATATGCAGTTCCTGCTATCTCTGAAAGTTCCTTCCTGTTGAGTTTTCCAACTTCAGACTCGGAAGGATATAATCCATTTTCTTCAACAGTCAACTGTACACGTTGCCAACTAAATTTAAAAAAAAACCTTTATTTTAATGGATTGGAGCTTCAATTTGTTTCTTCAATTATGCAAAATGTTTTAATAATAACTTTTAATAATAAATTTTGGTAGCCGTGTACTTAAAAGAGTTGCTTTGTGTTGAATAATTCAGCATATGATTAATAGTGACAGAGACATTTACAATAGTTTGTGCATTACCTGGTCCAGTTAGTGTCCTGGAGTAATGTTGCATATATTCAATTTCACTTAATTATTTTATAAACATCATTATATTTAAATATTTTAATGCACTAGACTTGATATGAGGTAGAATTCCCTCCCTAATAACAATACAAATTGGGTACTATCAGATTAATCCCCTGTTAGATAGAGGATCCAGAATTATGTTCCATTACCTACAATAGAGCTGAACGTTAAGCACAATATAAAAGAAGAGGATGATGTGATAGGGTCTCATGCAATTGCCAAAGATGAATTCTTAACTTGAAGTCTGGGAAAACCTTTTATATAAAACATAGAAATGAAGAGCAGGAGTAGGCCACTCATCCTTATGAATGTGCTATGCATTTCTATTGGATCCTGGTTGAATCTGGGTATTAAAGCAAATTAAATATTCTTTATTACAATCTATATACCTGAATAAGCATAAGTTGCTGCATGTTGTTTCTCACAATTTGTCATGATTCAGTGAACATTCTTCTTCTGAAGGAGGCTTCGGGAAATACAACTCACTGAATTCAAAGCTGAGAATGGTGTATGCTTTGTTGTTCAAGCCACAAAATCCTGCTGTTTCTCCTCTTCTCAATACCACCCACTCTTTCAGAACTGTGAATCTTCTTCTGCCTCATTATCTGAATTCCCTGCTGTGGATATATCTGAGCTAATGCTTGCAATAGTGATCTTGTGTGAGGCACCAAAGCATGAACGACTTGGCTCTGACACAACTTAACTGACGCATCCAGAGAGAGGAGAGAAACATATGTTACATCACTGTCATCCTTACAACTCTAAAATAAACCCTACGACAGAATGAGTCATGTTATATTATGCTTTACTGTAAACTTTGAAAACAATTAGTGGGTGGTTAGGGTAAAAAAGGAGACAATAAATCAGATATCCCTAATGTGGGATCACCTACTTCACCATCCTTTATGTCCTCTCTGCCTCTTAGCCAGTCAGCTGGTAAAAGTTTTCATAAAACCACTCAATAATCATAACCAATGGGGCCTTCGTCCTCTTCAAATCTACTCCCTATAGTAGGTGTAGCCTTCTCCTCCAAACAGACTGGCAAAGGTGATCTGTTCATAATTTAGGTAATATTCAAATGTCAACATGTGTCCCATAGCAGCTAAGGGATATGGTGAGATAACCAGATATCATGCAATGAATGTATGAATGCCTTTAACAGTGACACTTACTCTTGTAAGTTTTGGCTCAAACCATATCTTGGTGCTGCATAATTGAACTGCCAGATAATCAGGGAGCAATAAGATGTAGAAAGAAATGATACACTGCCACACTTACATCAGAAACGTATAGAAATAACTGAAGACCATTGAGCATATTTCAACATCAAGTAAGATTGTGGTTGAATGGTGGTCAAATGTTATCTACCAACTGAGAATTCCACAATCTTTAATTTCCTTGTTTTATATAAAACTACCAATCTCAGTTTTCAAATTAATAACTGAAATAGTACTTACTGATTTTTCTGGTTAGGTTTCACAATTTTACCACCTAGAGGAGAGCTAGCTAATTAGATACAAAATTGGCTTGAAGGTCAGAGACAGAGGGTGGTGGTGGGGAGTTGCTTTTGGATTGGAGGCCTGTGAGCAGCAAAGTGCCACAAGGATAATTTCTGTGTCCAATGATTTTTGTCATTTATATAAATGATTTGGATGTGAATATAAGAGGAATGGTTAGTAAAATTGCAGATGACACCAAAAACTGCTGCTGTGATAGACAGCGAATAAAGTTATCTCACAGTACAATGGGACCTTGATCAGATGGGCCAAGGAGTGGCAGATAGAGTTTAATTTAAATAAGTGTGAGGTATTGCATTTTGGTAAGGCAAAACAGGGCAGAACCTACACACATAATGGCAGGATCCGGGGGAGTGTTGCTAAACAGACAGACTTTGGAGGGGGTGGTTCATACTTCCTTGAAGGTAGAATTGGGGTAGTGAAGAAGGCATTTGGCATGCTTACCTTCCTTGATCCATACATTGACGATTGGAGGTGGGATGTCATGTTGCGGATGCACAGGACATTGGTTAGGTCACTTTTGGATTACTGACCTCCCTGCTTTAGCAAGATATTGTGAAACTTGAAAGAATTTAGAAAAGATTTACTAGGATGTTGCCAGGATTGGAGGGTTTGAGCTACAGAGAGAAGCTGAATAGGCTGGGGCTATTTTCCCTGGAGCATCGGAGGCTGAGGGATAACCTTATAGAGGTTTATAAAATCATGAGGGTCATAAATAGGGTGAATAGCCAAGCTCTTTTTTCCCACGGTAGGGTAGTCCAAAACTAGAAGATATAGGTTTAAGGTCAGAGGGGAAAGATTTAAAAGGGGCCTAAGGGGCAGCTTTTACACACAGAGAGTGGTGAACTGCCAGAGGAAGTGGTAGAGGCTAATACAATTACAATATTTAAAAGGCATCTGAATGGGTACATGAATAGGAAGGGTTTAGAGGGATATGCGTCAAATGCAGGAAAATGGTACTAACTTAATTTAGGATAACAAATTGAGAAAAATATATGTAGGATGTTAGTTGAAACACGGTGAGTGAAATACTTCCAATTCAAATGAGCATGTTTTGAAAAGATGAGTATCGAGCGGTTTTTGAATGTCAGTAGAAGATTGAGTTAGTCTCTTGCAGACTTTCATTATTTTCCACTGATCAATCTTTAGTGGTTATAGATTTAATGTTGTTTTAAGTCAGCTTAAAATCTTTTTTAATGCAGTGCAGGTGGAGTGATGTAGATAAGGAATAATAAACTTAACTGAGATAATCAGAACTGCAGATGGATGGCACTATACTTATGCAAGTTTATTTATTTAGGAAATAGATTCACAGGAAATATATTGCACATATAAGCTGTACTAATTATGTCAATGAACACCATAGTTCAAGATTTAAAGTGACTGATATAGCATTTTTACTAAGTTGATTTCTACCAGTGTCCTGGTCACTAAATTGCAGTATAGCACATTTTACTGTTTCAGATTTCACTCAGTGGTAACATTTGGTGACAGGTGGTTGAGGATCTAAGTCTTTGTCCAGAATCTTGAGTACATCATTTGGATTCACTTCAGTCAAGTACTGAGGAGGTGTTGCACTGTTCAAAGATCTGTCTTTCAGATGAAGTATTAAGCAGAGGCTTTCTTCCCTCTCAAGTGAATAGAAAATGTTTCATGATATTACTTAAAGAGCTGGGTGTTCACTTGGCATCCTGGCCAATAGTTAAATTACCTCACTAAAAGAGACTATCTGCTAAAGCATCTCATTGTTATTGTAAGACCGTGCAGTCTACAAATTGAGTGTGTTTTCAGTATTAAAATAATTATAAAAATGTACAAAATTTTCCATGATGTACTTTGAAAACTTGTGACGTTGTGAAAGATATTATATAAATGCAATTTCTTTCTTACTTGGACAAAATACTAACATGTATTTAAAAACCAAAATCTGTTACTGGGCGAACTGGGACAACAAATCATTTGAATTTTAAGTAAACACAGAGAAAGGTGGAAAAACTCAACAGGCCTGGCAGTATCAGTGGAGAGAGAAACAGAGGTAACATTCTGAAACTGACAAAACTCTTCTGAACTGCAATTTGTTGGAAATTAGTGTCTTTTTGTACTTTTGACAGAGGTGGGCAGGTGCAAGAGGATAGATGGTATAGAGGCAAAACAAGACAAATAAAGGTCATTGGTAATGAAGAAAGAAGATAGAGGTTTAAAAGGGGTGTAAATTAAAGTGAGAAAGGGAGCGAATTGATCCTTTCACTCTGTGTAAAGTAAACAAAAGTAGACTTCCCATAATCCTACCAGACCATAGCTCTGCTCTCTCACTTGAGAGAGATAACTAGTGCCGGTTTAACCAAAGGTTCACCACGCCTCAGGCAAGGAGATACGTTGCAAAGGAGAACCTTTCGTAGTAGCTTCAACCAATGCAGGAATTGAAACAATAATAGAAATTGCTGGAAAAGCTCAGCAGGTCTGGCATCATCTGTGGAGATAAATCAGAGATAATGTTTTGGGTTGAGTGACCCTTCCTCAGAACTGATGGTAGCCAGGAAAGTGTCGGTCTATATACAGAAAATAGGGTGGAGGAAGGGGGCATGGAGTAAGCGATAGGTGAGAATACAGCCCAGGGAGAGATAGAAGACCAGTTAGACAAGAACTGAGCTCATGACGTGGAGGCTCCAGTGTTGGCCGGACAAAGTCAGAAGTCACGTGACACCAGTTTACAGTCTAACAGGTTTGTTTGAAATCTCAAGCTTTTGGAGCACTGCCCGCTTCACCTGACGAAGGAGCAGTGGTTTGAAAAGTTGCTATTTCAAATAAACCTGTTGGTCTATAAACTGGGGTCATGTCACGACCGGAAATTAGCCAATGCTGCATTGTGAAATGGCTGTCCAGCCAACTGAGCTGATCAACCTCACAAAGTAAGCAAGATACAAACATGACAATTGTGGGGTGGTTCGGGGATGGGGGTGGGAGCTCGAAAAAGAAAGAATAATGGAGAATAGGTATAATGTTGTCAGTTTCTGAAGTTAGAGAGGCTGATTCCAGGGATGGCGGGAGTGACATGTGAGGGGAGACTGACAAGGTTAGGATTGTTTTCGTTCGAGTTCAGATGATTGAGGGAAGATCTCATAGAGACTTACATAAATCTAATAGGACTAGACAGGGTAGATGCAGGGAGGATGTTCCCAATGGTGGGTGTGTCCAGTACCAGGGGTCACAGTATGAAGATTCGGGGTAGACTATTTAGGATGGAGATGAGGAGACATTTCTTCACCCAAAGAGTGGTGAGCCTGTGGAATTCATTATAACAGGAAGTAGTTGATGTCAAAACATTGAATATATTCAAGAGGTGACTAGATAGGGGCAGCACGGTGGCACAGTGGTTAGCACTGCTGTATCCCAACACCAGGGAACTGGGTTCGATTCCAGCCTCGGGCGACTGTCTGTGTGGAGTTTGCACATTCTCCCCGCGTCTGTGTGTGTTTCCTCTGGGTGATCCGGTTTCCTCCCACAGTCCAAAGATGTGCAGGCTAGGTGGATTGGCCGTGCTAAATTGCCCATAGTGTTCTGGGAGGTGTAGATTAGGTGGGTTATAGGGCATGGGTCTGGGTGGGATATTCTGAGGTTCGGTGTGGACTTGTTGGGCCAAAGGGCCTGTTTCCACACTGTAAGGATTCTAATTCTAATAATTCATATAGCACTTGAAGCGAATGGGATCAAAGGTTGTGAGGATAAAGCAGAATTAGGTTGGACGATCAGCCATGATTGTGAAGAATGGTGGAACGGGCTTGAAGGGCCGAATGGCCTTCGCCTGTTCATATCTTCTATGTTAAGAAGGCTTACGCTGTGTTAGGTTTTATTGGTAAAGTGATTGAGTTCCGGAGCCTTGACGCCATGCTGCAGCTGTACAAAACACTAGTGCGGCCTCATTTGGAATATTGCGAACAGTTCTGGTCGCCCCATTACAGGAAGGATGTGGAAGCATTGGAAAAGGTGTAGAGGAGATTTACTAGGATGTTGCTTGGTCTGGAGCAGAGGCCCTATGAAGAATGGCTGAGGGACTTGGGTCTGTCCTCATTGGAGAGGAGAAGGCGAAGAGGGGATTTAATAGAGACATACGAGATGATCAGTGGATTAGATAGGGTGGACAGTGAGAGTCTTTTTCCTAGGATGATGACTTCAGCTTGTACAAGGGGGCATAGCTACAAATTGAGGGGTGATAGATTTAAGACAGATGTCGGAGGCAAGTTCTTTACTCAGAGAGTGGTAAGGGCGTGGAATGCCCTGCCTGCCAATGTAGTTAACTCAGCCACATTGGGGGCATTTAAACAGTACTTGGATAACATATGGATAATGATGGGATAGTAGGGGGAGGGGATTAGATTAGTTCACAGGTCGGCGCAACATCGAGGGCCGAAGGGCCTGTTCTGCGCTGTATTGTTCTATGTTCTATGTTCTATGTTTCTGTAAGACTCAATATTGGGCTCAGTAGCTGTTAAAACCGGCTTGTTGATCACTAAGTGCATGTATCAATGTATGGTCTAAAAGAGGAATAAATAAACTATGAGCCAAAAGTTTGCAGTAGTATAATGTTTTTCATCTCAAGGCGTGTACAAAACTTTTTCATAGCCAATTTATTATCTTTGAAGTGTGGCCACTGATATTATGAAGCTGCCAATTTTCACACAACAAGGTCACACAAAACAAAATTACCTAACTGCTTCATCTGTTTTTGGCATTATTGTTTGAGGGATATATATTCTCAATAAAGTTTCTCCAATCTGCTAGAAACTAATAAAAAACCAAACAATATTTGCTTAGTGATGCCATTTTGGAAATATCACACAGGTTTTTGTATATCATATTAAAAAGAATTGAAAGAATGACAATGGAGTAGAGTTTTTTTAAAAATAGAGAATCCATGTTAGATGAAGTTCAGCTTAAGTCATGTAAGTATAAATAAAGCTATGACGGATTAAAGCATACTATAATTGATATTCATTCAGAGCAGACAGGTTTATTACTTCTTTCAACATGTTATCTATAATATCAGATTGCAACATTCATATAGTCTTCACCATCAAGGCCTGTGGCCTTGCACTGAATGGAAAAAATAATCTCCTGTAGTTGCTTTTTAGCAGTGCTTTATAATTCCTACTTCTTAAACTCATCTAAGACATTTCTTTGAGCACTCATCATTTAATTCATGGCATGGTATCTCCTCACAGCTGCCTGTTTTGAATTTCAACAAGAGCTGTGCTTGCAATGTATTGTTTAACTGTTTGAAACAATTTTATTCAAATGCCTCAAATTCTTAGCATGGCCAATCCACCTAGCCTGTATATCTTTAGACTGTGGGTGGAAACTGGAGCATCTGGAGGAAACCCACGCAGGCACGGGGAGAATGTGCAAACTCCATACAGACAGTCACCCGAGGCTGGAATCGAACCCGGCTCCCTCTGCTGCAAGGTAGCAGAGCTAACCAATGTGCCACTGTCACCACCCTTGCAGGATGGGATGTGTGACAGCGTCAGACGACAATTGTAGCTGGGCATCTCAATGACCAGATCATTGCACTGTGTCTTCTATGATTTTCACAGGCATTATGGTGAGATTCTCGCTTGGCAGAAATGAGATGCTAACTGATGGTCACCACTGATTGTTAAACGCTTTGTTGACAACTACCCTTGTTCATATTAACACTGCCTTCTTACCAACTCAACAAGAAACCAAGGCACGTATCTGGTGGATCGGTTTACCAGTTGCCTGAATGACGTCCATGATACCTGTGACTAAACTGTAACTTAGGGCAAGATGTACTGGCATCAATTACAATCAGTCCTCCTGCATGGATGTTGACATTTGACAACTGTCAGTCCATCTCCTCCACTCCAATGCGCTGGCAGTGTGCTCTGAAAGCACAGACTTGCATTGCAGCCCGCACCAGCAGCTAGCTTAAATGCTGCAGTGGCGACACTTTGCACATGCAGGGACAAACACCCAGCTCACACACTGGTCTAGGCTGCCTCACTTTGCTCTCTTAACTTTCGCACACTTAGCAACTACCTGATTGCTCGTAGCATCCCAGCCTTGTTTCATCTTGCCAAGCCAAACCAGCAGTCTCAAAAAACAGGCAGATTGCTTTGCTCCTGAGTCATCCTCAATCAAGGGCACATACACCTTGCTGTGTGGCAGTGTGCTACGTCAATCTCACTCCTGCTTCATGTGCCAGCCACTCAGGCAGCAAACACACTTCGGGGATTATGTCTTGAAATTTGAGGGAATGTTTTCATTGAAGTTCATGGAGGACTCAAACATTTAGGGTGTCCAAACACAGTATGACAAGGGCAGTCTACCATCCCAGTGTTGGGGGTTGGCCACAGTCAGTCATTTGATTGAATATGGGAGGTGTCTCAATTGCTGTCAACACATTTTTTGCTTTCACTTTCTTCCTTTCACTATATTTAAGTTCATTCCTTGGTTCTGCTTCTGGGATGGAGGGAGTCTGCTCTGATGTAGAGGCCTTGAAGCTTTCACAGGGAAGTTAGATTTAGCCTTATATTTTTGTTTAGAATATTAGAATGTGACACCATATCAGGAATGAAAGACAAATGATTCTCAAATTTATTAGTCATTTTTATCCAGTGACCAAAATAGGTAATACATGTATGATTCAATTTATTAAAAATTCAATAACAACCAGACACAAGTCATCATATGAAAAATATTGCTTGAATAACTGTATAAACTAATGAGTTTTGATGTACTTTCTGTATGAAGATTTATTACTTTCATGTTCACACACCTAGGTGAAATATATTCTATCTCAGGCTACAAATTTTATTCCAAGATGGATTTGACTCATCACCTGCAGATTTGATATAACTGTTTTATGTCATCTGGTCACTACTATCAGTTATATCCAAATGATGTTCCAGATACACACTCTCTGCAGTTTGGAAGTATTTTTGTTGGGTCATCTGGCCACTGTTATCAATTTTATCCTAATAATGTTCTAGATAAAGTATTTGGTTTTATACCATTAGCGAGCATGCCAGCATAACAAGATAGATTTTCCAATCCTGATCTCAATATACTGTCTGTTTGCATAGTGTGATAAGCAAGAGAAAAGCACCATTATTATTGCATGCTTCTTAATCAACCTTGCATCAAGGGACAGATTTTTCAGTCATCCACTTATTAACATTCTCATTAATTCAACCACAACAGCATTACTGGAACATAATTTTTGAATCAATCTGCAAAGGACTATTGGGTGATTGCCTGTAGTGAGATAAAGAATCAATCATCATTTCTTCCAAGGCTCCATACAATTTCTCAGGACTGCATTAGCAATATCAGGTCTTGATGTGAAAAATCTGGAAATTTTCAGCAGGGTAGGCAGCATCTGTGAAGAGAAACTGAGTTAATGTTACATGTTGATGATGTTTCATCAGAACTACACAGATTCTGTCATGGATGCTTTCACAGATGTTGCCTGACCCACTCACTTGGCAGAGATGAGATGCTAACAGATGGTGACCACTGATTGTTAGACACTTTGTTGACAACTAACCTTGTTAATACTAGCACAAAAAATTAAGTTTTTTTTTCTTATTTTAGATTTCCAATATCTGGGCATTTTGGATTTTTTTAATGTACATTTACCCTGGTGTAGTCTGTTTGGTCTGAAAGTGAATTTAACACATGCCTCTTTTAACACATCATTTTCGATATAACAATATGAACAAAATGTTACCCTAATCTACAGCGTATAATTTCTGTGATGACAATAAACATACCACACTTCAGGGAATGGAAAGCTGTATTTTTAACCATGGGGAGAAGTAACTGGCTGAGATAGAAGGGCTTAGAAATCTTATGTTCTGCCAATCATTTCAAATTCCCATCCAAGTTGCTAAAATGCTCTACTAAGCTGATTCATAAAGTGAGAAACCTATAATTTTTCAGCTCTTCGAGAAAGGAGCGCTAAAAATAGTTGACAATTAGTACAGGCTGGAAAATTCACCAGTAAACTAAGTTTCTTCTGAAAAAGTGAAAGATGTATCTATACTTTAATATATACTGGCAGTTCTTCTCTTCTAATTGCAACTGTAATTTAGAAATAGAAGGTGCTAATTATTCTGAATTTATAATAAAAATGGAAAGCACAGGTACTGTATATTTATAACCTTTATCACTTCCCTCCAACTTTTACAATGAACACATTAGCATGAAGATTTAGAAGAGTGTCAAAATTTATTTGGATGATTTATCGTTTTTGAAATATTCTGTAGGAATATGCGTTATAATAAGGAGCTCCAATAGTTCCAGAAACTAATCATAATGTCTTTTCTCCTCCCTTACATTATTACATGAATTTCTAATGTACTTGGAGGGAAAGGGCCATGCTTTGACTCCAACTCATTTATGTCATTCTAAATCCACATCCACTAGCTGGTTATCCCTGGCATGTGAGTACCATTAGCAGGAGTCTCCTGGATCACATATGGAACAATGACTGTAGGTCTTCCAGTTAGAATGTAATAAACCATCCTGCTACTGATGACAGATGATGCACATGTTGAAGCAGTCATGAGTTTGTATGACCAATGTACTTGGTGACATATCCAATTGTTTAATCAAAAATTGAGTAGATTAATGAACTGATATAAAAAAGGCCCCATTATCCAGCAGATTTCAGGCTGTGAAAACCATAGAGCCAAATCCACAACCATAGAGATTGTAGTGTGATGCAGGTTTTAATGTTAAACTCTAAACATATCCATGATATTCCAAAGGAATACACTTAATACCTCTTGATAAATGACCTTTCCTGGCAGAGAGTATGAGTGGTCATCAGGGCTCTCAACTGGTTGAGTTAGCTAAGTTAGAAAATTCTCCAGTTGTTACTGTAACGTTTGCTCAAACAAGAAGACATATTTCATTTAAAATTATTTTGTTACCTTGCTTGTTTAAAATTGAGTTGACAAATGGAGGTTATTTGAAGATTTAGTACAAATGTTCAGCTCCCATATTAGTTAATTCAAATATTATTATGTTTTTAAAAGGGGAAAAAAAGTGGCAAGCTCATATAGGCTGAGGCTGCCAGGGCTTTTATTGAAAGAACATTTAGTAGTAACTAAAGTCAATTTAAACATATTTACAAGGGTAAAATCAGAGGCAATATATGCTGTCCCCTTATGAGCAACAACTATACATATCCCATCTTACTCTCTCGGCAGTATAGCCCCACACCAAACACCCCCTATTCCAGGGGCCTTATCTTACCTATCTGCTCTCTGTCCCATTGCCTAAATTTGCATTGTTCTCTTTCAGCCTCAAAACTCATAACTTATGCTCCTGAGATCCACCTCCGAATTTCTTCCCTATTCCTAGTAAACTACTGATCCCCTGACTCGTACTGCAAGGCATTAGTATGACCACTGAATGCTGCAAATAGGAAAGATATGCTGGAATTGGAGGCAGTCCAGAAAATGTCCATTAGGCTGATAACAATAATGGAGCGACCATATGATGTGAGGAGGTTGAGTAGATTGGGCTTGCACTTGTTGGAATATAGAAGAATGAGAAGTGACCTTATTGAAATATGTCAGATTCTTAAAAGACTTGACAGGGTAAATGTGGAAAGAAAAGTTGTTTCCTGTTGTGAGAGGTTCTAGGACCAGGCAGCATGAATCACAATAAGGGGTCACACAGTTAAGACACAGATGAGGAGGATTTTCTTCTCTCAGAGGGGTGTGAATCTGTGCATTTCTTTAGCACAATGGGCTGTTGAGGCTGACATCTTGTGTATATTAAAGGCTGAGATAAATTAACAGGTGGATAGGCAGGCGGAGAGACTGACTCTTGGTCAGCAAGAAAACCAAGGGCTATGGGAAAAGCAGGAAAGTAGAGTTGAGAATTATCAGACCAGCCATGATCTCCATAGATGGCAGTGCAGACTTGATAGGCTGAATGGCCTATTTCTCTTCCTATGTCTCATGGGCACCCAACATTCCTCTCTTCTTCCCAGTTTAGCTGAACCTCGCGGAAATCTACTGAAGACTTGATGATCTTTTGATGAGCAAGTTAAAACGGTCTTGTCAACTTCAAATGTCAAAATTCTAAAGATATTTGATGATTTAATTTTGTTTTCAATAGTGACCATGGAGTTCAGTTCTTAAAAGCTAAGTGACATGACATCTATTACATTGACCAGCATTGTGTGTATGTGTATTCAGATACATTTTGGTAGTTTATCTAGTTGATAAAGTGTAATTCTGTATTTGGCAGTCATAGGACTTCTGATTTAAAGGCATTCTTTAGACTTTGTGGTTTCAGTTGTACATTGATTTAAGTACTGAAACCTTTTTCCAGGCTGTCAATAGATGTGTAAATTTTAAATCGTCTTTAAAAATTCTATTGATGCCTTGAAAATAAATAGAGTAGTTGGTGGTAATCTGGTCTGGCCACTTGAATGACATTTCAAAATTGAGTTTTGTCAGTTTATTTTTTCAGCTGTGCAATGTAATTCTATTATGCAAGTTTGGCTGAGATCCAGTGTCCACTAATGGACTTAGCTCAGCAGGGATTGTTGACATTGTTGTAATGGCAGTCACAGTCAATGATTTATCTGACTGACTTTATCAGAAGGCAATGGAAGTAGCCATTTTGAAGACATTTGAATGGTTATTTCTTCATTTTGACAGAATACGAACACTTCAGATGAAAAAGTGTTTTTATTTTCAAGAGGAATTTCAAGAGTCATGTGCATTTGACAGTTGTATTAACTTCTTTGACATAGTTAATTTCATCCGGAATTTGAATCGGCTATTTTCTTTTTCTTGATATTTCACAGCCTTCCAATACTATTATATATCTCGTGATTTCTGTATACATTGATATTGAATGAATGGGCATGGAGTCTGAGTCACATAGAGAACTAGACTGTTGTACTAGTGAACAGACTAGGACCTTCTAGAATGGAAGCCTCAGCAATGCATCCCAGCTGGACCTATGTCCGGAGCTTGCAGGCCTCTACTCTTGAAAGTGAAAATTCCAGATGGATGGGTTGGTGTTTAGACATTGAGAACACGAATCAGAAATTGTCTGGACTCACATTTCTCAAATTAGCATATAAGAGTCATGCACCCACTATTTTTGACTCGACTTGCTTGCATTGGGGTGTTCAATTAGCAATGCCTTGTTCTTAAAATTTTAACTCTTGTTTCCAAGTTTCTCCATGGCCTCAACATCTTTAATTCTGTAACCGCCCGTACGAGTCAGGACACCTGTAATGTTTTAACTCTTTTGAGCATCGCCAATTTTGAATACACCATCATTGCTGGAGCACTTTCAATGGCCTATTCTATAATCACTCAAATTCCCTTTCAGAATCTATTTGATTCTACCTAGCTGTTTAAAATCTTTAAAATTCACACCTTTGGCCAGATTTTTGGTTATCTGTCCCAGTATCACTTTCTATTATTTGCTGTTAAAATTTGCCTTATACCACTTGTGTGAGGCACTTTACAATGTTTTATAATTTAAAGGGTTACATGAAAATATGTTGCCTATGTTGAAAATACTCTATTTGCAGAACATCGAATTAATCAATTCATCAAAACATATTGAAACACCAAACAGTCTCCAAACATAGCTCTGAATTTACTATTACCATTTAAAAAATCATTTTTTCATAGTTTTCCCAGAATCATTGCTTCATTACTTAACTGCAAAACATGAATAATCTCATTCAGTACATATTGATTGTATTATCAATTGAGTGAAAGGAAAATTGCATTGCAAACCTCAAAAAAATTAATAAAAAATAAAAGGGTGAATGGACAATGCTATACATTGACTATTTCCCATCATTGCTTGAATCTACACTAGAAGCCTTAAAATGCCCTGGAATATGTGGGAAATATTGTGTAGGATGTAAGGGTCTGAAACGCTTAATGCTGAAGAGTGACTTAAGTACCACCTGATTTGATGTCATATGAACTTGGTGATAGAACATTTTGGGATCTTGAGGGATTAAGACTTATTATCTGGGTCTTGTTCATTGACTCTGTAATAATGGGCTACATTTACTGTTGGGGATTGGGTAATAGTCCCCAGTTGCTATGCTGCCTTCTCACCCACCTCCATCCACATGCATCACCTCCCCACAAACTCCCCACCTTTACTAGTGCATGCCACCATCACCATACTGCAAAGATTATGTAGTTAAACCATTAGTTAGTTCTTCTGTAAGTGACATATTAAGAATATCATATCGTAGAATCCCTAGAGTGTGGAATCAGGCCCTTCGGCTCAAAACGTCCTCACTGACCCTCAGAGAATACCACCCAGACCCATCCCCCTAATCTACACAGTGCTGAACACTACGGGCAATTTAGCATGACCAATCCACCTAACCTGCACATCTTTGGTCTGTGGGAGGAAACTGGTGCACCCGGAGGAAACTCAAGCAGACACAGGGAGAATGTGCAAAATGCACACAGACAGTCGCCCGAGGCTGGAATTGAACCTAGGTCCCTGGTGCTGTGAGGTGGCAGTGCTAACCACTGAGTCACCATGCCACCCTAAATATGCTCAAGTGCCATATTGTAAATAATTTTGCCTCTTTTGTGCAGACTCTTACACCCTATAACAAATCCCACACATTTATACGGGTTAAGTATGTTTCAGTTATTCCTATTTAATCGGTAATCTATTTGCTTGCAATGATTTGTTTTCTTATTTAAAAGTATGAGCATTTATGGAGCACCCTTCACATGTGAAGCTGAAACCTTGAGTATTGTCACTAAGTTGTCAGTTTTTTCAATGGAAACATTTATAAGAAAATAGCCAAGGTGTGTTCACAACAGATCACTTAGCATGTTGGATAATTGAAGCTTTGGGAGATTTGAAGGCAAGAAATAAATGTTTGCTGTCTCACTGTTTTCACATTGTGTAAGCCCCTGTTGTTTGCTTTCATTTATAAAAGTGCTAACAACCTAAATGACTGGAATTTCCAGCTTATGTTGTAATGGGGATTTCTAACTGTAGGTAACCATGACAAATTAGCTGCTAAAATGGTGACAGGATGCTAATATAAAATATAAGCACAAGATTCCAATAAATTAACTTGACAATAGATAAATTGTGATTAAAAACACCATTCCCCATCCTTCCCCAAGATATTTTATAGTGTGATTAGGAGCTCTGATAAAAATTGTAAATAAATTTCTCCAATGTCTCTAGATGAAAGCTTGTGAAAATCGAATGATGGAGTACTCCCCATTTGCTAAGGTAAGTGCAGCTACAACAACACTCAAGAAACTTGACACCATCGGGATATTTAATTGACACCACTTCCACAGACATCTGCTCCCTCCACTGCCGATGCTCAGTAGCAGCAGTGTGTACTTTTGACAAGATACACTGCAGAAATTCAACTTAGACCCTTTGACAGCATCTTCCAAACTAACGACTACTTCCATTTCAAAGGACAAGGACAGGTGAAATATGGGAACACCATCATCTGCAAGCCCTCCCCCCCAATCCACTCACCATTCTGACTTGGAATGGCATTGCCATTCCAGTAGTAATGCTGGGTCATAATGCTGGGATTCCCTCCCTGACAGTGTTGTGGGACTACCCATGACACAGGACTGGCTGCAGCAGTTCAAGAAGGCAGCTCACCATCACCTTCTTAATGGCAATGCTGTCCAGTCAGTGGCAACCTTGTCCCAAAAGTGAATAAGAAAAAGAATCATTACTAATTATGGGTAACAATGATAATGTTAATTATGTAGAATATTGTACATGCATTAGACACTATACACACAACGGAGTGAATAACATTTCATTAGGAGCACAGCAATTTTACTGTTAGATCAAAATTCTTCATGAATGAACTATTATAAAACTCATTCTGATGTTTTTTTTGAGACCATCTAATGGAGTTCTGTCATATTGTGTATGTAAGTCTAAATTTTTCAAAGCTTCCAAATTTAAACTGTGAGAAAGCTGTGGTGAAAGCAATGAAATAAGTGAATAATTGAGTGTGCATCAGGTCATGGAAAATATGAGTTAAGGAGGAGACTTTCCAAATGTGAGGTTGTATTTCAAAATTTTTATTTCTTTTTTACACACTAAAACATTATAATCAAAGTAATGGCACTGCTAAAGAAGGACAGAACAGTGTTTTATAGAGACAGATATTGTATTCTAATCAAAATATTGAATCTGGAATTGCTACAATTTGAATAAATTAGATCCTATTAAACTTTTCACTTTGATTCTGGCATGATCTTCTTGTGGTAAATGCCCCTTTACCTAATGGTTGAAATCATTGATTACAGCACGTGTTTCAGATGTGTCTTTAGAGTGACAAGTACATACATCACTGGATATTTTGCTAGATTCAACTGTTCACTTCCAGAAATTGAAAAAGTAAATAGTAGAATGTGGCTGAAGCAAAAGGCATATTGCTGATAGTTTTGTGTGCAAAGCTAAAAGTATCAGGACAAACCCAGCACTAATTTGCTCAGAATTACATGAACAAACAAATTACAAATAGCAGTAGGGATTGCAATGTGTCTCACATACACTTGCTTGTTGCTACATATACTCATATGTAAGAGTCTGTCCATTGTAAGCTGAAAGAACATGTCCAAGTTTTGTGTTACTTTTTAGTTAAATGAAATCATGGGTGGCAATAATTTCCTGATACATACTCAATGGAAATGGCTTAACCAATCAGAGTTGGTTCTCAGCTAATAATGACCCTTTTCTCATACAGTATAAGTTGTTGAATGTAAGCATTCTTGCATCTCTCCTGATGAGATGAAAAATGTCCACATGTTCACTTTTTTACAGCAATTAAATTCTTTACTACCAGTCAACTATTGCAGTAAGATGACATATTCTATTACGCGTTAAGCTTATTTAATGCCAGCTAATAGAAAACCATAATAGGAATTTATATGGAAAACTAATGGCCTTTTCTTTATTATTGCAATTTTTTTGTGGCTTAACTAATTCTCCTTGGAGGTTCCAGGCAGACTCTAATCTTGATAAGTCAGGATGATTACTAAACTTTCACAGTTGCTGGGACTATATTATAATTAAATATTTGCCTGTAGAGTTATAAAAAGCCAATCAAACGTGTTTGAACAAAGCATACAGAAAATTTATATTTAACGTGATCACTTGGCACTCGCCAAGTGCCTATTGTTTTGCAGAACAATTGTTATAATAGAAAACAAAACAAGCTTGAAACTTTTTTAGCAATTACCAAAATAAATCTGAGACAGGAATATATCTTTGTCTTCCATTGGACAACTGTTATTTGCCGAAGTGATTTACTTTCAACAATATTCAGTTCATTTGATGTAAACTTTAAACTATAGCAATGAGAAAAAGCCTTTCAACCCCACATTTGTTTTCTCATTCAATGAGATCACACCATGAGCTGTCCCTCAATTGAACTTAGTTACCTCAAATCCCTCAATAACCTTTCCTAACAGACAAAAGCATTGATGCTAGTTTTGAAAATATAACTTAGCCCACAATCCACAACTTTTAGGGCTTCGGATATCCATTAAACTTTTATTTAAAATATGCTTCCTAATTTGGCCTAATGTTAATTTTAAAGTCATGTTCTTTGGTTCTGAATTCCTCCATCAAACCAACTACTTTATCAGCATCTGCACTATCATTTGCCTGGATCATTTAAAATACATTGATTAATTACACCTCAACTTTCTAAATTCAAGCTATGCTTATACAACCTATAATATAAATTGCTCAATAATCATTTAATTTCAGTTCTTATGTTCACATTTACCACATTTTTCCTGATTTGCGTGAAAGATAGAATTCAACTTTTAATAATGTACATGTCTAATACTTGCTACCTTTCTTAGTTACATATTTAAAGCTAATAATTCCAGTTCAGCAGCACAACCATAAACTTTTTGCAAGCTAAAAATTATCTGTAGAAGTAGACAGTATAATATGTGATCTGGAAAAGCTTATTTCAAGTGAAGGACTGCCTCTTGTTATTTTAGTAATATTGTAATTTATGAAGCATCCAGGACCCAATAATGAGTTGCATTTCTCAAATGTACCAGCATAAGTTTTCTCATGACTGTTATTTTTCACATTTCTAAAATAATTACTTCAGCAGGCTTCACAGAGACTCAGAGGTATATGAATAGGAAGAGTTTAGAGGTATATGAGCCAAATGCTGGTAAATGGGACAAGATTAATTATGATGTCTGGTTGGCATGGATGAATTGGGCTGAAGGGTCTGTTTCCGTGCTATGCATCTCTATGATTATATGGTTCCAATTGCAGAACTGTTACAGTGTGAAAGGAGGCCATTGTGTTTGCGCCCGGCTCTCTGAATGATCATTACAACTGAGTGCCTTTGTCCTCAATTAATCATCCAATGCCTTCTTGAATGGCTCAATTGAATTGGCCGCCACCTTATTTCCAAGCGCTGCACTTCAGATCAAATTTGCTGTCTAAAACAGTTTCTGCTCAGATCGCATTTGATTCTTTTACAAATTACTTGAAATCTGTGCCATCTTGAGCTGAACGTTACATTTTACTTCTCACTGATTTCAAGTTGCATTGAGGCTTTTGGCAGGTTTTACACCATAGGGTGTAACGAATTTTCACAGTGTATCTTACCAAACTAACCTAGCGACCATACCCTTATGGCATCTCTTTCATGGCTGATTTCTGCTCTGTCTTTCCATGTGCCATTCGAATGAGTGAATGGTTTGTTTATTGTTTACAAACAACTTGAAGCAAAAAGTGTGTTTTCACCACAGTCTGGAGTCATTTTGAGGTATGATAAGGATACAAATAAAATATTTAACTAAGAGCTCATCTTCTGTTTAAACGGGTGTCTTAAGCATGGCTTCGGGGCTTCTGCAAGGTCTCAGCAAGCTGTTCCGGTCCTCAAGGAGTCCCACTTCAAGATCAGTAATGATGGCGTGTGTGGTGTGAGAGAGAGAGCCCAGCTCTGCTGCTGCCATCTGGTTGACACTGCCATGAGTCCAGGTTCCAGGCTTATTGCCACCAGGAGTCCTCACTTGGGCATCGCCACCGCAGAGAGTCTGGGACTGCTGCTGGGAGTCCTCATCCTGGGCACCATCACCGTCAAGAGACCAGGCTCTGGGCCGACACCAGTCCAGGGTCCAGTCACTGCATCTCCGCTAGGAGTCCCTGTCCCTCTGCCACCATACTGCTGACACCTCTCCAGCCTCAAAGATGAAGAAAAAAGCAAGAAAAAAGACTAAAGATTCTTACAGAAGACAATGCCTCTGGCCTGGAGAGAATATGCACTGATGAGCTTGAACACTACCTACAGTGCTGGTGCCATCTTAAAAAGGTCTTGGAACAAGTGACCACTCAGTAGATGTCCTGAAATTCATGAGCGTCATTTGGATGTAGGTGACCTTGAGCTCCTGGACAAGCACTGTTGGCCCGGTGATGCCCTGCAAGAGTACTGACATTAGCCCCGGACACAGAAGAATGTGTGATATCAGTGCCCCAATTTCAGGACTGGGTCCTGCTGGTTGGGATGCTACACAGGTAGGAACACTCCTTTAGCCTGGACCATCTATGTAAGCCATGATACCAGACCAATTCCAGCTTGGCCTGATGATACCACCCAAGTTGAAGAAACTCAGCTCTCTGGAGAAATGCTCAGCAGTGTGGGGAGAAGGTCAATGTCCTTCTTCACTCTGCTATTGTAACTGCCACTATCTTCTCTCTAATACTCCACCCCCACTCTGTCTCTGCTGCTCTACCAGCCTCCCAATGATACCCATGCTGTAACTTTCTCACTCTTGCTTGTAATATCTTCTCCACTCATTGTCGCCCATTTCTAACACCTCTAACTCTGCTTACTATCTGCACTGCCTCCTCACTTACTTGGGACACTTCCCCACCTGCTTAATAGCAATATCTGTGCCACCCATTTTCATCTCCTATAATAACAGCCGCTGTCTCACTTCAGGAGCAGAACAATCCACAATAGGGCATGAAAAATATCAAGATATATGGTGGCTTTCCCACCAAGCTATTTGAGGTCTGGATCCTGATTCCGACTATTCTGAGCAGGTCCTGGACTGGTATTGGATCCTGCCCATGACTCACTGTGCTGGGAACCTCTGAATGAAGGCAATCCCTCTGAATCAAAAGAATTCCACCCCTTGTTTTTGATTGTACATGATTAGGAACAGTTTGCCTCCATCTACTCTGTCCAGCCCCTTTATTATTTTAAGAATCTCTGTCAAATCTCCTCTTTGCTTTCTCAACTCCATGAAAAATAATCTCAGCTGCTCCAAACTACCATTATAATTGAAGTTTCTCATCTCTGGGCCCAATTTTGTACACAGTAAAAGCCAATGGAACTACTAGAATAGCTCATAAATTGTTGTGTTCTTATAATTGGTTAGCCGCTTTTTGTGTTGAACAAAGAGAGATCCAAAGTTCTACAGCATTTTGTTAGCTTGTTTTATATTAAATGAGACTGGCTAAGCATTGATTTTCACAGCAACTTTCTGAAGCACATTTTAAGTGTGAAATGTATTTATGGTTGTAGGTTTGGTTTCCAGTGGTCATTAGCAATCTGCTTTCTTTTTCTCTACCTGCAGGTTGTCATTGAACAGCTGCTCTCCTATTAGGATGAGTTCCGGTAGTTCAGATGAGTTCTTCCAGTCAACGAATCATGCAGAGCAGACATTTCGGAAAATGGAGAACTACCTCCAGCACAAGCAACTGTGTGATGTTCTTCTGATTGCAGGGGATCACAAGATTCCTGCTCATCGGTAAAGTTCACAGTATATTTCAGTGTTTCTTAAGGCTTATACTATCAGTGATAGTGAACTACATTGTATTTGAAGTCTTGTGGAATCAGCTGTGATGTTCTCCTGACAAAGTCTGAATTGGTTCACTTTGAACAATTTCACTAAGCTACTGAATGATAACGCTTTGAAGGGGGCAGATCTACCAACTTATTTAGATTTTGCTGCCGTCTCATTTTAATCCACAACCTAGCTAATTTTTGCCTATTAAAATTTGAATTAAGTAGATAGGAAATAAAAATGCAGAGTAGTCTGGCAAGATATGATTGGCAATAAAAACCGAAAGAACTGTGGACAGTGTAAATCAGAAACAAAAACAGAAGTTGCTGTAAAAGTTCAGCAGGTCTGACAGCATCTGTGAAGAGAAATTAGAGTTAATGTTTCAGGTCCGGTGACCCTTCAAAACCATGATATAATTGGCAAGCCAGTCATCAATTTAGAGCGCTGCCAATGGAAATAAAGGAATTCAAATATTCCTCCGATGGTATATATTCATATGTCTTTTTCCATTATTTTAGCTTGAGAGTGTCATCGTCAAAACCAGCATTTGTGTCTCATTTCTAATTGCCCTCACATAAGGTACTGATGAGATATCAAGTTAGATCCTTGTATTAGAAATTTCTATCATCATCAGTGTTGTTATAAAAAAGAAAGAAACAAAGAGGCCTAATATTGTGGAAAGAAAACATCCTAATTGTGCGATTCGATTATTTAGCATGACAACCTCTTTGCTTGTCATGCATTTGATAAAATACCAATGTATCTTTTTGCCACTAAGAATGACTTTTAACAAATAAATTATTATAAGGGTAAGATTGTTTCAGTACGTTTAAAACTCCCTGGAGTAAAGGAAATGAATGTGATTTCATTTTGGTAGTTCTTAGTAAATCAACAATGCAGTCTGTTAAAATTATAACTTCATACGAATAGGGGTTGAAGTTTAACAGCAGGAATTAAACATTAAATCATTGTCCTTGTTTCTCTCGAGTCCCTGTTGTGAACTTTTGGAAGTGACAGATGGTGGTGATTAAAGGCTTTTGGCTTAATGCTCAAGAAGCCAAGGCTTAAACAAAGCCTAATCAATGTTTAAACCCTGTATCTGCTGAACAAATCTGATCTCATTAAAAGCTAAAAACAGAGTAAAATTTCTTGACATTTACAGAATTAATACTTCTCTGAAACCACAACAAAATTTCAATTTGTGTGTTCATAGATTCCATTAATTAATTGGTGGCAATTATCCATCAAAGTGTCAATATTTTATATCTTTCTGCTTAACCTACTCTGCATTATGTATTGGCTAATATGAAATTTAGACAGCACAATATAAGTTCATTAAATGTAGTTAATTAGTTTTAATTATCTTCCTGGACTAAAGATTTGATAACTGCTATACATGGTCATATAAAAATATTTGATCTAAGTTGTTTTTTTAAAGTATGGTGCCATCCTAATGAGGTTGACAAAAATACTGTGACATTTAATACAAAGGTCTTGTGCTTATCTCTGATGGAATCTCCATTGTTTTCAGGCTTGTCCTTAGTGCTGTTTCCGACTACTTTGCTGCCATGTTTACAAATGATGTGCGTGAGGCCAAGCAAGAAGAAATTAAAATGGAGGGTGTTGATCCTGATGCACTGAAAGCACTTGTTCATTATGCTTACACAGGTGACCGTAACAATATTTATAGGAAACTTTACGATGTATTCAGTAGCAACTGGAGGTCAACCTCCATTTTCAATACAGCAATATTTCAGAGTACATGTAAGTCAAATGTCTTGACTCTGAACATATTTCAAGGTAGAGGATGTGTGAATTGATTTTTTAAAAAATCCTCTGCTAATATGGTATACTTCTAACCAGGTTGTGCTTCCTGCCTTGGAAAATTATGAAATGCTCAAGTTCACATTTCTGTTGAAGTTCAACAGATCAAGACTGTGATATATGTTTCCGTTGCGTCTTATTTGTAGCCATGTAAAAAAAAATTGTTAATCGCATGGCCAAATATGTCAATAATTACATTAAGCATTATTGTGTTTTTAAATTTAAGTATATCCAATCCAAAGACTTTGTTAAAAGTACTGGACTTAAATGATGAATAATTAATAGTAATTTGGAAGTAGGGAACTTGAAATGTTATGGACAATAGACAATAGGTGCTGGAGTAGGCCATTCGGCACATTGAGCCAGCACCACTCTTTTTTTGTCTCCTTGGTATTTCTCAACTCTACCCATGCAGACTCGACATTGTCAGAGCTAATATCCTTTCTCACTATTGTGTTAATTTCCCCTTTACCCAGCAATGTTCTTTTTTTTCGGCAGTAAAAAATAACTATAATTACATAGATCCCTCCAGGGCGTTGCTCAAATGAAGCTTTATGTTCTGTATATGAGACTTAAGCTAACATTGTGACATGAATACTCATTGGGCATTTGCTCTTGACTTTCAAGAACTTGGTTTATCTATCAGAAGGGCATGCTCATTTGCTGTGGATCATTCAGTTCTATTAATGGTTTCTCTTATACGTTGCAATGTCCACAACAGGTGGCTTATTGTTGGTGCAGAGCAGTCACCAAACTCCCTTTCTACTCTTCTAAACAAAATACAATGAAAATAAAATCAAAGGCTCAATGGAAACTTACATTGCTGAAACGGAAGGCTATCAAATTTTAATCAAAGCATTCACATCAGATGTGGTACTGCAACCCAGCACCAGTGATGGCCACCAGTCTCTGAATTCTTCTAATGTCATAATGGACACTGCATGCTCTCTCTCAAATGATACCTGAGTACAGTTGTGACCAAGAAAGAAAGGCAGACACTCACATGCAATAACCTGCTGCACTGCCCTCTGCCTTGGCCTGTTGAAGACTAATTTGGCTCATCTAAGAACAAGACCATGAGGAGGACCTTTAATCTGCCCTCCACACATAGAGTGCCTTTAGTTAGGAGCATGGGGTTGATGCATAACCAAAATTGTAAGACTAGCCCTATTTGAATGAATGAATGAATGAAAGCCAGGTCCTGGGCAGGAGAGATTGAGACTGAGATTGGCGTTGCACTTAATGGTGATAGGTTTTGGTTATACTGTCTGAGCGGTATCTTTGAGGGTCATGGGCTATCTGTAAATAAACCTACTACAGCAAATAGACCTGTGCTGTTAACATACAAACTAAGTTTAAGGCTTGCTTAGCCTGCTGAGCCATTCAAGAAATAAAGGGTACAGATTTTATGTGAGTGGCAACAAGAAGCATGGTGGGGTGGCACAGTGTTTAGCACTGCTGCCTCCTAGTACCAGGGACCTGGATTCAATTCCAGCTTCGATGACTATCTGTGTGGAGTTGGCACATTCTTCATCCCATCTGCGTTGGTTTTTGGTTTCCTCCCACAGTCCAAAGATGTGTAGGTTAGTTGAATTGGCCAGGCTAAATTGCCCATAATGTCCAGGGGCTGTGCATTTTAGGTGAATTAGGCCTGGAAAATACAGGGTTATTGGGGGAGGGGGGGGGTAAATCTGGGTGGGATGCTCTTTAGAGATTAGGTGTGGACTTGTTGGGCCAAATGGGCTGTCTCCATATTGGAGGGATTCTACGATAGGTGACCACAAACCAAGCGGTTCAATGCATGGCACATGCATGTGGAAATGTGGTAGAGGCAATCAAGGTATTTAAGAAGGTATTAGATGATCATTTGATTAGAAACAACATGAAAAGAAAGGGGTGGCATGGTGGCTCAGTGGTTAGCACTGCTGCCTCACAGTGCCAGGGACCTGGGTTTGATTCCACACTCAGGTGACTATTAGTGTGCAATTTGCACATTCTCCCTGTGTCTGCGTGGGCTTTCTCCTGCAGTACAAAGATGTGCAGGCTAGGTCCATGCTAAAATTGCCCGTAGCGTTCAGGGATGTGTAGATTAAATGGGTTGTGGGGTATGGGTCTGGGTGGGATGGTCCGATGATTGGTGTGAACTTGTTGGGCCGAAGGCCTGTTCCCACACCATAGGGATTCTATGATCTAAATAAACTAAAGAGGGCTGTAAATGAAAACATTCAACATGAACACAAAATACTGTTTCATCCAGGGCATAAAAACTGGCCTGGTACCCAATGAACTTGTTTAGTCAACAATTACATTGAACTACCACAGGTAACACACTCCACCCAGATCCCCTATGGAAAGAATGAAGATCCCTACTGAGGATTTCCACTGCCAGAAGGTAGAATGTCATGCCAAGGCGGAGAATGAGCAACAGTATTCTGTACAGGAAATGCCGTCATGCTGTTTTGACATAGACAGAGGGAATTTCCCTAAGAAGCTCTGACTGTAAAATGTTGCACCCCAAGGGATGGCCTGTCGGGCCAGTGACATTCTAGACAGACGGCCGTCTCTTCACCTGGAAGGTCACATCATGCCTGACCATCTTAATGCCCTGTGCACTCTCAGGTCCCTTCAGTATGGTCAGGAGCTTCTGGATGGTATTGGCATTAACCAACACCCTAACACTTCTTCTTTCTACTCTTTTCTAAAATGAGTTTTAAATGGTTAAACAGCCACTGGTGGGACACTATGATGGAACAAAATGTAAAAGTCAACAGAAACATACAAAACTAGAATGGAAACTTACCAAAATCCAATCAAGATGTGATTGTCTGGAATGATGATGCATTCCAGCCCAAATGGTGCCCATCAGTCTAAAGGCTTTAATCATGTTGGCCGACACTGCATTCTCCCAAGCACAAATGTAATGATGGAAGAGAGGCAGAAACTCAGGTGTTGTGATCCCTTCCACGGCCTGCTACCTGAAATTACTGGTCACTTTGGTCAATCCCATTTCTATGTTTTTCTGGTAATTCAGACTTCTAATCTTAGGGGAGATAATGGCCCAGTGGTATTATCACTAGAATATGAATTCAGACACCCAGGCAATGTTCTGAAATCCTGGGTTCAAATCCCGCCGTTGCAGATTAAGTGTATGCTAATGACCAGGAATGATGCATATCAGGAAAAACCCCATCTGGTTTGCTATGTCCTTTAGGGGCAGACATCTGCCATCCTTACCCAGTCCATCCTACATGTAACTCCAGACCCACAGCAATGTAGTTGAGTCTCAACCACCCTTTTCTGCAATTAAGATGGACAATAAATACCGGCCTGGCCAGTGATGTGCAAACCACAGTTGACTGTAACCATTTGATAAGGATGACATAAGGTGAGGCAGGGTGGAGGGGTGGAGCATCTATGAATTATAACAGCTAGCATGGGGACTGAACCAGTGCTCTTGGATTTAATCTCACCAAAATCCAGTCATCTGGCCAACTGAGCTAAACAATCTCAATCCTTTTTGCTGGATATGTTTAATCAACCGATTTAAATATGTTATGACACACCTCTTGAACAAGTAGCACATGAACTCAGGCCTTCCAGCTCCGAGGTAGGGACAATACCTGTCTGCAAGGCAACCCCCAATCCCATTTTCTACGCCGAGTCTAAGGCACTATTGCGGAGGATAAATCACTACTAGGTCTTAATGTGAAGGGAAAAAAGCACTTCTCTTATACGAAGAGAGCTTGATTATTGAATGATAGCTGTAGGAACATGTTACTTTGACTTCTTAGGCAACATTGCCAAGACTATCAGGAATCTGAAAAGTCAGGTTCGTTACAATGGTAATGGTACGCTGAATTGTTTCTTCTCACCCTAAAATTGTGTGACATCATTAGATTGGATCAAGCTTAATGCAACCTCCCCCTAAACTCACCCAGAATCATAACAATATTCAAAAATTTCTTTCAGCTACCCTTAGATGTTCCAAGCTCCTTTTCAATGATTTTCTATCTGATTCCATTTCTGTCCCTTAATGTTTTTATTCTTCCTCCCTTTAATCCTTTCTCCAATCACAGGGCTTGTTATTTTTGTTCATCATTTTTTGCTAGTTACATCCTTTTCTTTAATGGTGTCATTTTCTTCATTAATTTTTCACAACATGATCAGATCTATGGAAACTAGAAGTGGGGAGTGCTACAGGAAGGACTGCCACAAGGAGGCCAGAAGATGCAGAGCTGGCAGTACTGAGTGGAGAGTCACAGGAGGGACCAGTAGGAGTGTGGAGTGGCCAGTGACAGAAATGGAGAAGAGGGTGGGATGTGTCCATCGTTAGTTTGCTGCATATAACTTTCTATTCTTCTGTTAGTTTTTGAGATGGTGTTCGTGCGTATAAAGTGATACAGCGATGTTGTCTGTTTGTTTTTGGGTGGAGAGAAATCATGGCCAAAACTGTTGTGATATGTCAGGAAGGTATCGAAGTTATTGGAAAAAGCAATGCAGAAATTTGTTAATATTTTTAACACGATTATCTTCTGATCTAATTACGTGGTCAAATTTATTTTGAGAGGATATAAAGCACTGGATGTGGAAACATTTTTAAAAACGAAAACGCAACTGCAGATAACTTGCTGCAATGACGCGATTTCCTGTTGAGGTAAGCAGAAAATAACCAAATTGGAGGAAAAACACGTTTAGAAGTTGTGCTTAATTAGATGATTACGAAAAGATCTATGGCTCCAACATAAACACTTTTCTCCAATATTGCCATGTCTGCACTAATTGAGTTGAGTCAAAATTAGCTCTGGGGAGAGAGTTGGGACCCAGCAAAACAAATTATTCCGCCTGGGAACCCTGCAGCCATATGGTATCAATGTGGACTTCACCAGTTTCAAAATCTCCCCTTCCCCTACTGCGTCCCTCAACCAGTCCAGCTCGTCCCCTCCCCCCACTGCACCATACAACCAGCCCAGCTCTTCCCCCCCACCCACTGCATCCCAAAACCAGTCCAACCTGTCTCTGCCTCCCTAACCGGTTCTTCCTCTCACCCATCCCTTCCTCCCACCCCAAGCCGCACCCCCCGCTACCTACTAACCTCATCCCACCTCCTTGACCTGTCCGTCTTCCCTGGACTGACCTATCCCCTCCCTACCTCCCCACCTACACTCTCTCCACCTATCTTCTTTACTCTCCATCTTCGGTCCGCCTCCCCCTCTCTCCCTATTTATTCCAGTTCCCTCCCCCCATCCCCCTCTCTGATGAAGGGTCTAGGCCCGAAACGTCAGCTTTTGTGCTCCTGAGATGCTGCTTGGCCTGCTGTGTTCGTCCAGCCTCACATTTTATTATCTTGGAATCTCCAGCATCTGCAGTTCCCATTATCTAAGATCTTTCAATTGTTCCTCTGAGAATCAAATTATAATGCTTCACATTGTATTGCTACTCTTCCATTTTGCTATTTGTTAGATCTCCTTGTTTGCTTCACAGGTCTCTTGGAGCTGAAAGAGGAAACTATAGAGAGCCTATTGGCTGCAGCATGTCTACTCCAGCTGTCTCAAGTGGTGGACGTATGCTGCAACTTTCTTATGAAACAGCTCCATCCATCAAATTGTTTGGGAATAAGATCCTTTGCTGATGCTCAAGGCTGCATGAATCTGCTAAAAGTGGCTCACAGCTATACCACGGTAAATGCTTCAAAGATATTTCATCTGCATGACTAAGCTACTGATTGAATGAGGTCACAAAACTTCCAGGGCAATGTACGTAAACACACCCATAAACACATGGATCATGTATTTGTGGAGACAGTGTAAGTTCCTGATTAGTTTTATCATTCATTTTACATATTAGTTCAAATTTCTTTCAGAAATGATGTCACCTAAGTTTTGACTACAAAGTTTTATTTATGATCCCAATTTCGCTTCAAGCCAAGACTTGTGTCACTGAATGTTGCACTTCAATCATTATTGAAAGGAATCAAAACTACAAAATCTCACTTTGTGTTGTATTCAAGGAAGTCTGGTTGAATTAGCCTCAAAACATAAATTTAAAAACATACAGGGAGGTATGGGAAAATTGAGCCGAAGGGCCTGTTCCCTTGCTGTCGATCTGTAAGACTCCATGATTTTAAGTTCATTTGAGCCTGGGAGAAGGGAATTGACAAGGAAAAGGATCTTTCTTAAGTTAATAAAATGTGAGGCTGGATGAACACAGCAGGCCAAGCAGCATCTCAGGAGCACAAAAGCTGACGTTTCGGGCCTAGACCCTTCATCAGACAGGCTCTCTGATGAAGGGTCTAGGCCCGAAACGTCAGCTTTTGTGCTCCTGAGATGCTGCTTGGCCTGCTGTATTCATCCAGCCTCACATTTTATTATCTTGGATACTCCAGCATCTGCAGTTCTCATTATCTCTGATACAACTTTCTTAAGTTAACCTTGTTGCATTCAACTGAGGCTGTTGGTGAATTAAGGAGGGGAGACCGCCCATACCACCTCACCTGAGACAGTTTGGCATATTCTGTCTGAAACCAAAACAAGGTGGACAACTTTGCCCAGGGTCTGATTGTAAGATATATTATTATTTTTCCTAAACATACAGCCCTTATTTTAACTGAACTCTCAATTGCAATGAGAGGTAGTAAGAACTGCTGATGCAGGAGTCAGAGATAACATAGTGTGGAGCTGGAGGAACACAGCAGGCCAGGCAGCATCGAAGGAACAGGAAAGCTGACGTTTTGGGTCAGGACCCTTCTTCAGAAATCTTTACACATCCAGCTTAAACCAAGGCTTCTGCAAAACTGCCAGCTGAAACTCAAAAGCTATTTTTCCCAATAAATGATTATTTCTGCTAAGCCTCCTAAAACATTCCAGAATCGTTTATTTGGAAGTATTACATTGGTCACTTTGTTCACTCCTGAACTCTCCCAAACAAAATCTCATTACTGTCCAGGAAGTACCTCTTTAAACACTGTGTTTTGAATATTTACAAGTTAATCTTTAAACCCCTTCAGAGACACAGACTAAACCCATCTACTACTGTTTCATAATCCCAATTTTAAAAAAACTGATATTAAAACATATATTAATGACGTGCCTTACATTAAAATGCTCGATTTGTGTACATACGTTGTAAGCTTGTTTAAATTTATGAAGGAATAAATCAATGGATTCTATTTTGCAGCAATGCATTGTGGGGGATGGTGAGATACAAAAGATATTCCTCATACCCCCTTAATCTTGTTCTCCAACTAGAGTCCAGCATGTCAATATTATCATTGCCACCTACACATCGAAAAACACGCATGGGGCTGAAAGATGAAGGAGAATTTATTCCTCCTTTTTAAAAATAAATACACTGAATATTGATGTGGCTCCTGAGTTGTACAGCCATTTTTGCCTCATTGTTGTGTGGAAATGGATTACTATAGAGAAAAATTGATGGTACAACCAAATTCCGAGATCTTTCGGGGCAAAGACACAAATGCTGAGTCAAAACTGAATTTTACAATGGGTTTTGGTAAAATTCCTTCAGTGAACAAAATGATCTGTTCAAAAAAGGAGACAGAACTATTTTTTAAGTAGAAGAAAATAAACATACCACTAGATTCCACCACTACATAGGATACAAGTCAAACATTAAAAAAAGTCACAAAATAAAAATCTCACACTTTAAGGATTCTCAGGCCTTTTTAGCAGTTAACCTTTATTCTCCCTGACTGTACCAGGAACTCTCTATTTTTAACGTATTATCTGTGCTTATGTGTGTGTTTAACATTGTGGCATTTTTTTTCTCTCAGGGTAGTAGGTAATAAATTTTGTACTTTCAGTAAAACTTTAGTACTTGACTCTTTCAATGTTATTTAGTAACTATGGGTTTAATGTTCAAATATTTTGGCTGCCAATCTCGGGGAGCCTTATTGAAGGTTCCATTCACGAGCCCCTTTTCTCATTCACTTCTCCACTGCTCACCTCATTAAAGATTCATTCAACCTCCCCAGCAGCACCCTCATGGCATCTTGCGATCAGCAATGGTGAAAGTGCTCACTAGTGCCAGAAACTTCTGACATTCACACTCTGGGTGCCATATTTAAATCTCAGTTGTGCACATTTCAAATGCAGTAATCTAGGATTTGCGAATCACTGTGTGGTGCTGCACAGTTCCCAGTGTCTGAGAGAAGCTAATTAGTTCTCAACTTTGCCTGCATAAACCTGAAGGCTCTTTGGTGAAAAGGCTGGTCAAGACAAGGCTGATCTTACCCTCCATGACTGCCAGAGGTGGTCACCAGACTCCTGACCCCAACTTCAGGTTGGTTTGAAGTTGCTACCTGGGTGAGTGCTGTTTCCATAGGCTGGAGGAGCACAGCAACACTACAAGAAGATCAGGCACAGTAGGCTCGCTGCAAGAGTAAGAACCATCATTTTCTCTCTGCTGTCTCACATTCACTCTAACTCCACTACTGCCTCCGACTCCAGCAAAGCTCGTGTCCTGTATTGCCATCACCGCATGCAGCTACTCGGCACCTCACATCCAACCCCTCCTCACAGACTACCAACCTTGCTGCCCTTTGCACACACTTCTTTCACTTGGGACTCCTCACCACTTTCTCCCCACCTGCACCCCCACTAAAAGTGACAGCCAGTTTCACCTCTGTCAATTCCGCCTCTTGTCTTGTTCCAGGAGGAAATGGCTCAGAGTGGAGCCGAGAGGGTCAAGGTAAGTGGCAGGGTGTCTGATGTTTTTGTTTTCATTCCTCATGAGGAGAGAAACCTTGAATGCACGAGAGAGGATTGAGGCCATTTATGTAGTGACACTGTGACGCATGTCTCAGCATCTAAGTATGATTCATTGGGTTATGCTAAACTGCTCCCCCATTACTACCACTGTGTATGTAATCTTAGCATGCATTCTAATCTTATTTGCAACCCATTCCCTCTTGTCTTCTGTCGGCACCAACTGCACCCAAACACACTTGTCCTGCAAGGGCCCAGCCCCTCCAGTCATCAGCTCCTCTTGCACCTCTGAGGAAGAAGCCACAGACCATTCATTGGAAGCACCAGTGAGGCTTTCTCCTGTGCCCTCCAGCAGCTCACAGGCTTTCACCTCAAACCATTCTTCAGCAAGACAAAGCTCGGGTATACAATCTGGTGAGCACATCTCTGTCATGTCTGCAGCTGGCTGAGGAAGAAGTGCTCCAGGTCATTGGCATCCAGAGGACATCAGGTGAGCAGGCGCCTACGTGGACCCAGGCAGAAGAGGGACCCTGTGGGATTGGCCAATAGTAACTGTGCAAATGCAGGAACAGAAGCAGGAGGCACGTTTGTCAGAGACATTCCGTAAACAGGATCAAAGGTCAGAGAAGTCTACCTAGGTTATCAGGACCAAGCTAACCCTGCATCCAGACATCGGTCTGTCTCCTTGGGAAGGTTGGTAGCTGCCATGGAGGGCTAGACCAAATAGAAAGCTTATTAGCTTGTAGTCCATTGCTTTAACCACTGGTGGTATCACTGACAAGATGACAGATGTTGAGGGGTATTGATCCATTTGCAGAATCCCCTTCCTCTCAAGGAGACTGGGTGGTGCCAGCAGGATGGAGGCAGATGGAGGCCTCTAAGATGTCTCCACTCAGGACAGTCCAGAGATACCAGGTGACTCCTCCCGTACCCTGCCTGAATTCCCCAGCCATGAAGAAATTCAAGTTGAGGAGGGTGAACCTGCATCTGGGCCCTTGAGCCAAATATGTCCCTGGGGTCATCCTCCTAAGACTTTAAGGTCATAATAAAGTAAACATCACATTTGTAAATATGTTCTATAATTCATCATCTGTCTGTTAATACCATTTTAAGTGTAGCTTTAAAAATAAGGCACGGGGCTATTCTTCCTTCATGCTTAGGATGTTAGAACACTGCCCAAAGAAGTGCTACTTTCCCTAATGTCCAATGCAATGCAACATGTTGGATTTTCAATATGGGACCATTAGATGTTGTGATAACTTTAAACAGCTGTTCACTAAAAGTTAATAGTAACAACAGAAAAAATGAAGAAAGAGCAAGCAAAAATTCTTGCAATTTATTTTGGCTGTTAGCCTTTGGAGCAGTAACAAATTTGCTATCAATAAATGACTACTAGGGTGGCACGGTGGCTCAGTGGTTAGCACCGCTGCCTCACAGCACCAGGGATCTGGGTTCAATTCTACCCTTGGGTCACTGTCTGTGTGGAGTTTGCACATTCTCCCTGTGTCTGTCTGGGGTTCCTCTGGGTGCTCCGGTTTCCTACCACAGTCCAAAGATGTGTAGGGTAGTGGGTTAACCATGCTAAATTGCCTGTTGTGTTCAGGGTATGTTAAGTTAGGTGGGTTATAGGGGGATGGGTCTGGTGGGATGTTCTGAGGGTCAGTGTGGACTTGTTGGGCTGAAGAGCCTGTTTCCACACTGTAGAGATTCTATCAGTAATGGATAAGCATTTGACCTAATTTATATTTATAAGCACACATTGCCAATGATGTACAGGTCAATAATGAGTAGAAAGAAGTTCCTTACCCTTCCGCAGCCTACGAGACCCTGGAATGTGACACTTTAAAAAGTGACGACAATGATGTCTACTTCACAAAGATTGCTGGGATTAATCTGGATCAACGACATGATCAGGATCACATGTGACCAGGATTGTTAAAGTATTTGGACAAATACATGGATAGGAAAGGTTTAGAAGGATATGAACCAAGTGCAGGGAAATTGGCTTAGCATAGATGGACATTTTGGTCAGCACGGACCAGTTTGGGCCAAAGGGCCTGTCTCCATGCTGTAGAACTCTATGACTCTACAAAAGCAAAATATTACAGAGGATGGAGATCAGAAATAAAAACAGAAAATGCTTGTGAAACTCAATCAGCCTGGCAGCCTCTTTAAAGGGAAACAGAGTTTTTTTTTGACTCCAATGACTTTCTTTGAATCGACCAAAGAATATTAATTAAACTCAAAATGTTAACACTGTTTCTGTATTCAAAGTAATTACCAGTTGAGTTTCTCCTGCAGTTTCTGTTTTCATTTATATTCTACATAATTGGTCAATGCATGAGTTTCAGCACAAAATTTTGCGAATGCAGTTATCTTCAGTCTAGAATCTGAGAGAGCCGAATTAATGTAATTGCCTCATGAATGGCCTTGCATTGTACACAAGTGAAGCCTACTCCTCAGAGAAAACAAAAATCAAACTTAATCTGTCCACTCTGAGTGTGCTGGCAAACGTTTTTCATTTTCATTGTCCAGCTGAGAATCAGATGAAGATGGAAAGTTTTAGCCATGGCATTCGAGACTAAGGTGCAAGTTCTACCCTAGATTAACTGTGATCGAAATCACTGATGGGCAGCAGCCACCTAGACTGCTCCCTAAAGTTTTGGCAAAGATTTGTAGCTCAGCTTGTGGGCGAGGTTGTTGATTTGCTCGCCGAGCTGGCTTGTTTTTGTTCAGGTGTTTTGTCACCGTGCTAGGTGACATCATCAGCGGAGCCACAGATGAAGCGATGTTATTCTGCTACACTTGGAATTTATACTGTTTGGTCCGTAATGGTGAGTGGTGTCATTTCTGGTTTTGATCTGTATGGGTTTGTATTTGGGGTCCAATTCTATATGTTTGTTGCTTGTATTATGGGTGGAGAACCATGCCTCTAGGAATTCCTGTGCGTGTCTATGTTTGGTTTGGGCTACTATGGTTACCTTGTCCCAGTTAAATTGATGGCTTTTATTGCCTGAGTGTACAGATATTAAGGAGAGTTTTTCATGCCGTTTTGCTGCTAGCTCATGTTCATGTATTCTGATGGCTAGTTTCCTTCCTGTCGGTCCGATGTAATGTTGTGGCAGTCGTCGCATGGTATTTTGGAAACTACTTTGCTTCTGCATGTTGTGGCCTGTTCTAGGGTTGTAGTCCACTGCTGGTCCGTTGTGTTCAGATATTGTGACTTTTGGTTTGAAATTTCCCTTTTGAAACCATGGAGTTGGTTATGGGTATCATTAGTCATTACCCATAGCATTCTGCTTCTGTTCTGTTCCCCTTACTCTCCTTAGGCTTTGAGAAACAGCCATTTGGTTAAAGTATTTTCAGTAGGTTTGTGACATAACCAGCTGATACATAGGACATTGATGTCACGTGGTGCCATAGAACAATTTGTTTGCCCCCTTGACTGATCATTGCTGGCAAACAGGATGAGCTGCCTGCCTTTCTGTGTGTACTCACAGGAAAGGCAGAGCAAAAGAACTGTGAGGATAGTACGCAAGTGAATCCAGGCTTATCGGGAATAGATTGGAACATAGAATTTGAAGCATAAACAGAACAAATTTAAATGTAAATTTGTACTTCCTTGGCCAAATGCAGAAAGCTCAGCTTAACTACAGTCAGAACAGAAGCAGCAAGCGCATTTCAGCATTTTGCCATAATATACAACATGGAAAAGCATGATGTGAGATAACGCATGTTTCAACTGAAATGAGTTACCTGTAAATCTCATGATGTGTTAAATTAAGGATGTTAACCTGTTCCACTTATCCAGCAGGATTTAGAAAATCCCATAGTAGAAATCAAACTAAAAACACAAGAGTAAGAAACAGATGTGGGCTATTCTATCCCCCCCAACCCAGCTCAAAATTCAAGAAGATTGTGAGAGATCTAGCAGTGGTTTCAACTCCACTTTTCTGTCTCTGCCTCCACACCCTTCCTCCACTCATGAATTACTCTTGACTCCCTGTTCATCAAAACTACAAACAAACAATCAGTTCTTTCATTGTCCCAACCTAATCACTTTCTGAAACAGCATTCCACAAGTGGCCATTCATTCGTCTGTTTGTGGGATCTTGCTGTGTTTAAATTGCAATCTACATACCGAAAGTAATTACTCTTTAGGAAAGTTCATACATTGATGTTAAATGTTGTGAAAATGCACTGCACAGATGGAAATTTTTCCTTTATTAAACCTGCAGAAAAATCATATTAAAAAAGTTACACCTCCCTGCCATTAAATTTCTGCTTCTTACCACACGAAACTAATTTAAGGAAGTCGGAAAGTTGACGTTTTGGGTCGGGACCATTCTTCAGGAATGTTCCTGACCTGAAACGGCAATTTGCCTGCTCCTCTGATGCTGCCTGGCTTGCTGTGTTCCTCTAGCTCCAAACTGTGTTACCTGATTCCAGCATTGGCAGTTCTTACTATATCTAATCTGAACAACTCACTGTGTTGCAGCAGAGCTTTAAAACCAGGAATGAGATTGTGGAGCAGTTAACTTTGCAATATGGTGTCATCTACATAATGTAGGTTAATTGTAAAAATATTCCAAATGGGAATTTCCTGATGTATCGCAGGCAAACTTTAAAAATCCCTAAACTTTGCTCCTCCCTCAAGTGAGTCAGTGAGATACAGTTTATTTGTTCAAAAGTATAAAGCTAATATCAATATTACCAAATCAAAACTGGCAAATCATCCATGGAGCTACCAATAATACTTTTAGCACAGATTAGTTGGACATGTTTGTTAGTTGTTGGTTTGCTACCATACTGCATTGTTTGCTTCAAATCTTTGTATAAGTATATAATTTTAAAATAGATGGGCTTAGTAAAGCCTGAGCCCATCCTGTTTAATCTCTTCAAACACGGACATAACAGTTAAGATCTTATTAACAGTTTCCTGCTTCAGTATCTTTCTCACACACATGAAGCCCATCCTGATAAACAGTTTTGCCTATTTTTGTAAACTGAAATGTACTTAACTTCCTGTTCCTATTTTCTAGACAAAAACACAGTGAGAGGTTGAGATAGGATGTAGATAATAGCTCACATGCCTTGTTACTTTTGGAATCAGCACGTTAAAGTCTGCCTGTTTTGCAATTACTTTTCATTTTCTAACAACTCGTGAAAAGAGATGAAAAGCATCAGTGTATGACAAAAATAACTTGAGGTTGTACAGTAATTGTGCCAGATTTACAGAATGATGAGCTTACTAATAAACAAATGTATTAGTGCTGTGAGGAGTCTTTTAAACATAGCTGGAGTGTAATAATCCAAAATAATATTGCTAATAATTATTTTGCTTAGTTGGATCTTAGGGTATGGTCAAAACTGTTGAGGCTATATTTATTGGCATCTGCTAGTTGGGTTGAAAAATTATTGGTGAATTGTACCTATGAGTTGTTTCCTGGACCATGGAAGATGTTAGGAAGCATATCTACTGCAAGCACATGTAAGTTAGGTATTGATCAGTTTATAGCAACTTCACCTCTAAGTCAGAAAGCTTCTGGGTTCCCACTTCAGGGTCTTGAGCACAAAAATCGAGATTGACATTGCAGCATATCCACAATAGAACAGTTACTACACTTCAAAAGTACTTCCTTGGCTGTTTTGTTACATCTGGTAGCTATGAAAGCTACTACATAAATGGCAGTTCTTTTCGTAAGCAGCAGTTTTCCTGACAAAAGTGAACATTTGGCAACCTAATACAGTGCCAGCTACCCGTTACACTACTTGTTGTATGTATTTTCTGTTTTGGAATTTGAATTTATGACCAGTGGGTCCATCATAAACTTTACTGTGCATTGAGGTGATATTTCATATTGCCGAAAGTGGAATTAAAAGGGCACAGTTTTATTTGCCCTAGTGGTGTGCACAGAGCTACATCAAAAACAATTTACAGACTTTGCTGTGTGATGCTTTTGATTGTCTTCATAACCTTAAAAGTAAATGTTACATTGACAAACTGCAAATCTATGTTGGGAATACACACTGAGTAATCAACACCCTATATGGAATATAGAATTTCAAAATCAGCATCAATATAACTGGAGGGTTTATCAATAACAGTTGAAATTATGCCATAGTTGCTGTAAAAGTTTCTTCTTCACAATATGAATCTAGAATTTAACTCTAAAGAATACCAAAGGCATCTAAACACAAAGTAATAAGTGATGTAGGAACTACAAATAGAACTTATCTGAGTTTGTTCTGGTCCACATGGCGACTCTTTGTTTCCTGACACTATTTTATTAAGTTGTGTGAAAAATCTAACATTTATTATTTATGAAGGGAAGAGCCACAGCTAAATGCTGACTAATAGTTATGGTACAGTTAAGTATGAAAATACATAATCCCATTAATATTTTCCCTGTTTATGCAAGCTTGCATACTTTTATGATTTGGAATCACATGCATTTAATTCTGCAATAACCAGTAACTGTGGGCTGAGTGTTACAATTTTTTGGGTAAGTCCAAGTTGCGTTAAGATATTTGGAAGGCTTGTCACCCCTAACAGGCTCTGTCACCCCCATCTTTATGCGTGATTATCTGCCATGGCAATATGGCATCCCTCTCGCCTGATTCCCACCCATCTTATCACGCCCTGCTCCAGGAACAACTTACCACTCAACAGAGATCTCAGAATTCGCTGTCATCCCTGGTGTCCGAGCCATCTTTAGAAGGCTGTTGTTGATCTGGATGAGCACTGACAGTTCAGAACTAACCTGGATGGTTCCTTGCATTTGCCCAGACATGGCAGACAGGGAGAAATTGGTGCCTACTTTGCAGGCAGCTTCCCGGAGGTTCTGCTGGGTGGAATGGTACTGATGTAGGACTTCTTCATCCATTGGAGGACATGGAACCAGTCCACGTCAGTCTGTTTCAAAGTAGCCAGGAGGGTTAAAAGAGCCACAGCTCTCTGGAGGAATATCCAACACTGAATGAAGAAGGTCACTGTTTTGCTTCACTCTGCCAGTGTAAGAGCCACTATCTTCTTTTTGATACCTGACACTTGCTCCAACTGCTACTGTATCCACCTCCCAGCAAGATTCATTCTCTACGACTCTCACTATTCACTCACTGTCATCTACCACTATCCCCAACACCATCATGCTGCATGTCCTTTGCACTGCCTACTCATTCGCTTGGGGCAACTCTCATTTGCAACAACAATTGCTGTGCCACTTATTTTCATCCTCAATAATTACCCTAGGATCCAACAGCCCACACTAGAGCAGAAGGAATCACATGCGGTGGTACACAGTCCATGAGAATTTTGACTCTGACAGACCTGAGCAGGACCGAGACTCGACTTACCCTGAAGGCCACCACTGCCAGAAAGTTGTCCCCTTGAATTGACTGAGACCTGCTGACAACCATGATGAGCTTCTTGGCTTTGTGTCTGCCTTAAATGACACAGCACGACTCTGGCTGAATGGCAAAGTGTAAAGTAGCAAGGAAAAGCAATGCAAGACAAAGGATGCTGTGAACATCCAGGTCAGGGTCAGAGGGAATAAGCACAATGAGAGTCAGTGAAGAGCCTGGAGCTGCAGCATGGTGTGTTCATGAACATATTGTTTTTGCTGCAGCATAACAGAAATGGTTTCTGGTATAACCCAAAGTTCAACATTGAAGTGCAAAAGTTTCCTGTAAGTGGACTGGAGATATGCCATGATCATGTTTAGAGGCTAGAACATGTCAGATGCCAATGTTGGTGCACATGGAATGAATGTGGCCAATGTCCCTAGAGTGTGCCCTCATTTGTTGATGCCCAGTGACTAACATGGAAGTCTTCCATGGCAAGAGGTGAGTTGAATCCATCAGTTCCTTTCTGGTTTCCTTGTTGAGTTTTCCCAACATCTGGCTTCTGTGGAGGGTTTTGTAAGACCAATTAACTCATGTTCATCCCTGTCAATTGGTATTTTACCGCTGTCTCTGGAGAATCATGCCACATCATTTGTGAGACCAGAACAGATGGTGCCAACTTCGAGATGGGTCACAACACATTTCATGAAAGCCCATATCTCTGAGAACCCATCCCTTTTGTTACAGACAGTGATGTCAGGGAACTGATTCTTTGTTGCCTTATTGTTCCTAGTGAGAGGATTTTTGAAAAGGAGGATGTGTACCTTTGTTAACCCCTGAATATATGATCAATTTGAATAAGCAGCAACAAGTTTTTCATAGCTATAAATTAAAGGAGTTATTGATTTACGTCTTTACCCCAAAAATGTAATGCTTTGTCACTCACTGAAGCACTCAAACTTGCAAGAAAATACTTTTAGACAGAATGTTGTGTTTTTCCAAGTTATGAACTGTAGATTAGATTGTAATTTTCTTATGATAGGGAAGACATTTTCACCCCTAAAATACAAATTGTATGCAGCATTAGGTTATTCAATCCATTGGGCCTGCTCCCGGATTATAGTCTGACTGAATTCAAAAACTACAGTCAAATTGGAATTGTTGCAGGATCCTCTTGAAGAGTTGAATTTTTGGCAGGTCACAAAATAAGCTACTGCTAGTCTTGATACCAGGATACCAGTTTTCTGGACTTGAAAAGGAGCGAGCTTGGAGACCTTACCATGTTGTACATTTTGAGGCACCAAGGCATCGCTGTTGCTTTTGCTGCTGTTACTGTTTCTGAAGTTCTGCAGCAAAATGCTGACTTTTTTTATCCAATGAGGACGTATTTACTGCCACGGTAACTGTGGCAGATGCTCTCAGACCATGTGCAGTTTCAGTGCATACGACATCACTACCAGTAACACTGGTTGTTGAGACTGCCTACGCCCTGGGATTGGATCATCCAGCACATTGAGCAATTCAATGTGTGCAGAATCAATAAGAAGTTTTCCTTTCAAATGTTTCTCCAATTTTTTTCCTTAAATATTATGCGTTCTTACTCTGCTAGATTGTTACCATGACGAACGATTGCAATTTTCAGGGAATATTGAATCACGCAATACCATGTAAAATCCTGGAATTGTAATTTGCACACAAACTTACTCTGAACCCTTGGCTACCCCTCTCACCATTTCTATTGTTGCCTTGCTTCACTGACAATCTAACTCGAGACTATTTAATATTTGTGTCCACTTACCGGTCTGCTCTCTCAATGTTTATCACTCCCCTTGAGCAAGGGAGCAAGGCGGCGAGTGGGAGTTCCAGGCAAAGTAGAGAGCAGTAAGGGGTGTGGTGATGGACCAAGCAAATACCAGGGTGAGCAAGTGAATGGTGAGCATTCCACGGCTACATAACAGTCAATTTAATCGCACTTCTGTAGGTCTCTATGGGCAGATTGATTGCAACTCTGGTTGTCCTGTTATAGGAAGGATATTATTAAGCTGGGGAGGGTTCAGAAGAGATTCACCAGGATTTTGCCAGGTATATAAGGTTTGAGTTATAAGGAGCAACTGGGTAGGCTGGGACTTCTTTCACTGGACCATAGGAAGTTGAGAGGTGACCTTAAAGAGTTTTATGAAATTGTGAGGGGTATAGATAGAGTTAATAAGCCATAGAGTCATCGAGATATACAGCACTGCAACAGACCCTTCAGTCCAATTGGCCCATGCTGACCAGACATCCTATATAAATCTAATCCCATTTACCAGTATTTGGCCCATATCCCTCTAAACCATTCCTATTCGTATATCCATCAAAATGCCTTTTAAATGTTGTAAGTGTACAAGCCTCCACCACTTCCTGCAGCAGCTCAATCCATACACGCATTAACCTCTGCATGAAAAAAATTGGCCCTTAGGGTCTTTCTGTATCTTTCCCCTCTCAGCTTAAACCCATTGCCCTCCAGTTTTGAACTTCCCCACCCTGGGGAAAAGACTTTGCATATTTACCCTATCCATGCCCCTCATGATTTTATAAGCCTCTATAAGGTCATCCCTCAGCGTCTGATGCTCCAGGGAAAATATCCCCAGCCTATTCAACCTCTTCCCATAGCTCAAAACCTCCAACTTTGGTAAGATCCTTGTAAAGCTTTTCTGAACCCTTTCTGGTTTCACAACTTCCTTCCTATAGGAAGGAGAGCAGAATTGCACACAATACTCCAAAAATGGCTGAACCAATGTCCTATGCACCTGCAGCAAGACCACCAAACTCCTGGGATTTGAGATAATGTCTTAGTTTTAGGAGGTTCTGCTTTAGTCAGGAATGCAGTTTGGTAGGTCTCAGGATATGAATACTTGTAACTCTTTAATCTGAAATGTCTGTTTAATATTTTGTGGAACTATGGCAACTCATTTTGGAATCCAAAGTCTAAGAGTTGGATAACAAGGTGTAGAGTTCGATGAACGCAGCAGGCCAAACACCATCAGCGGAGCAGGAAAGCTGACATTTCGGCAAGGGCCTAGGCCTGAAATGTCAGCTTTCCTGCTCCCCTGATGCTGCTTGGCCTGCTGAGTTCATCCAGCTCTACACCTTGTTATCTCAGATTCTCCAGCATCTGCAGTTCCTACTATCTCTAAGAGCTAGGTGATGCCTTGGTAGCAATCTTTTGCACCCAATGCCGATAAAGAAAAGTTAGTTTTAGAAGACTCCAAATTCTGGCCAGTTTGTGTTTTAAAAGCAATGAATTGGGCAAGCCTCAACTGCGCATGACAATTTAAACAATCCATACTTGTTAGTTCTGATCTCTTTGTACCTGTGGGGCTTAGGCTTTCCAACTAATTGTTGTTAATGATTTAACTTGTAATTTACCAGTCTCAGTAAAGACTATCAGGCAATGACAGTCTCCAACAAGAGAGCATCTAAACGCCTCCCCGAGACATTTGATGACAATGCCATTGCTGAATGTTCCACCAGCAACTACTTAAGGATGCGTATTGGCCAGGAAGTTATTTGGATCAACTATATAAATACAGTAGTTGCAAAAAGCCGATGGGAATTATGTGATAAACATCTCATGTTTTGACTCCTCAAAGCTTGTCTACTGTCCATAAGGTTCAAATCAAGAGTATGATAGAATACTCTCTAATTGCTTGGATGCATGAACATATAATAACACCAAAGAAGAGGAACACCATCTAGCACATACTATATCACTTGATCAAAACATTATCACTTTAAAAATGCATTCCCTCCACCTTTGGCACACAATAACATTCATGCGAATCATCAACAAGATGTAATGCAGCAACTCACTAAGACTTCTTTGATAGCATCTTTCACAGCTAATACTTCTACCATCTGAAAAATAAAACAGAGATTGCAGATATCCCCAAACTTCACTACCTCTAAATTCTTCAAGTTGTACTCCATTCTTGCACTGCCATTAGGTCAAAATTCTGGAACTTCTTATCCAACAGCACAAGACTATGGATGTTCAAGAGAGCAGCTCACTACCACTAACTTGCCTAAGGCCATCAATGATTGGCAAGCAATGATGGCCATTAGTGATCCCTGATGAATAAAATTGCTTTATCAATTTTTAGCAGAAATGTATCATTATTTCTACATTCCTGAGTTTTGTGCTCCAGTTAGTAAAATCCAAAAATGCTATTAAGCATTTTACGTCAAATTGAGTGAAAGTCAACTGCATCCAAAACTATTTCAATGTTGGTTGACAAATACATGGCAGAACAATTGGTTAATGTCTATGACATTATTAAGAATTAAGGCCTGTATATAGTTCTTATTTTTCAAGCGTGATCTTACATATAAATGTTTGTAATCCAATTCAATAAATTGAAGCCCTGTTCCTTATATTTTTCTTTGTGTATGTTTTTTGCGCATTGGCAGCTTGGCTATTTAATCAGAGAAACAAGAGCAGATGTTTCCGAGGAACGTGTAGAATATTATTTATATTTATAATTTTTGGCTATATGCAGAACTTCCATCGTATTGAAAGGTCTCAATATGCTTCTCAGCACAATAATTAATCAGGAGATAATTAGAAGTCATACCCTGTCAGCAACATTGTATAAACAGGAGGAAGATGAATAACTAGTTGATCACATGCCAAATGTAATGCTGGCCATTCCTTTTGTGAATCCCTGAAGCTCGCACACAAGTTGATAAATGCAGTTTTGCTTTCTGAAATCTCTGTATCCGGACCAGTGTGCTAATTTGCTCAGGTCAGTGCTCTCGTGGTTAACTCCTCCTGTTGGTTAGCGTAATTCAGCAGAAAAAGAGTACTAAAACAGAGTGTGCCTAAGCAGACTCTCTTCCATCTGAAGAGGATCTTTATTGCACATAAAAGCACTTTTGGCTCCTCCATAAAATTTTCTTCGGTTTTGTGGGTGGCACAGTAGCTCAGTGGTTAGCACTGCTGACTCACAGAACCAGGGACCTGGATTCATTTCTACCTCTGCGCGATTGTCTGTGTGGCGTTTGCACATTCTCCTAGTGTCTGCATGGATTTCCTCTGGGTGCTCCGGTTTCCTCACTCTGTCCAAAGATATGCAAGTTAGATGGATTGGCAATACAAAATTGTCCATAGTGTTCAGGGATGTGTAGATTAGGTGTGTTACGGGGACATGGGTCTGGGTGGGATGCTCTGAGGGTCGGTGTGGACATGTTGGGCCGAATGGCCTGTTTCCACACTGTAGGGATCCTATGAAATTTTTTTTGTTCTTGAAACTTTCTAGAACACATGTTTTTTCTGATTTGACAGATCATTTAAATGTCCCATGCTTGTGGAAATCCGGCTGTTCTTGACTGACAGAATTGGAGTAGGGTGTTTGCAATCCCACCATAAATTTTCTGTTGCCCTCAAAAATTCATTTCAAATGCTGAATCATTAAACTGGTGTCGACTTCACCTTAGAGCTTCCATTGTGCAGTACAGATTGCTGTGGGTTTCTCTGGGTAGTTTTACATCACTGCTTAGTGCTATTCATCAATATAGTCCATGGTAATTGATCTCGTCACACATCGCATTGCTCGCTAATGTAATTTTAGGGTACATTGTGCTAGAGCTCTGGAAATCAATAATATCTTGGATTGACAGTAGAGAAATTGAAGCACTGTTGAGTAAAACCTATCATTACGCTCAAACAGGAAAGTTGTGGCCATTCCTGTTTTATTTTATGAGGATAAAGGGAATCTTATGACTTTATCCATATTTCATGTCAAAAACATTGGCTTGTCACCAATTTTTGTTTCACTGAATTGCTATGCAGGACCATTTCATGGAAGTGATTAAGAACCAGGAGTTTCTTCTGCTTCCTGCTAGTGAGATTGCGAAGCTCCTTGCTAGTGATGACATTAATGTTCCCGATGAGGAGACCATATTTCAAGCTTTGATGATGTGGGTGAAACATGATTTACAGAAGAGACAACAGGACCTCGCAATGCTCCTGTCTTACATCAGATTACCTTTACTGTCTCCACAGGTAAATGAATAGAAAATGGGGCCATAACTGCTACATGAATTTAATATTAACTTTATTTTAAAGAAATAATCTTTCAACACCAGTGCTTAATTCTTTACTTGTTTCTGATGAGACCGCAAGGACAATTATAATTAAATACACCCCATAGGAACAGAATGGTTGGACATTTTACTTATTCTTTCTGAAGTCCCTTGGAGTCATTGAATCTCAACATTAACCTTCTTGAGTGGGTAGCTGATAAAGATTCTGTAATAAACCCAGCTCAGATCTAGCCTACTTTTGAAGGGGAACAAACTGATATGGTTCATTTTAACTTGGCAGCCTGAATGATGTCAAAAGAGGCACAAACAATTTTTGTGAAATTTGTATCTTCAGGAGGAGCGGAGTTCTTCTCCGGCCTTCACAAAGACAAGGCTTCACCTGCTGTCATGTTGCCCACATCCCACCCCTTTCCACTGCATATGATGCCATTGAAGCCCATTCCACTGTCCATGTGGCCTTTTCCTCCACTTCGAGGAGGTGGAAAATCAGCTGGCAGTATTTAAAATAGTCAGGTCTACCTCAATGGTGAGCAAATTTCTGCCTGATACTATCAGCCTCTTGCCTAAAGTCACTGAGGTTATGAGCTGGTCATCGTAGGCGGTCCCTGGGTTGCGAACAGGTTTTGTGCTGGAGTCTGCTCACAAGTCGATTTGTACACAAAATCAGAACACAGTACAGGATAAATATAAAGAAGCCATCAGCAAGCATATGAAATGTTTATATGTTTGATCTTTAATATTATACCTCTGTATGGGATTATGTCTGTAAGAATGAGCGTTTATAAATTGGACAATCATAAACCTGTATACTTAGCACAGTTAGATGTTGCAGTCCCAGAACTAACATGGCCACCTCCAAAACTGAATATGTGTAATTAGTTACACAATAATACTTGGATTCTTTATAGGGTATTTCACATAATAGCATTACAAATACAAAGTGAAAGGCTGAATAAAAAGTAAAAGCACTGCAGAAGCTGTAAATCAGAAACAAAAGCATAAATTGCTGGGAAAACTCAGCAAGTCTGGCAACATCTGTGCAGAGAAATCAGAGTTAATGTTTCAGGTTGAGTGACCCTTCTTCAGAACTCAGAACCCAGTTCCGAAGAAAGATCACTTGACCCGAAACACTGACTCTGGTTTCTCTGCACAGATGTTGCCAGACTTGCTGAGATTTTCCAGCAATTTCCACTTCTGTTGTTGAAAGTGAAGCACTTGTTTGGAATGCAATGATGAGTCATGTGGACAAATGGTGAGTAATGAGTTCAATTTTTCTTCATAGCTTTTGGCTGACTTAGAAAACAATCCAATGTTTGCTGATGATCTGGACTGTCAAAAACTTCTTATGGAAGCCATGAGGTATCACTTGTTGCCAGAGAGACGACCCATGATGCAAAGCCCCAGGACGAAGCCCCGAAAGTCTACCGTTGGGGCACTTTACGCTGTAGGAGGAATGGATACCACCAAGGGTAAGAAAGAATAGGTGACGAAAGTGTGTGTTACTAACAATATTAACAAACCTGTAAAGACTATTCACTTTGTTTGTTGGCAACAGCCTTTGCATTGACCTATCACCTATTTGGATTCAATAGTGTAGACATAGTGAACCTGCTTCTTTCATTGGAAAATTCAGAACAATATGAGTGGAATTAGTAAAAGCTTCACCAAAGGGTAATATATATTTGGACAAGAACACCCCTCTGCTCTTTTAAATGTTTTATGCTTTCCCTCCATCCTTATGTAATTTTTCATGAACCTTCCTTAGTTGAGATGATGGAACTGGATTTACAGTTCTCACCAAAATTATTCCTTACTTAATTTCAAGGAAGTCCACGATGGTGACTTGGAACATCTTGTCCTTTTCTCCCATTAACTTTTGACAATCATTCTATGTTTCCTCAATGAACCACAGTTAGTTTTAAACCTCCTACGGGAATTTCATGGAGGAACTACATTTTGCCACTTTGATTTGCAGAATTATGTTATCCGGTTCATTGTAACACACTAATCTACATTTTATGCCAATCTGAGACTGTACATTTGTGGATGAATTATTACTTTAGACAATAAATCGCATAAACAGAGCATCTGAAAGTCTAGCAACTCAGTATTGTTCTTTTTAAAGATAGCGATTGATAATTCTGCTGAATTTATGCCTTCTAAACTTACAATGTTGCAACCTACATAGTCAACATATCTCTGATATACTGCTATACATCCCTACAGGGGCTACAACTGTAGAAAAATATGATCTCAGGACAAACAATTGGATGCAAGTAGGCACAATGAATGGAAGACGTCTACAGTTTGGCGTGGCAGTGATTGACAGCAAGCTGTATGTGGTTGGTGGGAGAGATGGATTAAAAACATCCAACACAGTAGAATGTTATAATCCAACAGCCAAGGTCTGGTCCATAATGCCACCAATGTCTACACACAGGCATGGCTTAGGTAAGAACTGACTCCTTGTGGCTTGAAAACAAACATTGAAGTCTATCAAATACGTTATGGTACTTATAGAAATTGTTAATTTTTAAAAGATATGAATTTCCCGTGGCCAAGAGAGAAAATCATGTCAGATGATTTCACATTTTGAGACTTTTCCCGTAACAAATAAACGAAAATCAACATAACAGGCAACTAATCTGTCAAACTGCAGAAAGGGTACTGTAATAATGGGAATGCAGATGCTGGACAATCCAAGATAATAAAATGTGAGGCTGGATGAACACAGCAGGCCCAGCAGCATCTCAGGAGCACAAAAGCTGACGTTTCGGGCCTAGACCCTTCATCAGAGAGGGGGATGGGGTGAGGGTTCTGGAATAAATAGGGAGAGAGGGGGAGGCGGACCGAAGATGGAGAGAAAAGAAGATAGGTGGAGAGGAGAGTATAGGTGGGGAGGTAGGAGGGGATAGGTCAGTCCAGGGAAGACGGACAGGTCAAGGAGGTGGGATGAGGTTAGTAGGTAGGAGATGGAGGTGCGGCTTGGGGTGGGAGGAAGGGATGGGTGAGAGGAAGAACAGGTTAGGGAGGCAGAGACAGGTTGGACTGGTTTTGGGATGCAGTGGGTGGAGGGGAGGAGCTGGGCTGGTTGTGTGGTGCAGTGGGGGGAGGGGACGAACTGGGCTGGTTTTGGGATGCGGTGGGGGAAGGGGAGATTTTGAAGCTGGTGAAGTCCACATTAATACCATTGGGCTGCAGGGTTCCCAAGCGGAATATGAGTTGCTGTTCGTGCAACCTTCGTGTGGCATCATTGTGGCAGTGCAGGAGGCCCATGATGGACATGTCATCTAAAGAATGGGAGGGGGAGTGGAAATGGTTTGCGACTGGGAGGTGCAGTTGTTTATTGCGAACCGAGCGGAGGTGTTCTGCAAAGCGGTCCCCAAGCCTCCGCTTAGTTTCCCCAATGGAGAGGAAGCCACACCGGGTACAGTGGATGCAGTATACCACATTGGCAGATGTGCAGGTGAACCTCTGCTTAATGTGGAATGTCATCTTGGGGCCTGGGATAGGGGTGAGGGAGGAGGTGTGGGGGCAAGTGTAGCATTTCCTGCGGTTGCAGGGGAAGGTGCTGGGTGTGGTGGGGTTGGAGGGCAGTGTGGAGCGAACAAGCGAGTCAGCGAGAGAGTGGTCTCTCCAGAAAGCAGACGGGGTGGGGTACTGTGCTTGATATTGGCCGTCTTATTCAAGGAAGGAATTGAATGCATTAGAGATAGTTCAGAGAAATTTATCACTCTAATACTTGGAATGTGTTGGTTGTTTTATAAAGAAAGTTTAGCCAGGCTAGGTTTGTATCCACTGAGATTTAGAAGAGGAGAAGAGAACTTGATTAAATCTCAACACCCTAAGCATTTCAAAGAACGGGCTTGTCCATTTGAAAAAGAGGTTAGACCCAAAACAAAACTTTTAAAGGATCTGTCATGGACAATGAGCTTTGTCCTCCAAAATATCTTCATCCTCCTCATTGGAAGACTGATCTCAATATCCCAGTTCCACTTCATGGAAAACATTGCCTCATTACCTACTCCAATTGCATGTACAGAGCACAGCACATTAGGAAAATTGAACAAACTCTGTCTGAAAATACTGGAGGACCCTTCCAGACTGGGACTTGGAGTTAACTTGACCTTCTGTTCAAAGATGCTGCTGACTGCTGAGTTTTTGTGGCAATTTCCATTTGTATTTCTGATTGTCAGCATCTGCAGTTCTTTGTTCTTTTTAAAGCAATTTTGTAAACATGGTATTTTTTGACAAACTTGCCAAGTTTTAGCCCACTGAGGACATCTTGTTATGATCTCATTAAATCAAGTTTAGTCTCCACAAGCTCAAGAAGTACCTTCAGATTCAGGAACTGAAATTATTCCAGAGCACCGCTCTACTCTTAATGCTAGGAGAGATGAAACTCATCCTGGTCATCTCTTTTCACTGAAGCTGCACTTGTTTAATTAGTGTGATAGCTTTCTAGATGTGTAATGATATATAGGTTTAAAGTATCTTTTCAAAATAATGCTATACTTGATCTTAAGTCTTCCTAGATCAGAAATTAGTTTTGGCATATCTTTTCTGAAGTGATTTCTAGATGATTGCTGCTTAACTTCTCCCTTTCCGTTATAAATTTAAAATCTATACAATGCTCCCAATATGCACTTTCTATTGTACTAAAGTGTTGTCTGTAGCTTTCCCTTGATGCTAATTCAATTGGGCTGGTAACAATTTCCAACCCCAGGGAGGCTCAGTTTATGTACATCCCTAATGCTTTTGAACAAAGTGGCTTGTGGAGAACTCCACTTTTTTTTCAGAGGATAACAGTCTAGCAAAACTAGGCAGCAGTAGGTTTGATACAGTCGACAACTTTTGGCAAATACCCCGAGACTACAAATAAAAGTTACATTAGCCATGAGAGTGATTTTTGTCCTCTGGTTCTGGTTTCTCCTTTAAAATCCCTCCATACCCCAGAATCAACCATTGTAACTTCTCTTGGCCTTCCCAATGCTGATATATCTTTCCTTATGTAAAGGGGGAAAACTGTTCACAGTATTCTAGCCTGTCCACATCTAGTGCCTTGTATAATTTTAGCAAAGCCTGCCTACTTATATTCTCAATTTCTTTTGAAATGAAGGCCAACAACCAATTTGCCTTCTCTGTTACTCACTGAACATGGATTCTAGCTTTTGTAATTCATGCATGAGAGCCACCAAATCTCTCTGTGCTGCAGCATCCTGCATTCACTCTCCATCTAAATAATATATAACTGTTCTATTTTTCCTGCCAAAGTGTGTAACTTCACATTTTCAAGAGGTATTTAAGCACATATTTTAACATCTGCCACAGTGGATTTGAATTCCATGACTCCAGAAACTTAACCTGGAAGTTCTGGAATACTGAGAGATAGTAGGAACTGCAGATGCTGGAGAATCTGAGGTAACAAGATATAGAGCTGGATGAACACAGCAGGCCAAGTAGCATCAGAGGAGCATGAAGGCTGATGTTTTGGGTTTAGACCCATCTTCAAAAAAATCACTAGTGACCTACTAGCGACTTTACCACTATACCACAGGTCAGATTACATATTACACTTTCTTGGGTCACATTATCCAAGAGAAAGTGTCACAGTAAGCCCCAGGAAGACATAGGCAATAAGTGAGGTCCCAGAATCAATAATGTCAATGATATTCAGTGCTTTTTAAAAATGGTCAATCACTTGGAGAAGTTCATTCCAAATCTTTCTGGTTTCACACAACATCTAATAGAGCTTTCAAAAAGAAGTCACCATTAAGTTTGGAGTCAGAATCAGACATTAGCAGTTTGGAAAATAAAGGAGAAGTCAATTTCTCTAAATTTATTATCTCAATACAACCTCAGATTGTACTCAGAAATTGCTCTAAATGCATACTTCATGGGGTTAGCCACAGTGCTCATACATATTCAGTTCGAGTAGACTAGGAAACTAGTCTACTTCCCATTTCAAGTGCTGACAGAATCAAAGCAATTCTATGCAACAATTGAAGATGAAGCTTTAGCAGGACTGCCAAATGATAATGTAAATGGTTTAAAGTAATTGTTGAAACTATGTAATCAAAAGAGGGAAGAGAAACTAAGGAGGAGATGTAGTATAAAGTTAATGATGATGTAGATGACACAAACAGACACACACAATCAACACAGTGTGGAGCTGGATGAACACAGCATCAGAGGAGCGGGAAAGCTGATGTTTCGGATCACTATGAAATTTTGACCCGAAACGTCAACTTTACTGCTCCTCTGATGCTGCCGGGCCTGCTGTGTTCCTCCAGCTCCACCCCGTATTATCTCTGACACCAGCATTAGCAGTTCTTACTGTCTCTGAGTGAGTCACACACCATCAACACACCAAGATGAGAGGAATGGAAGAATGGCACTAGATAGCAATAGACAATATTGTATTTCCTAAAATGAAGTACTGCAGATGATGGAAATCTGATCCAAAAACTGAAGTTCCTTGAGAAACTAACCAGGTCTGGCAGCATTTGTGGAGACAAAGCAGAGTTAATGTTTCAAATCCAGTGACCTTTCATCTGAACTGAGAGGAACAAAGGTTAGGAGGGAGGGCAGCAGATGTGGCTAGATAGTCAGAGATGGAGACGAGAAAGAAAAAAAGACATTAAGCAGATAAAAGGATAGATAATGGTAAGGTAGAAAAAAATAAAAGTAGGTAACGGGCACCATAAGTGGGTGAAAATGTGTACTGGTGCGAAAAGCAGCCCATGTCATGACAGGGCCTGGAGTGTGGTATCAGGTAAAGGACATGGAAGAAGGCATTCGGGTTCTAAAATTAATGCACTTGATATTGCGTCCTGAAGACTGCAGGACCCCCCAAGCAGCAATGAGATGCTGTCCTTCCAACTTGCACTGAGCTTCACTGGATCACGAAAGCAAACCTGAGATAGAATAATTTGCCATATTTTCTTAACTATTACCATTTCTGAAGAAGGGCCACTGGGCTCAAAACAGTAACTCTGCTTTCTTTCTACCACATCTGCTGAGTTTCTCCAGCAATTTCTGTTTTTGTTACTGTTTGTTAAAGTGTAAATAAAGGATTTACAGGAACTCCCAAGAGCCATATAATAGTTTTCCTTAGTAAAAATATGGATAGAGATGTAGCAGACTCAGAATGGGATGGTTTAACTAAGTGCAACAGCTTTAAGATAGTAGGTTAGACACCACACACCCAGATCCCACAAAAGGCAAAATCCATGAGGATAGAATAATACAGGGTTGATGCTATGAGAGCAGCAGAATCCATGGAGAAAAAAAATGTACAAATAACTCACACTGTAAGAAAACCAAAAGAAAAGATAGGGTTGTATCATTTTTGGCACCATTCTCAAACTCAAAGGTTAGGAGGGAGGGCAGCAGATGTGACTAGATAGTCAGAGATGGAGACAAGAAAGAAAGAAAGATATTAAGCAGATAAAAGGATAGATAATGCTGCTTGGGGGGTCCTGCAGCCTTCAGGACGCAATATCAAGTGCATTAATTTTAGAACCTGAATGCCCTCTTCCATGTCCTTTACCTGATACCACACTCCAGGCCCTGTCGTGACATAGGCTGCTTTTCGCACCAGTACACATTTTCACCCACTTATGGTGCCCGTTATCTACTTTTATTTCTTTCTATCTTAGCATTATCTATCCTTTTATCTGCTTAAAGATGAAACAAGGCATTTTACAACCAACGAGATGCTTTACATGAAGTGTAGTCACTTTTTATATAGGACATACAGCAGAAAATTCAACACAAACAATCCTATAAATGGAATTAGAAATGACCAAATCATCTGCATTTTTGCAAAATAATGCGGAAGGATTGATGTTGACTATGAATATAGATGGATTTGCTTGTGTTTTTTGAAAAGGTAACAAAGAAGGTTGATGAAGGCAGAGCGATAGACATTGCCCATATGGACTTCAGCAATGCGTTCAACAAGGTTCTGCATGGTAGACTGTTTAGTAAAGTTAGATCACATGATATCCAGGGGAGCTAGCCAATTAGATATAAAATTGGCTTGAAAGTAGGAAGCAGGGGGTGGCAGTGCAGGGTTGCTTTTTGGACTCAAGGCCTGTGGCCTGCGGTGTGCCACAAGAATCGTTACTAAATTCACTGTTTATTGTCATTTATATAAATGATTTGGATGTGAATAGAGGAGGTATGATTGGTAAGTTTGCAAATGACAGCAAAGTAGGTGGTGTAGTGGACAGTGAAGAAGATTATCTTAGACTACAATGATCAACTGGGTCAGTAGACTGAGGAATGGCAGATGGAGTTTAATTTAGATAAATGTAAGTTGTTGCATTTTGGTAAGGCAAACCAGTACAGTTAATGGTAGGGCGCTGGGGAGTGTCGCCATACAGAGAAACCTTGGGGTGCAGGTGCACAGTTATTTGAAAGTGGAGTCACAGGTAGACAGGGTGGTTAAAAAAATAGCATTTTACAAGCTTTCCTTTATTTGTCAGAACATTGATTATAGGAGTTGGGACATCATTTTACAGCTGTATATGGACATTGGTGAGGTCACTTTTAGAATGCTGTGTACAATTCTGGTCACTGTTCTATAGAAAGCATGTCGTTAAACTTGACATGGCTCAGAAAAGATTTACAAGGATGTCGCTGGAACTGAAAGGTTTGAGATATAGGGAGAGACCAGATAGGCTGGGGCTTTTTCTCCTAGAGCATCGGCAGCTGAGGGGTGACCTTATAGAGGTTTGTAAAATCATGAAGGGCATGGATGGAGTGAATAGCCAAGGTCTTTTTCCTAGGTGAGGGAATCCAAAACAAGAGACTATGGTTTAAGGTGTGAGGGGAAAGATTTGAAAAGGGCCTGAGGGCTAAGCTTTTTACGCAGAGTGGAGCATGTATAGAATGAGTTGCCAGAAAAACTGGAGGAGGCAGGTGCAATTACAACATTTAAAAGGCATCTTGGTTGGCATATGAATAGGAAGAGTTTAGAGGGATATGGACCAAATGCTGGCAAATGGGACAAGGTCTGATTGGGATATCTTGTTGGCACGGATGAGTTAGACCGAAATATCTGTTTCCATGCAGAATGACTCTATGACTCTATGACTCTATGATAGAAAAAGTGTACAGAAAAAGGTCAGAGCATGTGAATAATGCACAAACCTCTTCGAAAGGTCCATAATTTGTAACAATTGACATAAAAAAATCCCTGATGGATTGCACCAACAGATCGACCAGATAGCAGCACTTCGAGGCACAAGCAATCATTTCTATTTAAGTGCGTAGTTTTATTGTTTTAACATACTATTCAATTATTGCAATTGCCTTACACTCCCATAAATCCATCAAAAAATTGTGTTTTTTTTTCACTGTATAGATATTCATGTCACAATCATATTTATGTTGTAATGACTGACAAGAATTCATTTTTTAGATATAAGCCTCTCAAGCAGAATATGTCTGATTCTAATAAACAGGCATTTTGCTCCTTTCACCCATTTTGAGAATTAGCTGCTTTCAGCATCACCATGGCGACAGCTAGGGCTCAGCTATGTAACCCTCTTAAATTGGTCATGGTCAATCAATGCTTGCCCCAATTTCCACATTAAATTATTTCACTTTAATAATGGCTAGTTACTTAAACAAGATAATTTAGATAATCTGGCATTAAATTCCAATTGCTAATGACAAGCAGGCTTGTATGGCTCATGGTATCACGGATTATGAAAAAAAAACCTGAGAATGTACTCTAGAATGACCAGTTCAATTGCAACTATACGCCAGCAGGGAGTAAATGCTTTGGAGCAAAGGGGAGAAAATTAATGAGCTTAAATAAATCCAAACTGTCTCATATTTTTTCATACCAAATAAATACAAAGAATTATTATAGACACTACATCCTATCAGTTGTTTCAGATAATCATTAAGCAGCTTTGAAGTAACAACTATGGGTCATGAAAACGTCGGAAAAGTGAGCACAGTATGAATGTTATTAACAGGACATTTTGCCAAGCCTCAGTTCCTCAAGGCAGAGTAGTGATGGGTAATTCTAACATACAAATTAAGAGCAGGAGTAGGCCCTTCTACCCTTTGAGTCTGCTCTTCCATTCAAAAAGATCAGGACTAATCTGATCTCAACCTCGACTTCACATTGTCTGCTACCATGGCCAACTTTTCATCCCCTTTGCTTATCAAGATTCAATCTGCCACTGCTTAAAAATATTCAAAAACTCTATTTCAACTGTGTTTTGATGAAGATAGTTCATGATCCTCCATGAGAAAACGATGACTCTCATGCCTCCATAAATGGATGAACTCTTCTTTTGAAGCAATGACCCCAACCTAGATTCTGCTACAGAAGGGAACATCCTTTTCACATCCTGCCTGCCAACACCCTGCCAGATTGTGCCTGTTTCAATCAAACTGCCTCTTCTAAACTCCAGTGGAGTCAAGCCAGTCCAACCTCTCCTCACAAGAAAACTTTGTCTATTGCAGGTATTATCCCAGTAAACCTTCTCTGAATTGCTTTCAGTGCACTAACAATTAAATTTTAATTGTTAAAAACCAGTATGCTTATTACAGCTTATGATATGGCTTCTTTAAATAAAATGACCATTACTGTACACAATATTCCAGATGTAACCTCACCAATGCCCTACAGAACTGATGTATAGCCTCCATGCCTTTTTACCAAATTTCTATTGTAATAACCAACATTTTCATAATGGCTTCAATTACCTGTTGTACATGCATACTAACTTTTTGTGATTTAGTAATTAGAACATCCAGTTCCTCTGTACCTTGGAATTCTACAATGTCTCACCATGTAGATAACATGCTTTCTTTTTACTCTTCTGGCTAAAATGGACAATTACAGATTTTCTGACATCACATTGACTTGCCAGATCTTTGTTCATTCACAATTTAATTATGTTGCTTTGTAGCCTCCTTATGTCCTCTTTACAACTTACTTTTCTATCTATCTTTGTATCATCGGCAAATTTAGCAACCACGCTTTTGTTCACTGGATCCAAACCATTTATATAAATTATAAAATGTAGAGATCCAACACTGAATCTTGTGGTTCACCAGTTGTTAACCTGGCAACCAATTGGCAACCAGAAAATGATAATTTTATGCCTTAGCTCCTGTTTCATGCGGGCTACATAGTCTTAGTCTTTGCTCCATGCCAATATGTTACCCCAGAAGATGTGCATTTATTTTCTGCAATAATCTTTGATGTGGCACTTTATCAGAAGCATTTTGGAAATCTCAGCATGTAACATCAGCAGCTTTCCCCTTTATCCACAACACAGGTTATTTCTTCAAAGAGTTTTAGTTAATTCTTCAAAATGATTTCCCTTCAAAAATATATTTGACTCACCTGATTACCCTAAACTTTTGCCAGTGCACTGCTTTAACACCTTTAACAGTGACATTAAAAAAACATCCCTACAGCGAACGTAAAGCTCATTGGCAGGTTGTGTTCTTCTTTTTGTTTCTGGCCTTTTTTGAGTAAAGCGGTTCTATTCACTATTTTCCAATTAATGGAATTTTCTTTGCATCTGGGTAACTTTGAAACATTGAAATCATTGCATCAACTACCCCATTAATCGTGTCTTTTCAGAATCTTCGATGAAGCCTTTCAGGACCTGACACTTGTCAACTCACAGTTCCAACAATTTTCTCAGTACTACTTCCCTCCTTATTACAATGCTCTTGAGTTTCTTTCTCCCTTCTAGCTCCTAGTCTGCGATTATTTCTGTGATGTTACTGGAAGTATACGTGGTAAACACTGGAGCAAAATACTTGTTCAATTCATCTACTTAATGATAGGCCATAAGCTATAGGAGCCTTTCAGCCTAATGAGACTGCTCTGCCATTCTATAATGAATGAAACATTTCTCAATCCTATTCTCCTGCCTTCTCACCTTCCATAACCCTTGGTCCCTTTAACAATTAAGAACCTGTCTTCAATACACACAATACCTTGGCCTCCACAGACTTTTGTGGCAATGAGTCTCATAGATTCACTGCCCTCTGATTGATGAATTTCCTTCTGATCTCAGTTCTAAAGGGCCATCCCTTCACCCTTAGGCTGTGCCCTTGGGTCCAAGTTGCTCTTACTCGTAAAAACCTCTCCTCCAAGCCCACTCTATCCAAGCAACTCAATATTATGTAAGTTTCAACAAAATTTCCCCTCAACCTTTTAAACTCCTAATACAGACGCGGAGTTTTCAACCATTGGTCATTTGACAAGCCTTTCATCTCCAGGATCATTCTTGTAAACCTCCTTCGGACACTTTCCAATGCCAACACATTTTTTCCTCCATACAGGGCCCAAAACTGCTCACAATATTCCAAAGACAGGAGTCACACAACAGGTTTATTTGAAATCACAAGCTTTCGGAGTGCTGGTCCTTTGCCAGGTGAAGTCAGGCACCTACTTGGTGAAGGACCAGTGCCCTGAGATCATGGTTTCAAATAAACCTGGTGGACTATAACCTGGTGTCATCTAACTTCTGATTTTGTCCACCCAGTCCAACACTAGCACCTCCACATCATAATATTCCAAATATGGCCTGACCAGAGCTTAGTGCTGCCGTGGCTGTGTATCTCTGTTATTGTATGCTACCTCTCTCAAAATGAATGCTAACAATGCATTTGCCTTCCTAACTATCAACTGGGCCAAAATAGAATTAGGACTATGACTCCTAAATTTCTGATTTTTGAAACCTTCGTCCATTTAGCAAATAGCCTAGGCCTCTCGTCTTCCTGCCTTGCAGTTTCCCATACTGTATTCAGTCTGCCACTTCTTTGCCCACTCTCCTAGCTTGTTCAAGTCCTTCTGCAGCCTCCCTGCCTTCTCAATATGACCTGTCTCTCTACCTACCTTTGTGTCATCTACAAGCTTAACAATAATGCCCTCAGTTCCTTTGTCCAGATTATTAATGAATCGCATGAATAGTTATGGACCCCTGTGGAACTCCACTAATCACTGGCTGCCATGCTGAAAATGACCACTTTATCCCCATTCTCTGCCCTCTGCCTGTTAGCCAATCCCCTATCCATGCCATAACTTGGTGAGCTCCTGTCACATTTAGCGGCCTCCTGTAGTACCCCTTTCAAAGGCCTTTTGGAAATCCAAATAGATTGGCAGCATGGTGGCTCAGTGGTTAGCACTGCAGCCTCACAGCAGCAGGGACCTGGGTTCGATTCCAGCCTCGGGCGACTATCTGTGTGGAGTTTGCACATTCTCCCTATGTCTGCGTAGGTTTCCTCCCATAGTCCAAAGACGTGCAGGCTAGGTGGATCGGCCATGCTAAATAGCCCATAGTGCTCAGGAGTGTGTGGGTTATAGGGGGATGGGTCTGGGTGGGATGCTTCAATGGGTGCTGTGGACTTGTTGGGCCATAGGGCCTGTTTCCACACTGTAGGGAATCTAATCTAATCATGTCTATTATTAGAGAGTAATGATGGAGGCCTGCTGTTCAGACTGGAGGCCTGTGACCAGCTGTGTTTCACAGAGATTGGTTCTGGGTCCTATTTTGTTGATCATTTAAGTAAATAATTTGGATGCAAATACAGAAGACATAGTAAGTTGCAGATGACACCAAAATTGGTGGCATTGTAGACAATGAAGAAGGTTTTCTAAGATAACAAAGGGATCTTGATCAATTGGGTCAATAGGCTGAAAAATAGCAGATGGAGTTCAATCTGGCTAATAGTTAGGTATTGCATTTTGGTACCACAAACAAGAGGGCTTATACAATTAAGGGTAGGGCCGTGGGTAGTATTGTAGAGCCGATGGACCTAGGTGTGCAGATATATAATTCTTTAAAGTTTGTGACTCATATACGCAGAATGGTTAAAAAGGACATTTGTCATGCCTGCCCTCATTGCTCAGTCCTTTTGAATTTAGGAGTTGGGTTGCCATGTTGTGGTTATACAGGACATTGGTGAAGCCTGTTCTGAAATACTGTGTCCAGTACTGGCCATGCAGTAATAGGAAGGATATTATGAAGCTGGAGAGGGTTCAGAAGAGATTTACCAGGATGTTGCCAGGTATGGAAGGTTTGAGTTATAAGCAAAGGCTGGATAGGCTGGGCATTTTTCTTTGGAGTGTAGGAGATTGAGAGGTGACTTGGTAAAAGTTTATAAAATAATGAGAGTTGATGGTAGTTGTCTTTTTCGTATGATGGGGAATTTCAAGACTAGGGGGGGCATTTTTAAGTTGAGTGGAGAAAGATTTAAACAAAGGCATAAGAGGCAAATTTTTTAACACAGAGGCTGGTTTGCATGTAGAATGAACTTCCTGATGAAGTGGTGGTTGCAGATACAATTACAATGTTCAAAAGACTTTTGGATGGATATATGAATAGAAAAGGCTTGGAGGGATATGGGCCAGGTGCAGATGGGTGGGACTAGTTTAGTTTTGGATTATGTTCGGCATTGACTATTTGGACCGAAGGGTCTGTTTCTGTTCTGTATGACTATCTGACTCTATGATGTCCACTGATCTCCTTTGTCTAACTTTCTCATTACCTCTTCAAAGAATTCCAACAGATTTGTTTAACATGACTTCCCCTCGACCAACTAAAGTACAACGTTTCTTTTCAGGATGCAACAACCAAATCAATTATAATTATTCCACTCTCTCTTACTCATTCTTTATCTGCAAATCTAAAGAATAAATATGAGCATACTGGAGAAATGTGAAGCTAATTACAGAATTGTCAGGGTCATTCCAGTTGAAATCAATTATAATATCAGACTTAGAAATCTTTTTCTCTGTAGGGTTGAAGTTGAATGTCTCCATTGCTGACCCATTTGGACGCTTAATGGCTTTATTTCTATCATTCAGCATTAAATCTAGGTTCATGCTTATATGCTTTTGTCTATTGTGTATCAATTACTGATTAACAAGATCACATTGGTAGTAAAAATAAAAACACTTTCTTCAGTCATTCACAGAAATACAACCAATCAGTTGCCATCTCAATAATGACCACATTCTCTATGTCATAAGTGCCTATGCACATGTTATGAGCGAGTTTGTTTTGCAAAGGCCTGGATTCCCTACTGGCTAGACAATATTCAGAGCACCATGTAGGAAGAGGACCATTGGTGCCCTCTATTGCTGAGTGTATTGGATTATGTTCCTGTGGCACCTTTCGCAGAAAAGTAGTACATTGACATCAGGAAATGACTTTTCTCCTCTTGCCATTGGTTACATTGCCAAATGCCTGAAATAAATATTCCCTAATTCTTGACCCTTCCACTAATGTCTGTCCAGCCCTTTCAAGATTTTCAATAATTCTATCAAATCTCCTTTTCACCTTCTTTCTCCAAACTAATATTTTATAATTATTTTGTACAATCTGTCTAAATTGTGGAGCACATAATTAGGCGCTGCTCATCATTAACATTTTGTTTATGTCCTCTATTCCTCTATTTATAACGCCTGGATCTCTCCCAATACCTTCAACAATTTGAATATCCACATGCCACTCTGCTCCCGCCACCTTCATAATACATGGCCTCTCCTCACTTTCTAACCAAAATATAAGCTTCACATTCATATTCACCAGTATCTCCATTAGATTTCACCTGCAATGTGTTTGCCTATTTCCCATCCTCTTATGATATATCATTATTTTTCTCTCAGATCACAATCCTTTTGAGTTTTGTGTTGTCTCAGATTTTGAAATTATACTCAACTCGCCATTGGGCCATTGATATATTCATTTCTGAGGAAAAGCAATTAAATATGTAAACATGAAACTCATAATTCTCATAATTTTGCAATATCTTTAAATTAGAAAATTAGCTATCTTTCTACTCATTTTAGCTTTTCTGTTGTTAAAAACTTTTTCAAGCTTCTCATGATACAAATTGAATGTTATGCCATTCATTGGCAACAAACTGTTATCAACATTATTGTTTGGCCACTAGATATCAAAGCTTTTATTCTATGGATCATCAGTACAAGTTATTTTTTGTGTCGATAAATTATACAGCACATTTTGGAGTTTGCAATTTCCACCTGTCATAAAATTTGACTAATATTTCAGCTCCCTTCACACTGTCGAACAGACTATCAGTATTTTTCAGTCCGCTTCACACTGTCTTTATATCACAATATTTGAACTTTACATTTCCTATTGTTTTCAAGTAAACAGTAGTTGCTGTCTGGTATAGTTATTGTCAAAATGTGTCACTTTCTTGACTCAGTGGTAGCATTCTTAACTCTAAGTCAGGAGACCATGGGTACAAGTCTCCTTATAGAACCTAAGCACATAATGTTGTCTGAAAATGTAAGAGTGGAGGAGAATCATATTGTTGAAGTTGCCATCTTTCTGATGAGGTGTCAAAGTTGTCACATCCAGGCCTTGGGTGAGACTCCCTGGTTTGTTGCATCTCCAGATGAAGTACCCAAAATCGTTAAGTTTCCAGCTGATAAAGGTTGAACAGGCTTGCCTTCATTATTCATCCATTCATGCCCCCTTTGTTGGTGACAATAAGGTTAATTTAAAAATGGATCCTTTTCTCCCAGATTCAAATGAATGTTCATTTTAAAAGGAACCAAATAAACCAGGATTTCTTGCATTAATAAAGAATGAGTTTATTAATTTCTAAACATGATAATAATTTGTAAAGTAACATACTTACAAACATATAGGTTTGAAATAAGAGGTATCCGCAAAATAGTAAGTTTAAAAAATAGATGTTCACATTCATGTCTCACAAACTTGATTGAGATTTATTTTGAACACCAAGAAGATTGATGAGGGCAGAACGTTAGATGTTGTCTACATATACAGTAGTAAGGCCTTCGGCAAAATTCTGCACGGCAGACCAGTTACATCACATGGGACATAAAATTGCCAATTGGATATGAAATTGGCTTGACTGTGGGAGACAAAACGTGGGGATACTGGGTTGTTTTTCAGTCTGGAAGCAGCGGTGTTACGCGGGGATTAGTGTTGAGTCCAATGTTGTTTGTCATTTATATAAACAACTTGGATGAGAATATAGGAAGCATAGTTAGTAAGTTTGTGGATCATACCAAAACTGTTGTTACAGTGGACAGTGAAGAAGGACATCAAAGAGTTCAACAGAATTTTGATCAGCTGGGCCAATGGACCCAGCAGTGGCAGATGAAGTTTAATTAAGATAAATGTGAGGTGTCGCATTTTGGTAAGAATAAGAAGGGCAGGACTTATACAGTTAATGGTAGGACCCTGCGGAGTATTGTTGAGCAGAGAGACCTAGGGATTCAGGTGCATAACTCCTTGAAAGTGGCTTAACAGGTAGACGGGGTGGTTAAGAAGGCATTTTGGATGTTTACCTTAATTGCTCAGATCATCAAGGATAGAAATTGGGACGTCATGATATGGTTGTACAGGACGTTTGTGAGGCCACTTGTGGAGTAACGTGTGCAGTTCTGTTTGCCCTGCTATAGCAAGGTTATTATTAAATTGGAGTGGGTACAGAAAAGATTTACAAGGATGTTTCTGGAACTGGAGGATTTGACATATAAGGGGAGATTGGATCGGCTTGGACTTTCTTCGCTGGACCATAGGAGATAGGAGGTTGAGGGGTGACTTCATAGAAGTGTACAACATCACAAGGGGCATAGATAAGATGAATAGCAAATGTCTTTTCCCTAGAGTAGGTGAGTTCAAAATGAGAGGGTAGAATTTTAAGGTGAGAGGTGAAAGACTGGCAACCTTTCCACTTAGAAAGTGGTTTGTATGTGGAATGAATTGCCAGACGAAGGAGTGGATGCAGGTACAGTTCCAACATTTAAAAGCGATTTGGACAGGTACATGAAAAGGAAAGCTTGCCGGGGATATGAGTCAATTGCAGGAAAGTGGGATGAGTTTAGTTTGGGAAATTTGGTTGGCATGTATGAATTGGACCGAAGGGTCTGTTTCTGTGTTGCATGACTCTATCTATAACAATTCATACACAAATCCACATTTTTCTCTTAGCTATCCAATGTGCTGATGTTTATGCAGCTCTTTGCAAGTTTTTTTTTAGTAAAGAACATTCTAAATTTTGAATCATGTTAAGCATCTCAGTGATTTTTTTTCTGTGCTTTTAGTGCAATTGTGCATCAACTGTCCTTTTACTTTTAATTGGATAACTCCCAGTCCCTGGATTTGAGTAGGGGATTGCCTGAGTATTTCTGGATTCAGCATTTTAATGTACCTTAGAGGACTAATACTCCTGCTCCAAAGTCAAGTTCAAAATTCATTTAATATCCATTTACTTTTATTTCAGCACTCCAGTACATCCCTATGATTCAGTTATTTCTCCCAGGAATCATATTAGCTATCTCACTTTTCAATCTCTTAGACATTACTTTTTCTTATGGATTTTCCTTCAGTTTGGGAGGCTAAAATCTTTTTTTAACAAGATACACTGTTTTACAATATCCAATCTTCCAGTAGACATTCTGCATTTTGGGCAGGAAAACCTTACTGTGGATACAGCATCCTCCCTCCACAGTGAGAACGCTGCAGAGAAGCATATGTTGCCATTTCTTCACGCTTTCCTGACCCTGGCTTTATTGTGCTTTCACATATTGTACTGCCTTGATGTTTTTTTTTCCACAGAATCTCTCTCTCGCATTTTCTCACTTGAACATGTCTCACAGGTTGCAACATTTTTGCCAAAGCTATATCTTCCCTCGACTGTAAAAAGAATCAGAGAGGTTCCTTCAAAAAATCTACCCACGATGTGGCCTCTAATCGGTTTAGTTTTTTAAAATTCATTAACCAGGCCATCCCATATTTTCGGTTACCTCTTCAGTAAAATAGGCCATCAATAAATGAATTTATGTTCTCCCCTGGGCTTTTGCTTCTACTTATTAAATTCCAATCCCATATGATTATATTCAACAAAATACTGAAATATCATTAATAGCTCTGCTAATTTCATAAGTGGCGATTACTTAATTTACTCTGCCTCGCTAAAATCTTATCTGCAATGTAGCTGAATATATAGAGCAGGGTACCAGCCTGGTCCTTATTTAATTTTGCTGCTAACCTTGAAATGTTCCTGTATTTAATGAATTATCTGTGCCTGTTCTGCTACTTCTTGACTTGTCATGGTGTTTTCCACATGTTCAACACATTCTGTTAACAGGACAATGTGAACCATGGCTTTCTCTCATCAGAGATTGCTTCCTGCTCTGTTTCATTTTCAGTTCGATAGATGCTGGGCTGTTCCTCAGCTGCTGGATTGTTCTTTTAATGATCCTCCACCTGCTTTGTCCTGCTGCTCCTATTGTATAAGCTTTTCCTGCTGATCTGACCTGCTGTTGAGTCAAGATACTGATGACATCAAAGGATAAGATGACAGTGCAGGAACATATTGTTGATGGAGATGATCAACCATGATCTGGAATGGTGGAGCAAGATCAGGGAACTGAAAGGCCGATCCATGCTTCTTCATCCTACCTTCCTCCCACTTATCTTTGTTTACAAGGGTATCTTAGTTCTCTTAGTTCTGGACTCACCACAAAATGAATCATCCCTTCCACATCCAGGTCACCAAGACCATTTAAGATTATTATAAGCATCAATCGAATTACTCCAAGCTTACTTTAAATTCCAGTAATAACAAGCCCAGCATGTCCAATCTTTCCTCAGAAGACACCACACTCTCTGCATGTACCAATCTTGTAGAACTCCTTTGAATTACCTTTAGTGCCTTGAACCCTTCCTTAAATAAGGAGACCAAACTGCACACAATATGTAGTCTTGTCAATACCTTGTACAACGAAAGCATAAGCTCCTTGTATTTTTGTTCACTTCCTCTTGGTAATAAAGCATAGCTATCCATAGCCTTCTTAATCATTTGCTGTACCTTGATACTAATGTTTTGCGACACCCCCCCAAGAAAATTAAAATCCCTTTGGATTTTGAAATTCTGTACTCCTTCTTAATTACTATGCAAGTGTGGCAGATAGTAGACAATTGGTCCAAAATTCCTAGAAAATTGCTGAGAGCTAAGGGATGTCTATCAACATCAGGAAGTCATTAGACTGGGAGAATAAACTTTACGCCAACAGTCTACATCAGCCTGTACCTGTCAGCCTGCACTGTTGATGTTGGGGGTAGTGGGAATAGACTTTGAAAACCTAAAATTGGTCCTACATCAATCTTTTTCACTTCTTAATTCCATGAAAATCCAGCACGATGAGTCCAAGGTTCTCTTTCTTTGATACACCTGTTCTAAGAGCTGAGTCTTATTTTAATGCTAGGTTTGAGTTGTTCGAGATGTTTGGAGGAATTCCCTCTGTGAGGTCTAGTGCGTTTTCTCATCACATTTTACCAACCTCAGCTCATTAACTACCTCTCCCACCCTGTGGCCTCTCTCACATCCAACTATGGCTTCAATTTAGCCCATATCCGTCAAGTGCATTTCAACAAGGTGTTGAGGAAGGGGGAGGATGGGACCTGTCAAGGGTGTGGAACAAGGGAGGAGGAACACCAGATAAGGATATAACAGCAGACCCTGGCAGGCTGGACAGCAGTTTACCACTCAGCTTACGGGCATCACCATGATTGAGAAAAATGGCTAACGGTGCCAGAAAAGGGTCAATGATTTTCTCTGTTGCATCAATGCAAGTGAAACACTCCTGTCTCTGCCAACTCGTATTCACTATATCTCTGGTAGTGCCTCTACCCCCCACACCAAGAAACATGCTCTAGCCCTCACTGTTGCCCCGAACTTCTTCCCTCACTTACTCTTACTGTCTCTACCCTCCACATTACTAATGCTGCAAAGATTTGTGCTGCCTCCTCGGTTCCCCTGAAACACCTCACCCTGCATTATGAATAACAACCGTACTACTCACTTTGAGGGATGCAATAGCCCTTGTGACCAAAAGCTGCAGTGGTGCAGTGTAGCATGGAAGCATCTGTCTGCCTTCCAGGTCAGTGATAATGGGAACTGCGGAGGCTTTGGGACCACTTTGCAGAACACCTCCGCTCGGTTCACAACAAACAACTGCATCTCCCAGTCGCGAACCATTTCAAATCCCCATCCCATTCCTCAGACGACATGTCCATCATGGGCCTCCTGCAGTGCCACAATGATGCCACCCGAAGGTTGCAAGAACAGCAACTCATATTCCGCTTGGGAACCCTGCAGCCCAATGGTATCAATGTGGACTTCACAAGCTTCAAAATCTTTCCTTCCCCCACTGCATCCCAAAACCAGCCCAGCTCTACCCCTCCCCCCACTGCACCCCAAAACCAGCCCAGCCTGTCTCTGCTTCCCTAACCTGTTCTTCCTCTCACCCATCCCTTCCTCCCACCTCAAGCCGCACCTCCATTTCCTACCTGCCACCTCATCCCTCCTCCTTGACCTGTCCATCTTCCCTGGACTGACCAATCCCCTCCCTACCTCCTCACCTATACTCTCCTCTCCACCTATCTTGTTTTCTCTCCATCTTCGGTCCGCCTCCCCCTCTCTCCCTATTTATTCCAGTTCCCTCTCCCCATCCCCCTCTCTGATGGAGGGTCTAGGCCCAAAACGTCAGCATTTGTCCTCCTGAGATGCTGCTTGGCCTGCTGTGTTCGTCCAGTTCCACACTTTGTTATCTTGCCTGCCAGGTCAGCCTGGTGACTGCCAGACTGCAGGGTCTGATGGGGAGGCACGCACTACGCACCGGATCATTCGCCCTCCCAAGTGTCCTCAGAACGAAGGACAGAGTGACAGGCAATCTGGCACACACTCCACATGCCCCTTCCTCTTCAAGATTGCCCTGAACAGTGGTATATGCCTTCGACTGTAATGGGATGCTGTCCTTGATTGGCTACTCCAGGACTCTCTGACTGACTGGTGCTCACATGGACTTGAGGGACTATTCTCCTAAGTATTTTTTTTGACCTCGCTGTTTGCTTGATGCTCATGCAGTATGCTTGTCATGTAACAAGCCAGGCAAGCCTCCTGGCTCTGTACCTGTATTCATCAGCACAGCAAGGCAAGGCATGGATACCGTGAGCATGCAGGTAGACATTAAGTGACTGAGTACAAAAAGGCCAAGTGACCAGCCCTGAGATACATCAGTATGGTGAATAATCAGGGTGCAACACTATCCCAAGAGGACTGGGTTACAATTCTGTAACAAACTAAATGATTTGTCATCAGGACAAGACTTGACATTTTAAGCACAAATCTCACAGACATTGCAATAAATTTAACCTTTATTTTTGTTCAGTTCATTGGATGTAGATTAAGCACTTGGATTAATCTGTTGATATGCAAGTGTAGAATATTTCACTGACTATAGTGATAGTATGATGATCATTATATGTATTTTTCAGTAGAATGTTGGTCTGGGACCAGAAGAAAGATGTCCCCTCTTTAATGTTTAGATGTGATAGTACTTTGTAACAATCACTTTTTTCTTGGATTATGGACTGGAAAATAGGAAAAAGGATGCTGCTTTAATCCAAGAATTATGATCCCAGTCAATGTTATTACCAGACAAATCAGATCACAAACTGAAATGTGGCTTGATTTTTTTTTGTTTTATTTGGTTTTTTATGGTATGCTTACATTGAAACATAGGCATATGATGCTGCAGATTTGGTTTTAAGGATAAAACAGAAGTTTACCACAAAAAATAAATTAAGATAGAACAGAACAAACCAAACCATTTATACTTAACACAATTTTATAGACTTCAAAATACATAGCAATATAAAATTCCATCCATTCCTGACATCATCACTTTACAGCGCACAAATACCACAAAGTTTGCTTCTTGATCAAATCTGTAGCTTTATTTTAACCGTTTCTTTTGTTTCTTCCAATATCTGGTCTTGAGACCTTGATTTCCTCTTTCTTGGTTATTCAAATCTTAAATTCCCTTAGGTGTAAATAACCCTTTCAAGTTTCTAATCAAATACTTCTGATTTGAAATTTTTCCTGTTCTGGCCTAATTCATTGCTCCAGGAAAAAAAAACTGCTATTACACCAACATTTGAAGCAAACCAAAAGCAAGCTAATGACATTCAATATTTGTTCTCACTAACTGTAAAACTCTCCCAATACAAACACATTCCCATTATCACTCTAGGTGTGCCCCAGTGAGCTGTATACTTATACCTTCTAGTTTAAATCATGGTTTCAAAAACAGTGACAAGTTAATCATTAAACATACATGAGGGGCAAAATCCAAATGCCACTAGATCAAAATTGAAACTCTAAAATAAATTATATTCATGTATATATCTCACACCTCACAACATGTGAGGAACAGTGGAAGAAGATGTTGTATTTTTTAAAATGAGTTACTAGAACTCATGTGAATTGTATCTACTATGTTGCTATATTTAAGCAGTGGTACAGATTACTAGACATATTGACTCTGCGTTTGTGTATTTATGGCAGCTTTGCTCAGTCAGGTTCAGCCCTTCGATTGGCTTTTCAATTGTTCATGGTGATTTGGGGGTCGGGGCAGTCCTATTGCAAGATGATTTGTCAGGAACAGAAAATGTCAGTGGGGTACGTTAAAGAAGTTAGACCATTATGAGTGGAAGTACACTACAGTAGTCAGAGGCTTTGGGATTACTTTTGCCTCTTCAAAATTTGGAAGTCTATCTGACAGAGATACAAATCTATTAATCTATTAATTATAAATTAATCTATACTCACCACAATCTACTAATTACAAACTACTAATTAAAATGTTTAAAACCTGAAATGCGAGATTAGTCAGATGGAGATCACGCCATGCAATAATTCAACGTATGGAATGTTCATGTTGCTTTTGAAAATAATATGGAAGCAGATGCACTATCTGGAATGTGAAAATGGTGGTTAAGAATGTAAGGTAATATAATTTCATCGACCGATTGAAGACTTGCCCTTTCAGTCTCTGATGTTATTTCCTCTCTTCGCCTAAATTGAAGAATTTGCGGTGATGAGTTTCCTTGTTAAGTAGTGAGTGAAATCAGCCACTAAAATACTTTATTTCACTTGCCAACACAGGAGGGAGAAAGCAACTTAGGTGCTTTCTCCTTCACAGACTGGATATTTCTCCTCTATTGTCAACATGTAGACTGTAGCTATTTGCCCAGGAACCAATCAAGAGATTGATGCTGTGCTGAGCTCTCTTAAACCAAAACAATTGGACAAATGGAAAACTGATCAAAGGACTGTTTCTGAGCAAAACTGTCCTGAATACATCCTTTTCCAGAGCTTGATTAAGGCAACATTGCAGATACAACTCACAATGTAACCTAGTAACCCTGCAACATGTTCCATAGCTTCTTTAGCCTAATGCGGTATCTTTCCCCTGTTTTAGATTACAGTCCAGATGAGAATGAAACTGGGCTTTATACACCTCCATTCTCATTACAGACGAGCCACAAGTTCTAAAATACATTTCATTTCATGGTTTATGGCACATAGACAACAAAACACAAGGCTTACATCCATTCATCTCTTGTACAGGTCTCACACAATCACTACTGCCTCTTCCAACTAACCTGCTTGAGCATATATACCCACCCCTGTAACTAACTACAAACTGTTTCAAGTGTCAATGAGCTGTTTCTCGGTCAACAGAAAGCACTTATGCTTCATTTCTGATCGCATAATCAAGCCTTTATAATCTGCCGTACATGCTTCATGAAGATGCTTTCATTTAGGGTTGTTGATATTTTGTCCTTTGTGATTTGTAGTCAACATGTTAAACTTCTGTGGAATTTATGTTGTGAAACGGAATTTTAAAAAAAAACTAATATTTAACATTTCATAACTACCATGAAAATATTAGATGCTGTCATATTTGAACACGAAGATGGCCAAATGTGCTTTTATTTCAGGAGTAGCTGTACTTGAAGGGCCAATGTATGCAGTTGGTGGACATGATGGTTGGAGCTACCTTAACACTGTAGAAAGGTGGGACCCACAAGCTCGTCAGTGGAACTATGTTGCGAGCATGTCAACTCCAAGAAGCACGGTAGGAGTTGCAGCATTAAATGGCAAGTAAGTAGCTGCAGATTGACTGTGTTAAAAATTAAAATGACTCAATAAAACTGCACATTGTTTAATGTTACATTAGTAAACTTAAGCTCACAAAATGTACTTATTGCTAAGTGTTAAAAGAGCCTGAATTTGCAACCAATTGTGACGTGACAAAAAATAAAATTCTGATGTGAAAGAAAAGTGCCCACAAGAATCTAGTGACATCTGTGTTTTCCCTTTCTTGATATTATTTGAGCCTGACACCAAATTTACAGAATCTTTAAGCATTCAGCAACAGTGATATCATCAGGCAGAGTAAGTAGCCGGTCACATTGAAGAATTCTCACAGACAGAAAACCAGTTTTTAAAAATGTATCTATAATTCTTCATTTGCCATAAATTATTCAGAGCAAAAAAAAGAAATCAGGACAATACATTAATAATTGAAATATGCTAAACACACTAAATGTCGTAAAGATAAAAAAAACTTACACTTATCGTAGAAAGAAATTGACATTTCCTGAATACAGAATTAATGTTTCAAAGTCAGATAAATTTGTTCAGAAGTGGTTATAATTTATGCTACTACCAAACCCTTAGTAGTTCATGATGGTTCCACACAGATTACTCCAAACACTTCACCCTGGAGAGCTTATGTGGGATGAAATGGTTCCACTATTTTATTTAGCTATTCCCTTGGTTGGTTGCAACGAAGTTAGTCCATGAAAGATCCCTTCGCTGCAGATAGTTTGCTCCCAGATCCAAAAATGAACTTATGTTTTACAAGGTGTCAATTCAAACAGGCTTTGAACTGAGTTAACAAAGTTTATTAGAATAAAATATCCTCTATTGTCAGAAGCATAGTGAAAAGTTTACAAGTCACCTCTCATGGCAACATCTTAGGTGAAAAGTACCGAGGCACAAATCTTACATGCAAAGAGGAATTAAAAAGAAAGTTGCATTATTTCAGTAATTCATAGTATAATTCGGAAATAAGGCAAAATTAAATGGATAAATATTACCACCAGATGAACTAATTAAAAATAAACATTACATTGCAGTAGCTCAGCACAGGGGCTTCCACATATGGTCTGACCAGCCTTGCAACTTGCTGACTGGTCGTGCTGGACCCCAAACCAACAATTGTCCCCACATCACTCCAGCTGTCAGCTGCCCTGGGCCTCCAGTCTGATCCACGTGGCTCCAGACCTCCAGCCCACTATGGTCCTGCAAGCTTTCTTATCAGAAAGAAAAATACCTTAAAATCTTACAAAAAATAAGAAGAAGAAAAGGGGGAAATCAAATAAAAAACTGGATGGATTGATGAGCCCTGGGCTGAGGAGCCTGAACGCTGCCTACTCTGCCATCACCATCTCGAATTAAATACTATATGTGAGAAGAATCAGTAATGTAACAGTTATAACACAAATATCCTATGTATAATAAGTCTAAAAAGATCAAAATTAAAACAAAATACCGATCAGTCTCTGAACTAGTCACAAAGGTTGAATTTTATGGCTATTTGCAGTGGAGGCTACTGATAGGATTGACATTGGTGGACAAACAGTTAGCTCCTTGATCTTCAGTTTTGCAGATGGTTTGAGACTCAGTTGGGTGATACCTTTGGACTGTGATTTAATTCCAGCATTCAGAGTGAGAGAGATCCTTTGTTGTCATTTTACCTTTTTAACTCAAAGTTAGAAAGGATCTTTACCTGCAACACAAAGATTACCAGGAAATAATTCTTTGAATGTTACCTTCACAGCACACTCCTGTTCAGACCTAGGCTGGTAAACACAAGACCATTCAGTCCCACTAATCCATTCCAGTGCAGTTGAAATTGCTTTTTAAGCCTTGTCACTGTAAGGTTTTGGAAGGCAAAACAGCTATGTCTGTAGAGGTTGCTTCCTGCTGATAGGAGGAGAAGTCAGCCTCTTTATTACCCATTCTTAAGTTTCTCCTTGTTTTATATACCCGTGACAATTAATCTGTGACATATTGGATGGTCTTCACACAGGACTTTTCCAGGTAGTCACTGAATATAAATCCACAGATCTTTTTCTTTTGTGAAATCCTCCTTTTAAAAACATTTTAGAATTAAACATTTAAAAAGTGTGTAAATATTTAGGGGTTCCCTTCCATCGTCACAACAATTAGAACACCATTCAAAACTGAATTAGACCCTAACTTTTCATTGGCCTTAAACAACAACATTATGGAATAAATTCTCATCAGCACATTGATTTCTAAAGACTGCCATCAGCAAGAACACCAACAGAAAAATATACAGAGAAGGAGGGATTCATAGAGCAACTGGTGGATTTTCACATTCAACCAAGTATGTGTGGATACAAGGTGTTGCGACCTGTGCCACAGAGTAATCATGATGAACACAACTTATTTTACAATCTCAGAATCCAGGCATTGAGCACTTTACTACAGGAAACAAAAAGCTATACTTTAAATCCTTAATACCCCATCTTCTGATATAAGGAAAATTTGCAAGTGTTGGCAACCTGAAACAAGGAATTCTGAAAAGACACTATATTAGTTTGTGCACAGACCCTTCCACTGGGCTCAAAAGAGAAGTATGCTTCATTATACGACTGAACAACACAAAAGGGTGAGGAATGGTGGTCGACGTCAAGTTCTTAAAAATACTGCAAAAAAGGAAGATGTAGCAAAAAAGAATTGAAATGTTGAAATTGCTAAGGAAGGCAGTGGAAAACCTAGCTGGCTAACAGTCTGACGCTGCCTAATGGCTCGCATTATTTTCAAATTCCTCAATATTCACCCACGCGAACAATTTTAATACTTGACATGCTACTAACCTAAAGACATGGTGTAAGTACAGGGTGAGCAGTTCAACACACCTAAATGGTATCTTCACTGTCACACAGTGATCAGGAAAAGAATAACTTTGAAAAGCGAATGGAGGAACTTTGAAACGCAAGGTGATGGGAGGAAAACAAGCAGAGAGCAAGACTCAGTGTTTTGCAGGCTGCCCAGGGAAGAATAATAAACAGATATTGAAGTATGTACTGAGCTTCATTGCTGAGTGCAGATCAATGATTGAGAAGGCACAGCAGGAGTGGGAGGGAGAGTTGATGTTGTGAGTTGCAGTGAAATCAGGATTACAGCAAAATCATCAATGTAACAGAAAAAGAAGTCAAAGTAGTAGTGTTGCAACAAAGCATGTTCACATCCTACAAAACAAAAATAGGCATAACTGGGAGCTACTCTGTTTTCTGTCTTGTAATTGGAAATTCAAGTTCAAAAACAGATACAAGGTTGGACAAATCTGGCAAAGCCCCACTATTTCAGCCACAACATGACATCCGAAGTCCTACTCACAATGCATTGATCATTAAAAGCAAATGTACCAAATGCTTTCTTCACCACCCTGTCTATCTGTGATTCCACTTCCAAGGAACTATGAGCCTCTCTTTATTCAGCAACACTCCCTAAGGCAATACCATTAACTGCCTCAGCTCTGCCCTGATTTGCCTCACCAAAATGTAACACCTCACATTTATTGAAATTAACCTTCATCTGCCTCTCCTCGGCCCATCTGATCAAGGTCCCTTTGCACTCTGAAATAACCTTCCTCACTGTCCACTACACCACCTATTCTGCAAACTTACTATACATTCCACCTATATTCACAACTAAATCATCTATATTAATGGCAAAAAATAAAGCAGTGGACCCAGCACCGATCCTTGTCGCTCGCTGCTGGTTGCTAGTCACAGGCCTCTAGCCCAAAAAATACAACTCTCCACCACCACCCTGTTATAAGCCCCTGGGTAATTTTAAAAAAAATGTGCCAGCGTAACATGTCATTCTGATTTGCAGAGAATTGGCCCCGGCATATGAATATATGTCAAATTCTGGTAAGCATAAATAGGTTATGTTATGAGCTCAGCTGATCATTTTTAATTGGTTGTAAAAGTAGTTATAAGCACTCTCTAAAGTCCTAAAAGTGCTGACCAATCACAGAATCACATCTGACAATTTTGCATGGACTTTGCAACTGTGCGCAGTTGAAGACAGCCTTTACATGCCCCATCATAAACAACTGAATAGAGATGATATTTGCTACGAGCAACCAAACTTTGGGATGTACTCTTAGTGTACCATCGCATGGTCACTGAAATTCATGCATAACATTACTCAAATTTTCTGATGGACCAGAACTTCTTTTCAGACTGATGGCAGCATCTGTTTAAATGGGGAAAAAAAAAATTGCATGGCCACTGTATAGCGGCAGCGTGAAATGTTAGCATCTTGTCCCTTTTTTGCTGCAGTAACAATTTCACTGTGGAGAGAAATCATCTTGAGATAATTCCAGATAAGAAGTACTGACTGGATATTCCATGTTGAAAACTTAGGGTTACCTAGGGAAAAGATACTAAGTGAAGGTATTTACAGATATTTAAAGAACAGAAATAATTGCTACTAACATCACTTGTTCCTACCAAATTTGCAGCTACTCTATTCTCAAATTCCATCAAGAACAATCACATTAAATGGAATAAGCAACTTCAGGAATATATTAATATTGCAAAAGCCTGCCTTTTAATTCTTGTCCATTGTTCTGTAGGGAAAGAACAAAATTGAACAGCAGTTAACAGTGTAGACATATCAATTGGAATTTAATTACTAGTAATGAGAACATAAATCCCTGTAGTATTGTGAGAGACAGTGCAACTTTATTGATTTAACCCATTCTGACTTCTAATGAATGCCTCAAAAATAGTGCTTTTCCTGCAAAATTGTCATTTTAATGAAACCATTTATAAACCTTACTGAAAACAAACTATTTCCCATTCTCCGTTTCTCAAGTAACAACTTGACATGTCAGAAGACCTACTCAGCTGAAGTGATGTGGGCCAGCCCAGCTTTTTGTACTCGAGCTTCTTCAGTGTGCATTGAGTTCTGGACTTGCATACAATCACATACCCTTGTCCATCCATCCCCAAGTTTTCACTCTTTGTCTGAGCTGCTTACATGTGCTTGGGAATAGCTCCTAGAATTTTGAAGCCCTCTAATAACTCAATCAAACTACTGCTTTTCATAGATCAAAATGACAGTGAATGCCTACTTTATAATGGTAGACATTACAACCAAGTCTAATCATATCTTCACCTGAAAACAACAATGAATAGGAAAGCTATTTGAGATGTACTCTTTTAAAAGGGGTGACACAAAGTCTAGTAGTCATACAATAATTTTTTGCTGCTCCAGCTGGGATTCACTTACTCAACATAGATTGAAAATCAGCCTGTGACTAGCAACCAGCAGAGTGCTACAAGAATCAAGGATGGGTCCGCTGTCTTACTTTCTGCCATTAATTGTAATGTGCAAATTACAGATAACAAATTTGATAACTTTTCCAATGTGCAGGCAGCATGATTCTAATCCCCTGTGGTTGCACTGGCTAATGCAGGGGTCCAACCATATCATCAAGGTTCTGCACTTATTTTGTACATGTTGAAAAATCCTTGATGTGACTGTTGTGTTTTGCAGGCTGTATGCAGTAGGTGGGCGAGATGGCAGCTCCTGCCTACGATCAATGGAGTGTTTCGATCCTCATACCAATAAATGGAGCATGTGTGCTCCCATGTCCAAGAGAAGAGGTGGTGTGGGAGTTGCTACGTGCAATGGTTTTCTTTATGCAGTGGGAGGACACGATGCCCCTGCCTCTAATCACTGCTCCAGGCTTTCAGATTGCGTGGAACGGTAAGAATGAACAAATGTGGTTTTTTTTATCCTTTCAGCTAACTCATTTCCATGTCTGTGAGTAGACTCATATTGCATGAAATCTTCCTTAAATTCATTGAACAACTTTAAGAATTGAGAAATCAGATGAATTATGGTGATCGAAAACATAAATTGTACTCAAGTTGTACAATGTTTAAAAGATTTGATACATTAAAACATTTGATTGTATTGCTTTAAGAGATATACTAAACAATGTTGTTTTAGAAAGGCAGTAATTTGAGCACAGGAAGTGGCCATCCAGCTCTATGTCTATACCTGTGTAATCTCCACATTTCAACCATCTACACATAATGAGTTCCTAGCTGTTCCAGTGTAATCCTAATATTTGTCTTGCTTAAATATTTGCTCATTTGGAATTTAAATATTGCAACTAAATTAAGTTTGGTGAATGTCATATTCAACAAAAAGCTATTAAAAAGTTTCTTTCATCCTAACTTCCAAGTACTGTTACCAACCTAAACCTGTGGGTGGAATTTTCCCAACATCTAAGTAATGTGGCCAATGGTAAAAAGGTTGGGAGAATGGAGCAAGAATAAAAGAGTCAGATTTGTAATGTTGAGAGAAAATGCTCAAATTTCCCCTCAGGGTTTCATTGGTGAAATGAGAATCTCATTAGTAAGTGATGAATGGCTTATTAGTATGCATTAACATCTAATTATTAGCTAACACGGACTCATTTATAGGCACTGGTAAGAAAATAGGTAGTACCAATTCCAGACTTGAATATCAGAGCAGTAATCAGGCGTCCCAGCTTACTGGCATCTCCTCTGCGCTTCATATCGACCAGCATTCCCCAACATCTCGGACCATTCTCCATGAGCAGTGACTCCATTATCCCTCCATTCACAGAGGTTGGCACCCACAAAGCATCAGCTTCATCAAATCACTGCAAATATCAAACTAACTTTTTTTGCTTACCCACTGCAATATCACCCCTGGGAGCTCATCGACTCCTTACCTTGCAATGCAGCTGTCAAGTCACAGTATATGCAGAGGCAGGCACTCGGTGTTTGCACACCATTTTGATGCAGTTACACTTCTTACCTTGCTTTCCCAGAATCACTTGGATGCTCACAATTCACTGCCTAGCCTTGTCTTTTGGCACAGACAAAAAGCCAAGCAGCTTTCCATTACTGCCCAGTAAAATGGAGAAAGCATGTTGCTGTACGGCTACAATTGCAGCATGTAACAGAAGCTTACACGGCAAAAACATTGCAAGTACTTCAACCAAAAGACAAAAAGTGTAAGGTCAGTGGGATGTGGGGAGGTGGTGATATTGGCGAGTAGGCTCCTACTCCAGCCAAGGAAGACTTTGGTCAGTCAACGGGGCCATTGCAGTTAGTAAAGGGCATCTTCCAATCTCACTGCAGGGGTTGGCCACGGTCAGTTCTACAAGTTGGGTGAAACTAGTTTAGGGGTAGTCAGTCAAATCAGGGAGCTGCACAGAAATCAGACACTACACTGTTCCAAGTGGCTACTTTACACCAGGCAGGCAGTTTCAAATGCCATGGTGTCCTTCTGTGGTTCTGGAGAATGAGACTGAACCTTCTCTTTACTACCTATTCCAATAGGGCGTCCAGGTCCTAGTTACCAAAGATGTCTCAGCCATGTTGTATGGAATAGCATAGCAGTACACTGAAGGCAGTTCAGTGTTCCCGTTGTGCCCTCCTATACATTGGGGAAAGCAAGCGGAGGCTTGGGGACCGCTTTGTGGAACACCTACACTCAGTTCGCAATAAACAACTACACCTCCCAGTCGTGAACCATTTCAACTCCCCCTCCCACTCCTTGGACGACATGTCCATCCTGGGCCTTCTGCATAGCCGCAATGATGCTACCCAAAAGCTGCAGGAACAGCATCTCATATTTCGCTTGGGAGCCCTGCAGCCCAATGGTATCAATGTGGACTTCACAAGCTTCAAAATCTCCCCTCCCCGACCACATCCCAAAACCAGCCCAGCTTGCCCCCGTCTCGTCAACCATTCCTCCCACCTCAAGCCCCACCTCAATCTCCTCCTCACTAACTTCATCCTGACTCCTTGACTTGTCCATCCTCCCTGGACGGGTACCAATCCCTCCCCCATAACTCCACACCTACATTCACTTTTACTGGCTCCAACTCCGCCTCTTTGACCTGACTGTCTCCTCTCCACCTACCTTCTCCTTTATTCATCTTCTATCTGCCTCCCCCTCTCTCCCTATTTATTTTAGAATCCCTTCCCCTCCACCATTTCTGAAGGAGGGTCTCAACCTGAAATGTTAGCTTTCCTGCTCCTCCGATGATGCTTGGCCTACTGTGTTCATCCAGCTCTACACCAGGATTTAAAATGAGATGACTGGAAGCAGAATTTCCTAAAGCCAACGCTGTACAATATCTTGAAAAGGCTGTATTAAAAGACCTTTGTGTTTAGACCATTTTGTAAACTAACCTTATTTTTGAATTTATAGGTACGATCCAAAAACAGACAACTGGACAACCGTGGCACCTTTAAGTGTTCCAAGAGATGCTGTAGGAGTGTGTCTTCTTGGCGACAAGTTATATGCTGTAGGAGGATACGATGGACAGACTTACTTAAATACTGTAGAATCTTATGATGCACAAAATAATGAATGGACAGAGGTAATAGACCATCAGCAACAAAATAAATTGCATTTATGCAAACTGTAGAATATATATTTGAATCCACAATAAACCCTATTCAAAAGATATCATCCATGTCGAGACTCACAATCTTTAAAATCAGAAAACCTACAAAAATAGCTGAAGGGCAAGATTTCACATTTTAAGACTTTTACTATAACAAAAACTAAAATTCACATGGATCAAAAATTAAATAACTAGCAGCTAATGCATTAAATTGAAGAAATAATTCTCTACATTAACTAATTATCAAGATGTGTTTTACAACCACTTCCATTCCGCACCATACTTCTGGCCTCTGTATAACATTACAAGGCAAATCCATGTATAGTTCTGGCTCTCAAGCAGGCTCAGCTCTCCTTGCCAAACTAAGTTATAATTTCCAGTATTATTTGAATGTTGCTCCACTTTGCTCAAGACCGCCAGATCTGACTTCCATTGGCAAGATTTAGCCTAGGTTTCTCCTTGATCATCAGTTCACCAAAAAGTACTTCCTTTTTTGAACAGGAAATAACTTCTTCCAAACATCCTCGCTCCCTACAGCAGTATTTGACCTCTATCTATCTGGTCTTCCTTTTCTGAGAGTCACTTGATTTCAATTGGTTTCTGTTAAGTTTTATGTCATAGCAACTGGATCCCATAGTACTGTCTGAGCTGGATGTGCTTCCGGACTTCCTAATCTTGTGTTTAGTTAAAGGAGCCATTTTAAAGTCCAATGCTCGTAATATAGTGATGCAAAAATGTTCTGCAAGTGTACTTCAACTACACCAATTATACAAATTTACATTGTTCTATAGTACCGTCCTAGGCTTTATTCTGCAGTCATGGACATTATTGTGCACAATTATCAAGTACAATGTGGAAAATGAGCAGAAGAGTGTATATCAAATGAAAGGTGCGAACCCTTTGATATACTGGGCATATTTACTTATCAGTACCATGTTCAACTTTACGTCTGTTTTTCCTTATTTTCCTTGAAGCAGAGATGGTATGGGTTCTAATTGTGGGATCCAAAATTGAGAGACATAGACAGAGTAGATCATGAGAATTTCTTCCCCACTGTGAATGTGTCTAAGACCAGGGGCATAAGTTTAAGGTGAGCAACAAATGGTTTAGAGGAGGTCTGAGTAAACATTTTCTTCACCCAGAATGTGATAGATATATGGAATGAGCTGTCTGAGAAAGTGGTGGAGTGATTCTTGTAACCTTTAGGAAAGTTCTGGATGAATACTTAAAACCTTGGGGCACAGTCAGTTCTGGACTAAGTGCAGGTAGTTAGAGTGAGGGTAATTTAGTATTTATTGGTTGGCAAAGGCATGGTGGGGTGAAGGGTCTGTTTCTATGCTGTATGACTCTGCAAAAACAGTTATGTCTACTAAGAAATAGCTTTGAAAGAAACAACATGGTGAAAATTAATGATCAGTTTAACGAATGTGCTGCCATTTACATTTAGATTCAGGGTTAAATTCCAGTTGGTAAATATTTCTCACTGAGGCGTCTTTTAAGTAAAATCAATCAAGGATAAATAAATTGTGGTTTACAGCTTTACAAACAATAAAGCTAACTAAATCCAGAGAGCGGCTAATGATAATTAAATCTTAAAAATGAGGAAAATGAAATCGCCACGAGTCAGTTCTTAAACACCACAAATAAGTGAGTCATACATATACCAGATGACCACAAACTCATTGCTTACTACATTTCTGATCACTATAATCTGCAACTTTTGAAATTAAATCATAGAGCTGTGCAGCACTGAAACAGACACTTCAGTTCCACTGGATCATGCCAACCAGATATCCTAAATTAATCTAGTCCAATTTGCCAGCATTTGGCCCATATCCATCTAAACCTATACATATGCTCATCCAGATGCCTTTTAAATGTTGTAATTGTACCTGCCTCTACCACTTAGTCTGGAAACTCATTCCATACACGCATCATCCTCTGCGTGAAAAATTTTCCCCTGAGGTCCCTTTTAAGTATTTCCCCTCTCACCTTAAATTTGTGCCCTCAAGTTTTGGACTCCCCAACCCTGGGGAAAAGGCCTTGGCTACTCACCCTATCAATAGCCCTCATGATTTTATCAACCTCCATTAGTCTCTGATGCTCTCGGGAGAAAAACAGCCTACATACACAAATCCAGGTCATTATTATGCATCAGAAAAGGCAATGTCTTCATTCCAACTCCCAAGGATATGACTGTCGACATTGTCGGCAATCGCTGGCTAACTAATATGATTGTCCAACTAGGAAATTCCAGGTCACCGGTCCTGGGTATTGTGGGTCCAGTGCAGCTTCTGAAACTTATCCTAGAGCTGAATCTCCAACTACACATTTGGCAGGCGTTTCAGCAAGGCAGAGTTGGTTCTTGGCCTCAAGATTGCTGGTATTCTCAAAGAATTGTGACCCTTCATACAGGAGGTTGCACCAGGTCAGCTTCTTCGGAGAGATGTCTCTGTTGCATTTCTTGAGTTAAACGTTCAGAAAATCTTTAAAACACTTCCTTGGTCCTCCTCTCATTCAAGTGCATTCCTTCAGCTGGAATCAAAGAAGATTTGCTTTAGTGGTTGGAAATCAGGCACCCTAGACATGTCGTCAGCCCAGTGGCATTAGTCTTGGATGGTCATGGCCTCAGTGCTGGTGGATTGGTTCTTTCAAGAAAGCCAATGTTAGTGCACCCAACTTCCCAGAATCTCTGTCACAAATAGAATTGATTGTACTTCTGCAGGGCCTTGAGGTGGTATCTGTACACAGTCCAAAGATTTAGAGCATACGGAAGAGCCAGAAGGATGACAGTGTTATATACAAGGATCTTGGTATCAGTCCGGACATTGCTGTCATCAAAAAATCTAGGTCCTAGTCTCCCAAAAGTGGTGCTCATTGTTCAGATTCAGCGTTGGATCTTTGAATTGATGTCTTAAATGAGAGTTGGCCCCTCAGGTAGGACAAAGTTTCCACAATGAGGAAGATTTCTCTTTTGACCTTTATGATCGGCTGTTGATTCACACATTTGGTAGGAGGAGAATCACATTGGGGCTGTGATTCCTGACTCCTCCCTGTCTGTTGGGAGTCTGGGAGTCTGCTGGATCTTAGCAAGTTGTAGTGGGCGGGAAGTCATAAAGTAATCGCCGATGACCATAGGAGGCTTTGAGACCCAGCTGTTGAGATAATCCTAGTGGTCATTTCAGTTCCTTTTGTCTTGTATTGACCCTTGTGTTTTCCTTTCCAGCGAAAATGGATAATTACCACAGCCCCAACTGCCCTTACCTGATCTCTGAGTCTCCTGCCGGCACCAACATTGAAGTGCCTGAGTTCATGGGCAATCAGGGCAGTTCTCATCCCGCTCAATTTTTTTGCTCATTATCCATAAGGATTTGTACATTCTACGTTCCAAGATTGAGTTTCATTTTGGTTTTCAGACCACAGGTAGATGAGCCTGCTGGACGTCGTTTTCCAGCCGGGATGGTGACAGCAAAGACTATTTTTCAAGCACCCTTTCTGGCACCTTACCTGTGTAGGATGAGCACAGCAGAACCTGAAGAAGGCTGCTCAGTCATGAAGAAAGCTGCAGATATGAGCTCCTGTTCCAAGAGAAGCTGAACCACCAAATTGCCAGTCTGCAGCTAGGCACTTCAAGATCTCTCAGTTCTGTTCCTGTCATCTCTCGCCAATCACCACAGGGCATGTGTGGTATGTAGGTTCCTCTAGGTAGTTTCCTTGTGCAGGGTATGCTTTATGTGGGAATGCTGTTGCACATCGGTGCTTGATGGAAGGTAGCTCCCGTTCCAGTGGCAAGAAAACATAGACACTGGGGATCTCCCTACTGCCGCAGTCTTCATCCACCTTCAGAGACATTGATGTCACACAAATATCTTCAGCCTGGAATGCCGTTGAGGACTTGGTTTGGTTTGCTGATGCTTTGGTCCTTTCCCTCTGACCTTACCATCATGGGTGGTCTTGCCTGGATTTCAGACATCCTGCTTACAACACTCTTGAGACCAATGGAACACTCAAACCTCTCCACCACTGCAAGATGGCAATCCATAGAAAGGATGATTATTTATTTCACCAGAAAGATTCATTATGATCCTCTACTTTCTGCTATTTGGTCAATTCTATATCCACGCTGTCAGTGGATTTTTAATCATACGAAGTTTAATTTTCCAACAAAGTTAACATCTAGAATTTTTTAAACATCATCTCATGTACATGTTGACACACAACACTCTGTACCCTCATTGACTTACTGAATCAAGTTATTCAATTCTCTGAATTAGCTTTGAGCAAATTCATGCTGACTTTAATTAGGCCATACTTATCAAAATATTAATTAATTTTGTCCCAGTTTATTCTTTCCAAGCATCCCCCACTACTGACAATGTACTGAATAATGTAGATTGTGATTTATCATTCCACCCTTTAAACAGGCTGTAAAATTCTCTCATTCCTTGGCAACATCTCCACATCCAAGAAGAATTGAAAATTGTGGTCAAACTCACTTCTGATTGTCACCAAAGGTGATGGTAACCTGCAGGTGGTTGTAATAAGCAGAGCGAGAGACTTGTAGCCCCTCAGTGGAAGGAAGGCTTGTCCTCAAGAGTTCCTGTTCAATCAGATTGGTACTGGTTCTTGCACTCCCAGACACATGGAAAAGGGGTGCTTCTGGCACTAAAGGCATCTCCATTAAGAAGATTAATGGAAAATAGATCAAAGCTTTGGATTTTTAGCAGAGAGAGAGATTAGTCATCCAAATAAGGGATGAGAGCAGATGGGTTTGAGGGGTACTGTGGGCGCTAGCAGAGACAACAAGGGGATACAATCTTTATTTTGGGGGTGGGGAGAGGGATCTACAGAGGACACCCAATGACATTTCCACCATTTCTTTGCTGTTTTAATCAATAATGGTGAAATAAATTGGCCTTCCCACGTTCATCCACCATCCCCTGCCCAGTGTATTATGGCAGTGAGTGCAGATTGAGATGCTTTAACTGCCTCATGATTTGGAGGTTTAGCTCCCCAATAGACCTCAGAGCACGCGGGCTAGCTGGGGACCTTAACCACTTTCACCTTATGGGGTTCAGTTTGGGGTGGGTGGGAAAATGGTGGGTACCTTCCTATCAAATTACCCACATGATGACATACTGGCTTCATAAATTCTAGCCCCAGGTGTTAAAAATCCTAATATAGGCGACATTTGAGAATGCTCCATTGTAATGTCAGAAATTGAGGCCAAAAGGGCGGAGGTATGTGGGCTCTTGAAAAACATTAAGGTAGAAAAATCCTCAGGCCTGATGGGATATACCCCAGAACACTGAGAGAGGCAAAGGACGAATTTGCTTGGGCCTTGAGAGAAATCTTTGTATCCTCACTGGCTGCAGCAGACACCCCGGAGAATTGGAGAAGAGCCAATGTTGTACCTTTGTCTAACAAAGGTGGCAAGGATAATCCAGCTAATTACAGACTGGTGTGCTATGCGTCAGTGGTAGGGAAATTATTGGGGAAGATTCTTCGAGAGAGGATTTACTCCCACCTGGAAATCAACGGCCGTATTAGTGAGAGGCAAAATGGTTTTGTGAAGGGGAGGTCATGACTCACTAACTTGGTTGAATTTTTTGAGGAAGATGATCAATAAGGGTAGGACAGTGAATGTTGTCTACATGGACTTCATTAAGACCTTTAACAAGGTCCCTCATGGCAGGCTGATATAGAAGGTAAAGTCACATGGGGTCAGAGGTGACCTTGCAAGATGGATAAAAAACTGAGATAACAAGATGTAGAGCTGGATGAACACAGCAGGCCAAGCAGCATCAGAGGAGCAGGAAGTCTGATGTTTCGGGCCTAGGCCTTTCTTAATAAAATTTTTTAAAAACTGTCTCGGTCATAGAAGAAAGAGGGTAGCAGTGGAAGGGTGCATTTCTGAATGGAGGGCTATGACTAGTGGAATTCCTCAGGGATCAGTGTTGGGACCTTTACTGTTAGTAATATATATAAATGATTTGGAGGAGAATGTAACTGGTCTGATTAGTAATTTGCCAATGACACAAAGGTTGTTGGAATTGCAGGTAGTGATGAGAGCCATCAAAGGATACACCAAGATATACATGTTGGTAACTAGGGTAGACAGATGGCAGATGGAGTTTAATTCAGAAAAATGCATTTTGGAAGGAAAATATATAGTAAATGGCAGAACCCTGAAGAATACTGATAGGCAGATGGATCTGTGGTACAGGTACACAGGTCGCTGAAAGCAGCCATGCAGGTGGTAAAGGTAGTCAACAAGCCATATGGCATGCTCGCCTTCATCGGCCAGGGCACTGGGTTTATAAATTTCCAGGTAATGATGAAGCTCTATAGAACCTTAGTTAGGTTGCATTTGGAATATTGTGTTCAATTCTGGTCGCCACACAACCAGAAGGATGTGATGGCTTTGGAGAGGGTACAGAAAAGGTTTACCAGGATGTTGCCTGGTATAGAGGGCATTAGCTGTGAGGAGAGGTTGGAGAAACTTGGGTTTTTCTCACTGGAACGTCAGAGGTTGTCGGGGGACCTGATAGAGCTCTACAAGATTATGAAGGGCATGGACAGACTGGACAGTCAGAAGCTTTTTCCCTGGGTGGAAGAGTCAGTTACCAGGGGCCATGGGTTTAATGTGCGAGGGGCAAGGTTTAAAGGTGATGTACGGGGCAAGTTTATTTACACAGAGCGTAGTGGGAGCGTGGAACTTGTCAGGGGAGGTAGTGGAAGTAGCGGCTTTTAAAGGGTGTCTTGACAAATATATGAATAGGATGGGAATAGAGGGATACGGTTCCCAGAAGCATCTGGAGTTTTAGTTGTGATGGGCCGCATATCGCTGCAGGCTTGGAGGGCCAAAGGGCCTGTTCCTGTGCTGTAATTTTCTTTGTTTTTAAATGCATTTATTTGAATAAAGAGTGAGTTAATTACCTCAATATTAATTTTAACTTTTTTAAGAAGTTTGTAAAGTTGTAGTGTTGTTTTATAAACTGACTCACTGGCATTTTTCACATCTACAGGAGGTGCCTCTGAAGATTGGAAGAGCTGGTGCTTGCGTTGTTGTGGTCAAATTGCCATGAAGCACCGAAAAGAATGTATTTTTTTTAAACTGATGACCACAGGGAGTCAAAAAAAATGTTGTATATACAAGATTAAACATTCCAAAAACAGCATCAGCCTCACCACAGATTGGGATGTGCATTAGGAAGAAGCAGCACAGACTGAGCTGTAGTCTGCTAGAGCTACTCAGCCAAATCCAGAATTACACAGAATGGCACAGCCTCATCATAGAACATATAGTATATTGATGGAAATTCATCTCCTAATTAAGTTACATCAGGGAATGAAATGATCATCATTGGAGACTCATTGTAGAATGAAATGTATACTGATGGAGCCTAACCATTGAATGAGACAAATACTACTTTTGGAACTCAGTCTCTTGTCACTCTTTTTTACTGAAACCCTTTTCTAACAACTGATTCTGCTTGAGCTGGTTTACTAGTATTGTACTTGAAAGAATTTGGATAGTTTCATGTCTGCTAATATTAATGTGTAAAAATATTGTATATGAAACATGATTTCAGACTAACATTTTATCAACATTCCTTTAAAAGTGAAATGCAAACAATCAAAACTAACTCACAAAATTAAACAATACATTTTGAAACATCACTTTAAACTGGATAATAAATAGAGGCAATGCTAAAACAAATCACAAAGTTAGTTTCTAATACTCGACAATTCAATTACAGGTTAAAAAATTACCTTATTCATGAAACCAGAAAAATGATTCAAACCAATTATAAAAAATTACATATAAATACATCGCCAAAATAGGGCTTTATAAGCATTAGCCTATGAAGACATTAATGTCACCCTTCCACAGGCCTACGCTTTGGTAATGGAAAGATACTTTACAAAATCCATGATACTGTGTGAAGAGAAACAGGTCTGTGTGTTTTTCCTCAACTATTCGGTTATTTTTTTCTAATTGAGCCAAGCCATGTCGACACAGTGGTCATCAACAACTTCACAGATGGCAAAACATTCCGTAGATACCGCAAAGGCCATCTTTTGTAAACGTTGTGATACATGCATAGACCACCAGAAGCAAAGTATAGTAACTCAAGCCTTTGTCCTAATTTTAAGTCTGCCTTATTTCAGAAATATTCACCCAAGAATGATCTTTTAAAATGTTCAGAAAATGCATGGCTTAACCTTTTCTTTTAAATGTCCTAATGCAAAATTAAAGCAGCCTCAAACTTAGAAAAATGTGACTGTAATAAAATGGCAGGGAGTTAATCTTGCAGACTCATTTTTGTAGCACTGTTCATCTATGAAGTCTGCATTGACAATGAACTTCAAATAATTTAATTTTGTAAGTATTTTAAAAATAGTTGAGGGTTAAGGAGTTTACTGTCAAGTTTTCTGGGGTGCAACTCCAAAATGTGGGATTGTAAAGATTGAAAACAATCATCTCGAAATTTTTTATCCATATCAATATAACTGCAATGATCTGATATAATTATGAAATAAGCTTACCGAGAATGAAAACTCAGCCACAGAAGCATTTTCTAAGTAACATAGGATTGTAATTCAAATAATTATATTATAGCCACACCACAAATCAACTTTCAGATAATCAATCAATTCTTCCCTGAATGAATCTTTAAATTATCTGACAAATTTATAAGAAATCACAGGATGCACAGAGCATCAATAAAACTTTCAAACAATACAGTTATAATTCTGAAGAGCTGCCCATATTTTTTCTCATACAGAGATCCTAAAGAGTCTCTTTAAGTCAATCTAAAGAATTTAATATTCCCATTTGTGATCAAAGATATATTTATACAACATAAAATGATTATCAAGTGGGCTAAGAATCATTTTAAAATTATAACATGACATAGTCTTTAAAGTTCATACATTAGTATAGCAACTACAAACAAATTACACCAAAGTTAGTCATAGGTCATTTATGTAGTGCCAGCAATGCAGAGTTATATTTATGGAGATATGCAAGTATACTGTTTATCCAAACGTCTATGTACATATCATATTGATATTGGCAAATGTGTTATTGGTGAATCCAATTTACTGAGCCTTTGAATGTGCCAACAGAAATATAGCAGGTGTGTAAAAAATTGCTGAATGGACAAACTGATATTGAGATAACTATATTGTACAATATTACAAAATATTTCCACCTTACTGAGCCAAGATCAACACAAGACAACATTCCAGTATGGGGAGAATACATTTCTTCCCATTGACAGGGAAAGTTAAAATAATTCAGCTGTTGGGCAGGTGGCGGGAATAACATTCAAACACATATTAAGATCAGAGACTGGTAATAGAACATCTGGGCTTTGTCTACTTTGAATCATACTCTTCACCTCCAATTCTTGCTGATTTAGTGGTTACAGAATTAATAATCAAGGATAATAAACTGAAGTCACAGCAAATTTTTGCAACGCTTCTATTTCTGACTTGATTATTTTTCTCAGTTATTAAAGAATGAATCTGTTGCTTAAAGACTGGAAACTGGAAACTCCTCTCCCCCAAGATTTTTATATATTAAGGAACAAAAAGAGAAGTTATTGGAAAAGCTCAGCAGATCTGGCAGCATCTGTGAAGAAAAGAAAAATCAGAATTAACCTTTCAGGTCCAGAGATCCTTCCTCAGAATGGAAGGGCCTGAGGAAGGGTCACTGGACCTGAAATGCTAACTCTGACTTTTTCCTTCACAGATGTTGCCCATACCTGCTGAGCATTTGCAGCAACTTCTGTTTTTGTTCCTGATTTACTGCATCTGTAGTTCTTTCCGTTTTAATTCTATATATTAAGGTTTATGTTTGTCAGTCAGGATATTTTGAGTTGTCCCTGTAGTGGACTGCAGTATATTTTAACCATCCTGCAATGTTTAGTAGTCAGCAAGATCAGCTCCAAGTGTTACCAGGGTCATAGCTGACAATAAAAACACGACATTTCTTCAAACAGGCAAGCTCTGGTCTCATGTGCTAAAAATAAAATGAAAGGGCAGTACAATTTTCATGACTGAAATGTACCAATCTTGCAACTAATCCCATTTGATTACAACATCGTATTTTGAAGTTCGTATGTGCTAGAATAGTAGAACAGTGTCTCAGCATATCTAAACATATTTGCTATCATTAGCACTTGACAGTCAATCACATTTATCTAGAAGGTGCTGCAGTGGTGCTCCTTACATCTGCCAACATTTAAATTGCAGAGGTACTTCAATGGTTTTGGGATGTTCTGAATACGGGAGCTTTGAATTCTTCCAGCTGTGGCAATTTAATAACGTTTACAGTTCAGCTGCTGATCTTAACTCTTGGGCTGCATCTGAAAGAAACCACTTTCAGTTTTAGGGTTAATACAGCTGACAAGACGAGTTGTGAAGGATCCATAATTTTGTAAAATAAAGCATTTACAGTCCAGCACATTAGTTTCTACGTAATTTTTATGCCACATAAAAGCAAACAAGACTTTGCAATTCATTTGGTTTCAAAGACATTTTAAAGTTAGAAGATTTCATGAGCCATCTTTGACGTAATGGTAATTTTTAAACAAATAGCAAACTTTTGGAAAGTTACATAGGATGAGAAAATTCCTATTTTTACAGACTAATTTTGCAACATGGGAGGCCAAAACTTGTAATTAGATCAGCTATTTACGCTGCCTTTCGGTATCATCGAGACTCTGTATTAGTGACGGAGTATATATTTATGTAAGACTGCATCTTTTCAGTACTGTAATTTATACCAAACATTTGGTCACTAAGAGGTGTTTTTTTTGTGTAGCATGCAAGGAATCATTTCTTTCTTACTGCACTCTTGGTTCATTTATCTCTAAGTCTTCTGTGCATTCTGAAGTTGCCACTTTTCAAATAAATAAATTCATTAAAATTAACATGAGTTGCCACTTCATCTTTACTTAAAAGCAGGTAAAGTGGAAGATAATTATCAGTGAGAGTTTTAAATTACCCTGTTTTCTGCCATTACTAATCATAAAGAAGCTCAGGGGTGGACAAACCACGCATTAAAAATAAGCAGGTTGAATAGTGTTGTATTACTCAATTTTAGTGAAGCTTGGCGTAGGGATGCAGTTACCCTGGCCAGATCAGAATCTTCCTTCTTCCAAAGATGCAGAACAATCGTCACTTTTCTTCAGTCATAGCCTGAAATAGGAGAGATGGTGGCATAGAGCTAATATCACTAGACCAGTGATTCAACCACCTAGTTCAAACGAAATTGGGGATAGGCAACAAACGCCAGCTTTTCCAGTGACATCACATGAAAAAAAAACTGATCCTTTATATTTATCCTTTGGGAATATGCAGAAACAATGCACAATTTTTTGTGTATTCAGCAATCATCGAGACAAACAGCAGGGACACAGACCCTTTGGCCCAGCTCGTCCATGTCGACCAAATATCCTACATAAATCTAGACCCAATTTCCAGAATTTGCCCCATATTTCTCTAAATCCTTTCTATTCATATGCCCATTCAGATGCCTTTCAAATGTTCTGGCACTTCCACTGGCAGCACATTCCATACATGCACCACCCTCTGCCTGGAAACATTGCACCTTACAGATCGCTGTTAAATCTTTCCTGTCTCAACTTAAACCTATGACTGCTTGTTCTGGACTTCCCCACCCTGGGGAAAAGACCTTGCCTATTTACCCTATCCATGCAACACCATGATTTTATAAATGTCTATGAGGTCACCCCTCAGCTTCTGATGCTCCAGGGAAAAGAGCCCCAGTCGATTCAGCCTCTCTCTATAGTTCAAATTCTCCAACCCTGGCAACATCTTTGTAGATCTTTTCTGAATGCTTTCAAGTTTCACAATGCCCTTTCTGTAGTAGGGAGATCAGAATTGCATGCAGTATTCCAATAGTGGCCTAACCGATGTCTTATGCAGCCACAACATGATCTCCCAAACCTCACTTAAAATATTTTACAATGTCAGTTTCATGCTTACAGCAGTAGCCTTAATTTAGTCACTCATTTCTAAGTTACCACATCCAGGCTTAACAACTCATAATCAGTGAACAATCAACAGAGGCACATAGCAAGCGCCAAACAATAGAACATGACATTGGCCTCTATCCTAATAGCCTAGTCTGCCCCTGCTAATGTAATGAGATTAGTGACAATCTTGGATACTTCATGTTCAGTCATGGGGTAGTTGTATGGATGGGATGGTGGGGGCCGCTGAGATTGGATCAACCTCCGCTATTTAGGCCATCTTGACAAGAATACCACAACCAGACATATGTTCTCCTCCCATCCACTATCCTCAATTAAATTCATTACTGCTGAGAAAACAGCAAATGGCAGCCTGTTAAACCGAAATAGACCCATAAGACCATAAGACATAGGAGCAGAAATTAGGCCATTCAGCCCATTGAGGTTGCTTTACCATTCAATCATGGATGATAAGTTTTTCAACCCCATCCTCCAGCTTTCTCCCTGTAACCCTTGATTCCTTTCACAGTCAAGAACCTATCTAACTCTGTCTTATATGTACTCAATGACCTGGCCTCCACAGTCTTTTGTGGCAGTGAGTGTCATAGATTCACCACTCTCTGGCTGAAGAAGTTTCTCTTTATCTCTGTTCTAAAAGGTCTTCCCTTTACTCTAAGGCTGTGCCCTCAGATCCTAGTCTCTCCTACCAATGGAAACATCTTCCCAACTTTCACTCTGTTCAGGCCATTCAGTATTATGTAAATTTCGATTAGATCCCGCCCCCATCCTTCTAAATTCTAATGAGCATAGGCCCAGAATCCTCAAACATTCCTCATATGTCAAGCTTTTCATTCCTGGGACCATTCTTGTGACTCTCCTCTGAACCTTCCTGATATACGGGGCCCAATGCTGCACACAATACTCCAAATGTGGCCTGACCAGAGCCTTATAAATCCTCAGAAGTGCACCTCTGCTTTTATATTCAAGTCCACTCAAAATAAATGCCAATCTCACAATTGTCTTCCTAACTACTGACTCTTCCTGCAAGTTAACCTTGAGAGAATCCTGGACTAGACCTCCCTAGTCTTTTTGCACTTCAGACTTCTGAATTTTCTCCCCACTTAGAAAATAATCTATGCTCCTATTTTTCTTACCAAAGTGCATGACCTCACACTTTCGCACATTGTACTCCATCTGCTACTTCTTTGCCCACTCTCCATAACATGTCCAAAACCTTCTCCAGCCTCCCCACATCCTTAATACTATATGTCCCTCCGCCTATCTTTGTATCGTCGGCAAATTTAGCCAGGCTGGCCTCAGTTACTTCATCTAGATCATTAATGTATAAAATGAAAAGCTGTGTCCCAACACTGACCCTTGTGGAACACCACTTGTTACCTGCTGCCATCCTGAGAAAGATGCCTTTATCTTCACTCTCTGCTTTCTGCCAGAGGCCCAATCTTATGTCCATGCTAGCACCTTGCCTGTAACACTGTGGGCCCTTACCTTGCTCAGCAGCATCCTATGTGGCACCTTGTCAAAGGCCTTCTGAAAGTCAGGTAGATAATATCCATTGGCTCTCTTTGGTCGAGCCCACTTGTTACTTCCTCAAAGAATTCTAACACATTTGTCAGGCATGAAGTCCCCTTGATGAAGCCACACTGACTTTGCTCTATTTTACAATACACTTCCAAGTATTCAGAAATCTCAACCTTCACAATAGATTCTAAAATCTTACCCTGACTGAGGTTAGACCAATCAACCTGTAATGTTCAGTCTTTTGCCTTTCTGCCTTTTTAAACAGGGATGTCACATTAGCAATTTTCCAGTCCTCTGGGACCATCCCTGACTCTAGCAATTTCTGAAAGATCACCACTAATGCCTCCAATGTCTCTTCAGCTATCTCCTTAAGTACTATGGAGTGTAGTCCATCTGATCCTATCTGATTTATCCATCTTCAGGCCATTCAGTTTTTCTAGCACTTTTCCTTGGTTATGGCTACTATACCTAGCTCTACCCCCGACTCTGTCAAATTTTTGGGATACTTCTCATGTGAAGACTGATGCAAAGTAAGGATTCAATTTCTCAGCCATTTCCTTGTTCCCCACTACTATTTCTCCAGGGTCATTTTCCAGTCATCAATTGTCAACTTTTGCCTCTTTTTTGCCCTTTATATATTGAAAGAAACTCTTGCAGTCCTCCTTAATATTACTGTCTAGCTTACCCTCATATTTAATCTTCTCCCTCCTTATCTCTTTTTTTGTTGTCCTCTTGTTGGTCTTCAAAAGCTTCCCACCCCTTTGGTTTCCCACTGCCTTTCACACTATTTTATGCTTTCTCTTTTGCTTTTATGCTATCCCTGACTTCCCTAGCCAGCCATGGTTGCCTCATCAACCCTGTACCATGCTTCTTTTTCCTAGTGATGAATTTCTTCAATGTTTCCTGAATTACTCCTAGAAACTCCTGCCTTTGCTGTTCCACTGTCTTTCCTGCTATGCTTCTCTCCCAGTCAATTCTGCCCATCTCCCCCCTCATGCCTCAAGGTCTGCCTTTATTCAGCTGTAATGCCATTACCTCTGATGCCACCTTCTCTCTCTCAAATTGCAGAATAAATTCAATGACATTATGATCACTGCCTCCTAAGGGTTCTCTCAGCTTAGGCTCCCTCATCAAGTCTGCCTCATTGCACAACGATAAATCCAGTATTGCCTGTTCCTTAGTGGGCTCTGCCTCAAGCTGCTCCCAAAAGCCATCTTGTAGACATTCCACAAATTCCTTTTCCTGCAATCCACTACCTACCTGATTTTCATAGCCCACCTGCATACTGAAATGCCCCATGATCACTGCAACTTTGCCTTTCTCTACAACTTTCCTATCTCCAGTCGTATCTTGCACCCCAGCTCCTGACTACTTTTTGGAGACCTATATCTAATTCCTACTATGGTTTTTTTAACCTCTGATGTTCTTCAACTCCACCCACAGATTCTACACTATTTGCCCCAACTTTGTTTCTTCCTATTGATTTAATTTAATTTCTTACTAATATGATGACTTCACCCCCTCTGTCCACCTGTTTATCTTTTCCATGAGATTTATATCCTTGGATATTCAGCCCCCAATCCTGATCTCCTTGCAGCCATATCTCCATGATGGCCGCCACATCATATCTGCCAATTCTGTTCTGCGCCATAAACTCATTTACCTTCTTTCTTATACTGTGTGCATTCAGATATAACACCTGCAGTCCTGTATTAACTGTCCCTCTTCTCATTGTCCCTCATTTATCCAGTCTGGTTGAAGTTTGATTCCTAACCCTTTCCAAACATTCTGTCCTATATGGGTGTGTGCTGGAGACTTTAATAACCCCTCCTGAGTTCTCTTTTCCAATCATGCTTTTCACGTTTTTCCATATAGTGGAATCTACCCTTACAGATGTTAGCCTGTTGCTTTGTTCCCCACTGGGGGAAGTTTAACCCTTCCCTTCACCCCAGTTTCTAGTTTAAAGTCCTGTTGACCAGCCTATATACTCTTTTCTCTAGAACATTGGTCCCAGCTTGGTTCAGGTGGAATACAGATCCCTCCTGTTTCAATGTTGGTGCCGAAGCCCCATGAAAAGGAACCTCTCTTTCCCATGCCATTCTTTTAGCCACATGTTTACTTTCCTTATTCTCATGTCCCTATGTCAATTTGCGAATGGCTCAACAGTAATCGGAGATCATAACCCTCGAGGACTTGTTCTTTAATTTTGTTCCTAGCTCCTGATAATCCCTGAACAGGTCCTCTTTCCTGGTCTTGCCTATGCTGTTGGTTCTGAAATGGACCACAGTAACAAAGAACAAAGAACAAAGAAACCTACAGCACAGGAACAGGCCCTTCCACCCTCCAAGCCTACCCTGATCAAGATCCTTTGTCTAACCTGTCATCTATTTTCTAACGGTCTGTGTCCATTTGCTCCCTGCCCATCCATGTACCTGTCCAAACATATCTTAAAAGACGCTAATGTGTCCGCGTCTACCACCTCCGCTGGCAACATGTTCCAGGCACCCACCACCCACTGTGTAAAGAACTTTCCACGCATATCTCCCTTAAATTTTCCTCCTCTCACTTTGAACTCATGACGCCTAGTAATTGAGTCCCCCACTCTGGGAAAAAGCTTCTTGCTATCCACCCTGCCTATACCCCTCATGATTTTGTAGACCTCAATCAGGTCCCCCCTCAATCTCCATCTTTCTAATGAAAATAATCCTAATCTACTCAACCTCTCTTCATAGCTAGCACCCTCCATACCAGGCAACATCCTGGTGAACCTCCTCTGCACCCTCTCCAGAGCATCCACATCCTTTTGGTAATGTGGCAACCAGAACTGCACACAGTACTCCAAATGTGGCCGAACCAAAGTCCTATACAACTGCAACATGACCTGTCAATTCTTGTACTCAATACCCCGACCAATGAAGGATAGCATGCCATATGCCTTTTTGACCATCCTATTGACCTGCATTGTCACCTTCGGGGAACAATGGACCTGAACACCCAGATCTCTCAGTTCATCAATTTTCCCTAGGACTTTTCCATTTACTGTATAGTTCGCCCTTGAATTTGATCTTCCAAAATGTATTACCTCGCATTTGCCCGGATTGAACTCCATCTGCCATTTATCTGCCCAACTCTCCAGTCTATCTGTATTCTGCTTTAATTTGTGACAGTCCCCTTCACTATCGACTACTCCACCAATCTTAGTGTCATCAGCAAACTTGCTGATCAGACCACCTACACCTTCTTCCAGATCATTTACATATATCATAAACAACAGTGGTCCCAGCACAGATCCCTGTGGAACACCACTGGTCACAGGTCTCCAATTTGAGAAACTCCCTTCTACTACTACCCTCTGTCTCCTGTTGCCTAGCCAGATTTTTTATCCATCTAGCTAGCACACCCTGGACCCCATGTGACTTCACTTTCTCCATCAGCCTGCCACAGGGAACCTTATCAAACGCCTTACTGAAGTCCATGTAAATGACTTGTACAGCCTTTCCCTCATCAATCAACTTTGTCACATCCTCAAAGAATTCTATTAAGTTGGTAAGACATGACCTTCCCTGCACAAAACCATGTTGCCTATCACTGATAAGCCATTTTCTTCCAAATGGGAATAGATCCTATCCTTCAGTATCTTCTCCAGTAGCTTCCCAACCACTGATGTCAGGCTCACCGGTCGATAATTACCTGGATTATCCTTGCTGCCCTTTTTAAACAAGGGGACAACATTAGCAAGTCTCCAGTCCTCTGGGACCTCACCCGTGTCCAAGGATGCTGCAAAGATACCTGTTTAGGCCCTGGCTATTTCCTCTCTCATTTCCCTCAGTAACAGGATCCTCCCCCTCCCTCTCCAATATCCTTTCAAACCGGTCAAAGGTATGTCTTACCCTGGCACTGAGCAAGGCAACACACCATGCAATACTCTCGGTCCTGCTTACAAAGGATACTACTATTCCACTAGTTATAGAATCCCCTACAACTACCGCTTGCCTTTTTGCTCACCCCCCTCCCTCCGAATGACCTCTTGTGCCACAGTACAGTGATCAGCTGGCTCATCCTCCCTGTAGCCTTTTTACTCATCTGCATGGGGAGCAAGTACCCCATACCTGTTGGGCAAGGGTCAAGAGCTGAGGCTCCACTGTCCCTGGCTGCAGGATCTCTCTAACTGCCTCACTTGCAGTCACCCCTTGTTGTCACCGGCCATTGGCCAAATTTGAAGTATTTAATCTACCAGGTATGACCAACTCTTGAAACAAAGCGTCCAGGTACTTCTCCCCCTCCCAGATGTGCCACAGTGTTTGAAGCTCATATTCCAGCTCATCGACTCTTGGTTGAAGTTCCTCAAGCAACCAACACTTGCTGCAGATATGGTCACTGCTGTCTGCAATGGGATCAGCTAGCTGTCACATCATACAGCTACAATATATCACCTGCCCTACCATTTCTACTCAGTTAATTACTTTATTGAGTTAATTAAATTTATTGATATTTCTTGGCTATGTTCTTTATCAAATTTAGTGCAGATTTCCTACCAGCAAATCAGGTCACATCCTTCCTGTGACGTCCCTCCTGCTTCTTCTCCCAGCTACAGCATGCCCCGAGCAACTGTCTCTTGACACCATTTCCTCCTCAAACTCCTTTTTGGTAGTGATGACCAGACTGAAGCAAATCTTCATTCCAATCTCCAATCAGCATCATCACTGCCCTTTACTGGATGCTTGTCTTCACTTGAACTCTGAGGATATCTTGCTGAGGCCGTCCTTCTGCTGCTGGTGACTGCACCCCAATGTGATATCCACATGAGTATTAATAGTCAAATAAAACTTTGACTCATCATCCAATTCAAATCACAGATAGAAATTTGTCTGATAATAACATGGAAAAACAAATCTGGCTCGTTGATAACTAAAAAACAGACCCTTGGCATTTGGCAAATTATCAAATGAATTACATTATTGTACATGATTTACAGTTACTTTATAATTCCCACATAATCTTACAAAGTGCCTTTGGCATTATCACAAAGGGAGTAGCACAATGCTCTGTTCAACATTGATGATAATGTTCTTAGTGTCCAGCCATTGCAGCTCTTGCTACATTTTCTCTGCCAGACCATAGGGCACTGTACGAAATCTGCAACTACCTGGTCAGGCATTTCTTTGAATCTCTTATATCCTTGATTTGGGTGGCCAGGTTCAATAAACACCTGAGAATACTTGCTGATCATAAAGTTTTTGGTTAAGAGCTTTGCTTCTATGAGAAAAATCTCACTTCATTTTAACTTCGGTGTTTTTAATCACTTTCTTCTTGGTAAGGCTGGTTTCTGGCCCATCACTATGATGACGGTTAATTTTGTCCCTTGCTGTTTGTAAGTGACTGAAACCATCACCCTTCCCATTATGGTGATTTCGTCTCCTCTATAACTTTTGTAATCCAGTGAATTTTCTAGCTTATATAGACTTAAGTTTTGATCATATCATGATCCAGGTATCAGACTGACAGCTGCCTCTGTTTCAAAGTCCATGTCCACTTGAGCTACATTTAAAACAAACAATAAATATTAATTGCTGGAGAGTGCACCAGGTCTGCCTGTGTCTATGCAAAGAAAGCAAGAGCTAATGTTTCATGCCCATTGACCCATTTTCAGAACCATCAGGGTCATTCAGAACTCCAAGCAATTATTCGTACATGGCTGGGAGATATACCCAAAGATGGTGCCAAGATCCTCAATATGCTGCAAAATAATGGTTTTACACTACTTTTATGAAAAACAGTTTTGCAATAAAAACCTTACTAATTTACACACTCATACCTCTATTGAACAGTATTTATTCTACGCTTCCTTCCAAGTTAGGAAGCATGCCCATATTATTCAATCATATTGAATTCTGCACATGTTAATAATTTCCAATCAAATCATTACAATGTTTGCATGTACTGACTGTAAGTAAATGCTTTGCAATTATCAAAACACTTTACTGTCTTTTATCCCCTTTTAGATATTAACTGACTCTTCATCAATCTGCAGCCGTTCAACCACCATTTACAGTACCTGCTATTTGCTTCCACCAACACTTTTTTTTCCACATACCTTCTTGTGACTTGCTTTGGCAAGATGGATCTTTTGGCTCTTTGTATACACTTATAGGCCAGAATAAATCTGTTAAGTTCTAGTATTAATGTACATGCAAATGGCTACAAGTGAGTCCTATTACAGCATAAACTTCCTCAAACTTCACAAAATGAAGGACATCTTCTGCTGTTTAACAACAGTGATGTCAGCCAGCAAATTAGGTAGCCAGGTGCATGGAAACATTCACACAGACAACACAGCAGCAACTTAAATGCACATTATCCTGCGCCTTAAATTTAAATTGCCAGGCAGTTAAGAAAACTAATATGATTTGGTTAAGATGGAAGTAAAAATGTCATATAACTAAATTAAAGATCAGAAATTTCCTGCGGTAAAAATACTTGACATTCAACCAATATATTCGTCCAGGACTAATAAAGATACAGGTAGTTCTGCTGTAACGCGTGTTTCGTTAATGCAAGTTGGCTGTAATACGATTGATGAATAGTGTTCACTGTATGGACAACGTGAACTTTCTGTGTGCAAATATAACAGTTTTCTACAACAATTTCCCGGTAAGACAAGTTTCTGTGCTAATTTCCTATAGTGGCATTTTCTATGGCGCGAGGTCACCCAAGGACACAAATATCGTGTAATAGGAGAACTACCTGTATTTCAAAGAAATGACAAACTGCACATGTTTAAACATACTGCCAAAACTCTGTGATTGATATGGTGTGCCCTTTTTAAACCAAGGCTTTTTACAGCAAGCGTAACTGAGCTTGAGGAAATTTTTGTCAATTTACTGCCTGCTTAAGGATTGCTCTCTAGCAGTCCTAACAGTACGCCTCTGGATGAGAGTCGATTTACTGATGGCAACTTCTTGATTTTCACATTATTCAGAGCATGCTTGCACTCCTGTTGTTGTTGTCAGTTTCAATGGTGTAAAGACAATGAAAGTTAGACAATTTCACTATCATTATCTGACCAAAATACAATGTGAAATACTTCTGTAAATGAAACATCATCTCAACTGGATTGAAATTTCTCTGGTACAATGTTTAATTTGTAGGCCTGATGGCAGCAAGACCAACATATTTATAAATGGGTTGCATAACACCAATTTTTGTATTCTTTAAGACCGTTATGCTGACAATGATCTTTGTTCCCTTTCAAACTTAGCTGACGAATGATTAAATCAACAATAGCTGGATATGCATAAAATACCAAGCTAATGTTTTTGCTCATATTTTTGAATTATTTCAAATGTTAAGATAATAAATCACACAAATGAGGTCATAGAGCAACATGGTCACAGTTGGGTCAAAGCTTTGTCATGAATGTATGAACAAGATGAATGTAGTTACAAGTAGCAAAGCCATGCTTGGTTAGAACAGAATGAAGATTACTTTATCTACTTTCTCCAAATTGAGGTGATCATACATTCTGGTATTTAGTTAGGTTTCCAATTAAAGATAATTTCTTGTTATGAGCTTAATTATTTGTTGTCCAAAGTGATCAGACTTCTACCATCAGCTAATGGGCTTAAATCAGCATTATTTGATGTGGAGCATTTAAAAATGGCATGTGGACCAGAAAGTGGTACTTAAGTACAATTTGCAGTTCTAAGTTGCATGAGGCAGTAGAAAATTAATTGATTGAAAAGGATTGCAAGTGTTAAACAAAAGCAACATGAAACCCAATTACAGTAGGCTGCAGTGCATCCAAGAAATGACTTCCAGAGGTCGAGAAAATGATCATTCCCAACTATTTAATCTCTACAGCAATAAATTATCATTGAAGTTCGCTGCTGAGTCTGTTAATTGATATAAATAATGAATACTGTCAACCAAAAATAAATATTTACATATGCATATTCATAAAAACCTTGATTATGGTAATAAATAATGCTTTGTAAATCACCTGGTATTATCCCAATGAACATTACTTGTTCTGTGCCTGAAGTCTTCAAATTAATAGCTCAGAATGTTTTACATGAGTCATAACGATAAGGCCTCTCCAGCTAAAGCAAAACCTATAGATTAAAATTAAATATTTCTGAAGTCTGTAGGATTCATCACCTGTAAATCATTCCTAATGTTTTTGAAAATTTGTGCAGGAAGGGGCACATTCAAAGCAGTTGACATAACACCAGATCAAATATTTACAGCCTAAAAATTCACTGGATCTGATCAATTGGGTGTTAACCAGCACGAGGACATGGATCCTGTGGTTTCTTGTATGGATCACTCCCTCATATTGTACTCAGCTGATGGCATTACCTAACTTGGAAGGCCAACAAGAGAAAGGTTGACATTAACTCTAGAAATCATCCAGAAAATATTCAATGAGACCATAAAATTCCTTTAGTATGAAAGAACTACACTCATTACATTGTGACATGAACAGTGAACAAGATTGAGCATTTTGCCAACTGTATGTTAAAAGAATAGAGTTCAATATCAATAGAGCATGCAGTATGGTTTCATGTTGAGTATTGTTTATATAGGATGCTAATGCATTAATAACGTTTAAACACTATTTTGAATGGAAAGCAGTAATAAATCCTGGTCCAAATCCTGGTTATTAAGGTTTTATGTGATAAATAGCAAATAATCAAGTTATGGTTCAACTGGTATTCCAAAATCTCCTGTTTTGTGGAACCGTCATTGCAAAGTACAACAGACTTTATAGTTGTTAAGACAAAAAAAAGTGTCATTTTGGAACTGGCACTAAGCAAGGTCAAATTTTAAGTGGCTCAGAAAATAGGACCGGCCATTTTGAATTGCTATTTTCCAATTCCTGAAGTTTTCGATTAGTAACCTGTCATGATGATATAAAATACAAACCATCAATCCTTGAAATCTCATCAACAAACTTAGATGTTGGCGTTGTAACAACAACAGTTAAAAATGAAGTGGGATGCATGAAAATGGATACTAAAAAGGTATCTGTCCTGAAAGTAGCCAAAGTCTTAAGAAAATACAAAAGGAATGTCTAAAAGCTGGGTTTGACTACCATACTCAGAAATTACCTGGACATTGCATTTCATTCTGTAGAATGTGTTGCTCAAAATGAGACCTTCAACTATCTCTGCGCGGGGATGGGGCTGCTTGATTACAAGCAAACAAGGTCTTAATTCCAAACTCGTTATGTGTTGAGGCCCCTGATATTTTGACAATGGATCATTAAAACTCTTTCAAGAATGGATTACCCTATTGCGGGGCAATAGGTTTTCACTCTGTTTAAATCAACTACAGTATCAGGACAACATTAACAAATGCAAAGGACTGGATCTTGATTCAATGGCTGCCACAGGAAGATCCAACAAAAGAATCTCTCGGAAGTACAAACTAGAACTGATCTTTCATGGAAAGCTCTAAGAATATTGTGGGAGAGAAGTGTTTGACTCCATTTTCTATCTCTGAAGAAGAAATAGGGAATTCATTTACAAATCAGGTACAAGGGCTTCCTAGTAGGTGACCTGACCCATCCTGTCTCCACACGTGGGAGCCTGGAAGCTGACTAGAGAATTCCACTTGGCCTCCTTTAATTGGCCGAATATTGATTCAGTAGTAAAAGCAGAAAATGCTGAAAAAAAATCTCAACACGTCTGCCTGGCACCATCTGTGAGAGAGAAACATAGTTAACTCTTCTAATCCAATGTGACTCTTTCTCAGAACTGAAGTTCTGTAGGAAGTTCTTCATTAACTAGAGTTCTGAATAAACTGCACCGAACTTGAAACATTAACTCTTTTTCTCTTTCCACACATTCTGCCGGATCTTCTGAGTTTCTCCAGCATTTCTGTGTTTTTTTTTCAGATTTCCAGCTTCAGCAGTATTTTACATTTAACTTGATGAGATGTTCCAGTCATCTGCCACATACAGGCTGATAGCCTTATTGTCATCAATCCTGTGTAGCAAACATGGCCTGGAGTCAGGATATACTTGAGGAACAGACACATCAGCTGGTTGAGCTAATTTTGTTTCCCATCTGCTTTTGAGTCTATCATTGGAAAGAACTAAGATTCCATTACTGTTTCTCCTTTGTGAATCTTTAGTTCATCGTTGACTATCATTATAACAAATTAGAAGTTTTGCATCTTCTATCTAATGTTTTGAGATGCCCTAAATAATGTGAAATGTACTGTATGAATACTCACGTCTCCCTTCCTACAGAGAAATTGTAGTAACAGTTGCACCAGCAGCAACAATGTTATTGAGTATTCCAAACTTTAAGCATCAAGTAAATGTTGCAATATCATTTTTATGCATTACAATTTAACATAAACACTGCATTATTTTAATCAACCATTATTTTCTTAACAATTAGTTGAGTCGTCAATGATTTTTATGCGATCTGATTGCATCAAGAGCTAATAATAGCAACATGGGATGCATCATTGATTGCTGAGCGAGGTAACGGAGCAAATCATGGATCCATTTGCAGGAATTTTCCAGGAGTTTCTGAACACAGGATTAGTCTTGGGGACTGGACAATTGCAAATGTAACACCATAGTTTAAGAAAGGGGCAAAGAATAACCCAGGAAACTACAGGCCTGTCAGCTTGACATTAATAGTGGGAAAACTGATGGAATCCATAATACACAGTAAATAGAGAAAAACAGAAAAATAAGATTGCACCAGACAGTCAACATGGCTTTGTCATGGGGAGGTCATTTATGACCAATTTACTTGCGTTCTTTGATGAGGTGACACTGGTGGTGGAGGAGGGCAGAGCTGTGGATATTACAACTTTGAGGAGAGTTCAGGAGCAGAAGGGCCTTGGTGTTCATGTGCATGATTCTCTGGAGGTGGCCAGGCATGTTGAAACAGTTGATAAGAAGGCTTTTGGTGTCCCTGGGTTTATAAACTGAGGCAGAGCGTATAAAAGAAAGGCAGTGAGGCTACAACTTTACAAATCATTGGCCAGATGTAATTTGGAGTATTGTGTTCAGTCTGGACACGTTATTTAAGAAATGGTGTTAAAGCTCTGGAGAGAATTCAAAGGAGACTTACTAGAATGAAACCAGGAATGAGGGATTTTTGATGCAAGAAAAGATTAGAGATATTGGACTTATTGTCCTTGGTGCAGAGAAGATTAAAAGTTGACCTCGAGCTGTTCAAAATTATCAATAATTTTGACAGGGTAAAGAGGGATATTCTGCCTCCATTAGTTGTATGTCATTAACTAGGGGGTCATAATTTCAAGTTTGTTAGTAAGAGGAGTGAGGTGAGGTGAGGACTGACTCCTTCACTGAGAGCTCTCAGGATTTGGAAAGCAGTGTCTGTGAGAGTGATGGAGGCAGATTCTGTAGGAGGTTTCAAAGAAAGCTGGATCTATTATTGAAAATAATGAATTTAGAAGGCTACAGAGACAGAGCTGGAGAATGGGACTAGCTACGTAGTTCTTCCTGGAGCCTTAAACAGACACGATACATCAAATTTCTCCTTCTGTACTGTAAAATTCTGTGATGTTATGACAATAACAGAGGATGTGAGCTAAAGAGGACATTCAGACCATTGAGGCTCGTGCCAGCTGCCTGAAAGAACAACTCAACTAATCCCATGCCTCCACCTTTCCCTGGAGCTCTCCAACATTTTTTTTCCTCATCAGATAGCTATTCAGTTCACTTCTGGAAGTCACAATTGATTCTGTCACCATTATGCTCTCAGGCATTTCATTCCAGACACTGCAATAACAAAGGTTTTCCTTATGTCATGTCTGGTGATCTTTTGCCAATCACCTTAAATCAGTTCTCAACCGTTCTGCCATTGAGGACAGTTTGTTTGCATCTATTCTGTCCAGATAATCCCTGATGGTAATCAACACCAGCAAATATCCTCTGAAAATTATTTTGTCAAAGGAGACTGCCCCCAGCTTGACGAGCTATTCCATGCAACAGAAATTTCCTACCTCTCAGAATTTTGCCTTTTTTGCATGCTTACCAATGCCTTCTTATCATAAAGATACCTACTTCAATTTGGAGCAATGTTTTGTGAAGACTTTCCGTAAGTTCCTTACTTTTGTATTCTGCCTTTAATTTACACACCCTTTTCACCTGGTTCCATAACCTATCCTGACACTATCACTGACTTGTGGGCATGTATCCCCTGCTTGGTCTATTCTTGAACTTTGTGGTTCAGCAGGTTGAAACACTGACTGCTACCGGTTTGCAGTCAGTTATATAATACAAGTTTTTCCTAAAATCAAGTCAAATGCTGCATAAGGTAGTTTTAAAATTTCAGATGCTGGAGGGTGAATTGACACCTTTAATATAAAATTAAGGTTCTATTTATGATTACCTGCACAATCTTGTTGTTTTGAAAATGTTCTTATGCTTCTACATCTAGTTTTAGTTTGTTGCACCGAGACTATTGTTTTGAATGAAGACAAGTGTTGACCTTGACTGGTGAACAAACTATTTTTAGATCAGCGCTGCCAGCCAACTAATGTGCATTCCCACAAGACACCGGAAGCTAGTGTCAGAAAAGGAGGCTCCATATCATTCTTCAAACGCAGATGAGCATCTGGCATTATCTTTGGTGTTTTGGGGCCATGCTGAGTATCCTTTCTGTTCATCTGCGGGTTATTTAAAAATTGTCCAGGAAGCAAGCAATGCTTACAAACTATGGGCTTTCTGTCAGCTACTGCAAATTATAGGTGTGAATTAGCTAGTTTAGTTGACAGAGAAAAATATGCGAGATCACAGAACTGTTACAGCACAGAAAGGTACCATAGGAGAAGAGAAATAAAGATGTGTACATTACTGCTAATCTTGAAATTTTAACAGAACTTTCTGGGAACAATCCGAATAGAGAACTCTTAGACAAAACACTAACTCGTCTTGTTTTCAGACACTGATTTCCCTGTTGTCAATTCCCAAAATCTTCAATTTGTATTTTATAAGCGTTGGTGATAAATGTGTTTATTTTTGTATCCTGACTCATGTTCCTTCATATGTGCAGTTGTTCTGCAACTAGAGATTGCATTGAGGGATAAAAATATTGAAGATTTAGAAGTGATTTTAGTACAATTGTGAATGCAAATGTCAGTAAAAACAATGGATTATTACAGTTAGCAAATCCCTAAGTGAACTCTTACATTTGCAGCAAATCTACGAACATCCTGTCTCTCTTGACTAGCTGATTTCATTTTGTACTCTTAGTACAATAATCAGCATTAATATTATGTTAAATATATCATAGTCAGAAAATAGTTTTATAATTTTAATTAACCATAAGTTATTCAAACAAGTGCCCAATTCATTTATATTTAGTTTGTTAATCCCTTTGTTTCATATGTTATGTTTACTATCTAAATAACTTGATCATGATTTTCTCTGATCAGGTTATTTTTTCTTCTACAGTCCTACTTGAAAAAGGCACAATGACCCCTTTTTCTTCTACCAGCTTGCTTCAAACATCCATTTGCACAATTTAATTTGCTCATTTTGCAACCGATAAAATTAAAAGGCAACAGCAACTTTTAGGTGTGAAAAGCTGAACTAGACACAATTGTCAGTCAGTTCAGAGGCTAGCGGTACACAGGCAATTAAATGTGTCCATTGTACTCAGACATTTGATCATTTAGATTGTAGTAAAACTGACACTTGCTTTGCTGTGACATAGTTTCCACTTGGTAGTACTTCAAAAGTGACAGTAGGACAATGAAGTCAGATTGCTGATGTGATTCTAATGCGACCTTTAGGTACTTGGGAATTTAAAAACAAATTCATTCTTCGATTCTGAGTGCTTGGCAGCAACTTGAATAAGCATTGTATCATCTTATAATTGACCAAGCCCTTAAATACTGTCACCAAAAGACCATTAAAAATAGGGACAAGAGAAGGCCATTCACCCCCTTGAGCCTGTTCCATCATTCAATAGAATTATGGCTGACCTGGTATTCCTCACAGATTTCGGGCCCAGACCCTTCATCAGAGAGGGGGATGGGGGGAGGGAACTGGAATAAATAGGGAGAGAGGGGGAGGCGGACCGAAGCAATGGGAGAGAGATTCCCTGAGGTTGGTCCGGAGGGAGGAGGGTAACTTCTTCAGGTTAGGCATCCCTGGAAGAGGCTTCGCAGTGAGGTTAAAATAGTATCAGAGATAATGGGAACTGCAGATGCTGGAGATTCCAAGATAATAAAATGTGAGGCTGGATGAACACAGCAGGCCAAGCAGCATCTCAGGAGCACAAAAGCTGACGTTTCGGGCCCAGACCCTTCATCAGAGAGGGGGATGGGGGGAGGGAACTGGAATAAATAGGGAGAGAGGGGGAGGCGGACCGAAGCAATGGGAGAGAGATTCCCTGAGGTTGGTCCGGAGGGAGGAGGGTAACTTCTTCAGGTTAGGCATCCCTGGAAGAGGCTTCGCAGTGAGGTTAAAATAGTATCAGAGATAATGGGAACTGCAGATGCTGGAGATTCCAAGATAATAAAATGTGAGGCTGGATGAACACAGCAGGCCAAGCAGCATCTCAGGAGCACAAAAGCTGACGTTTCGGGCCCAGACCCTTCATCAGAGAGGGGGATGGGGGGAGGGAACTGGAATAAATAGGGAGAGAGGGGGAGGCGGACCGAAGCAATGGGAGAGAGATTCCCTGAGGTTGGTCCGGAGGGAGGAGGGTAACTTCTTCAGGTTAGGCATCCCTGGAAGAGGCTTCGCAGTGAGGTTAAAATAGTATCAGAGATAATGGGAACTGCAGATGCTGGAGATTCCAAGATAATAAAATGTGAGGCTGGATGAACACAGCAGGCCAAGCAGCATCTCAGGAGCACAAAAGCTGACGTTTCGGGCCCAGACCCTTCATCAGAGAGGGGGATGGGGGGAGGGAACTGGAATAAATAGGGAGAGAGGGGGAGGCGGACCGAAGCAATGGGAGAGAGATTCCCTGAGGTTGGTCCGGAGGGAGGAGGGTAACTTCTTCAGGTTAGGCATCCCTGGAAGAGGCTTCGCAGTGAGGTTAAAATAGTATCAGAGATAATGGGAACTGCAGATGCTGGAGATTCCAAGATAATAAAATGTGAGGCTGGATGAACACAGCAGGCCAAGCAGCATCTCAGGAGCACAAAAGCTGACGTTTCGGGCCCAGACCCTTCATCAGAGAGGGGGATGGGGGGAGGGAACTGGAATAAATAGGGAGAGAGGGGGAGGCGGACCGAAGCAATGGGAGAGAGATTCCCTGAGGTTGGTCCGGAGGGAGGAGGGTAACTTCTTCAGGTTAGGCATCCCTGGAAGAGGCTTCGCAGTGAGGTTAAAATAGTATCAGAGATAATGGGAACTGCAGATGCTGGAGATTCCAAGATAATAAAATGTGAGGCTGGATGAACACAGCAGGCCAAGCAGCATCTCAGGAGCACAAAAGCTGACGTTTCGGGCCCAGACCCTTCATCAGAGAGGGGGATGGGGGGAGGGAACTGGAATAAATAGGGAGAGAGGGGGAGGCGGACCGAAGCAATGGGAGAGAGATTCCCTGAGGTTGGTCCGGAGGGAGGAGGGTAACTTCTTCAGGTTAGGCATCCCTGGAAGAGGCTTCGCAGTGAGGTTAAAATAGTATCAGAGATAATGGGAACTGCAGATGCTGGAGATTCCAAGATAATAAAATGTGAGGCTGGATGAACACAGCAGGCCAAGCAGCATCTCAGGAGCACAAAAGCTGACGTTTCGGGCCCAGACCCTTCATCAGAGAGGGGGATGGGGGGAGGGAACTGGAATAAATAGGGAGAGAGGGGGAGGCGGACCGAAGCAATGGGAGAGAGATTCCCTGAGGTTGGTCCGGAGGGAGGAGGGTAACTTCTTCAGGTTAGGCATCCCTGGAAGAGGCTTCGCAGTGAGGTTAAAATAGTATCAGAGATAATGGGAACTGCAGATGCTGGAGATTCCAAGATAATAAAATGTGAGGCTGGATGAACACAGCAGGCCAAGCAGCATCTCAGGAGCACAAAAGCTGACGTTTCGGGCCCAGACCCTTCATCAGAGAGGGGGATGGGGGGAGGGAACTGGAATAAATAGGGAGAGAGGGGGAGGCGGACTGAAGCAATGGGAGAGAGATTCCCTGAGGTTGGTCCGGAGGGAGGAGGGTAACTTCTTCAGGTTAGGCATTCTGATACTATTTTAACCTCACTGCGAAGCCTCTTCCAGGGATGCCTAACCTGAAGAAGTTACCCTCCTCCCTCCGGACCAACCTCAGGGAATCTCTCTCCCATTGCTTCGGTCCGCCTCCCCCTCTCTCCCTATTTATTCCAGTTCCCTCCCCCCATCCCCCTCTCTGATGAAGGGTCTGGGCCCGAAACGTCAGCTTTTGTGCTCCTGAGATGCTGCTTGGCCTGCTGTGTTCATCCAGCCTCACATTTTATTATCTTGGAATCTCCAGCATCTGCAGTTCCCATTATCTCTGATACTATTTTAACCTCACTGCGAAGCCTCTTCCAGGGATGCCTAACCTGAAGAAGTTACCCTCCTCCCTCCGGACCAACCTCAGGGAATCTCTCTCCCATTGCTTCGGTCCGCCTCCCCCTCTCTCCCTATTTATTCCAGTTCCCTCCCCCCATCCCCCTCTCTGATGAAGGGTCTGGGCCCGAAACGTCAGCTTTTGTGCTCCTGAGATGCTGCTTGGCCTGCTGTGTTCATCCAGCCTCACATTTTATTATCCTGATATTCCTCACGTCCACTTTCCTGCCTTTGCCCTGTAACCTCTTATTCTACTACTGGTCACGAATTTCTCAAGTCTTAAATACCATTTTATAGCCAAAAACCAAAATATACTGGAGATCACAGTAGGCCAGGCAGCATTCATGGAAAGGAAGGGCTCTGATGAAGACTCATTTAGACTCGAAATGTTACCTTGTTTTCTCTCCATAGATGCTGCCTGACCCACCGTTTAGATTCCTGCATCTGCACTAATTTGCTCCTATACCATTTGACAATGTTGGATATAACCTGGAATATTTTGATAAATTCTCCACCATCAATGCTTCTTATTGGTATCCGCACAACATCTTTGACAGAATATAGATTCAATCTTGATGAACAGTGAATAGATTTATTACTTATTACTTAATAGGTAGTTACATTACATCTGAGATACATGATTGTCTATAATGTGATAAGAAGCTTAAGAGAAAGTTCGCTTTACAGCCGCTAAAACATTCTCACATGATATTGCTGATATGGACAGAACACGAAGTAGAATTGGTTAAGTAGAAGGTTAGCTCCTTCCAGATATAGTCCTTCAGATCCTGACGGGCAGAGCTTAACTAGTGATGATTGCTAACCCTTTCAGGTACTAACTGCCTTATAACATAAAAGGGTGCAAGGGGAAAGAGTACCAGGATTTGTTACACATGTTTAATGTGACGGGTTTGCAACATCCGTTGATGACGCTACCCAGTTAGCATTGTTGAGCAAGACTTGTTCAGTTTTAACCTGCTCTTTAAAATGCCTTCTCTGGACCTGATACCCATCTGAATGCATCACCAGGAATGAATTATTTGACTCCTGAGTATTAGACGTTTGAGAACTGGCTTCAGCATTATTGAAAAAAAATAAATTAACTGGACAGCTATGAAAACTGGGCCTGTGTGATCGCTATTGATTTGTAGATGACCAGTCTCAGACAGAAAGGAACTCTATCCTCAGGATAACATTTCTTGACTTACTTTTGAACAAACAATGATCACATGAAAGGTTACATTAATGATTCTAGGGAAGAGGAAACCAACTATTTGCAAATTTACACAGGAAAGGCCTGATATTGCTATTTACCCAACTTCAAGGCATATGTGTTTTTATAAAGAAAAGCATAAAATAAAACACAGTTCAAACACAAGTACCATCAATCCATGGAATAGTGAATGTCATTAATAATGATTAGAACTCAGGCTTCACATCTCTGTTTGCAAAAGAGACTTCGTCAGGAAACATCTTGAAAGGATTCAAACATTTGTTTAAAAATATGGGGATTTAATAATTTACTTATTATCCAGCCCAAATCTGGATATTCATTATATTTTATCATTGAACAGATGGCCTGAATTTTAGTGTGGGTGGTGGGACAATTGCAGCAAAGAAATGGGTCACCAAGCTTAACTTGCCAGCAACAGGGCCTGTTCAGCAATTTTGGTAATTGAACTTCTGCTTTTCTTTTCCAAATCAACCTGTTCAGAAGTGTTATTAGACACCTCTGGTGCAAGTCGGTCTTGAACCCAGGTCTCTTGGTTCAGCAGCAGGGGTATTACCACTGCAACACAAGTGGACCTTGCTCAGCAACTATATCACCACTAGTGTCATAATTTGTATGTTGTGGGCCCACCGTCCAATTCAATGTGACAGGCAGTTCCTCAGGCTGGCTGGAGAGTGCCAGCCAATAAGCTCCACGCCAGGAGGAGGAAAAGTGGTCACTGTTACATGTGCCGTAACATATTCTCAGTGTGTTTGTTAATTAGGGGCTTAGATGGTCTATTGTGTACAAGGATAGCCACCTCCTGGTGTTGTAAAGTGAACAAAATGCATTTTATCACATCCCTGTAACTACTTATGTGTGATAAGAATAGGACCTACTTAACTACAAAGACCTAGCCTTGCTCTGCTTCCCACGAGTACTTAGTTTACTCTCTCAACAAGTCCTCTGATGACATCATTACAGTTGGGAGGTGCTTACTGCACCCAATCATTAAATCTTTCGGACCCTACCGGGTGGGTATACAACAGTTGCTGCTGAGATGGTTTGGAATTCCTGGGAGCTGGACCAAGTAGATTAGACAAAAAATCCCCATGAAAGGGATATCCCTGACCTGACCTCCCAAGCTGCAACAGAGAGCCCCTCACGAGACAATTACAAAAATGCTGATGCCACCATAAAATGGTTTGGAATTGGGCCTTTAGTTATGGTAATTGGCTGTCCACCTCCTTCGAGCAGGCAGCCTTTGATCTGACGACAAGAAAAATACCTGAAACCTGGCAGTGAAGGGTCAATCCAATGCTACTCCATCCTATTTTACAACTGTAAGTCTGGTAAAATATTGACCTGCGGATCTGTTAAACTTAGTTAACACATGAAACATGTTTCAGAATAAATTAAACCTACATTTTATAAATTTAAGAAACGTTACTGACCTAGACCTCTCAGTTTATATGGGTGCTAATTATTAATGGAATGTGTTGCCTGGCAGGTTAGTTGAGGTGTGAAACCTCACTGCCTTTAAATGGCACACGGATGAACACTTGAAGTATCATAGCATTCAAGGCTATGGACTCAGGTTCTGGAAGGTGGGACTAGTGTAGATTGAAAATAGGTTTGTTGGCACAAATGTGAGGGCCTGAAGGGCCCTCTTCTGCACTATATGTGAAATAACTGCATAGATGTCGGTGTCCCATCATCAAGATACCTTTATTTATGAGTACACATTACGCTGCCTGTGGACAGCGAGCTCAGAGTCAGTCCTCAACTGAGGAGATTCTGGTTATATTGGTCAGCCAGGGCTTTCCTGATTGATCCTGGTTAACAGCCCCAATCAAGAACATCGTAGTCACTGTTGTCCACCTGGTCCCAATCACTACAGCATGGTTGCATGATTGAGTGACTAAACTAAACTATACTGTGATTGGAATTTAATGGAAAATTATTTTGTTTTGTTAGCTCTCTTCCTTATTACAGTGGGGCTAGTCAAAACCGTACCCTTTGGTTTAATGAACTACACAGACTGGTGCCACCTGCAGGACAGAGATTTTCTTAATGACTTTCTCTGCAGTCAACATCTCAGAGCTCAGGACTTTAAAAAAAATTAAGCACACTGCTTCCTGCATTGCTCCACCCCTTTCCTCTTTAATTCAATCTTTACAATTTACAGAATGAGGAAAATTATTTATTATGACAATAGTGTCCATGGCTTTGAAAAGCCAATCAATATTTCCAGGGCGATGCACAAAAATTGAAGATAACGAGTATTATCAAGGTAGTTGATTAAGAGTTATAGTTACAGTAGTAGCCAAAAACATGAATTAATGAAGGCTTTAATACTGTAATTATTGGAAAGAAATGATAATCTGGGAAGAACTATTCATCCAAAGTATCAGTTTCAGAAAAAAGTATACATCACGAAGATAATGTCTTTTTAGTTCTTGTTTATCCATCAATCAGGAGTTATACATAATCGGTCTTTATTTTATAAATTAATTTTATGATCTGTCACCATTCTTGGAGGTACATTGGATCTAATCAAGTGAGATTGGGGAAAACAAAGTGTTGTAACATTATAATAAAATGTGAGGCTGGATGAACACAGCAGGCCAAGCAGCATCTCAGGAGCACAAAAGCTGACGTTTCGGGCCTAGACCCTTCATCAGAGAGCGATAGGGTTATCTCTGATGAAGGGTCTAGGCCCGAAACGTCAGCTTTTGTGCTCCTGAGATGCTGCTTGGCCTGCTGTGTTCATCCAGCCTCACATTTTATTATCTTGGAATCTCCAGCATCTGCAGTTCCCATTATCTCTGTTGTAACATTAGTTTGTTACTTAGAGACCTCTGCTGGAAGAATGCATATACATCAGGTAACAATGGAGCTGTGGATTAGGAGGGTATTCATTTTTAGGGCTGACACATGCAGAAGCAGCATACAGTTGACATACCAGAAAGTGTGAACAACATGCTTAACACATGTACCACTCACCTCACTCCTCTCTCCCCAGGCAGCCAAAACTTTAAAAAGGTGAAAGCAAAAAAAGCTACAAAAGTTGAAATGTCGGCCTCCTGGCAGATGATACATTTTTGTTTCCTGACAATAAAATATTTAAAGGAGGTTTGTGATCACCATTGATACTTTCCTCAGTTCTGAGTTGCAACTAACAGTGTTAATGTTTATGATTATTATGGACAAAACCAAACTGCCTCAAAATATATTAAGAAAGTTAGCTGGGCCCTAACTTTTTCTCATTTTAAAGGTAAGTGCAAGGTATTGCATTCCAGAACCAATCCAATTGGACAAATGATTTGACTTTAAGCAAAATATACTTCATTTTTACAACACAGTTGAAATACAACCGAGGTAAAAATAAAAGAATTGGTTTAACTTTATTGCAGTGCTTAATAAAATAATATATATAAACTACTGCTGCTAATAAACTGTTCTAATCTCACAATATTCCATAAACACACCTTGGAAAAGGCAAATTCAGTCAAATAGATTGTCTCACATGTAATTCTAGCAGCAGGAAAATAACCCCAGCTTTTAGCTATATCAGAGTGAGGAATAAGAGCTTACACATCCAGCTTCAAGATGCCAGCAATTGCAGAAAGCTAAAATTAAAACTTCTGGCTCTGTTGAAGCTTGACCCCACCCATTCAGGCTGCTTCTATCGTCCCAACTTTGGAAAAAAACACCCAAGCCTTCACAAGTAGTTTAGTTGATTGGCTCTGGAGCACACTCAACACCTCTGTCTCAACCTTTCTTCATAATAAAAAAAGACAAAATACACTTCTTAGAGCCATGGTATCATTACATTATCTCCTCTCCCTTAGTTCACTCAGTGAAAATTCAGTTTCCACTTTCTTCAGCCCCATATATGCAGCAGTGGATCAACAGGCAAGGAATTCCCTAGGTTTCATTCACTCCTTTACCGGATGTTAGTAGATAGTTGGTTATCCAAGTTTGCAGATGACACAAAGAAAGAACAGTATCATTTACTGCGCAGATGAGAACAATAAAGCTACAGAGCAAGGTAATCAGATAAAACTTTTTGCAGATAGCTTCAAAGATATCAAATTGATTTAAAAAGTGGATAAATGGACTTGACGTAATGATCAGGCATAATCTGACTTAATGTGCTCAAAGGATTGAATACTTCTGTTCCTATGTTTCTCTCTTGATGCTGTTTCAATCCACAGTCTTGCTGCTCTCGCGTCTTTCAGCACTGCAAGGATTGTTGTGCCATAGTTTCAACTCAGTTTGCAGTCCCTCCTTCTTGTTTTCTCTCCAACCCCACCACCTACACCAAGCCCCACACCTCTATCTCCCAGTCCACCTCATAAGCCTCAAAATTTTCCAAATCATATGTTCCAATCATCACTGCAGCAATGGGAGGTCACACTTACACATTCTGATGAGTGAGTATCAACAGCCGACATTGAACATAACCACTGCCAAGACTCGTAAAGAGACAACATTTCACCAGAAGCTTACAGAGTTAGGCTCCAGTTCTATGTGACCTGATGTCACAATGGTATAGCTCCTGATGCACAGGCCCAGTAGTTATTGTTAGAATAAATGGTACAATGATCAATCCTTGAGTTCTCCACAGTACCCTATTTAGCCATTAATATGTAACAGAGAACATTTGTGTCTTCTCCTACATATCTTCCACCATGGCCTTTTCCCATCCACAGGTTTCTTAGACTTGAAATGTATCAATTAGGGATCCTAGCCAGCCAGTGACAACAATATCTTCCTTTGTGGATAGATTCTATTAACTACAGAATTCCTGCTTCCCCTGCCCCCGCCAAAAAAGCCTTATTTTGTGGGTGATCTCCATCTTTAAAAATGGGTTTTCCTTCTTCATGAGAGTCTTCTGCAAACTGAAACAGTTTAGTTTTTCTTCCATGAATGCCCTTTCAAAGCATTAGATAATCATTCTAATTACAGGTGGAAGATTTCCTCAGCTAATGACTGATAGTGAACTTGAGATGTGAACTTTTGTGTAAGAGGGCGACTTCTCCTTCATTAATGTATCTCTTTGTTGTGTGAATTGCATGAAGTATTTGCTGGTTCTCCAAGAAATTTCTGGATTTCTGTAAGCTTTACTTATTCTGTTTACAAAATTTGACTGTGCGGGGTGCCTGCTAATAGCTGAGTTTTTAGGTTAGCATCCTCTTTAAGGTTATTGGATTGCTGCACTTCTTGTTGAACTTTGATCTGTTCGAGCTCCTTTTAATAAGAAACTTGAAGCACTTCCTAGAGAGTGTGCATCACTTGAAAATCTAGGAGTTTGATCTCTTAGGTGAGTGAAAAAAAATCTGAAGAGTGCGCAAAGCGTGTTGATGATGTATATTTGTATATTGTGGCTGCCATTCTTACAAGTTGAAAATTTCTGAATGTTGCCTATTAGCATATTGAATTTGACCATATCCTCTTATCTGAATAGCCTTTTATTAGTTGCTTGTAGTTGTTGAACTTCCTTTGATTGTATTTCTGAGATTTATTCGCTTTTCCTCCAAATGTATGAAGTTCATGTTGATGTTCTCTGTGCATAATTGTAAAGTTATGTTGCATAGTTGGCACAGTGGATCAGAAGTTAGCACTGCTGCCTCACAGCACCTGGGACCCAGGTTCAATTCCACCTTCAGGTGACTGTCTGTGTGGAGTTTGCACAATCTCCCAGTGTTTGCACGGATTTTCTTTGGGTGCTCCAGTTTCTTCCCGCAGACTGGGTGGATTGGCTATGCTAAATGTTCAGGGGTGTTTGGGTTAGACGTGGGCAAATGCAAGGGTAGAGGAATGGGTCTGGATGGGATGCTCCTCAGAGCAGTGGTGTGGACTTGTTGGGCTGGATGGCCTGTTCCCACACTGTAGGAATTCTATGATGGTCATGATCATAACTGACTTCTACCCATACAGGTGGGGCATCCACCAGTTTTCTTGCAGCCTTAAGGTTCATGAACCTACCGTAGAACTATGAGCTAGTTCTCTCTCCTGCATGCTTGAAAATTGTTCTTTAATTCCTTCTGAACCTCTTGGATGATATAGACACCTTTCAAAAGTCAGGCACTAGATGTGGGTGTCGCTGGCAAGGGCAGAATTTATTGCCAAGAGGGCAGTTAAGAGCCAACCACATCACTGTGGCTCTGGAATCACATGTGGGCCAGACTAGGAAAAGACAACAGATTCATTCTCTAAAAGAGACACCAGTGAACCAGGTTAATTTATCCAACAATCAACAGTGGTCTCATAATCCTCATCAGATTCTTGATTCCAGAGACTTTTTTGGTTGAATTCGAAATCCATCATCTGCCATGGCAAAATTCAAACCCTGGTCCACAGAACATTACCTGGGCGTCTGGATTAATTATCTCATGATAATAGCCCTAGCTCATTAGCTCCCAATTTTAAGGGAGGCAGACAGTTATTTCCTGCAGTGGGCTGACCTTCTGGCAGAGAGAAATATCTTCATTTAATTCTGGTAGCAATTGGTGTTGCTGCATTTCCTTAAAAGATTCTCGGAAGTTAGGAGACAGGTTAACTCTTTTTAACCCTTCTTCAGTGAAAGAAATGATTCTCTTCAAACAACATAGCTTTCAACTCCAATTTAAGAGCGCAAGGAGATCTAAATCCTTTGGCTCCACACGTGGTGTGTTTTCTCCCTAAAACTCTATGCAGAAAAAACCTAATCATACTCTGGAATGCCCTCTGGTGGATGGTCGCCTTTGTCTTGAGCAACTTCATTTCCTGGCAGTTATATCATTTCTCAAGAACGATGGAAAGTCTATATTGCCTTTCTGGTGACCTCATCTTGCAGTGCATGTACTTGAGAATGATTGATTCCAAGCACATTCATTAGGTTTCAATGTCTTGGTGTTAGCAGAACTAATTATATTGTATTAAACAGAGCTGAATGTGTAAGTTTCAAAATCATAAAGCCTTTGGAATACAGGGCTCAGATTCCTGCCACAGAGTCAGAGAGATGAACAGCACAAATCCTGCTGTCCAACTTGCCCATGATGACAAAATATCCTAGATAAATCTAGTCCCACTTATCAGCACTTAGCCCATATCTCTCTAAACCCTTCCTATTCATATACCCATCCAGCTGCCTTTTAAATGTCATAATCACACCAGTTTCCACCACATCCCCAGGCAGCTCATTCCACATATGCATCATCCTCTGTGTGAACTATTTGCCCCTTAAGCCCCTTTTAAATCCATCCTATCTCACCTTGAACCTATGGCCTCTAGTTTTGGACTCCCCCACCCCATGGAAAAGGCCTTGCTTATTTACCCTATCCATGCCCCTCATGATTTTATAATCATCTATAAGGTCATCCCTCAGCCTTTGACGCTGCAGAGAAATAAGCCTCAGCCTATTCAGTCTCACCCTTTAGCTCATACCCTCCAACCCTGGCAAGATCCTCGTAAATCTCTTCTGGTTCCTTTTTAGCTTCATAATGTCCTTCCTGTGGGACGGAGACCAGAATTGCATGCAATACTCCAAAAGTGGCCAAACCTATTTCCTGTTCAGCCTCAACATGACCTCCCAACTCCTGTAGTCAATGCACTGACCTGTAATGTAGAAAGTTGCAGAATCAGTCTAGTTGTAATTTTACTCATGTCGCAAAATTGAAATAAAAGACATTTTGAGAATTTTCTGCCCAAATTACGTTGCAATCTCTGAAAATGATGAATACATACATACATGAATTCAAATTAAGTAATTTTCCTGACATTAACCATGACATCTGCATACCAGAGTCATTGTACAGGCCCACACAATCAAGCGAGTTAAACTCTTGCCATGGTCCGACCATGTCCCCAGGAAGAATTTGTTTTGCTTCTGAGTACTCCACAGTTGGGACATTTGCAGAAGGCAGTGGTTAGTGTTTAGTTCTCTGTTCTGCTGCAGCCGTGACAGTCTCTCCCATTATTCACAACTCTTGATAAACAGGCTGCACTGAGTTCCCGACAGTGGAAGCATTGACTACACAATGATTGTTTCCATGGCTATTGTATTTGAATATTCTGGGTGCTTATTTCTTCCTCAGCTCTGTACATCTGAAGCAGGGAAGGTAAGATTATTATTGTGGTGACCCAATGAGAATCGTTACACGAAAAAATCTCAAACAAATAATTACTTTTTTTGAAGAAAAGGAAAGGCATTATGTCATGTTTAGGTGACTCCACTCCTCTCCATCACAAAATTATATCCGGGTTCAATATACATCAAAAGACCTCACATCAATATTTGAAGGTGCCAACAGTTTTGGGACAATTTACTATGATAAAGGAACTATATATTTTTTGTTCCATTCCTTCATAGGAAGTGAGCATCACTGGCTGGCCAGCATTTATTCCACTTCTTGGTTGCCGTTGAGAAGGTGTTGGTGAGCTGCCCTCTTGAACCACTGCAGCCTATGTGCTGCAGGTAGATCCACAATACTATCAGGGAGGGAATTCCAAGACTTGGATCCAGGGACACTGAAAGAGCAGCAATATATTTGCAAGCCAGGATGATGAGTGGCTTAGAGGGGAATCTGGCGGTGGCATCTCCATGAATCTGCTACACTGGTCCACAAAGATGGAAGTGGTCATGGGTTTAGAAAGGGGCTGCCTAAGAATCTTTGGTCAATTTCTGCAGTGCATCTTGTAGACAGTACACACTGCTGCTACTGAGCATCAGTCATGGAGGGAGTGGATGTAGTGCCAATCAAACTTTCTGGACAGCGTTAAATTTCTTGAGTATTGTTGCAGCTGCACTCATCTTGGCAAGTGGAGAGCATTCCATTCATTCTTCTGCCTTGTAACTCGTAGACAATGCACATGCTTTTGGGAGTCGGTTGGTGAGTTACTCACTGTAGTATTCTGAGCCTCTGACCACTTCTTGTATCCACTGAGCTTGCATGGTGAGTGCAGAGACTTTCTGGTCAATGGTAATCCCACAGATGTTGATTGTGGGGAATTCAGTCATGGCAATATTCTTGAATGTTAAAAGGGTGGTGGTTAGATTGTCTTTTATTGAAGATGGCTATTGCCTGGTATTTGCACGGTAAGAATGTTAATTTCCACTTGTCAGCCCAGTCCCAGATATTGTTCGGATCTTGTTGAATTTGAGCAGTATCCGAGGACTTGCGAATGGTGCTGAACATTGTGCAATCATTGGCGAACATCCCCATATCTGACCTTATGATGGAGAGAAGGGCATTGCTGAAGCAGCTGAAGATGGTTGGGCCTAGGACACTACCCTGAGGAACTCCTTTGGCAAAGCTCTGGAGTTGAGATGAGTGACAGCCAATAACCACAGCCATCTATGTGTCAGGCACCTCACGGATGCCCAGCCTTAAGTTGCCAGATCTGCTTGAAGTCCATCACACAACACGACAGAGGGTGTTCTCAATGTGAAGGCCGGACTGTGTCTCCACAAGGACTGTGTGGTGGTCACTCTTACTGATACCTGGCAGATTGGTAAGGATGAGGTCAAGTATGTTTTTCCCTCTTGTTGTTTCCCTCACCATCTGCTGCAGACCCAGTCTAACAGCTATGTCCTTTAGGGCATGACCAGCTCAGTCAATCATCCTGCTGCCAAGCCAGTCATTGTGGTGGATATTGAAATACCCTTGCCTGGTCCTAAATGAATACTGGTGTCAGTAGTCACCAAAGAAAAGGAATTGGCAAAGGATGGTCTTAGGGAAGGGAGCATCAAGTTTCCAAGCCAAGTTGCTACCAAAAAGGAAAGTGTGTTGCCGGTCTTAAAAAGAAGTACGAAGATAGATAAGTCCCTGGGTCCTGATGGGAACTACTGTAGAATGTTGAGGAAGGCAAGAGCACAACTTGCTGAAGAATTGACAGACACCTTTGTATCCTCTTTAGCCACTGGTAAGGTCCCAGAATCACCAATGTTGTCTCATTGTTTAAGAAGGGTAGCAGCGATAATGCTGGAAATTAAAGACCTGTGAGTGGTAGAGGAATTATTTGAAAAGATTCTCGGGGGCAAGATCCAAATGCATTTAGAAGCAAATGGACTTATTATCGATAGGCAACTAGGTTTTATACAGGGGGAGGTCATGCCTCACTAACTTGATCGAGATTTTTGAGGGGGTGACAAAGATGATTGCTGAGTGAAAAGTGGTTGATGTTGTCAACTTGAATCTCAGCAAGGCCTTTGATAAGGTTCCTCATGGCAGTGTGGTATAAATGATGAAGTCACATGGTATCAAGGGTGAGCTGGCAAGATGGATACAGAACTGACTTAGCCATAGGAGACACAGAGGGTAGCGGTGGAAAGATGCTTTACTGAAAGGAGGGCTGTGACTAGTGGTGTTCTACAACGATTAGTGCCAGGACCTCTGCTGTTCATGGTCCACATAAATGATTTGAAGGAAAATGTGGCTGGTCTAATCAGTAAGATTGCAGAGGGTTCAAAGATTGGTGGAGTTGCGGATAGTGAGGAGGATTGTCAGAGGATGCAACAGGATATAGATCAGTTGGAGGCATGGGCAGTAAAATGGCAGATGGGAGTTTAATCCAGACAATGTGAGGTGATGTGTTATGCCCTTCCATGCAGGTAGAAATTATGCAGTGAATGGCAGAACCTTTAGGAGTATTGATATGCAGAGGGATCTGGGTGTGCAGGTCCAGAGATCACTGAAGGTGGCAGTGCAGGTAGATAAGTTGGCAAAAAAAGGCTTATGGTGTGCTTGCCTTCATTGAAAAGGGTATTGAGTATAATGATGGACAAGTTATACTGCAGCTTTATAGAACTTTAGTTAAGCCATACTTGGAAAATTGCACACAGTTATGGTCATCACACTACCAGAATGATGTGGGTGTTTTGGAGAGGGTACAGAAAAGGTTTACCAGGATGTTGCCCGGGGTATGGGGGATTTTAGCTATGAAAAAAGGTTGGATAGATGAGGTTCATTTTCACTGGAATGCAGGAGGCTAAGGAGTGACCTGATAGAAGTTTATAAGATTGCAAATGGCATGGACAAAGTGTAAAGTATGAGGCATTTTCTCAGGATGGTGAGATCAATCACTAGGCGACACAGGTTTAACGCTTGTGGGGGCTGGGGAGAAACAGGATAAGTTTAAAAGAGATGTGTGAGGCACGTTTTTCACACAAAAGGTGGCAAGTGCCTGGAATGCGCTGCCAGAGGTGTTGGTGGAAGCAGATACAACAGCAGAATTCAAAAAGCACCTGGATGAATACATGAAAATAAAGTGAATAGAGATACTGATCCAATGAATGAAGACAGTTTTAGTAGGTAAGGGCAAAATGTGGTGGTGCAGGCTTGGAGGGCCAAAGGGCCTGTTCCTGTGCTGGATTGTTCTTTGTTTTGTTCATTTTGTGTCCTTGCCATCCTCAGAGCTTCCTTTAAGTGATGGTCAACGCCGAGGAGAATTATACATCAGCGGGACAGTACATGGTAATCAGCAGGAGGTTTCCTTGACAATGTTTAACCTGAAGCCACAAGGCTTCATGGGGTCCAGCGTCAATGTTGAGGACTCCCAGGGCAACTGTCTACCACTGTGCTGCCTCCTCTGCTAGGCCTGTCTTTGCTAGTGAACAGGACATTTCCGGGGATGGTGATGGTCATGTCTATCTGTGTCTACAAGATGAATACGATTGTCAGGCCATTGCTCAACCAGTTTGAGAGATAGCTCTCTCAGTTTTGGCACTAGCCCCCAGGCGTTAATAAGGAAGACTTTGCAATGTCAACTGAGCTGTCTTCACCATTGTCCTTTCCAGTGCCTAGATTGTTACCAAGTAGCCTGTCCAGTTTAATTTTGTCCTGTTGCTTTGTCTGAAAGAAGCAGGTGCCAGGTTCTTCCATGTGGGCAGCCCAGACAGGATGCTAGCAGGCAGACTGGGAATAGTAAAGAGACTATAAAGTTTTACCAATGGGAACAGACCCAAAGCACTGAGCTCTAAGTTTAATCTTAAATATGTCTCACACTCTTAGTTGAAGTTAGACTGATGGAATAGTTTGATTACTTTTATACAACTAAACATTTATTTTTCTCAATGAAGTTATGAATGATTATAATTTTAAGAAATAAGTGATGCTTTTCCAGAAAACATCATCAAAACTTTGAGCTTTATTCTCCTCGGCCTAAGATCACTGGTTGACCCCTAAAGATAAAAACACCCTTGTTAAATTCTCCAACAATCCTGGAAATTCCGTGATTATCTCCAATTTCAGAGGAAATGCAATTTTCCCTCCCCACCAAGGGAAAGTCACAGGGCTGCTCCTGTTTGTTTTTGTTTTTTTTAGAAAAAGGACCCATCCATCAAGTGTTACCTGACCAATCACAAAATCAACGTGAACTTCAAAATTCTTTGCCATACTAGCATATGAACAGGAAGGAAAGATAGGCCATTGAGCCCTTCAAGCTCATGGTGTCCTTTAAAGGGATCACAGTTTGTAACCTCAAATCCACATTCCCACCTACCTGATAACCTTTCAACCCCTTGCTTATTGAGAATCTTCCCATGTCTACCCTAAAAATATTGAATGCCTCTGCTTCCACCACCTTTTCAGGAAATGATTTCCAAAGACTCAGAAGAAAATCTACTTTAAATGTGTGACCCCTGATTGCTAACAGTCACCCTCCCCAGATACCAGATTCTCCCATGAGATTAAGCATTGTCTGCATATCTTTATTCAAGTTGCCTTCTACACTTCATAACTCCAGTGGGTACTAACCTAACCTGTCAACCCTTTCCTCATAAAACAACCTGCCAGTTCTGGATATTAATCCTGCAAACCTTTTCTAAAATGCCTCGAACATATGTACATATTTCTTTAAATATGGTGACCAACAATGTGCACGATGTGCCAGATGTGGTTACCTATATAATTGGGGCATCATCTCCCCACTTTTCAACTTAATTTTAATTGTTGTAAATGTTAACATTCTATTAGCTTTCCACGACGCCATAAGCAATAGGAACAGGGATTGGCTCTTTGGCAGCTTGAGCCTGCTCCGCCATTCAATAGGATCACGGCTGATTTGACATTCTTTATGTGCATTTTTCCTGCCCTTCCCCCATAATCCTTGATTATTTCATTGGTTCCTGGTCAGTCAGTCTATCCATCTATCTCATCCCTAACTCTGCATAAGGATTCTGCCCTCACAGCTCTCTGTGGGAAGGAGTTCCAAAGACTCTCAATCCACTGGGAGAAGCAATTCTATATTTCAGTCATAAATCAGCATCCCTTTATTCCGAGACTATGCTCTTTTGTCCTAGACACTCTCATGAGTGGAAATTTACTGTCAAGCCTTTTAAGAATCCTGTTTCAATGAGATCACTTTCATTCTTTAAAATTTCAATGAATAGGATCTCAACCTGTTTGGCCTTTGCTCCATGCCATGATCATCCTTGTGAACCCAATTACTTGCTGTACCTGCATATTTACCTCTTGAAGTTCATGCATGAAGACCCCGGATCCCTTTGTATTTCAGAGTTCTGTAAACTTTCACCATTTGTTAAGATTTTGTTTCTTTTTGATTCTGTCAAAATGGACAATTTCACATTTGCCCACATTACATTCTATTGGCCCCATTTTGGTCCAGTTACATAACCAATTTATTTTTGTAGCCTCCTTATATTCTCTTCATAACTTACTTATCCACCCAGCTTTGTAAAATCAGCACCTTTGGAAACCATACCTTCAGCCCCAAAATAACATACAAACAATCGGAGGCTCCTGCGCTCTTTTCATCTTGATCCATTTATGCGTATGATCTGCTTCCTGTTACTCAATTAACTTTCTTACCATGCCAACATACTATCCTTTGACACCTATTATGTTCCACAATAACCTTTTGATGCGACACCTTATCAATTGCCTTCCAGAAATCTAAGCACAGAACATATACCCAGTCCCCTTTATCCACAATCTGTGTTACCTCCTCAAAGAATTCCAATATATTAAATCAATAGTATTTCTCTTTCACAATACCATGTAGACTCTGCAGGATTACATTAAATATAACTAATTACCCTGTAATATCCTCTTTAGTAATAGTTTCAAGCAATCTCAACATCCAATGACATCAATTGGCTCAAACACCTGCTGATAATTGTTCATCTTCCACTAAATCAAAAGGGCAGTGACTGGAATAGTCTGATTATCAGTACAATTAATAAATCAATACCGAAATATCCTGTTACAATCTGCATCCTGGGAAGGTGATGGCCTAGTGGTATTATTATTAGACTATGAATCCAAAGGCTCAGGTAATGTCTTATGGAGATAACAAAGTGTGGAGCTGGGTGAACACAGCAGGCCAAGCAGCATCTTAGGAGCACAAAAGCTGATGTTTCGGGCCTAGACCCTTCATCAGTAAAGGGGGATGAGGAGAGCATTCTGAAATAAATAGGGAGAGAGGGGGAGGTGGACTGAAGATGGATAGAGGAGAAGATAGGTGGAGAGGAGAGTATGGGTGGGGAGGTAGGGAGGGGATATGTCAGTCCAGGGAGGATGGACAGGTCAAGGGGGCGGGTTGAGGTTGATAGGTAGGAAATGGAGGTACAGCTTGAGATGGGAGGAGGGGATAGGTGAGAGGAAGAGCAGGTTAGACAGGCGGGGACAAGCTAGGCTGGTTTTGGGATGCAGTGGGGGGAGGGGAGATTTGGAAGCTGGTGAAATCCACATTGATACCATTGGGCTGCGGGGTTCCCAAGCGGAATATGAGTTGCAGTTCCTGCAACCTACGAGTGACATCATTATGGCACTGCAGGAAGCCCAGGATGGACATGTTGTCTCAGGAATGGGAGGGAGAGTTGAAATGGTTTGCGACTGGGAGGTGCAGTTGTTTACTGCGAACCGAGCGGAGGTGTTCTGCAAAGTGGTCCCCAAGCCTCCGCTTGGTCCCCAATGTAGAGGAAGCCACACCGTGTACAGCAGATGAAGTATACCACATTGGTAGATGTGCAGGTGAACATCTGCTTGATGTGGAAAGTCATCTTGGGGCCTGGGATGGGGGTGAGGGAGGAGGTGTGGGGGCAAGTGTAGCACTTCCTGGGGTTGCAGGGGAAGGTGCCGGGTGTGGTGGGTTGGCGGGGAGTGTGGAGCGGACAAGGGAGTCGCGGAGAGAGTGGTCTCTCTCAGGAAGACAGACAAGGGTGGGGATGGAAAAATGTTTTGGGTGGTGGGGTCAGATTGTAGATGGTGGAAGCGTCAGAGGATGATGCGTTGTATCTGTACGTTGGTGGGGTGGTATGTCAGAACGAGGGGGATTCTCTTTCAGCGGTTGTTGTGGGGGTGGGGTGTGAGGGATGTGTAGCGGGAAATGCGGGAGACACTGTCAAGGGCATTCTCGACCACTCCGGGGGGCAAGTTGGGTCCTTGAAGAACGAGGACATCTGGGATGTATGGGAGTGGAATGCCTCATCCTGGGAGCATATGCGGCGGAGGCAAAGGAATTGGGAATAGGGGATGGAATTTTTGCAGGAAGATGGGTGGGAGGAGGTGTATTCCAGGTAGCTGTGGGAGTCGGTTGACTTGAAATGGACATCGGTGTGTAGGTGGTTGCCTGAGATGGAGACAGAAAGGTCCAGGAATGTGAGGGATGTGTTGGAGATGGTCCAGGTAAACTTAAGGTTGGGGTGGAAGGTGTTGGTGAAATGGATGAACTGTTCGAGCTCCTCTTGGGAGCATGAGGTGGCGCCGATACAGTCATCAATGTAACGGAGGAAGAGGTGGGGTTTCGGGCCAGTGTAGGTGCGAAAGAGGGACTGCTCCAGCAACTGCAGTTCCCATTATCTCTGATCACAATTTTAACCTCACTGCGAAGTCTCTTCAAGGATGCCTAACCTGAAGAAGTTACCCTCCTCCCTCTGGACCAACCTCAGGGGATTTCTCTCCCACTGCAACTCTCTTGTAATCCCCCTCTCTCCCTATCTATTTCAGAATCCTCTCCCCATCCCCCTTTTCTGATGAAGGGTCTAGGCCCGAAACATCAGTTTTTGTGCTCCTAAGATGCTGCTTGGCCTGCTGTGTTCATCCAGCTCCACACTTTGTTATCTTGGATTCTCCAGCATCTGCAGTTCCCATCATCTCTGATCACAATGTCTTATGGACCTTGGGCTTGAATCCCACCATGGCAGATGGTGGAACTTGCATTCAGTATCGGTACAATATAGAATAAAATGTTTAATGATAATCATGAAATGATTATTGGGCAAAAACCCATCTGATTCACTAATGCCCTTTAGAGAAAGTAATTACCATCCTTACCTGGTCAAACCTGGAGACACCAGGCCCAGAATAATTCTCAACTGACCGTCTGAGCAATTAGGGATAGGCAATAAATGCTGGCCTACAATTCTGTAAATAAATTGAAACAGACAGCCGACACATCCAAAAAAAATCACTGCACATCTAGAAAGTTTGACCATTTAGTTTATTTTGCAGTCGAACCCCAATGTGTATGCAGATAGTTTAAGCCACGGCTATGCTTGTCCAGTCTAGTATCAGTTCAGGTTTACTTTTCACATAGTCACACATGGCTAGTTTAGAGCCAACCTCAAGGGAATGGCTGGAGTCAGGGAGGTGGGAGAGATGGGTTGGCAGATGTGTAAATGACAAAATGTAAGCAATGTTCACCCATTTGCTTCTGACTCCCTGTCAGCTTTATGTCCATTGCATTTCAGCACTCAGATATTATGACAATGGTTCCAGCTAAATGAATTGCCATTGCCTCATTGTTCTCATGATATCTTAATTATATCATAAATAAGCTTTCCTCACAAGGTTTAACTGTCATACAGTGCCTTTGTGCGTTTTCCGGCCTAACACATCAAACAGCTTCTAGAAATAAATATAATGCATAATTTAAGGATGGGTTAGAGCTGTGAATTCTGTGAGCTGGATCATCTTTTGGAAGGAGATAGCTTTCCCCATTTACAGAGCTCATTGAATTAAATGGAGATTGTCTCTGATGACTTTAGATAAACTGCTTCACTAAAGCTAGATTAGGATGAACAGCTGCAGTAAGGAACAGACAAACAGTGAATCCAAACCAGAGGCTTTAAAACAATGCATGATTAGCCTTAGCTGAATCACTTCAAATACCCCAGGTATTTCACTTTTAAACTGTTGTAAGCTTTTTTAAGTACAACAAGGACAGTAGTATGCTACCAGTTTCATCTTGTACTGGCACGTTGAGGACATCATGATATAAATGATTGGCTTTTAGGCCCAAAAGGAGAACAAAAATTATTTTCCCCATCCTCAGATATATCCAGAGACTGACTATGGAGAATCATACAGATCTCAAGAGGTTATAAAAGCCAAATGTGGTAAAGACAAAGTGACTGAGGTCAATTAATTTTCTTTCACAAGCTTAAAGACATGAGCATAAATTGCTTTTTATCACAGGATATAAAATCAGGGATGGAGGTGGAAGATATTTCCTGCATGTTGTAAAGATGTACCACAATGTAGCTCAAAGAAGACTTTCAAACCATTTGAATTTTTCTCAAAATAATTTACACAATTCCACAGTACATTAAGTTTAAGAATATTAGAAAATATTATAATTCTAGTAATCCTACTTGACTGAAAGATTATCCATAATCTTTGTTTATTGAATATTAGGTGATAAATGTATACTTTCTTTTATCATCCAGCAATGCTTTCATTGGACAAATTATTACCAGTAAAGACAGAAAGTTATAGGGGCCTAATGATCGAGGAGAGTTGGTGAAGCGGGAGGTGGGCTGTGGGGGAATCGTGAATATGGCAGAATCAGGCAAGGTTTCCAGTCAGGCCTATTTTGACTATGGGATAAAAATTCTGTGCATCTTCTCACTGAGTTCTAGGCTGTTGGCGTGTGTTTCTTGAGATCCAGAGGCAAACTGCAAGTGTCTAATAAGGGAGATTATTGTTCAACAACTTTAATAATTGCAAATTCCCCTTCGTTAAATTGCAGTTTCCCATTCTACCATCCACTGCAAGAAAGCAACGTGCCAAGTATTTTCAACATCAAAGTCAGAGCAGATACCTGCCAATTCCAGATTGATGCTTGTTCCAAAAGGACTTTGATGTTGGACAGCAGACACAAGCTTTCCAGGGCATCCCCCATGGGCACTGACCACATGCTTACTACATTCGAGGATATTGGCATCTGATGTATGCCAGCCTCCAGGAATCCACGGCACATCTAATGTGTCTGCCCGCGTTTTAATGCTGCCCTGTGGGGACCACTGGCTGTATCATTGTGGTGCTTCAGTAAGGACATTATACTCTCAGGGACATGCACGTAGCTCATGGGTTAGACAGTGCTTTATCCCTGGCCTCTTTGCTTACTCCCTTAGGGATCACTCACTTTGAACCTACCTGGACGCTAACAATGTTCCTGTTTTGACTTGCATTTTTGCATTTCAATTCTCAACCTAAGATACCAGACTCTCAGTAATATTGTCTTGCCATGCCACCTAGCGCAGACAAACTCAAGAAGCTTGTCACAGTTGTCAGTAGCATTCAGCCAGAGATTCTTGGCACAATAAGTCAAGGTAGAACAATATTTTAATTTAATTAAAAACAAAAGCTTTAAAATAACAAAACAAAATTCACTTAAAGTTGCTTCACTTAAAGTTGTTTCACTCAAAGATGCACTTTTCCAGAATGGAACTACAAGCATACAAACCAAAACAATCCTGATTGCTGTAATTAATTACCTGCATGTTGAATGTACATGCCATCACACTCAATGTACATTGATACTGAAGTCAGTCTCTAGGTCATTTTGACAATTAAAACTTCTCTTTTCCTTTACTCTGATAACAGAAGATGACAACCTCTAATGAGAGAGAAAATATTAATAGGTGCAGAATCTCCCTATATTTCTCCAATAACCCAAGGTAAGAATGTTCTCTAGGAAAGAAGAATGTAATAAATACTGGAAATGAAAAGGACATCTCAAATTCCATGGAAACCATCTGCTACTTTTGAGTATAACCTCTGCTGTGGTGTTGGAAAGTTAGCAGCTAGATTAGCGCACAGTAAAGCCACATAAATACTGATGAAAAAGACCAGGTGAGGGCATTGTTTTTCTGCTTGATAACATTGATTTTCTTCATGCAATTTTCCCTATTATTGGTGTAATCAACATAAGCAATCATGGGTCTGGCAGATCTATGAAGGAGAGAACAAGGTTAACACTTTGGGTCCGGTGACCCTTCCTCAGTAGTGAACCTGGACCCAAAGCTTTAACTCTGTTTTCTCCTTCACAGATGCTGCCAGGCCTGCTGAGCTTTTCCAGCAACTTTGTTGTTGTTCCTGATTTACATCATCTGCAGATCTTTTGGTTTTTACAAACAATCATAGAATTCATTCAAAGTGCAACTTTTAAATGTGTTTTTACTTCAAGATGAATAAACAGGTAACTTGTTATTAGTTTGGTCATTTCTAGTCAATTGTGGCTTGAGGAAATTCAACAATACGCTATACAAGAAAGTGTAGAATCCTAGATTTCTGCATTTAGTTGTAAGTATGCAGACTGCAGAAGTTGCACATGTTTGCACAGAAGTACCTCAAAAATCAAGTAATTGATTAAGTGTCATCTGGAAAGCCTAATAGAATAGATTTTAGTCTAGTAGAAAGTCTGCGGAAATACATTATACTGCATTCACATATCAGTTTGATTTTAGTTTTAAAATGTTTTATAAATGTTGCAAACATTTTCAACACAAATCTACAGTTTGCTCAATGACTCAATGCAATTATATTTCAACAACCAGGTCATGAATGTTGCAGGAGATTAGTTAAATTTAGCCGTACAGCCTGAAGTGATTAACATGGGTTGAGAAAGGAAAACATTTCCAACACAGCCAGCCACATCATTTTCAGTGTGTCTCTTTGTTTTCCACACATTCAGGAATGTTACTCGGGCTCATGAAGATCACACTACTAATGATCAGTCTGTTTCTTATACCCTTTTACCAGAACTCCATTAAGAACATCAAAATGTAAAAGAGATAAGTACAGAGCTGCTAAGAAATATCGCTCACAAAAAGCACAACAATGCAATGGAATTAAGTATTATTCAGCCATGATTCAGAAATATACACGGTGTAACTCGTGCTTTGGAAATACTTATCATGGAAAACAATACTAAAGCTTATTAACCGGTGTAAAAAATAAATCTGTTGATTTCTTGTCTGAATATATAGGAAGGTTTTTAAAATTCAATCATGGGATGTGTACACCATAGGCAAATCCAATATTTATCATCCATACCTAATGGTCCTTGAAGAAGTGCACTGAGCCACCTTTTTCACTTGCAGCATTCTATGAAATGAAGCTACACTTACAGTGCTGTTAGAGAGTTTCAGAACTTTAAGCAAGTGATAATGAAAGAGTGAAAATAAAGTCAAAATGATGTCTTACTCGAAGGAGAATTTACAAATAGTGGTGTTTTCATACATGTGCAGTCCATTTATTCTGGGTGTTAGGTCATTGTAGGCATAATTGGAGGAAACCTGAGCAAGTTGCTCAAATGCATCTTGCTATGGTGCACATTGCTGCTACGATCACTGGTGTTGGAACAAGCCAGTTTAATGTGCTGGTTGAGTAAAGATAACGTACAGCTTCTTTAGTGTCAGTGAAGCTGCACTCATTCAGGCAAAGAGAGTATTTCATCATACTTTGAGGTGAATCTTGAATTATTTTGTATATTTCATGGAGATGTAGTCAATTTGCTCATCCCGTCTTTGCTCAACTCACTTCATTAACTAATTACCTCACCCATTTTGTTTGATTCTAGCCCTATTCTACAACTTTTCACATCCTGACAGTGGGCCATTGCTCCAGATATGCCAGAATTGACAGGTGTCCATGCCTTGGCACAATTTTACAAAAAATCTTTGTTACTGACAAGCACCAAGTCCAGAGCTGTCCTATACTGTTCCTTACAGTAAGCTTGGACATGGCAGCAAAGAGAAAAATTGGTGTCCTACCTTGAGGTCCAGCTGGACTAGATTATGCAAAGGCAGGACATCCTCCTCCCACAGCAACAGTAGCAGAGGTGACAACACCAAACCATTCCAGCCTGGACCATTGGTACCATATGACATTGTGCCTAGCAGTGCAGGAAAATTTAGCAGCCAAGCTGAAGTGCCACCATCTTCTTTTCAGTATCTCACATTCACTCCATTGTTGTCACTGTACCGACCTCCCACCAAGACTCATGCTCTATCACTCCAGATATTACCTGCAACACCATCCCTCACTCCCTGACAACTGGCACCATTAACCCTATGAACTCTGGGCTGCCTGCTTACTCACTCGGGACACCTCTTCACATGCATATTTGTGCCAGCCATTTTCTGCTTCTGTAATACCAGTCTCTCTCTCTCTCTTTCCGAGAGAGAAGCAATCCAGAATAGGGCAGACAGTGTCGAGTCAGGTGGTGTGCTGCCCAACATTCAGCTCCTTATCCCTCATATGGAGATCAGTCAGACTCTGACCATCCTGAGTGACTGACAGTGTCCAAGCCCCTGGACTGGTATCAAAGGCTGCCTTTGATGTGTTGTGCCAGATCCCCTGACCAAAGGCTCTCTCTTCATTCTCTTGACTGGGCTGTTGACAACCATGATAAACTTCTAGGTTTTGTATCTGACTAAATAGCATATAAGTATAGCATTGATGCGAACCTAATATCCATGGTTGGGGGGTCAAAGGGCAAAATGCCAAGTCAAGACAAAGCAGGGACACTGAGTGTCAAGGTAGGCCCAGAGTGAGTGAGTGTGAAGCGAGCAAGCTGAGAGTCTGGAGATACTGCTTGGTCCAGCACATGAACTGGGTGTGAGTCCTTACTGCAGCATTACAATGACAGTTGCTGTTTGCACCCTGAGGTGTAGCATTGAAATACAGAAATGCACTCAAAGTGGTTTGGAGATGGCCATTCCTTTAACTTTCTTACCAGCTGTGCAAGCCTCAGAGTGGTGTGTGTATGGCAGTGATATCTGGAATTGTAAGTCAATGCTGCAAATCAGCATGTTGACACCGGTCCAAGCCCCTGGACTGGTATCAAAGGCTGCCTTTGATGTATTGTGTCATAAGAGAATTCCAGAAAACACTACCTTGATGTTGGAGCAACTTATTGTGTCATTTAATTAGGTTCTGGGCGTAAATGCACAATCCTTGCTAGGCAGCAGCTGAGTAATGACCTTTTTAACCACAGATCACACCTCATTAGAATGCAGGTTTCTATTGTGCCACCCAGCACGTGCAAACTAGACATCGACAATGCTTGACATGGAGGTCAGAGTAGTTCTGTGGCAACTCAAGCTCACTGGTTGCTCACTGGTTGTGACACAATAAGTTGCTCCAACATCAAGGTAGTGTTTTCTGGAATTCTCCCATAATTGACACATTTTTTCCATTGCTCATGTCATTCAGACTCTATAAGATTCCACTCTATGTCCTTTAGAGATTGTGGAATAGTGGTGGGTAGTCAGTCACCACAAAATACACATCCTCTGATCCTCTTATCAAAGCATATTTATTGGTCAGTCCTGTCAATATTGATAGCTGGAAATACAATGACATTAAACATCAAAAGGGAAGTGGGTGGATAGCAAGGTGTAGAGCTGGATGAACACATCAGGCCAAGCAGCATCAGAGGAGCAAGAAGGCTGATGTTTCGGGCCTAGACTCTTCTTCAGAACTTAGCCTGCTGTGTTCATCCAGCTCCAAACCTTGTTATCTCAGATTCTCCAGCATCTGCAGTTCCTACTATCCTGGAAGTGGATGGATGCTCCCTTGAGAGAGGTGGTCTTTGTCTGGCACTTGTAAGGCATTAATGTAGGTTACCAATTAGTGGCCCAAACTTGAATGTTGTCCACATTCTTGTTTGATTTGAGTTCAGTTTGCTTCAAAACCCAAGAAGTTGCAAACACAATTCGACGCAGTGTAATTGTCAGGGAAGTGCATATCCCTACTTCTGATTTTATGACAGAGGAAAGGTAATAAATGAAGCAGCTGTAAATGGGTGAGCATAGCCCCTGAGGCACTTGTGCACCATTCTCCTTTCAGCTGTGTGTCCAAACAGTAGAGAGTTTCTCTTGATTCCTTGATTAAAATAGCCTACTTTTTTATTAGTGGCCATTGATGTCACACTTATTCAAATGATTCCTTTATGTCAATGTCAATTATGCTTGTATTACTTCGGGAATTTAGTTCTATTGTCCATGTCTGAAACAAGGCTCCACTGATGTTCGCCCTAGTCCACTCACATCGACGCAATAGTCGAGAAAGTACAGCATCTCTACTCCCTTAGTCTCAAGGAAATTCAGCATGCCCACAGGGACTCTCACTAATTTTTATAGATGCACCATAGAAAGCATTTAGTCTAGATGCAGCATAGCATGGTATGGGAGCTGCTGTTCCCAAGAATACAAGAAACCACAGAGCCTCATTAACACAGCACGGTGCATCACACAAACCAGCCTTCCTTTCATTGACTCTATCAATACTTCCACTGCCTCAGATAAGTAACCAACATCAATGAACTGTCCCAGCCTAGTAATCCTCTCTTCCACCCTCTATCAGGCAGAAGATATAAAAGTTCAAACACACATACAGATAGGTTCATGAACAGCTTCTACTCTGCTGTTGTCAGACTTTTGACTAGACCTCTCAGAATTAAGTTCTGATCTCTCTGCACCTTCTCTGCAGCTATGATACTTTATGCTACACTCTGTTCTGCTACCCTGATGCACTTTGTATGGTATGATCTGGCTGTATAGCATGCAAAACACCACTTCACTGTATCTTAAAACATGTGACAATAAACGAATAACACTGATACAAGTCAAACTGACGTACATGCCACTTAATACTTATTAAAGCATCCTGCACTACTATGCTATCAAATGAGTGGAGGAAAATAGGGTGGTAAATGGTCAAATTGAATGTGTTATTTCTGTGCACTGGACATACATAAGCATTTTTTCAAAAATGTCGTCAGGCAGACTTAACTGCACGAGACCAGTTTTTCCAAGACTGCAGTTAGCTTTGGTCTCTAAATAAAAGAAAGATACATTGCCTCCTGGGTATTGAACTGGCCTGACATCACCATCATTGGCTTGAACTTGTGGAATACTGGATGTCAGATTCATCCCTGCCTGCGGATCAGGTTCATCTGCTGAAATCCTGTTTCAAACAAAAAGATCTTCTGTCACACAGAGCTACTTCTGGCAACTCCACTACTGCACAGATTCACTGCTTGGTGATCTCGGTGTACAGTACGAGGCAAAACAGCAGACCCATCTCACTCAGAACCTCCCTCCTCTGCAATAATTCAGCATCTTGCATCAGAATGCTTTTCTCCCCTTCTGTAGGCTGTGCAAAAGAAACTTTGCAGCACCCTTTTGGTTTTAGAACTATGGTCAGAGTTTTGTGTGTGTCAATTGCTTTTGTTTCCAGTCATTCCTTGCTATCACATGGAATGTATCAAAACAGCTAAAGTCTGGCTTCTGCGCTACTGGAGACCTCTAGGAAAAGGCCAAAAATGAATCCTTTACTCAGCATTTCTCTGAACATGATTGCAAATGCATCAGCTTCATCTTTTGAACCCATGTTCTGTGCTCTACCATTAATGAAGCTGGTGATATTCTCAAATCCTCCTTGTTTTAGTTGTTTAATGTTCCACCACCATTCACAACTGGCTTCAATAGAGCTGCAGAGCTTTAATCTGGTACATTAGTTGATAATGTAATTCTGAGTCTGAGATTTGTTGGTAATTTAAAGGATCTTGTCTATTTTTATGAGTACACTTGTCCTTGCTTGCTCGTTTTCACAAATACTTAGAGGAGCTAATGAAAATTAATACATAAACAATGCCCATTGAGCTTAAAGTGTCACCCTCCACACAGATAAATCTCAACTCAAAATACATATCCTGACAATTATCCATGACCTTTTGCTCTGGAGAATCTGTGCAGGCACCTTGTTTATCTAATTAATGCTTTTACTCACATGTAGATGCTTAATTATTATTGCACCAGCAATATATAACAGCCAATTATGGTTGTAAAAATATTCAAATAATCAGAATTTGTATTTGATGACAATTAATTCGCTGTTAGAACTGTTATCCCTGTAGATCAGCTTTCACTTTCCTGACTCATGGGAATGACTCCAGAACAAGTTAGGGGGCATCACACATGCAAGTTTATTTTATAGCTAGCACCTCTAGGTGCCATACCTCAGACTGAAGCCACTAGGAAAATTGTGCTGACAGCCTAACATGCATTCAAAAAAATTGTAAATCTCAACTTTTCACCCCATTTTGGTTTTAATATCAATTGAAGGCATGCCCTCAGTTTCCCAGCATGTTCTTCTGGTTGGCAAGTTCCACAAAAAAAGGGCACATTTTCAAATATCAGCTCAAACACATGAAGTATAGAAGTGAATATTTGTAAGACAAAAATATATTTCCTGCTGACGTTAAGTCGATTTGAGTCTCAATTTACAAATGAGGAAAGCTGTTCAGAAAGAATGTTATGAGCAGTTGATTCATAACCAATTGTCATTTTTTATAGCCAGTAAATTACTGGATATGTGGTTATAAAATTGAATCTTGATCAAAGAAATGTCACAGGCTGTATAAGGCCTAAGAATAAATTGCAAGATGCCAAATGTAAAAGAACTTGAGTATCATGTCTTAGCCTGGAAGAGCAACTTTCAAAAGGTCACAGTTTTAAATGTAGCTGCCACATCATTTAATCCACCACAATGGCTAACTGCTGAATACATGCTATCTGATTTTGCTTGACCTTCATCAGTGTAGAAGATGCAATAAAGTAAACACTTGGATTTCAAATGCAAATTGGTTATCATTATGACATCCCTCTTCAACTTGAAAGAAGACACCTTTGTGTATTTTTTCTTCCTCTTCACTTGAACTGGTGTCATTAATCTGGACAATAACTTTCCAAACAAAGATGTTAATTGTCAATATTTTATCCATCACATCTACGAATGATATTTGCGAGTCTGACAAATGTTCCTTCATTTCTTGTCTGCACTCCATCACTTAATTAACACCTTTCATTAAATGTTACAAACACAAACTATTATTTTGCTAACTTAGTGCATCAATGAATTTCACTGCAATGCAATTTTAGGCTTGTACTGGATGGGTCGATGGGCTAAAACTGTTGGTGACCTTGAATGAGTATTACAAACATTCCTGCATTCCTGAAGATGGCACAATTGAAGCTTGTTTTTCTGTACCTGCTGTTTATTACACTGTACAAGAGAAGGAGTTTTGTTCCAAGTCACTGAACTTCACCTTGGACCTGGATCTCAAGCGGTGCCAGGAACAAACCTAAGCATCCAAATCAGCTGTCGATCGAGGAGTCCCCAGTGGGCAGAAGGGCATGAGGCTTATTGTTTGTTTCCTTCCTTTTTCACTCTTACTTACTTAATAAACATTGTTTTTTCATCCTTTATTACCCAATGAACGTTCATTTTTAAGCATATTACAGTTGTCAAGTTTTCTCTTAACTACATTTAACTGAATCTGAAAAGAACCACTTGGATACACTCTCTGATCCAATCAAGATTTTTATTCAATTTTGGAGCTGGTGTTTTTCTGTTTTTCCAACTGGTGTAAGTTGAACTTCTGATATCCTTTTCACCTTTTGGCTGTGACCTCCCTTATGCTAACCATCAGTATTGTAATTCAATGCTCCTCTCCGATCCAATCTAATTGCTTTCTTCTGAACTTGCAAACATCATAAACAGGAGCAACAAAATCAGAGATGGGCAGTGTTTGGTGTACTTTGTTGAACGTAATCAAATGTGCAAAAGATCCAATCCAGACATGAGCTTTGTGCCAAGATTTGACTGCAAATTGCTTTGTGTTAGATTTAAAATTCCAAACAAGTTCTATTTCATATTCTGTTCTGAATCAGGCAGAATCTTCAAATCACTATTGTGGTCTCCATTCAGGTATGGTTTCCCTGCTGTTTCTGGTCTTTCTGCCAGAATTAGGAAATGTTGTCATTGTGTCTGGAATCACTGCTTTTCCTCCTGGGTTGCAAACGGGTCCACCTGACATCACCGTCATTGGCTTAGAGATCTCGATTGCTGAATGTCAAAGGCAGAAGCAAATCTACATCAGAAATCATAGAATCTCTATAGCGTGGAAGTAGGCCATTCAGCTGCTGTGCACACCACCCCTCGGAAGTGCATCCAACCCTGTACCTCCATCACAAACCCCCCAAACCCCTAACCTTGCAATTCCTATGGCTAACCCAAATAACTATGGACAACTTAGTGTGGCCAGTTGATCTAACCTGCACATTTTTGGACTGTGGGAGGAAACCCTTGCAGACTTAGGAGAATGTGCAACACAGACAGTTACCTGAGGCTCGTAAATGAACCCGGGTCTCTAGACCTGTGACACAGCAGTGCTAACCACTGAGCCACTGTGAGCAGATACATCTGTTGCTGTCCTGTTTGAAACATGATCTCTTGTCACACTGAACTACTCATGACAACCCCACTGTCACAGTTTCACTTCTTGCTGATGACAGTGTACAATATGAGGTAAAATGGTGGATCCCTCTTTCTCAGAATCTTGCACCTCAGCATTAATTTATCAGCTTGTGTCAGAGTGTTTTGCTCCCCTTCTATGGTTTATACAAAATTTTATAGCACCCTTTTTCTCAGCATCTACCTATTCAAAATTGATATCTCTCAGCTCTATAATTTCGTTGTGCATTTTGCATAAAAAAAAACCCAGCTTATTTGGGTCTTCCCACCATGAGTGGAATTAAATGGAATTGCTTATTGAATGGCTACTTCTTTCCATGCTTTGTCCACAGCCTGAGCAATCCTCATTCAGTTTTGAAAGGATTTCTTTTATTGTTCAAATTTCTCATTTGTATGTGATCATTTTGGGGTCAATATGATGGTGATGCCTATGATTTTTGTATAATTTTTAAAGATCTTCAAGTTCAATTGTGGCCAATTGCCTGAGTACACAGCGGCTGATGGACAATCCCTACCAAGCATTTCATTAACTACAAACATCGTTTTTTTTTGCTTTAGACTTCATCACATAATGCACATAGTAATGACTGCAGTGGTCAATCACTGCTAGTCCAGACTGCCCTGAAAGTTAGCCTAAAAAGCCAACTACTACATCCTCCTACGTCAACAGGATGCAGGGTACTGGTTTTTGACTTGCCTTTAAACACAGACGCAAAACCAAAAAGCTGGTTATGGTTGCAAGTGATCATCAGTCAAGGGAATGGGCATCTCACTGCACGGCAACTTACTGCATCAATCTCAAACCCACACCAAGTGCCAGTAGCGCACACAGCGCACACACTGCATGTTGTTGTGATTGGTTGGCTCGGTGAGCTGGTTTGTTGATCCGCGGATGTTTCAGTACCCTGCTGGGTAACATCGTCAGTGCTGTGGTGTCAGGAGTGTATATGGGGTCTAGCTCCATGTGTTTATTGATGACTTTCTTCGTGGAGCACAGCCTTCTAGGAATTCCTGTGTTCATCTCTGCTTTGCCTAAGATCCTGGTGTTGTCCCAATCGAACTGGCGGTTCTCCTTATCCATGTGAATAGAGATGAGAGAGTATTAGTCATGTTTTTTTGTTGCCAATTGATATTCTGGCATCCTTGGGGTTAATTTCCTTCCTGCTTGTCTGATGTAGTGTTTGTCACAGTCTCTGCAGGGATTCTAGTGTATGACATTGGTCCTGTCCATAGCGGGTAGTGGGTTTTCGGTCCAGGTGGGCAGTTGGTGTAGGGTTGATATGGGTTTGTGTGCTACTCTGATGCCCAGTGGTTGTGGGAGTCTGTGGTCAGTTCAGATGTGTCCCTGATAAACACTGCATGTGTTTCAAAGTTTCAAGGGAGTAGTCATAGAATCATAAAATCCCTACATTTTGGAAACAGGCTATTTGGCCCAACAAGTTCACACTGAGCCTCAGACCATCCCACCCAGACCCATTGCCCTGTACCTGACCTAATCTACACAGCCCTGAGCACTACGGGCAATTTAGCATGGCTGATCCACCTAACCTGCACATCTTTGGACTGTGGGAGGAAACCAGAGCACCTGGAGGAAACCCATGCAGACACGGGGAGAATGTGCAAACTCCACACAGCCAGTTGCCCGAGGGTGGAATCGAACCCAGGTTGGTGGCACTCTGAGTTCTCATTCAAGTTAAGAGCAACACCAACACCCTGTGGTCAAAGGACCCTGGCACAGTATGTTCATAGTAGCTTCCAATATCAGGGCAGGGACTTGGGAACAGTCATTCAGCTACTGGAGGGAGTTGCTGGAATGGGTGGTGTCAGGGCAATAATTCCATTCTTGTAGGTGGTGAGGAGCCAAATGTTGGGCAACTTACCAACCATCCAAGCATTTCCTGCTCTTATGGTTACCTCTTTTCTCCTGAAATGAGAAAAAGGGAAGGGTTGAGCAAGGTGGGATATAATTGGGACGTATAACATTTATTGCCAGATCATGTTTGGAAAATGTGGTAACTTATCCCAAAAGAGTGAATAAACAGCAGAGAGGCCATGCAGGATTAGTGATGTGGGGGCATTAGATGGCTAGCAGCGAGTGAAAGAAGATACCGTAATCAATGGTGGGAGTTGTAGGGTGTGAGCATTGGTGGAAGGTGGTTGAGGTAGAAAATATAAAGTATATGTGAGGTAGTGTGGAGAAAATGGTGGGGCTTCCCCTGGCTGAGTGGGGAAAATTGAAAAGGCTCACAGAAAGGAATCTTCCATGAAACCCAATGATTTCAGAGTAAATGTCATTCCATTGTGGTCATTGCGATATGCCCAGAAAAAGGAAGATCTAAGAATCTACAATTAGATTAAGGCCCCTGGGCTAGAGGAATTATATGTAGTTCCCTGTGTTGGATTAGTAAACAGTTAAAGTCTTCTTCACTGCCAAAGCACAGATTTTGAGTCAGAAATATAAAAAGGAAGGATTGGTATTTGAGGTCACTCTCCACAGGAAGGAAAAGCAAACTAAATGTTAAATAATAAATCATCCCTGGCTTGAAACTTGAGCATTAAAATTATAGGGGGGAAGCGTAAACCTGGAGGCAGGGTTGAGGGTTGGCAGGAAACTTTCGTTCCTAAAACAATGGACAGGGAGAAAGAATTCCCAGCAAAATCATTTGAGACTGCATCAGCAGATACTTCTTACTTTTAACTTTCCCCAGAGACTAGTTGTTTTACATTTGAGTTAAGGGTCTGTGTTGAGATTCAATGGCAACAGTTTAAAATGGGTGATCAGTCTTCTGTTATACATCTTTCCATGAATTTCATTTTCATTGACTTCTTGGGGATGCTGAGCTGACATCGTCCATCTTAAAATTATTGCATAAAGTCAAAATTACCCTCAATGTCATTACTTCACAGCCTCTGGGGAGGTCTTGCCCTTCAGTTTATTGGACCAAAAACTGTGTGATGCGGGCTGGCATTTCAGCAGAATTGCTATGATAAACTTTATTTTGTGGCACAGAATGAAAATTCTCCCACACTACACTGTAGCTAACTATTATTAGTTGGCAATATATTGCAATGAAAATCGACAAATAAGATTGCTAGACAACAAAATGTGAGGCTGGATGAACACAGCAGGCCAAGCAGCATCTCAGGAGCACAAAAGCTGACGTTTCGGGCCTAGACCCTTCATCAGAGAGGGGGTTGGGGTGAGGGTTCTGGAATAAATAGGGAGAGACGGGGAGGCGGACCGAAGATGGAGAGAAAAGGAGATAGGTGGAGAGAGTATAGGTGGGGAGGTAGGGAGGGGATAGGTCAGTCCAGGGAAGACGGACAGGTCAAGGAGGTGGGATGAGGTTAGTAGGTAGATGGGGGTACGGCTTGGGGTGGGAGGAAGGGATGGGTGAGAGGAAGAACAGGTTAGGGAGGCGGAGACAGGTTGGACTGGTTTTGGGATGCAGTGGGTGGAGGGGAAGAGCTGGGCTGGTTGTGTGGTGCAGTGGGGGGAGGGGATGAACTGGGCAATAAGATTGCTACTGCTTTTTGTACACTTGTAACAAATGTAAGCACTCGTAAAATTTTCTTTAATGCTGCTTAGGGTTTTTCTTCTGTGTGCTATTGGCAGAATTATGCTGTGTGAAATTTTAGCAACAGCAGCTGAAGCAGATAAATATATCCAGTAGGTGGTACTGTTTTCCATGATTTACATGCAGGCTTTGCTTATCTTTTCAATGCAAACATGTAACTACGGTATCACAGTCAAATTGCTCCAACACAGCATATTAAATAATTAGCTTGGAGTTCCAGGATGGTATGCCTCAAAAAAAATGTTTTTTATAATGAAAATATTTAACCAATTAATCCTGCATGTTACTTCAATTTTGACATTTAAGAAAATATCATGCAATGCACAATCTATTGATTGGCAACACTACAAAACACAGATGTTAGTCTGGATCAGTCAACACTGCATTACACAATTCTACAATCGTGGTTCAACACTGTCCTTAATCAGACATAATAGTCCTCTGGTGGCTTATTGAATCAAAGATTCTGACGGAGCTTAAAGGCGCTTTGGGAGATTTCAAATATATTATCCTAAATTTCTGACTGACATTTATCCCTAAACCAAATAATATTAAACATTAAAGGATGTAGCACACACCAATTCAAAGAATGTGATTTTTCTTTCAGTGGCCTCAGTTGCTTACTTAGGGACAATGATGACCATTTAAACAAGTTATGGGACAGAAAGCTTTGAGAATACAGGAGATGCTATGTAAACTTGCATGTTAAAAGAGGGTTAATTTTCACTTTGTCATCTGCTATAAAATTGGCAGGAGAGATTAGCTAAAGCAATTTCACCCTTCTGAGGCATCTTCTGTGGAAGATCTGCAGTGATAGATAATGTCACATGAGCTTTGCCCACAGGCAAGTCTTTCACTCATTGTCTGTTGACGCTTCATCCTGAACCAATTTCTTGGCAGCTTTTCTCATGGTGATTTGCATTACCTTTGAATCCTGGGGGCATGGCAAGGAGGAAAGGTCCTAAGACTATCTTAGCCAGAACAGGATGCTTATGCTGCTGGCCTTATTCTGAATCATAATATAGAACCTTTGTGAAATTTCACCTCCAGCCTATCTTATTACTTCACATTAATTAGGAGAAACTGCTACAGAAACTCATGTTTCAGATTTGATTCAGACCCACAGGAATTTGCATTACTTAATACTGAAGTGCATAAAAATGGCTAGTGGCATTTGGCCACTGTTGGTTATTATCTGGAGTTGTGAGGTTCTTCCATATAAAAAGGGTATCACTACGGTGACTCACTCTTCAGCATTGAGCATCTTGCTGCATGAAGGAGAAAGACAGATGTGACATCAGAGAGCTGAACAAGATTAATTTCCTTCATGAAAATAAGGCAAATATTTCAGCGCATGATGAAGAATCCCACACAGATGTCTGTTGGGCTTAGTAAGCAGGTGGGCCCTGGTTGAGGGAGAAAAACAGTGACTTTTCCTCCTACCTTTGGCGGTAACCCTCCCTCCCAAACCATGGACTGACTTACGCCCCTCCATCCCATTGTTGAGGTTACAGGGGGCACGCGGAGCCGTCAGAGGGCTGGCTCTTCTGTAATCCCAGTAGTGGGAGGGGTGATTGGTGAAGCATGGATGTTTTGCCTCAGCAGTCATGGCCATTGCTTCCTAAGCCCCTGTGTGGGCCACCGCAAGCCTGAGTGAATGCTCCTTTTTTAAAGCCTGAAGGAGAGCACCCAGTAATGTAGACGAGACCACCACAACCAAAGCCCCTTCATCCTTTCTGGTTTGCTGGTGAATCACCAGATGAGGTAAGAGACCATAATTGCCATTACCACGGACAATGCAATGGCAAGGTCCACCTTCCCTGCTGTGGATGCAATGTCATGGCAGCGGGAAGTTGTTGTGCATTTTGTGCCTCCTATTTTTTCCTCTCAATGCTAACTCCCTTTGCTGCCTTCCCCTTCCCTCCCACTAATGTTGGCCTCACAAAGTTGAGGCGAATTGCTGCGTGAAACTAAACTTTCTAACTTCATTTGAACTGCTGAATTGTCAACAGTCAAACAATTTCCTGAGCAGGTCATTCTTGCAAACTCTTTCTAACTAAAATGTTGTCAGCTAGGTACATCTTGTTAGTAGAGCAGCACGTTTTTTTTTAAAAGAAGCTTCAGTTTAAAATGAAAACATGCTCCTAACCTGACCTTCTCATGGCATCTACCTTCCATTTTCCCCAGGTAAGGGCATCGAGGTGAACTGCTCTTTAGCTTTCTGATGATGCAATATTGATCTGGCTTCTCAAAGAAATGTTGGTGCGGCACTGGGTTACGCGCCCTCAGAGCTGCCTTCTCTCCTTCCGGGGAGAATTCCTGGCCTCTGGACTGTGTCTCATCCTAATGGCAAGGCCTGGGGTTGGAGCCTAGTGGCATATGAAACCCAAAAGCTTTGCCATAGTCCATTATCCCACAAAGCAAGCCTTTCTTTCGAACCTTCAGCCGTGGCAAGGTTATCTTTTATTCAGACACTTTTCATTTGTACTTGCTGTGTTGTTCTCACTGACCTCCATGTTGCCTCCTTCAGGGATGAGAGTGAGAAAGTTCAGGCTGTAGGTTTCTCCAAGAATTTAATATTACTGACAGACACATTGGTCCCACACTCAAGGAATCATCTTAGCTTCCCCAGCTTCCATCAGATTCTCTGCTAACTGACATCACAAAAATTCAGTAAAGCTAAGCCCATTTGAAAACTTGAGCGATCGATAATTTGTCCCTGGCTCAATGGAGCAAGACCTACAAGAAAATATTCATTGTTGTTTCTAAAGGAAGTTAGAACACAATAATGTTCCATCCAGACAGTTAAATACATACAAGGGTAAAGTATAATTACTTTAAAATTTACATAAAATATTAGTTACAAATTTCAGGAAGTGGGATTTAATTAATATTGATTGAGTCTTTCTTGATGAAATGTAATTCAGTTCTAACAATCATTCAGAGACTGGATTAGTTGGGCCTGTATTCACCGGAGTTTAGTAGAATGGTGGAGTGGGGAAGCCTCATAGAAACCAATAAAATTCCAGCTGTATTAGGAAGGGTTAATGCAGGAGGGATGTTCCTTATCACTGTGGAATCCAGAGCCAAAAGTCAGTCAGAGTCTAAGAATATAGCATATATTATTTAGGACTGAGATGAGGAGAAATTTCTTCACTCCGATTAAAGAGCCTGTGAGATTCTTTGCTATAGAATGCAGTTAAGGTCAAAACATTGTACATTTGCAGCCATACTAGTCTGAAAATGCCCAATCATGTTTGATCAGACTCAGGGCTCATTAGTACTTGGATGGGATATTGCCTGGGAATACCAGGTGGAATAGACTTTATGGGCAGCACGATGGCTCAGTGGTTAGCTCTGCTGCCTCAAGCACCAAGGACCTGGGTTTTGCTCTATTTTCAAGATGCAGTAGACACAATCCATAGGGCTAAATGAATCAAAGTTTAAAGAGTAGAAGTGGGAGCAGGGTACCTAATTAGATGATCAGCCATGGTCATCATGAATGGACCAGGCTTCAAGAGCCAAATGGCCTCTCTTGGCCTACTTTCTATGATTCTCAGTTGCTTCTGCAAGTCAACACATCAGGTCTTCCCATTTAGAGGTAGTAAGAACTGCTGATGCTGCAGCCAGCGAAAACACAGTGTGGAGCTGGATGAACACAGCAGGCCAGGCAGCATCAGAGGAGCAGGAAAACTGATGTTTCGGGTCTAGATCCTTCTTCTGGATGAATTCTGATGAAGGGTCCCAACCCAAAATGCCAACTTACCTGCTTTTCTGATGCCTCCTAGCCTGCTGTGTTCCTCCAGCTCCACACTGTGTTATCTAGGTCTTCCCACTCATTACTCAGGATCTACATTTGTTTTCACTGTTGTCCAGAATGAGGTGATCAATCTATGAGGAGTAATAGGATGTAAAATTTGCCTCCATAACATTATTCATCATAAATGCTTTTTGCTAAAAGTCTAAATTTATAAACTGTTATATATTCCACTGCTCATTGCAAATAAATAGCCTCAGAAAGTAGGTTAGTTCTAAGTCTAAACAGGTTTATTTATAGTACTTTACAATATCTCAATAGTCACAGAATGTGTACAAACCTGTTCAAAACTCAGACTCCACTGGCTTCTCTGGAAGATCCTTTTTCTTTAGTTCCTCGACGGTCCCCCGCAGGTTTAAGCAATTAAGCAGAGTGAACATGGACTAGTCAAAAGACAAAATTAATCAAACACAAATGAGTTTAGGGCAGCACGGTGGCTAAGTGGTTGACATGGCTGTCTCATCGCACCAGGGTCTTGAGTTCAATTCTACCCTTGGTGACAGACGGTTTGGAGTTTACATGTACTCCCCATGTTTCGGTACTCTGGTTTCCTCCCACAGTCCAAAGATGTGTAGGTTAGGTGGATTGGCCACATTAAATTGTCCATAATGTTCAGGGATGTGTGGGTTATAGGGGGATGGGTCTGGGTGGAATTTTTTGAGGGTTAACATGGGCTTGTTAGATCAAAGGGCCTGTTCCCCCAGTGTAGGGATTCTGATTCAATTCAATTCTGATTCAGACAAGCTTTTCTGATGAAGGGTCTAGGCCTGAAACATCAGCTTTTGTGCTCCTGAGATGCTGCTTGGCCTGCTGTGTTCATCCAGCCCTACATGCTGTTAACTTTTAATTCTAGGTGTTTCTATTTAAAAAGCAGCTCCAGTAAGATTTGAGTTGATGGACCAACAGCATCAATCAGGGCCTTTGGACCACTGTTCTAGTGGTAATTTCAGAATGCTGCAGTTTCCCCTACCATTGATGCCAGACTCTGGACATCCACTGGCTGGGGCTCTAGTAGGCTGTTTGTTTGCAAACTTGGTGTCCTATTCATTCCTGAACTAGCTTCATATCCACACATTCCCTCAATTCCATAATACACTAAAATCCATCTCCAAACCACACACCTACATGCAGCTGAAACCCTGATTGGTGTCTTTGTCACCTCCAGAGTCACGATTTCAAAACTATCCTGGAATACCTGCCATCTTCCACCTTTGTAAATGTCAGTTTGTCCCAAAGATCTGCAGCCAGAATGCTACTCTGCGCCATGTTCCATTCATCTTTAACTTGTGTTCTTGCTGACCAACATCGTCTGATGTTTTCTCCAGTAGCTCTAATAAAGAAGTATCACTCCTGTGTTTAATTCCCTTCCTGCCCTGAGCTGTCCCACCTTCCGCTATCCAAATACTTTTGGTTACTAAATGCCCAATGCTTCTGACCCCAGCGTCTTGTGTATGCCCCAACCATTTAATTAGCAACTGCATCCAAGCTCCAAGAATTCATTTTCATCATTTTCTTCCATTCCATCTCATTCTCCTCCTTTAGATCTGTCTTTAGAACCAATATTTTAACAAAGCTTCAGGTCACCACCTTCTAAACAATGATATTTTTCTTGTACTGCAACACCTCTATGTACTCGGGCCTCTTTGTCTTGGAAGGTACTTTATGCAGTATAAGCATCTGAAAGGGTTATGAAACGGTTATTATATGGAAGAGTATGAGCAATATCACTCTGATGGTCTTGGAAATTAGATAAAAAGGGAATTTGCATGGATTTCATTGGAGACATATATATTAGTCTTACATGTACATAATTTACGGTTTGCAATAAACTAGTTCCTATTAGTATACTGGAATCTTTGAAGTCTCTACGAGCTAGACCCTAAGGGTGAATAGCATTCACTCAAGCACCCTCAACACTTTATATGTTCAAAATATTGTTCATGAGTGAATATTGTAATAAGGTTGAAAGGGACACAGTTTTTTTTAAAGTGCTAGTTAATTGTGTATGCAGTACATTAAGTTGCATATCTAAATTGATTTAAAATTATTGGGAAGTTTTCTCAACAGTAGTAAAATAAGGTCAAATTAATGTTGGGCCATACCATGCAGATGGTTTGAAGGTTAAAAGAATTAGATTTCCAATCATAATCTTTGTATTTGTATACGCAACACTCTTGTCTTTCAAAGATTCAACAAAATCATTGGAAGGTCATTGTAATTATTCTCTGGTCGATCTGAGTACACCCTTCATCAAAAGGATGGCTCTGTAATTGCAAACTGTGAATGTACTTTATGTCTTTTAGCCTGAAAATTGTTTATACTTTATAGTATGCAGCCTTAATTGTAATCACTAATCTCTTCATACCTTTCAAAACATTAGGATACATTTTGATAGACAATTACAAGTAATAATTCAGTGTGCATTTATATTATAAATTAATAATGATAGTTATTAAAGTACACTTGTATGCTCAAAAATATCTTGTCGATAGCATTATTCTCTCATGATGTTCAGCAGCTGACTTGATTTCAAGGCAATTCATAATGCTGGAATATTTGAGCATGGAGAGATGAATGTTATTTTCTGACACGACCAACAAAGTGTGCATATCCAAAGCACAATGGTTGACAAGCTGTTAAACCTTTGAAATTGTATTAAGAGTATGAAATGCTCTGTACTTTGACCAAACAACATGCTGGATAAAGAATGGAATCAGGAAGTAAAAGACATTTGACTCAGAGATTAATATTATGCCAAACAAAAGAAAACTCAATGTTAGACAAGAAGCTTGTCAGAGCCAAAACAAACAGTGAGTCTGAACATGACATTGGAACATAAGTGAATTAAAGTGGAAGAGAAACTTTGGTAGACCAAGGACAAACAAAGTTGTCAAGGTGAGGGAACCATTTACAGTTTGAAGCTCAGTTCAGGATTGACCGTTGCAAAGGTCTAGTTCAGTGTTTAAAAACAGGGCAGCGGAGATAATAGACACAGAGACAAGTGAGCTGACTTTGTGTTTTAAAACGAAAATGATGACTTTGATTCTGTCACAGTTGGGGGAGCAGCATTTTATCATTTTGAGGGCAGGGTGTCAAATAGATTGTGTTCAATTTTCATTTCTTTCCATTCTAAAAATATAAATATATAAAAGCCAAATAAGTGTGTTGAAATCAGGACCCTGTGATGTCTATCAGACCCCAAAACCACATTTGAATAAGTACTGAAACAGTCACAGGTCACTGTTACTACACATTTCAGAACTGGTGCAGTTATACAGGAGGAAGAAATGCATGCCTGTTGACAAACCTGTTTTTGAAATCTCCTCGAATCTCTGGGAAGTTGTGATGTTGTGAAAGTTTCTGAATTTTTATTTGCAGCTTTTAGCTTGAAATTGACAACATGTCACCTGATTAATCTTTTGTCAGGTGCCTAATGCGACTTGTAGAATAGATAAAGCCTGCAATAATAATTGCATTATGTTGGCACAGATTTTGTGGCCAGCCAAGAAATGATGGTGATAACTGTTGACATTGAAGATAGCTACTTAGAAAGGCTTTGTTATCTCTGTACCGTGGCCTTTTCCTTTCCCAATAGCATAGGGCTGCATGGTGGCTCAGTGGTTAGCACTGCAGCCTCACAACGACAGGGACCCGGGTTTGATTCCAGCCTCAGGTAACTGTCTGTGCGGAGTTTGCACATTCTCCCCATGTCTGCGTGGGTTTCTTTTGGGTGCTCTGGTTTCCTCCTACAGTCCAAAGATGTGCAGGCTAGGTGGATTGGCCATACTAAATTGCCTGCAGTGTTCGGGAGTGTGTGGGTAATAGGGGGATGAGTTTGGGTGGGATGCTTCAAGGGGTGGTGTGGACTTGTTGGGCCAAAGGGCCTGTTTCCACACTGTAGGGAACCTAATCTAATCTGTAGGGAATCTAATCTAATCAATAGCCATTTGAATCTAACACCAGTTCAAGGTGATCTCTAGGCATCCAGTGATATCATCAATGGCAGGTCTGGCAGCATCTGTGAAGAAAAATCAGAGTTAAAGTTTCGTGTCCGATAACCCGTCCTCAGAGCTGATGGTAGCTAGAAAAATCAGTTACCATCAGTTCTGAGGAAGGGTTACGGGACCTGAAACATTAACTCTGATTTCTCTTCACAGATGCTGCCAGATCTGCTGAGCTTCTCCAGCAACTTCTGTTTTTGTTTCTGACTTACAGTATCCGCTGTTCTTTTGGCTTTTATTTTAGTGATATCTTCAAACGTGGCAAGCAGCCAATGACAACAAAAATATATCATTATATAAAACATTTAATGCAATATAATATTCCAAGGTACCTCAAATGAAAATTCTAAAAACAAGTAAGATGTTGCGTCACATAAGAGATAATGCTCCAGAACGTCCAATAGGAAGATAGTCATATTAGTAGCAAGTTGGGACCATCATACCAATGCACATCACACCATGGGAATTATCCAGGCAGTTAAAATGTCCAAAAGACAATGACCTGATTTCTGGAACTCACTGAAAATGTTTCCAAATTTGAGTGAGAGCCAGGGTCTTTGGATTTACTTGCCACAGAGGGGAATACTGATGCTTCACTTGACTGATTCATGGGAGGGAAGGTTTATTACATGAGGAGAAATTGGCTCAACAGGACCTCTGTTCACTGGAGATAAATAGGGCTGGATAGACACGATGTAGGGCTGATGATTCCCTTGGCTAGGGTCTTCATGACGAGTAGTTATGGTCTCAGAATACGCAGAGGGCCACCTCAGGTTGAGATGAGGAGAAATGTTTTCTTTCAGGGGGTGGTGAACCTCTGAAATTCTCTACCACAGAAGGTTGTACAGCAATACCTCACACTGCTGGAATGTATTGTTTTCAGTTGTAGCAATAGATTATTATTGAATTTCTTTCCAAAACAGACCTTCAGGATCAAAGTGAGTGTTAAGCACCAACTATTCAACAGGATGTCCTCAGCAAATCTGTTTTGATATTGTTAATGGAACACAACGTGTGACTCGCACATCTGTAATGAAGTTGCTTTGTTGCTTTTTGCACTTTAAGATTAGCATCTCAGAATCATTTTAACCCCATAATTGTTTTTCTGTCAAAGGCGACCCTTCAAAACCTATATTAAATCTCTCCTAAATTTCTCTGTTATGAGGAAGCAAATCTGCTTCTCCACCCATTTCATGTGTGAAGTCCCTCATCTGAGTACCCATTCCAATAAATCTCCCTACATAATGGCCAGCATCTTGGCATTTAGTCAGCTTATCTTGTCTTCATTAAACAATTTGCCAATCATGAATTTCTCGTCATTGCTTGCCCCTCGCAGCATTTGGAGTAAGAAAATAAAGATAAATTTCTCCAGGGTACAGAAAGACTTCAGCACAATGGACAGAAAAAGTATGATTATTTCCCACATGAAGCAGTACGGGGCTAGAAGAACATTATACAGTCACTGAATGCTAATGGAGATGTGTCTGAATCAGAGGTTTTCGGCACGGTGGCTCAGTGGTTAGTGCTGCAGCCTTACAGTGCCAGGGACCCAGGTTTGATTCCACCCTTGGGTGACTGCCCGTGTGGAGTTTACACATTCTTCCCATGTCTGCGTGGGTTTCCTCCAGGTGCTCCAGTTTCATCTCACGGTCCAAAGATGTGTGGGCTAGGTGGATTGGCCATGCTAAACTGCCCGTGGTGTTCAGGGATGTGTAGGCTACATGAGTTATTGGGGGATAGTTTTAGGTACTTTGAGTGTGGACTTATTGTGCCAAAGGTCCTGTTTCCACATTGTAGGGATTCTATGAATCATCAGTTAGATACCTAAGGTATGACCCCGGTAATACTATCCAATGACGAGAAATATGTGAGATTTGTACAATTAAGTATTTCATTGGTAGGTTTGTTTATTGTAATATCAATGGTTAAATTTCACTGGAACTGGGTCACGTTTTGGAAGATGTTTAGTAGCCTATGTTTCTCAAAATATTTTCTAGAGTGTTTGAAGAGATGATCGATTCTTCAGACACCAATAAAATGAAAAGAGCCACAGTATCAAAATACCACTTACATTATCATTGAGCAATAGGAAAATAATTTGAATGTTCAAGTCATTGGCTGAACTCAACAATAGCTTTAAAATTGTATATTGCATTACCATTTTCTTGTTCATTTACTGCTTAAAAAATTTTTGAGTCAAAGCCCAAGTGAAAATTCCAATCCTAGAATAAAACAAATAGCTGATATTAACTGAAGCACAAATCTATTCATTCCCTGACTGGATCATGGATTTATGTAGATATTTAGACTTCTCTAGCATACTGAGCTTAGTATTATCCACAATAGCCTGAACTATGACAAGCAAGAATTATCATCATAGACCAAACCTGAAAAGGTGCTAACTTTTTGTACTTGGTAAATGGACTGATAGAAATTTAGAGAGAATCTCATTTGTAAATAAAACTAAGCTGGAAAATAAGAGTCTGGTGAGCTCATTAGGGTAAATTTTCATTGATGATTTATTTTCAAGTTATAGCAAATTTTATAATTATGCTCATTTCTACGAATGCAAATTTGTGAAGTGACATTATTCTGGTAGATTTGATTTTAATGCTGCAATCTCTTATCAAGTGTTTAAGAAAGCTTTACAAAAAATGCCAAGATGTTGGATTACCAATTTGAACACCACAGATTTTGGATAATAAATCTGTAACATTTTATATTCAAAGGAATGCTTCAATAGGAAGCCTCACTAACGTTTCCATATTTTACTATCGATTTCAGTTCCATGCACCATTTGCGGTGGAACAAAAGACAACGGCATCTGGATGGGGACTAAAGCATAAAACTAATGGGGCATGGTTTCTTGTTATAAGTGAGTTGATGGCTAACACTGTAGAAATTGCGGCAAATGGGGTAGCGTGAATGATAAATGGATGTTCTACTTGTAGAAAACAAGGAAATCTGGAAAGGTGTGCATCAGAATGTACCTTCCATTTCACCTTTCTAGCATGTCATTAATTTGAAATAGTCATGCATAATTTCAAAACCTGGTGATGCAGAAAACATTAGCTATGCTGTGTAATTGGCCTATTACAAATAATCAGTTAAACAGCTTCATAAAATTACAACACCAAGAATCTTGTTGTGGAGATAATCTGCATTAGAATGTTCCACTATTGCATTTGGAAACAAAAAAAAATGAGTTAAGGATGTTTATTGTAAATAAGTATGTATAATCCCGAATCTTTCTAAATTAGCAAATAAATGGATAAGTTGTGGAGCCAATAATAAATCACAAACAGATTTAAAATAACTGAATCTGAATATTATGTGCAATTAATTTCTAGAATTTAATATGAATGATTTATAATTTATAAAAGTATATATTTGACACGTGATAGTTTATATCTATAATAATGTTAAAGTCTGATAAACCTACCATTGCAGTTTTAAACTCTTAAAAAAACATTAAGCACTGTGGATGCAAACCAAAGCATTGCGAATTAACAAATAATTTCAAATTAATTTGCGAAAAAAGCCATGCTTCTTCCAGCCCAATGCGTTAATGAGGTGGCAGCAGATAAGACATTCAGTGCTCTTCATTCAGGATATATAGATATAACAGAAATCCTACAGTCTCTAATGGCACTGAGAAGTGCTTAGAGAGCTGTCACCAGTGACTCAATGATATCTGGGCAGCTGTGGCCTTACGAGTCTGAGCTTCTCTCCTTCATCACCATGGCGATAGAGTTTGGCCAACTTGCCTATTGGAGAGGAAATGTCAATCCTCTCAGAATCTGACTGTACAATCAAGAGAGTCCAGCATGTATAACTGTATCTGAAATGGGTGACTGACTTTGACTCCAGCTAAGTGTTTTACCCTCTCTGGGCATTACTAGCTGGTATGCCTTGCCCTGCAAGTACGTACAAACATGTATGTTACTGGAGGAAATATAATTATTTTTGGATGATCTGGTCAGCTGCACACAGACTGGAACTAAACAGTGAACCAGGCCTCACTGAGTGTACGTTCGATTCCAGCTCCATGCAAACTTCTGTATTGTCTCTTTATTTCTCAGATGTCAGAGGTCATTTGAGCAACTTTGCTCATCCAAGTAAATTAAAACCTACGGTTTGTTCTTCAAATGTGCCAGCTAATTCATGAATCAATTCAATTTAATCCCAACCAATAAATGTTTTAAGTGTTGGTTATTCTGACTGAAGAAATGTTTACTGATAACAGTTCTACGTTTAACTTGAGTTTTATTCCTTCTTAGTCATGTATAGTAGTCAAGATTTGCTTTTCTACAACATTTCAAATGTTATACCCTTCAATAAGACCAAAACACTGCCTTGGCTTCAAAATTAGTGTTTTGTTTCTTAATCTTCCTTTATGTTCTACAATTCTTGAATTTTTCCCCGTGACAAAATTAGGCCAAATGTTCAAGACCTTTAGTATGCATTCCCTCACTCTCTTACTTAATAGATTTTGTTATATTTAACAATGTGATATTTCATTGAAACACAAGCATACAATGCTGAAGATCTGGTTTTATCAATAAGATAGCTGTTTATTAAATAAAAGAGGATAACTAAAACAAGCTATTTACATATAACAAAATTTAAAGATTTCAAGGCATACAAAAAATACAATGTTCCATCAATCTCAACAGCATTCCGTGACAGTATTCAAACAGAGGAAATCTCTCTCTCAGTTCCATCTAAAGGTTTGACTGAAGAGTTTCTTTTATTTCTCAGCCTTGAGAGATGTCAGCCATTTCCTCGAGTATTCGCACAACACAACTTAAACTTTCTTCACTTTAAATAACCCGTCCAGGGATTTAACTGAAAACCTTAGGTCCAGAAGCTTTACATTAAATCCCTTACTTCCAGGTAATCCATTGACTATTTTTTCTGAATTAACTACAACTAACCTGAATTGCAATGGAACCGATGGCCTTACAGATTTGGCTTGTTAGTGCAGTTGATGGGGATTTAAACTAGTTTGGCAGGGAACTGCATATGCAGCGGAAATACAATTATGGATGATGCACTGACAAATGTGGAAGAAAAACTAAGGTAGTCAGGGCATGCAGAGAATGTAAAAAAATCAAATTAACTCTTAGTAGGGTTTAGCAAAATGGGGCAATCTGGGTGGATGTAAAAGAGTGTTGAAATATTAAAGTGCCAATTGCTGCAAAAGGAAGGATGACATCCTGGAAGGTTTCTTATTAGAGAACATATGGGTAAAATATAAAAACAAGAATGGGGGCAATCATATTGTTGGGAGTGCACTATTGACCCTCAAGCAATTAGGGAGAGATGGAAGGGCAAATACGTAGGTAAATTTCAGAGAAGTGTAAAAATAATAGTGTGATAATTGTAAGGGATTTCAACTTCCCCAATATTTACTGGAGTAAACCAAGTGTGAAAGGTTTAGAGGGGACAGATTTATTAAAATGTATTTAGGAGAGCGTTATAACCATATAGAAAGTCCTACAAGGGAAGAATCAACGCCGAACATAATCTTAGGGAGAAAAGCTTGACAAGTCGTAGAAGAGTTAGTGAGAGAGTGTTTTGGTGACCGTGACCATAACTCAGTTAAATTTTAGGTAGTCATGGTAAAGGGCAAAGATGGACCAGAAATAAAAGCTTTGAATTGGAAGAAGGCCAATTTGAAATTTTAATATACTAAGACAAGATCTGGCCAAATGATGGGAACATTTACTTGCAGGAAAACCTCCATTGGAGCAGTGGAAACCTTTCAAAAAGGGAATAGTGAAAGTGTTGACCCAACATGCTCTGTAAAAATGATTGGGTCCAAAAACCCCTTGATATTAAAGTATATTTTGCAAACTTAGTGAACAAAGCTCCTACAATTATGCCTAGATCATTAATGTAAACTGTTAATTTCATCAGAACTAAACCCAACCCCTGTGTACAAATGGATGCAGATTTCCATTTACAAAATCAACTTTCAACCAAAGCATTCTGTATCCTGCTACTTGCTGCTTAAGTTAGAAAAAAGGAAATTTGTGGAAAAGTCCAAAGGCTCAGAACGCCAGAAGCCCTAACGGAATAAAAATATACACAGATTACTTTAAAAAAATGAAATTAGGAGAATAAGGAGAGTCAAAAAAACACAATGACAGATAAAATAAAAGAAAATCTAAAGACAGTTTCTAAGTTTTTTTGGGACCAAGAGGAAAACCAGGCTAAGAGTGAGGCCATGAGGGACCTAAGCAGCAAACCATTGGTGAAGCCAGAAATATTGGATGTGAGGTTTTAAAATAAATATTTTACATCTACAATTGAGAAGATTGATGTAAGTACAGAGATAAAAGAAGACTGTGATGTAGTTGAACAAATTACAATTGAGAGTGAGGAGTATTAGTTTTTTTTGGCAGGCCTACAATTGAATATGCCACTAAGGCACAGATGAGGCCTATCTCAGGTTGCTGTGGGGAACGAGGATTAAGATTTCATAGACCCTGACATTAATTTTCAAATCCTTGCAGTGCACAGGGAGATTCCAGTGGACTAGAGGGTAGATAATATGGTGCCATTATTCAAGAAGCACGGTCAGAATAAACAAAGGATTTGGCCGGTGAATCTAATATCAGGAGTAGGTAAGAAAGCTATCAGAAAAAAAATTGAGGAGAAAAATTAATTTCCTCGTGGGGAGGCAAAGAATAATCAAGACTAATCAGCATGATATTGCCAGACACGTTTGATTGAGGTGTGTGGCTGGAGGAATCTAGCAGGTCAGACAGCAGGAAAGGAAAGGAAAGTCAAAGTTTTGGGCCTGATGAAGGGTCTAGGCATGAAATGCCAACTTTCCTGCTCCTTTGATGCTGCCTGGCCTCTGCGTTCCTCCAGCTCCACACTTTGTTTTCTCTGACTCCAGTATCTGCAGTTCTTGCTACCTCCAAGGTTTGATGAGCTTTTTGAGAAGTCGACTAAATGCCTGCTTAAGTGTTATATAGTGAAAGTAGTTTACATAGGCTTTGATAAGTAGCACTTTTGACAAGGTCTATTGGAGGAGATTAGCCATGAATCCATGGGATCTGGGGCAATTTGGTAAATTGGATCTCAAGTTGGCTTTGTGGCAGGATGCAGAGTGTGATACTAATTGGAATCTGTGCCCACTTGTATACTATAGGTTTTGATATTAGTTCTCTTAGAATTTGTAATGTACATTAATGATTTAGATATAAATGTAGGGGATATGTTCAGCAAGTTTGCAAAGTTTATGGAAATTGGTGATATGGTAAATGGTGCTGAGGAAAAGTCCAAAATACACAATAATGCAGATCAGACCTCCGGGCGCCTTGACTTCCAGCTAGTACACGTGGGCATGCACTTTACACCTTGCTGGCATGACAACAGTGAAGGGTACTGTTGCTACCCCATTGGCCAACACCACAGGATACTCTGGAAGATCTGGGTGAGGGCAAACCCCTCAGTGAAGATTCTCAGTGGAGACCTTCAGCAAAGGCTTGAGATGGCCCAGTGGAGTGGAGCTCAACCACCCAGATAGAAGGAGAGTGGGGTCAGGGGGATGGGAAAGACGAAAGAGAGAGAGAGAGAAACCTGTGAGAGCCAGCCCTATTGGAGACTAAGCAGATTCCAAAGGCTGAGCTCAAGCATGTGGATTGTTGTAGTTAATATTCTTCCTCCAGATAGTTAGAGCTGTATATCGAGTAAATGTTGAGGAAATTTGGGAAATGTTCACTTTGTGTTTTTAATAAGGATATTTTGTTCATAAGAGCAACTTGGAACACATACTGAATTGTCTATCTGCCTCACCAAATAAAGGCACTTGGTCAAAGTGTCTTTAATACTTAAACTGATAGAAGTGTCCATAGCACAGCAACCATGTACATTCACTATTGTTAGACACAGATTAGCAATTTGCCACCAAGAGTTCCCATTCATTTCTGTGCTATTATTGACAATGTCAATAAGTATGCTGATAAGTGTAATCAGTTCAAATAGCTCAAATTTGAATGATGCAGATCAGTGACTGTAATACAGATTTGGATAACGTGAACTCAGTTCTGGAAAGTAGTGGAGTAAACCCATGAAAAATATTTTCAGAGGAGATCCTCTGGGAGATGAAACTATCAAATAGCACTAAGTCATATCGGGAACGCAAGCATACATATAGACATTGCTGGTGAACAGACTTTATTTATGAATGTTTTCTATCAAGTAACAAAGAGTCGCTGACAAAAGGAAATGAAAACAAGTCTACTACAGAAATTAGAGTGATGCTGGAAGGTGAACATTGTGTGGAATAGCTTTAATATTCCCTGGGTGGCAAGAAATATCTTATCTAGAAGGAAGGAAGACTGGACTTATAAAATGACAGTGAATACTGGAATGCACATGTCAATTAAAAAAAAGACGCTTAATCTCTCTAAACAGCCATCAGTAAATGCAATGAGAAAAAATTGATGTCAGAGCAGACCTGTAAAAGAACTTGCACATTAAAAGAAAATTTCATTGTATTGACACAGTACATTTTACAGTCTTGTTAAAAATATCATGTATTAGTTTACAGCAAGGGTAATTTAAAGGTTACAATGAGACAAGTTATAATTTACACGTTACTCAGATAAAACCCAACTTATTGACTTCTACAAAACATGTAGATATACGCTGGGAATTAATCAGCTGTGCTTTTGAAAGTGATTGTGCCTATGGATCTTACAAGACCCTAACATGGCTGAAGACGAGAATGCTTAATAAATCACCATAGTCATCTCAAGACAGCATCTGTTACACAACAACAACACATGGAGATCGTCCTGTGAAATAAAGCATCAACTAACCCTTACTCCTAAATTATTAACTTTTCTTTTTTTTAAGTAACTGACAGAAGAAAGTAAGAATAAGTCTGCAGGGAGTACTGTTTTATATTATAAGGTCCAAATTATGTGCAAAACAATCATTATTCACTGAGCAGAATATAACAAATTTTCTAAATGAAAGGAAGAGTGGATCTGCTATATTGATAATGAAGATTGTCTCCTATTTATCAATTTAATCACTCGCAATGATGTTCTTTGATCTTTTACCTAGATTTCTGAATTAAAATTACGTGCAATCAGGCTAAAAAATTCAAGATGGTAATTACATTTGAAAATAAGTGAAACTGCAAACTAAGTCTATAATTTTGGGTTGGGAGAGAATGGCTGACATGTAACAACGGTACATTTTGCCAGAAGTAAAATACCTATTAAAACTTATTGTCCAATTCCAAACTGTATGTAATATATCCTAAATATGTAACTGCTGAATTGACTACTTACTTGGAGTCCTCTGAGTATGGCCTTGCAGGAAGCATTTTCCAGAAGCTATTTGGCTTTATACACCCCTCAAAATCAATGTAGGATGTGCATGCACAGTTTTTAAACAAAAATATACTTTCATCTTGTTGGAATTGGAGACAAAGTTTGAGCTAGGTTTCAAGAAATGTATAATACCAGTTAAGACCCCCTACTTCAAGACTGCTTTGCCTGAGACACATTGTACCAACTGGGACAAAGCAGCTGCTTGACTGGCATCACATTCAAAAACAAGCACTGTCTCAAACATTGATGCTGAGTAGTAATATTGCTGAGTGTGTAATATCTACAAACCACTGCAAAGATTTGCTGGAGATCCTGAGACAGCACCTTCCAAACCCATGCCCACATCCATCTAGAAGAATAAGGTCAGCAGATCCATGGGAACACCACCACCTGCAGGTTCCCCTCCGAACCATTTACCGCCTTGACTTGGAAATACATCACTGTTCATTCACTGTCCCTGGATCAAAATCCTGGAATTTTATGGGTCTACCTTCAGCACATGGACTGGTGTGATTCAAGAAGGCAGTTCACCACTGCCTTCTCAAGAGCAGCTAGGGATAGTCAATACATGCTGGCCAGCCAGTGATTACCCAAGTGGAGAAAAAAAATACCCTGGCTGTGGTCAATAAGACCTGAGTTTAGCACTAAGCAGATAAATTCATCACATTTACCTGCCTGAATGTAGTCCTGAAAATAGCTATTGTCTTTTTTGTGCCTCCACATTGAGTGAAAAAATTTAAATAACAGCCCCTCCTCCTCCCTAGCACATTTCCTCCTCACCGACCACACAATGCATGAGCTACCTATAGTAGATTTGCAACACCATGCTCCCTCCCCACCCCATCCTACGTAATGTTTGTGGGGTTTCTGGCCCAATTCCAGACTGGTCTCAGGTCTTCCAATACCCTCTGGCAATGACAGATCCTTTAATGCAGCTAAAAATAATACTCTACCCATTGACTGCCATCAAACAATTCACAGCATTACCAATACCAGTGTGATTTCTTTGTGTGCATTTCATTTGGTAAATTTAAAGAACTTCGTGTAGAGCCTAAGAAATCAAATTATCATTGTTGGCATCAGTTGGAGCCAAGTGAATCCTATGGGGTCATGAAAATTTAGTTTTCTTTCTCCTGGGAGGAAGAACAATCAATCTGGCTGGATATTGTGTTTCTGAGAGTGCGCTGATAACGCTCCAGTCATATAAGGCCTGATTCAAATAAAATTAAATTAGTTCAGTTATAACATCAGAATTTAGGATTGAAAATTGTAACTGAATAGAATTCACACTGTTCTATTTCTTAACCCTAAGCTTGCTTAACAGTTAATTACACTCACTATAATCAATAATACAATACATGCACTGAACATTTTTAACAAAAGAGCACCAAATCAATTTGAATTAACAACAATTCAATCCAGTCAACTTTCATTTAAGGGGAGTAGACAGTAATTCTTCTTACAAGTTTATAGCCTAGCAATGGGTAGCAATGTGATTTATGTACAGTCACTGAAACCCAGATGCTTGAGGGGGGAATTTTCCCAGCACTTGAACAACATGGGCAAAGATGAGTCAGTTTAGAAAATATGATGATGTCAGAAAAATGAAACCCTCAGCATTGAGGGGTAAAAATGTCCAAATTTCCACCCAAGGTTCAAGCAAGGAGTCAAAAATCTTGCCAGCGAATGGCAAGAGGTTTATTTGCATGCATTAGCAGCCTTCACATTGAAGATGCTCACTGCAGAAGGTCCCCAGAGGATACGGAGGAGGTAAAGGAGGCCAAGAATCTATAGTCCTCAATCCCATTTTCCTCAGATGAGTAAGAAGTAAAGATAGAAGACGTCCTGGAACACCTCGGTCAGTGCGGATACAATGGGCTGAAGGGCCTCTTCTGTGTTGTATGACTCTCTGAACTTCACAAACCGTGTCGTTTGGCAAAGCAGCGATTTGAAGGGCTAGTGACTGCTGCACAAGTTTTCCTGTGCAACTGGCTCCTTCCAAAGATCCATTTGGAGCCTGTGTAGGATCTCTCAACACTTAACTCACAACTGTATTAAGGCTTTTACCCAAGCAGTTTTTGTCAAATCGCACCATTTAGCCAATTTCCCCATGACAAGGTCAGTGCTAGAACCTGGGCAGTATCTTTGCCAACATAACTGTTGATATGTTGTGAACACCACATCATAACGTTGCAGACTTCATCAATTGAAAAGGGTTCCTTTCAATAAATGAACAAGTTGTCCATGAACATCAGCACCTTTTGAGGTCAGTGTCAAGTATCCTGGAGCTGCCATGCTACTTATAACCTTGATAATTCTCATGTTTTTGAGCATCCTGCTTCATTTTTAAGCAACAGATGCTTTGCAGGATAATTGTTCAGAGATGAGGAATATCCCCGAAGCAATGTTTGACTCTGTTTTGCAACCCCTCTGACTGAAGCTGAACATAGATACATTACTGACCACTGTTGCAGCAGGGCCATCATGTAGCAGACGATAAGCATCCCGAAGCAGATGCTTTGATGCTTGGTTTGCTAATTATTTTAAAATGGAATTGTATCTCAGTATATCTAGTTGAACACATATGTGTGATAATTAGCATGCCTATGTGTTCCGCTCACCAACTTCCCTGACTTAAATGATCCCCAATTCACACAGGTGATTGTTGTGTAATTTTAAGGCATCAGCAATCAGGTATCTTACAACTTGTGCTCAGTGCTGCGGCAATGCTCACACCTCATGACAGAATAAAGAAACTACAGGTTTTTAACAAACTTAATGTCCTGTTTCAACAGCTATTCCATAACTGTCTAGATACATACGTGCTATTTCTCTACAGTTACAAAATCTAACATTTATGAGCATATGGATGGGAGAACATTTACTGTTTATTGCCTTATAAAATGTCTAGGAATTCAATTTCCTCTGAAGTTTTACAGTCCAAGTTTGAGTTTGACCGATGTCAACATCCCATGCTGTGTGCAGATTTTCTGAGTTTCAGTTAAACTGCGAAACAGTTGACATAACTCCATAAACCAACAATATTTTCGCATTTCATCTATGATTTCCCTGTTTAGATGTAATAATACTGATGTAGAGATTACTTTACTGCTGAGAATACACAAATTTGCCGAGTCTATCGGTGAATCCTGGTGTTTATCCTCTTATTACTTTGTTCATTATGGTCATCTCTGCAACATTTGTCCCTTTTTGAAAATGTGCAGCAAAGTAAGATTCGGTGTGACCCCAATGTTACCATGTATAGTGAAACAACTTTCAGATCTCTCAATGCCAATAGCTGTGCTTCATGAAGAACCTCAGATGATAGTCTGTACTACATTATATTGAGCATATACAACTTATGGATAAAAAAAAGTCTATTTAAACACTTGTCTTTGATTACTGCTGAACAAGTCCTCAATAATTGAAAAGGAAAGCATTGAAACTGCTTCTAGTGTCGATGTGCATGAAACTAATTTGGATTTGGAAATCTCCAGTTACTTTCGCTCGTACAGGATAAGGATGAAGGTGGCCTACCTGGATGTAGCAAACATGATCTTGCCAGCTCCATTGCAGAACTTGGCAAACCAAGTTGCTTTTGCAACTTTTGTGGATATGGACTGTGCTGTAAAGACACGCGCTTTCCTCTGGCACAAATAAAAAGAGGATAAATGAGAAAATAATGGAACTCTGAAATAAAAATTAAATGCTGAAAATGCAAAGTGAATCCCTCAACAGCTTGAGAAAAGCAAGTTGATAATTCCAACATAATGGGTTCCTTAGGAAGTTCAGAAGCTCAGTTTCATCTAATGAAGGTGTTTAATTCTACATTAGAACAGTTGACTCCTGCTTTTAGGATTCCACTGCAGTTCATGCCTTTGCTTTTAATGAGTTAGCATTCTACTTCTCTTTTTCTACATCTCTACACATTCCTTCATTCTCTCAATTCCTTTCCCTTTCGACTGTGCTTTTATCTTTACTCGCTATTCCAAGGAGAAAAGAAGTATAAGCATAAATAGAAAATAAATTGTCAGATTTGAGGCAATGCTGAAAACACGGGTAGGCGGTGGTGAAGACTGAAGCAGCTAAGAAACCAAAGCATCAATTTTTCATGTTTTCTTTCAGTACCTTTCCAGTATATTCTGGTTTGCAGGTAATCTAACTTTACTTACATTCTGCTTATGTATAATGATTTCATACACAGCTGGAGAAGAGCTACAAAGCCATGTCAATAGATTTGCCTTTTTGGTTATTTCACAGGAGGTTTTTTTAAATACTAATATCAATGTAAATTGTACAAATGTTGCTTCCAACAGAAATGCTACCAGCTTAAAGCAAAATGTATACCTGATGGGCCAGTTTCATTGGAATTCAAGAATAACACAGACTGAAAAGCTAGTGAAATAGAGAGCAATAAGAAGAAAATGGTTCAGGCATTTCAACAGTAAACCTATGATATAGTCAACAATCCACCATAACTATTCGAAATGTAATGCATTCCTTTTACTTTTACAGAAGCTGAAATTATTTAGCATTATTCCAATATGACAGTCCATCATTCCCTAGCTTTTCAAGTTGTACTTAATTTATTTTATTCATCAGTCGTTAATCACTTTGGTGTTGTTGGTCAAGCGACATTATCAGCACAGCTTAATACACTGTGTCAGCCCTTAAACTTCAATGCGTGGCTTTGAGCTGGGATGGATAATTCTCACTGATTTCAAGATGTAACAGTGATGTCAGACTGCAGGGATGTGCTAGACATATTTGTGCTTGGTCAGTTTGAGGACCTTATATATATATATATATATATATATACAAGAAATTACTTTCTAGAAATTAAAGTTAATGAATAATCATTTGGTTGAGTTTAAGTAATCAGTTGCTGGAGATAGATCTCACTTAAAAACAGATGTCGTGGACAGGTGAGAAGGTGAGAAGAGGTGAGAAGGACAGGAGGACATTGAATTAATCTGTTTTGCAGTTTTCTTCATCTGTCTATAAGAGAGATGATATTTAAACTTTTCTTATTGCTCATCCTTTTGAAATGGGTCATGGTTTATTCCTCTATATCCTCTATCTATGAAGTTTAAATTATAAATGAGTCATGGCAAACTCTAAGTTTAAATAAAGTGGGGTTAACTAATGCATTTATTACTTGGGTTTCAGCTGAGCTGCTTGCTGTTCTTTTTTAGAATTATAAATAGAGAACCAGATAACGATTCTGAAATGTGTAAATAAAGTTGTTCAAAGAGCAGAAGACATTTAGTTCAGAGACACTGCGCCTGGATGAGTCAGATTTAATTAAAGGATACATTTGGCTAGAGATTTTGAAACAATCATGTTTTATAGGAGATAATTGTGAGCTGTTAGTACCACTGAGGCATAATAAAGTTTGAGGCCTCTCCCTTTGTTATCATTATGGATTTAGAGAAAGAGTGTCTTTCTAGACCTCAGCAAATGTGCACATTCTGTGGTAAATAGCAGCCATTTTAATTTTAGCAAGAAGCCATTTTAAAAACAAACAATACAATAATTTAACATTGTTCTTCACTTCTGTGGGCATAACATTCCACTGTCTGTCAGTTTCTTTATTTTAAACAGGTTTTCTTGCAGAAAGAGAAATGGAAATAAATATGCATTCATTCTTTCTTTCACTTTTGACAGTTAAACATACAATCGTACATGCAATGCTGGTTCCCAGTTGCATTCTGTGACTAGACATATGGACTGAGGAGTCAGCAATGACCTCCTTCTTTCCTGAAATATAATATTTGTTCTAGGTTATAGGCTGCATATGCAGGCTCCAGCATAACAATCTGGTATTGAATGCTTTGCACTTCTGCAGATTGTCAAAAAGGTTGTAGTTTATGTATGGCAGGATAGCTTCTAATTTTTTTTGCACAAAGAAACTCTCAGCAATCCTCTGCACATACCACCTGAGATTTCCTTTTGAGCATTGTAAATTTCTGAGGCATACAGGGACACTGCATAGCTATTACCTGGCTCGTGAAAGGTTGGTGTGACATCTTTAAACTAATACTTTATTCTGGTACAGGGCATCTGGAATGAGAATCCTGAGATTTCTTTCACTCAGCGTGTTGTATTATGACAGATTCTTGACCAGACAGGCCTGTGTCTTTAAGGAAATATCATCAATTTGTAAAGTAATGTTTTGTTATAAAGATACTTGCTTTGTCTCCAGTTACTGTCTCTGCATAATAGAGTCAATGTAGAAAAAAGCAGCCCACTTGATTGACACCGCATTCACAAACATTGGGTCACTCCACTTTCATCATTCAATAGCAGCAATGTGTGCCATCTACAAGATACACAATAGAAATTCACAGGCTATCCATAAACAGCATCTTCCAAACACATGAGCACTACCATTCAGAAGGACAAGGTCACTGTCACCTGCTAATTCCTCTCCACTTGACTCATCATCCTGACTTGGAACTATATCGCCATTCCTTCAGAAGATGGGTCAAAATCCTGGAATTCTGTCCCTAACGGTATAGTGCGGTTTACCTACAGAACATGGATTGCAGCAGTTCAAGAAAGCTGGTCACCACTATTTCCTGAATAGCAACTAGGGTTAGGCAATGTATACTGACCGAGTCAGTGATACTCATAATCCCATGAGTGAATTAAAACAAGATCAATTATGTGTTTGGAGCATATAGTGGGTTAGTTAGCTCAGTTGGCCAGATGGATGGTTTATGATGCAGAGTGAAGCCATTTAGGCGGTGGTTCAATGTCTACGCCAGGTGATGTTAAAATAAAGGATTCTCCTTTTCAGTCTTGCCTGAGGCATGGTGACTTTCAAGGTACACCAACACCAGTCATCTCTGTCTCATGTGACAGCAGGATTATAGTCCAGTCGGACTTTGGTGACTTTAGCTTCTAACATCACAAAGCATAGAACGAATACTATGTCTAATATGGTAGCCATGTAAATAGTGATATTAATGTATATGTGTTTGGATGATGGATGTGGTGCCAATCAAATGAGTCAGTTTGTCCTCGATGGTGTCAAGTTTCTTGAGCATTATTGGAGTTGCACTCATTTAAACAAATGTGGAGTATTCCATCATACTCCTGATTTGTGCTATCTTGACGGTTGTCAGGCTTTGGAAGTCAGAAGTGAGTAACTTGCTGTAATATTCCTAGCCTAAGATCTGTTTTTGTCAACATCTGGCTAATCCAGTTCAGTTTCTCATCAATGGTAACCAGGAGGATGATGGTAGTAGGGGGATTCAGATATGGTAATGGCATTGAATATCATGACTAATGGTGAGATTGTCTGTTCCTGGAATGTTCATTGCCAGGAAATTGTGTAGCACGAATGTTACCTGTCACTTTTCAGCCAGGTTGGATTTGTGCTTTTTTTTGTGTACAAGTCATACCTGAGAAATTTTCCACATTGCTGTGTAATTGCCAGTGTTGTAGATATACTGGATCAGGTAGACTAGGGGTGTGGTGAGCTCTGGGGCATTAGTCTTCAGTATTACCGTGAGCACAGTATCAGGGCATATAGCCTTTGTGGTATCCAATGCCTCCAATCATTTCTTAATATCACATAGTTGAATCAAATTGGGTGAACACCAACATCTGTGATGTTGGGGGCCTTTGGAGGAAGAGGTCCTTTAAGGTCCAAAATTCAGCAAATCTGGGACATCCTCAACTCTTAGCTGAACAGAACTTTTCTGGTCTGCTCTGTTTTTCCAATTTCCTTGAACTGTTCTGAGCAAAGAGACCTAAAACGATGAATTCCCTCTGTTTTATTTGTACTTGTAATCCAGGTGCCACAGCTTCTCTGTTTCTCCCTCGATCTCTTTCTATTGACTGAAATTCTCTGTTTCTCTCACCTGTAAACTTCCATTCTCTCCTCTGAACTTTCCCTCTTTCTCTGCCAATTTTGCTTTGATGAAACTCTCAACATAATCTTTTTTCCAGCATTTTTCAGCCCTCTTTTGATTCAGGGAATTATTCTGGTATAGTATTTCAACCAGTTTCAGATTCTGACTCTTCTGTCTGTTGATGATATGAACTAAGGCCTAAAAAGCATAGCTGGAGTAAACTGGATCTTTTTTGGCTCAAGAGTTACTTTATTCTGTGGTGCCCAAATTACAAAATCTTGACCATCGCAGGTTCAGAGAGGTAACTTCTTGTCAGTTAAGTTTGCTTTTTCCACAAACATCTTTTTACTGCAATTTAACATTTTGGTCTAATGCTGGGATTAAGATAATGTTCTGTGTTTTGTTCCTTTTCTCAAGTTAAACAGCTAATCAACTCACTCTTTCCTTAATTCAGGAAGCCTAGTTATTTTGGCTCCTTTTGAAACATAAATACATTTTGATTCGGAAAGGTATCCATGAAGGAAAGGATCATTTCTAAATTAACATTGTTTTTGCCGACTGAGTTCAGTTGAATTAAGAAGAGCAGCAAGTCCATCTCTGTTTACCCCTTACAGCGTTCCGACCCAGAATTGTAAATAAATGGAGACCTGGAACAGAACAGAGAGACTGACAATCTGTTCCTGCAGTTCATAGGCATTCTTGAGGATATCAGTATGCATTTCTGCAAAAAAATTCAACAATTTCACGAAAGATACTATTCACATTTGATTAATCCTTTTTGATTCCAATCTGACTGTCCCTGTATTCGAACCCCTCCACCAGGACTGGTTTTTGAAACTATGGATACTTTTAGAATCTTTGTATTTCTTGTGAATTTTCTATTCCCTAACGTTACATTGAGCTTCAGGTTTTACAAGAATTATCGAAAAGTTAAAGAAGAAACCTCTCTTCTGAAGCATTGTAGGGCTGAAGCTGTTGTTTCAGATTTTAGCTATACAGTGGTGAAACACACATTTTTTTGCATCAATGCTATATTACTACATACATTTCAACTTGTGAATTGCTATTTGCAACATTCAGGTGAGCAATGATGGGAAAAGGCTCAGAAAGTACAAAATGAAGGCTGAAGTAGAAATTGTTGGAAAAGCTGAGCCGGCCTGGCAGCATCTGTGGAGAGAAATCCGAGTTATCATTTCTATCTGAGTGACCTTTCCTCAGAACTGAACCAAAACATTAACTCTGATTTCTCTCCACAGATGCTGCCAGACCAGCTCAGCTTTTCCAACAATTTCTATTTTGTCTCTAATTTATAGCATCTTCAGTTATCTTGGCTTTTATACAATACGAAGGCAATTTTTTTTCACCAATTACTAGCAATGATCTTTTTTGAATGTTGGAAGTATATCAGAATTAAACAGGAGCTGAGTGGTAGGAATAACATGTAATATAATATATTTTAGTTCAAAAATAAGATAAAATTGCCATAGTTGAACAAGCCTAAGAGCATACCAGACCATAGGGCTGCTATCTCATGACCAGGAGATAATAGAAAATAGACAATAGACAATAGGTGCTGGAGTAGGCCATTCGGCCCTTCGAGCCAGCACCACCATTCATTATGATCATGGCTGATCATCCACAATCAGTATCCTGTTCCTGCCTTATCCCCATAACCCTTGATTCCACTATCTTTAAATAGACAATAGACAATAGGTGCTGGATTTACCAATGTAAGAAATCTGGTTTCCGAATCACATCTGGAGGTTATAATAGAAAAAAGCTAAACAAAAAGCATGTACAGTCTGCAGGCAGCAACAACAGTGGGTGTGTCAGAGATCTGTATAAGCACAAGCACATAAATGTGCTGGTGGTTGCCTAACCTGAGGGTCACATGGGTGTTTTTTTCAACAAATCTAGCATAAAATGTCCTCCGCAGCATTATAAAAAAATCCAGCATGCAATTCCTGTCAGCTTTCGTTTGATTTTCCACATCAAAAGTACAAAGGCTCAAATCCAGGTATTTACCATAGAAATCACAATGGCTGCAATCTTTTTGAGACAAGTAACAATATCATTGTCATTGCCTGCATCCTGTAAAGAGGACTTTGATCCTGAATTTTTGCCTAAAGCTATGGCTCAGGCAGAATTATGTAAGAAAGGAAAGCGTTATGAATAATCTAAAGAATATAAACAATTTAGTTAACCCACTATGTTGGTTTTTCTTCTCCCCAAAACTTACCCAATATTAATAATTAATTTCTACATCTCCCTCAATTCTTTTCTCCCTCACATATGCATCAAACACCGCCCCCACCCCAAATGTATTGAGGCTGTCTCCTTCAACTTTACTTAGCAGTGAGTTCCAAATTCTCACTGTTCTGTTTAAATTAACTTCTAAATTGTTAATTTGATCTAATTTCAGGTCAGATGTATATATGTCTGAGGTGTATGTATATATACTATTCAGTGTGTTGCACCATTTAAATATTTTACCTAGTAACCTAGCACTTTGTACAGAATACCTTTTCAAATGTTCATTTTCAAATATGCACTTGTTGCTTCTGTGTTTTATAAATATTGGTACATAGGAGGAGTTACCAAAATATACACAGACCGAGCTTAGGTATGAAAAGGGCGAAAAAGCTAAACCAAATTTAAACCAAAGTTAAAAATGAACTGCCTCATGCTAATGAAAGCTCATTTTCTAAAATAAAAATAACTTTATTTTGAAATCAACTTGTGTTTTTTTAATGGCTACAAACAGATAATCAGTAATTCTTACAAATGTGTAAAGCAGATTCCAATTGCAAGCTTTAATGAGAGACAAATGAAACAAGCAGTGTCCTGAAAATGAGGAAAATAATTTTGCCTTTTATCCTGTAACAATGATATAGTTTGTCTGATGGAAGAAACGCGTTTGTCTGAGAATAGGAAAGGGCTCCAACTTTAGCCTAGGAAAGAAGTCTACCAAAGAATCTCCATTAAAAAAATAAGCAGAGGAAGCCTCATAGATGAAAAATCCACTTTTGAACAGAGCATCATACAGTCTTACAGCCAAGACAAATTATTTGAAAATTTCTTAATTCTAACAGTGATAATGGTTAAGAAAATTGGATGAATCAACATGTATTAATATTCTAAATGACATATTAATTGGACAGTGCTGACTACTTAACAACTAAAAAAAGGTGCAAAATAGAATTGTCTATAACCAAAAGCAAGCCTCAGTTATTATCTTCCTGTCCCGCAGGCCCGACCAGTCCCCCTCCACCGACACCCTCATCCGCCTAGCTGAACTCGTCCTCACCCTCAACAACTTCTCTTTCGATTCCTCCCACTTCCTACAGACAAAGGGGGTGGCCATGGGCACCCGCATGGGCCCCAGCTAAGCCTGCCTCTTTGTAGGTTACGTGGAACAGTCCCTCTTCCGCACCTACACAGGCCCCAAACCCCACCTCTCCCTCCACTACATTGATGACTGTATAGGCGCCGCTTCTTGCTCCCCAGAGGAGCTCGAACAGTTCATCCACTTCACCAACACCTTCCACCCCAACCTCAAGTTCACCTGGGCCATCCCCAGCACATTCCTCACCTTCCTGGACCTCTCAGTCTCCATCTCAGGCAACCAGCTTGTAACTGATGTGCATTTCAAGCCCACCGACTCCCACAGCTACCTAGAATACACCTTCTTCCACACACCCTCCTGCAAAAATTCCATCCCCTATTCCCAATTCCTCCTCATCCGCCGCATCTGCTCCCACAATGAGGCATTCCACTCCCGCACGTCCCAGATGTCCAAGTTCTTCAAGGACCGCAACTCTCCCCCGACAGTGGTCGAGAACGCCCTTGACCACGTCTCCCGCATTTCCCGCAACGCATCCCTCACACCCCGCCCCCGCCACAACCGCCCAAAGAGGATCCACCTCGTTCTCACACACCACCCTACCAACCTCTGGATACAACACATCATCCTCCGACACTTCCGCCATCTACAATCCGACCCCACCACCCAAGACATTTTTCCATCCCCACCCTTGTCTGCTTTCCGGAGAGACCAATCTCTTCGTGACTCCCTTGTTCGCTCCACACTGCCCTCCAACCCCACCACACCCGGCACCTTCCCCTGCAACCGCAGGAAATGCTACACTTGTCCCCACACCTCCTCCCTCACCCCTATCCCAGGCTCCAAGATAACTTTCCATATTATGCAGAGGATCACCTGCACATCTGCCAATGTGGTATACTGTATCCATTGTACCCAGTGTGGCTTCCTCTACATTGGGGAAACCAAGCGGAGGCTTGGGGACCGCTTTGCAGAACCCCTCCGCTCGGTTCGCAATAAACAACTGCACCTCCCAGTCGCAAACCATTTCCACACCCCCTCCCATTCTTTAGATGACATGTTCATCATGGGCCTCCTGCAGTGCCACAATGATGCCACCCGAAGGTTGTAGGAACAGCAACTCATATTCCACTTGGGAACCCTGCAGCCCAATGGTATCAATGTGGACTTCACCAGCTTCAAAATCTCCCCTTCCCCCACCGCATCCCTAAACCAGCCCAGTTCGTCCCCTCCCCCCACTGCACCACACAACCAGCCCAGCTCTTCCCTTCCACCCACTACATCTGAAAACCAGTCCAACCTGTCTCTGCCTCCCTAACCTGTTCTTCCTCTCACCCATCCCTTCCACCCACTCCAAGCCGCACCTCCATCTCCTACCTACTAACCTCATTCCACCTCCTTGACCTGTCCATCTTCCCTGGACTGACCTATCCCCTCCCTACCTCCCCACCTATACTCTCCTCTCCACCTATCTTCTTTTCTCTCCACCTTCAGTCCGCCTCCCCCTCTCTCCCTATTTATTCCAGTTCCCTCCCCCCATCCCCCTCTCTGATGAAGGGTCCAGGCCCGAAACGTCAGCTTTTGTGCTCCTGAGATGCTGCTGGGCCTGCTGTGTTCATCCAGCCTCACATTTTATTATCTTGGATTCTCCAGCATCTGCAGTTGCCATTATCACTCAGTTATTAACAGTAGTCCCCTTCAATATTGCTCCATTTTCCAATGACCAAAGAGAATCCTGGCAACATTTTATGTTATTCTAATAAATAACAAATCATGATCACTAATTAAACCATTAAGTTTAATGATGGATACATATTTTTAAATTGAAAATATAAAGAAAAATGTATGACACATATTAAGTGTTAGTAATTTGTTGCTTCTATTTTTCTGACTCATCAATTAAGTTTTGCTCTTGGCCTCGTTGTTGCAATCTTCAATCACCGCCATAGAAACTGCGGCAGTCATCATTAAACTAAGCTTTAGTAGAAAGTAGATGCAACCATAGTTGATAGCAGAAGTATCTGGATACTCAGACTAATAACCAAAAACAGAGCACTTAATGTTGCAAGTTGGATCATTTGGGTTAATTTTACAGTTATTGCTGTGCAACGTGTTACTTTTGGAATAATGTTTGGATGACAGGGTGACGTCAACATTAGTTGGTCAGTCCCTTATTTTCCATTTTATTCCAATTTCCTCTCCTAGTGGCTGTAGGACAGAACTGAAAGAGAAACTTCAAGCTTTTGTGAATCAATTTTTGATTTAAATCCACAATTTACCTGTATCCAATGCTTGCTTAGGAAAGCCTGTGGGGGAACATAATTCCCTAAATATAACAACATTGCTGCAGTTTAATACTTTATCAGTGATCATGTTGATGTAAGCAAAAGATTGAAGAATGATTTCTGCTCTATCCCTGTGCTTCCCTAACTCACAGGTGGAATAATTCAATTTTCAGTTTAATTGTTTCACTGAGTGACATTCGTGGTACCTGATTCCCTGAGGCTTGGAATACCTTTTCACCCATGCAATTTTCATCCTTTGACTAATTGATTGTGCAAATAGGCTCCCTAACACACTTCTCTTGGAATTGCGCAGTAGGAAACACAGAAGCGCTCGGCACTGCTCGGATCTAGTGGCATTCACGTCATTGTCCCATATGTTAGGTTCAAAGCAACACACCGCTTAACAGCTGCAAGCCAGGAACTGTCTTTCATGTTGTAGTTCAGGGTTGGTATGGCTCAGAAAGGAAAGCAGCTTCGCTGCTTTGCTGACAGATGTTGATGTAGTAGAGAGGAAAGCCATGCTTTTTCCATCTGATGGCCATACCACCAGATCCAGCAAGCCTGGACCCACACAACAGCTCTGATTTTTGCTTTGTCCTCGGTGAATACCCAGCAGTACGGGAAGAAGGTCAACGATCTTTCGCAAGTTGCGAAGGTAAGTGCTACCAGTTCCTTTCTGATATCTCACACTTACAGGGCCACCACTTGCTTCTATTGAACCATTGTACATTCATCTTGTCAAGGCTCAACGATTGCAATTTCCACTGTTGTGTGAGTCAAGTTCCCTGATGCTGACTGTATCAAGCAGCTGACTGACTGTGTCCAAGCCTCTGGACTGAGATCAGATGCTGCCCTTGACTGACTGTGGTGACAGCTCCTGAATGACAGGGAAATGTCTCTCACTTGATTTGAGAGCTAATCCCCTCAGACTTTGAGACATGGCCATTTGGCTGAAGTCAATGGAGTATTTGCTGCACAGGCTCCTGGGCCTTGCTCTCTGTGACATTGATGTACCATATCTAGTTCAGCAATATGTAGACCTCTTTGAGTGATCATTGCTGACAACTTTTGCTAGCTGCTGGATTTGGCACCTGCACAAAACAGCAAGGCCAGACAGAAGCGCTGTGAGCATCCCAGAAGGTTGAAGTGACTAAGTGCTAAGTGAACTAGCCATGAGCATTGAGATGCACTCTGCTCCAATGCATAAGGTAGGTGTTTGTCCCTGCGCGTGAAGCTGCCTGTCCACAGCAAATCAATCTAAAGTGTTGCTATACTCCCAAGTTTAAACTTTAATTAGAGAGCTATAATCCAAGTTGGTCTAAAATCTGTCTTGATGATATTGTGGGTCTGGTGGGAGTTTGATGTCAACCTACAAGGGCACATTCTACCCATGTCTGTGTGGGTTTCCTCTGGATGCTCTGGTTTCTTCTTACAGTCCAAAGATATGCAGGTTAGTTGAAATGGTCATGCGAAGTTGCCCACAGTGTCCAGGGATGTGTCGGATAGGTGGATTAGCCTTGGGAAATACAGGGTTACAGGGATAGGGCTAGGGTGTGGGTCTGGATGGAATATCCTTTGGAAGGTCTGTGTGGACGAGATGGGCAGAATGGCCTACTTCCACACTTCAGAGATTCTATGATTGTATGAGTCGCTGATCATTTGTTTGCAGGATGATTTAAATGCTTTTGGGTTGAAAACATACCCAGACTTTGCCATTTTCCTTGAGCATGCACACAATAGTACTTCACAAGTCTGTCTGCAAATTTTATGACAGATAATACCATTATGCTCCAAATTGTTCAGCTCAGTATGAACCTTCTCATTTGTAGGCACATTACACTTACTAAGAAATTCGATTGATGGAATTGCATCCACTCTCATGTGCAAGACAGCATATCATTTGAAGTTTTCTATGACATGACATTGCTTGCTTATTCTGTTCTACATTCTGGATGGACTCAATGTGATTATTTTTGGCATCTTCTTGGGCAATCGGCATTTGTGCAATTTCAAGAATGGTCACAATTTTGAGGTTTACACGCACTGCTAGTCCATTTGAGGCCACAACACAAAACGCTTTTGGTTTCCATGCAGAATTCCTACTTGTTTTTTTTAACCATTAGTGTACAAATGCAAACGATGGGTGACCAGGTTCATTTTGCTGTTATAGGTTCTGCTATTGACTTCCAATGATTTGGATATATGTCCTTGAAGATTCTTATTGATAGAATGCTTTCATTAGCTCCCGAATTGACTTTGGTTTTGTGCTTGTGTATGTCAAGGTTCTTTGTTCATTGGATGGTAATAGAGGCCAAAGCTTCCAATTATTTGACATCATCCACAAAATGCCATAATTGTACATCTCCGTAGTGAAAATCTGGCCTCCTGTATGTGCAGTTTTCTTTTCTTCTACATGACAGAGAGAAACAAGACGGCAACACATCCCAACTTGAGAGCCACAGTGAGCACCTGTTGGCTTCATCTCATCACTTGCTCCTCTCAACCTCCACTTTAGCCAGCATGCAGCAACATCTCAGGGTGCACTCCAAAGACAACGACTGTCTCCACCACCTGTCAGAGAATGGTACATCTACAATTGAAAACCATGTTCACCTTCTGGTTGAAGGTCGCTACTCTCAATCTTGACCTTGAGTTGCCTTGCTGTTAATGTAATTTATGTGCTTGTGCTTATACAGATCTCTGACACACCCACTGTTGTTGCTGCCTGCATACTGCACATGCTTTTTGTTTAGCTTTTTTCTATTATAACCTCCGGATGTGATTCTGAAACCAGATTTCTTACATTGGTAAATCCGGTTTTCCTTTTGCACTGTGGACGTGCAAAACTCTTGAAATGTAAGACAGCTTTGTGATGTGTGCAATATGTTACACTTCTCATACAGGTTGCTTGCTTCGGCATCTGGCTTCTGGGCCAATGGTAGCTGCACGTAATGCTTGCAGATGGTTTCTCTTTCAATAATGTATCAACATTGTGATATTTCTGAAATCTTCAATTATCATTGACACCATAACCGTCTTCATCATCTCCTGAGACAGCAGAGTCATGGAGAAGTCACCACTTTAGTCACGGCAGTCAACTGATGAATTTGACAATTTTTATTGCTCTCCCCTATGTTGTAGATGACTATACCTCTGACTTCATTTTAGAAGCTGTTTCCTTTTGCATGAAAATAATGCATGAATTTGTCTCAATGGCCAGACAGTGTTATTTGTGCAGTGACTTTGTCTCTCAGTTTTCCAATGTAAATGTTTCTTGTCTACTGCTTTGAATCTTGTCCGACATTTTTGAAGTGGTCCTCAAGTTGGCATTGTTGCCTTCAATTAAAAAGTAACCCCACAGATCACCATGTACTATTTATGTGCGTTCACATCATGCAGTTAACAATCTCACAAATCTTTCCTTTGAAAGATTCAGAGCCGCTGTCTAGTTCAAGTTAATATCACATTATCACACTGGCTGGTGCCTATTGGACTCCTCAGCTTTAATCTTTTCAAAGCCTAACATCTTACAAAACAATTGTCATGTGGCTATGACCAACCTTGCATATGACGCTACATTCTTAAACAAAGTAGCATTCAGAAAGGTGCTTAGTTTACAGTAAAAACCAAAGGAACTGTGGATGCTGTAAATCAGGAACAAAAACAAAGTTGCTGGAAAAGCTCAGCAGGTCTGGCAGCATCTGTGGAGGAGAAAACAGAGTTAATGTTTCGGGTCCGGTGAACATTCCTCAGAACAGCAGCTCTGCCTTCATCGGACCCGAAACATTAACTCTGTTTTCTCCTCCACAGATGCTGCCAGACCTGCTGAGCTTTTCCAGCAAATTTTGTTTTTGTTCTTGGTTTGCAATGTTGACAGTCTACAAACTAAGGGACAGAAGAAATATAATTTGCTGATATTAACTGTCTTGTTTTAAGTATTTGACACAACTTGTTCCAAGTAAATCCAGAATAGTGATGTCTTACTAAATGCTTTAACATGACTAAGACAATTCTCCATCTCATGCTTCCTTTCCAAAACTAAAGGCCACCACAGAAGCGTAAATTACAAAACAGATATGCAAACTGATAGATTGTGCGTTTTCTGGTTGGATCGTAAATTGATATTTAATTTTAGAAGGTCTTATGTCTTTGAGTGAACTTGATGACCAGGAATACAATTACTGTGAATTGTTTTAATGGAGTAGATGGGAAATGTGGCTTCACTTCTGCAGTCATGCACTGGGTCACTGAGAGTTAACATTCATGTCTCCTTTGGAAAGTATGCTAGATAAAGTTGTAAGTGCAAGGTAGAGGATTGATTGCCTTGGAAATTCCTTTAGCTACACATTACTGCCCACCATCTGCTAATGACTACATTTTTGTTTACCTCTGAAATGCATTAAGGATTTAATTTTTCCCCAGAAGCATCATTACCCAATCAGTGCCTTTAATTATCGCAAGGCAGATAAGCTAAAAAGTAAACAAATGTTATCAGTGCTGTTCAGTTCAAATTACACATAGCTTAGTATAACTGATTTACTATCCAACACAGAGGTTGGTTTTGCAACAGTAATGATGACAAAACTGTCCTTATTCAGCATCATTACTCCTATGACTCCTTTAGTGACTCCTGAATCTGCAGATGCAGTTAAACAAGAAATCCAGAAGTAGCTGTCAGGGATGAAGTCCTCCTGGACCGTAATTAAGTAGAAATCATTGAGCTGATTAGATTTTGCCTTTTTACACTCTTATTCTCACTGCAAAAAGCCTTGAAAAGATTGAACTTTGTTGAATGAAGTGTATCTGGACTTTTAATTGCATAGAAAGTTCATAATTGCTGCTAAACTACCTATATTCCAAGAAACCACATTTTTAACGAGAGGAATGACAAATTTCTCCATTATGTCAAATTAAAAACATATATAAATATACTCAATTCCACCCCATTTGCATGTTCCAATCATTTAATTAACTCAACAAATTTTAATTGAAAGTTTAAATAAAGAGTGAAGTTTACATCATGATTAATGATATCACTGTTGCTGGAAATTGGAGATTACCTTGTCACCAAATGCAGAGTGACATTACCTAAGGGAAAGTTCAAACTGTAGAGATTGTTAGATTTTCATTGACAGCTTTCTTCAAGGTTAGAGGCAAATAAGAAAATAAAACAAAGAACTGAAGCTGCTGGTAATCTTAAAAACTATCAACAGTAGAAATTGTTAGAGAAATTCAGCAAGTCCAGCAACATCTGGGGATAGAAAACAGAGTTAAAGTTTTGGGTCCTATCTGTCCACAGATACACCCAGACAGTCCACCTTTCTCCAGAAGTTTCTCTTTTTGTATGTTAGAGTCATGGACAACTGGTTCTCATTTTATGTTGCAGTGCATTTTTCATTCTTTTTATTAATGCAGGGAATGAGTGTGTTGCTGGCTAGGCAGCATTTATTGCCCGGAGGCAGTTAAGAGTCAACCACATTGCTGTGGGTCTGGAGCCACATGTCGGCCAGACCAGGTAAGGATGGCAATTTCCTTCTCTCAAGGGCATTAGTAAAGCAGATGGGTTTTTCCAACAATCGACAACGGATTCAAGTCATCATTGGACTCTTAATTCCAGTTATTTGTTGAATTTAAATTCCACCATCTGCCATGGCAGGATTTGAACTTAGGTGCCCAGAAATATTATCTGTATCTCTGGCTTAACAGTCCAGCACTAATACCATTAAGCTGTTGCCTCCCCATTTTATGTGTGTTGGTGGTGGAGGAAATGAATGTTTAACACTGTTGGCAAAGTGCCAGTAAAATAGGTTGCTTTGTCCAACATGGTGTCAAGCTTCTTGAATATTGATGAAGGTGGGCCCATTCAGACAGATGGAGAAGGTTCAATCATACTCCTTATTTATGCCTGTAGATGATGGACAAGACTTGGGAGTCAGTTACTCACCTCAGATTTCCCAATCTCTGACTTGATATTGTAATCTCTGTATCTACGTGGCTGGCCTAGTTAAATTTTTGGTCAATGGTGACCCCCCCTCCCTGCCCCAGGACCTTTAAGGTTGGCGATTCGTTGAATGCCAAGGAGAAATAATGAGATCCTTTCTTGATTGGAAATGGCCATTGTATGAAACTTGTGTGGCATGAAAGCCATTTACCATTTGTCCAAATTTGATGCATATAGATGTGGACTATTTTCTTATCCATGGCATTGTGACTGATAGTGAACGCTGTCAAATTACCAGTGAACATGACCAATTTTGACCTCACGTTACTGGCAATTCAATGATGAAACAATGAAGATGGTGTAAGGCTAAGACACTGCACTGAGTTACTCTTGCAGCAATGTTCAAGGACTAAGACAACAGTCTTCAACAACGTCAACAACTTCTTTTGTGCTAAATGTGACTCCAAATTGTCACTGAGTTCTTTTTGGTGTGTCTATTCTTCCTGTACTGGAGGAACAGAAGGAGAACAACATACAGGAGTAAAGGGTAGACTCCAGGAGAGTGATTAAACAAACAGACAAGTATCCATTACATAGGGTGGACTCTTACACGTGAGATTTGGGGCAGAATTGGATGAGAGGTCCATCGAGGCTGATCTCGGGTCCATCTTGCCTCATCTTCTATGCAGTTGACAACTGACATGGTGGATTTCATGCTAGGCAGTGTCGAATTGTCAATTAATCATAGGATCAAAGAGTCACAGAGAAGTACAGTACGGAAACAGATCCTTTGGTCCAACTTGTCCTTGCTGACCAGATATTCTAAATTAATATAGTCCTGTTTGCCAGCACTTGGCCTATATTCTTCTAAATCCTTCCTATTCATATACCCATCCAGGTGTCTTTAAAATGTTGCAACTGTGCCAGCCTCCACCATTTCCGCTGACAGATCATTCCATACACGCACCACCCTCTGCATGAAGAATTTGCTAATTAAGTCCCTTTTTAAATCCTTTCCCTCTCACCTTAAGCCTATGCCCTCTAGTTTTGGACTCCACCACCCCAGGAAAAAAGGACCTTGGCTATTCACCCTATCCATGTTCCTCATGATTTTATAAACCTGTAAGGTCACCCCTCAACCTCTAATGTTACTGGGAAAATAGTGTCAGCTCATTCAGCATCTTTCCACGGCTCAACCTCTTCAACCCTGGCAACATCCTGTAAATCCTTACTAAACCCTTTCAAGTTTCACAACATACTTCCTACAGCAGGGAGACCAGAATTGCACGCAGTATTCCAAAAGTGGCGTAGCCAATGTCCTGTGCAGCAACAACATGACTTCCCAGCTCCTATTAAGTGGGATTATTGCTTGTTGAATGCCTTGTTAATAGCACTACATCTTAATTTTCAGCTTTGTAATTTCTAGTCTAAGTGGTGAAGTTGTTGCAGGCATCAGTGAGAATGCCTTGATGGACAAAGCAGCAGATAGAGTGAATGTGAGGTATTGGAAAGGAAATGGTGGCACTTATGATGGCAAAAGAAAGAAGGGCATTGATGTTTTTCCTTTAGTATTGGGCATGCCTCCAAACAGCCGAGAGGGTGGCAAATATAGAGAAGACTGGTATGGTCTGTTGTTGGTCATGGGGGAAGCGGAAGTCTCATTCATCAGGAGCTCCAGGGCCATGCCCATGAGGCAAAGTCTTGAGTTCACCTTGTCTGCCATGTCCATGGTAAATGTCAGGAACCATACAGGGAACTCTGAACTGACAGTGCTTGTTCAGGTGCACAAAGGCACTGGACCAGGAATGTTGGTCAATTCCAGGATCTCCAGTGAGTGGCATGTTGATTTGCAGGTGGTCTATGGCAAGTGTAGGGGTTGTAACGAGGTCAGCCAGCTGGACCTCTTAGAATACGAGTTCTCTGATTGAGGGTGTTAATCTAGCAAAGGCAGGGAGCCCTGGCTGATAGATAAGAATGGCAATGTCAGACATCCTGTTCACTCTGAGAGCTGGCTCAGTGGGGGCTGGTTTAGTGTCAGGGACTCTCCATGTGTAAGGATGACTTGGTGTTGGGATGCCAGCCTCTGTGGAGTTATTTCAGGAAGATGGGTAGAAATTGGACTACAAGGACTCAAATGCCAATTAATATGGCAACTTTGATATAATGTGGGGAGAAAACTCACATGGCCAATCAAACTTCATGTGACTCACACTTTGTCAAAAGTACTATAATATTCAGCCCAATGTCTCTGCTGGGTTGATGGCTTCATAGATCCTCATATAGTATCTCAAAGACTTCACATTCCATCATAGCATTGACTTCTTTCTTCACCAGGAGTGACACATGCAACAGCCTGTCCGCAATGCAAATATTGTGCACCTGGCTCCATGTCAGATCTAACTGGAATCATATAAACTAGATTAATATCTTTTTAAGATGCTTTACAGCAGATAGTAGCAACTTATGGAAAATGTTCTGAAGTGGCTTTGTTCAAACTCAATTGTCACTCTGTCATATCTAAGTAGGTAATGAGGATAATGTTCAAAAGCAAGGACAATAGTCAGGCATAAGTGATAATGGGAACTGCAGATGCTGGAGAATCCAAGATAATAAAGTGTGAAGCTGGATGAACACAGCAGGCCAAGGAGCATCTCAGGAGCACAAAAGCTGACGTTTTGGGCCTAGACCCTTCATCAGAGAGGGGGATGGGGTCAGGGTTCTGGAATAAATAGTGAGAGAGGGGGAGGCGGATCGAAGATGGAGAGAAAAGAAGATAGGTGGAGAGGAGAGTATAGGTGGGGAGGTAGGGAGGGGATAGGTCAGTCCAGGGAAGACGGACAGGTCAAGGAGGTGGGATGAGGTTAGTAGGTAGGAAATGGAGGTGCGGCTTGGGGTGGGAGGAAGGGATGGGTGAGAGAAAGAACAGGTTAGGGAGGCAGAGACAGGCTGGGCTGGTTTTGGGATGCAGTGGGTGGAGGGGAAGAGCTGGGCTGGTTGTATGGTGCAGTGGGGGGAGGGGACGAACTGGGCTGGTTTTGGGATGCGGTGGGGAAAGGGGAGATTTTGAAGCTGGTGAAGTCCACATTGATGCCATTGGGCCACAGGGTTCCCAAGTGGAATATGAGTTGCTGTTCCTGCAACCTTCGGGTGGCATCATTGTGGCACTGTAGGAGGCCCATGATGGACATGTCATCTAAAGAATGGGAGGGGGAGTTGAAATGGTTCACGACTGGGAGGTGCAGTTGTTTATTGCGAACCGAGCGGAGTTGTTCTGCAAAGCGGTCCCCAAGCCTCCGCTTAGTTTCCCCAGTGTAGAGGAAGCCACACCGGGTACAATGGATACAGTATACCACATTGGCAGATGTGCAGGTGAACCTCTGCTTAATATGGAAAGTCATCTTGGGGCCTGGGATAGGGGTGAGGGAGGAGGTGTGGGGGCAAGTGTGGCACTTCCTGCGGTTGCAGGGGAAGGTGCCGGGTGTGGTGGGGTTGGAGGGCAGTGTGGAGCAAACAAGGGAGTCATGGAGAGAGTGGTCTCTCCGGAAAGCAGACAAGGGTGGGGATGGAAAAATGTCTTGGGTGGTGGGGTCGGATTGTAGATGGCGGAAGTGTGGGAGGATGATGCGTTGTATCTGGAGGTTGGTGGGGTTGTGTGTGAGAATGAGGGGGATCCTTTTTGGACGGTTGTGGCGGGGGCGGGGTGTGAGGGATGTGTTGCGGGAAATGCGGGAGACGCGGTCAAGGGTGTTCTCGACCACTGTGGGGGGAAAGTTGTGGTCCTTGAAGAACTTGGACATCTGGGATGTGTGGGAGTGGAATGCCTCATCGTGGGAGCAGATGCGGCGGAGGCGGAGGAATTGGGAATAGGGGATGGAATTTTTGCAGGAGGGTGGGTGGGAGGAGGTGTATTCTAGGTAGCTGTGGGAGTCAGTGGGCTTGAAATGCACACCAGTTACTAGCTGGTTGCCTGTGATGGCGACTGAGAGGTCCAGGAAGGTGAGGGATGTGTTGGAGATGGCCCAGGTAAACTTGAGGTTGGGGTGGAAGGTGTTGGTGAAGTGGATGAACTGTTCGAGCACTTCTGGGGAGCAAGAGGCGGTGCCGATACAGTCATCAATGTAACGGAGGAAGAGGTGGGGTTTGGGGCCCGTGTAGGTGTGGAAGAGGGACTGTTCCACGTAACCTACAAAGAGGCAGGCATAGCTTGGGCCCATGCAGGTGTCCATGGCCACCCCCTTTGTCTGTAGGAAGTGGAAGGAATCAAAAGAGAAGTTGTTGAGGGTGAGGATGAGTTAATTTAGGCGGATGAGGATGTCAGTGGAGGGGGAATTGTTGGGCTTGCGGGACAGGAAGAAGCGGAGGCCCTTGAGGCCATCTGCATGCAGAATACAGGTGTATAGGGACTGGACGTCCATGGTGAAAATGAGGTGTTGGGGGCCGGGGAATTGGAAGTTCTGGAGGAGGTGGAGGGCGTGGGTGGTGTCACGGACATAGGTGGGGAGTTCCTGGACCAAAGGGGAGAAAATGGAGTCCAGATAGGTGGAGATGAGTTCGGTGTGGCAAGAACAGGCTGAGACAATGGGTCGACCAGGGCGGGCAGGTTTGTGGATTTTGAGAAGGAGATAAAAACGGGCTGTGCGGGGTTGGGGACCATTGAGTTTGGAGGCTGAAGGTGGGAGGTCCCCTGAGGTGATGAGGTCATGGATGGTGTTGGAGATGATGGTTTGGTGCTCGGGGGTGGGGTCATGATCAAGGGGGCGGTAGGAGGAGGTGTCGGAGAGTTGGCGTTTGGCCTCGGCAATGTAGAGGTCAGTGCGCCATACTACCACTGCGCCACCCTTGTCTGCGGGTTTGATGGTGAGGTTGGGGTTGGAGCAGAGGGAGCGGAGGGCTGTCCATTCTGCGGGGGAGTTGTTGGAGCGGGTGAGAGGGGTGAAGAGGTTGAGGCGGTTAATGTCTCGAGAGCAGTTGGAGATGAAGAGGTCGAGGGAGGGTCGGAGGTCTGGGGGTGGTGTCAAGGAGGAGGACTTGTGTTGGAATTGGGTGAAGGGGTCAGTGGAGGGAGGGTTAAGTTCCCGGTTGAAGAAGTAAGCGTGGAGGCGAAGGCGGCGTAAAAACTGCTCTATGTCCAAACGTGACTGGTATTCGTTGATGTGTGGTTGTAGGGGGACAAAAGTGAGCCCCTTGCTTTGGACTGACTGTTCGTCCTCAGTCAGTGGGAGGTCTGCGGGGATGGTGAAGATTCAGCAGGGCTCAGTGTGGCTGTCTCCTCTGGGGTTGCTGGCTGTGGAAGTTGTGGGCGGAGCAATGAGGTTGTCGGCTGTGGGCGGGGTTCCGTCGGCGTCGGCCGTGGGCGGGGTTCCGTCGTGGGCGGGGTTCTGTTGGCGCGGTGGGCAGCAGTAGCAGCGATGAGGGTGGTGTGTGTGGTGTTGTAACTGGAAGGGGAGGCAGTGACTGCAGCAGCGGTCCCGGAAGTGGTGTGCCCGGCTGTGGCAGATGTGACGTCATCGGTGGGGTCTCCGGCCGTGTCCTCAGCAACTCATATTCTGCTTGGGAACCCTGCAGCCCAATGGTATCAATGTGGACTTCACCAGCTTCAAAATCTCCCCTTCCCCCACCGCATCCCAAAACCAGCCCATTTCGTCCCCTCCCCCCACTGCACCACACAACCAGCCCAGCTCTTCCTCTCCACCCACTGCATCCCAAAACTAGTCCAACCTGTCTCTGCCTCCCTAACCTGTTCTTCCTCTCACCCATCCCTTCCTCCCACCCCAAGCCGCACCTCCATCTCCTACCTACTAACCTCATCCCACCTCCTTGACCTGTCCGTCTTCCCTGGACTGACCTATCCCCTCCCTACCTCCCCACCTGTACTCTCCTCTCCACCTATCTTCTTTTCTCTCCATCTTCGGTCCGCCTCCCCCTCTCTCCCTATTTATTCCAGCACCCTCACCCCATCCCCCTCTCTGATGAAGGGTCTAGGCCTGAAACGTCAGCTTTTGTGCTCCTGAGATGCTCCTTGGCCTGCTGTGTTCATCCAGCTTCACACTTTATTATCTTACAATAGTCAGGCACTCTTCTTCGATGTGAGCATTGTGTTGTTTGTACTAACACCCTTGATGTAAATACAAATGATTGCTTTGTAATGGTTCTGTCTTTCTGGAAACATACTGTAGCGTTACTTCATCATGGCCTAGTATGTAACTCTGGCATTGCTTGATTTTCGTGAATGTTGCTTCTTGTTTCCCAATTTTTATCTCAATTCAATCCACAATCAGAAATAAAGTAAAATGAAAATATATAAAGGTTCACACTCCAACAACATTTTGGGTAAGAATTTTGCTAAATTGTTTTTGAATCCTAAAAAATTATATTGTTTTTGTATCTGTTCACTGCCATGTTACATTTGCAGCTCTTCAATGCTAAATTACAACTTCACATCTCGACTTGTTTTGGGTGAGCAAGGCAGCAGTGTGGTCTGTATTCTGACTTTATTGCACAATGGCTGCCTTCAGTGCGTAGCGTAGAGATCACATGATTACAGCAAGCCATGATTCAAAGTGGTTCAAATTTGCATTTCTGCTCAAACATGCATCTCCTTCTGTCATTTCTATTCCAGCTTCAAGTGCAGCTCCAGATCTCTTTTCTTTTCCGAATGACCTGCAGTGCTTCTGCCCATTTCAGCTGAGGTAGTCATTCTACTCCTACCATCATCTCTGATCTCCTTATTCCCAAATAGCGGTAATCTAATCACGCGAGACATTTCTTTCTGAAATCCCACCACATTTCCCTTTACCCACTCCACCGAGGAAAACACAGTCAATCACATGAGTAGCTAAAAGTTCCATCCATCATTATAAAAATGTTGGAAAATTTCAAACCACTAACTGCACAATCATTGTTTGGATAATAACCACACTCTCTCACATGTGTTATACCTTTGCTGATGTTAAGATACTAATCTCTTAGCATGTGATATTAGATTTTTAACATCAGATGAAATTGATTTTCAGACTATTTAATTTTAAGCATTATGGTATCTTGATTTTAAATATTTATATACGTATTATATCGTGTGGATAACGTACAAAAAGGAACAAATGACTGTGTTTGTTTTCCCAAATCATTCTCCTCCATGTGTTGAGTGCAGGAATAGACCAGAGTGCATTGGGGAGTGGAGGGATGGGGGAGGGGTTGTATTTTATGACATGTGCTGTCATTGGAATAACAGAAGCATATTAGACACATAATGTTTCATCTTTTAAATTTGTTTTTTTTGAAAAAGGAGAAGTGAAGAAAGTCAAATGTTCTGGATGTTTTAGACTATTGGGAGCAAGATTAGATGCAGACTGCAAACTGTTATCAAGAAAAAAACAGGAAGTGTACTGACAGATTTTGAAGCTATTAAATGGTTTTAATGCAGAGATATTAAACTTATCATATTCCACTCTACTAAACAGTATTAAGAACTGTGATTCATTGCCAATAACTCAGATTAATGGTATGTCTTTTATACTTGTTGCTGACATCTTGTTTGTTTTATTGTAGTGCATAGGCAAATAATTTCCATGCACAAATCTTTAAAAATAAATCATACAAACAGCTTATTCCAACAAAAGACAAGAATGATATGCACATTTTATAGTTCGTAACCAATAATGTGCTTCTTACAGCTTGCTGAAGTTTTGCAATTTATTTAGTCAACTGAATTATAATGTTTTCTCCAAATATTTTCACAAAAATCCAGCCCATGAATTACTTTTAGGAAATAAACTCAAACTCCAATTAGTTATATTGACTTTGCATAGATCAATTTAAATATGTTTGCAGCTCATTAATTTGAATCTTAAAAGCATTGAACAATCACAAGAAGATTTTTTTCATCATGTGTTTAACATAGAAAATGATCTCAGGCACTTCACAAGAGTAATCAATTTTGAACCTAACAGGAGAAACAAGGAGGGATAACTGAAAGATTGATCAAATTGATGAGTTTGAAAGGCGATGCCAACTGGACAAAAGGAGTTGAAGTGGAAAAGACGTTCAGAGATGACACATTAAATGTTAGAACCTGTGCATGTAGCCATGATGGCTGATAATAGGGCAAAACAAGAAGGATACAGAACAGGCAAATTTTTGAAGAACATCGAACTCTCCAGTAGCAGCAATGGAGAAAAATACATAGACAGGGAAGGTTGAACAGAGAGAGCGAAAGCAAATGAAGGGATTTTAACACGGGGATGAATAATTTAAATTTGAAGGACATTCAACTTTAGTCAGTGAGTCCTGTCAAATATGATGAATTGACCCAATGAAAGAGAAAATAGAAGCAAGATTACATCATTTGGCCATTCAAGCCTACTCTATAATTCTATATGAGCATGGCTGATCATTAAACACAATGCCATGATCTCAGCCTCATCCTCTCCCTTTTGATCGTTTTAGTCCTAAGAACAATATCTACTTCTTTCTTGAAAAGATTCAATGATTTTGCCTCAAGCCCTTTCTGTGGCATAGAATTCCACAAACTTGCCGTTCGGGGAGAGAAGTCTCTCCTCATTTTAGTCTTAAATGGCCTATCACAGATCTTAAGACTTTACCTCTTCGTTCTCAACTTTCTGGTCATTGAGAGCATCTTCCTTGTGTTTACCTTGTCTAGTCCTGTTAGAATTATATAGGTTTCCACAAGATAGCCCTCATTCTTCTAAACTCCAGGTAATATAGTCCTAACCATTCCAATCTCTCTTCATATGTCAGTCTCGCTATCCCAGGAAACCATCTGGTGACCGTTATTACTTTCCCCGCATAGCCAGAACACCTTTCTTTCAGATAAAGAGACCAAACCTACTCACAAAACTCCAGGCCTCTCAAAGACCCTGCACAATTGCAGCTGCATCTGTATGCTTAACATTTTAGAGTTATTTTAATGTAAAACAGTCCACAGAGTTGACATATTTATTGCAGGGGAATGAAGACAATAGCATTTGTCTTCCAAGTGGTTGAAATTTGAGCCTTGCTCACAACTGGATGTGGGTCAAGTGCAGCCACAACTCAGCAAGGCTCCTTTGATAGCACCTTCCAAACTTGTAACCACTACCAACTTGAAGGACAAAGGGAGAAGCACCACCTAAAATTTCCCTCCAAGCCACATACCATCTTGACTTGGCAAAATATTTTCCTCCTTTTACTGACAACTCAAAATCCCTGAACTCCTTTCATAACAGCACCTAAGGTGTCCCTACACATCAAGGGCTACAATGCTTTATGACAGCTGCACAGCACTGCCTAGCCTTACCAGCACTATCAACAGCCCAGCAACAAAATTTTATAAAGTACAATCTGTCAAAACCAGTTAAAGTAGAGGAGTTGAGTGAGGTGGTAGCATGTTAACACTGAGTGGGGTTAGTTGCCATGTGGGTTGTGATCACAAATCTTACACAGTAACAATATGTAGAAAGGAGAGCTACAGATCTTTTTAGGACCTTCAGAGATAACAGTTCGGGATAGGAAGGGGATCATTGTTGGAGAATATCTACTTATGATTGGACAGGAGAAAGTAATTCTGGCATAAACTTATACACTCCAAACTAACAGTGCCAAAAACTCGAGTTTGTTAGACATAGTTAAAATGAAACTGTTCAAAGGAAGCAATTTAAAATACTGTACTTTTGAGAGGGCGGTAGTATCATTGGTGTGCCTTTTCCCTTAGCTGGCTCCTCCTCTCTTCGATAATCAAGATTGTAGATTTAAAAAATTTCAATTTTGTACTTTATTATTGCTCTCATTGCTCTTTACACTACAGTGATACCTTTAAACCACTGGCATCCATAATCAACTAAATTTCTCTACAGAGTTCATTTACCAAGTTAAAGACCTGAGCATACACAGATGCTGAAATCCATTACTGACGTTTATTGTGAGAGACAACAGGTGTGTTCAGAATGATTTTTTACTATTACTGTTATTATGCTCAAATAAACGGCATAAATTGTGAAATGAATAGTAATAGGCTGACTTCTGTTCCTATATCTTATGACTCCAGGACGTTTTCTGCAGGAGTTCCTCAGGGTAGTGTCCTAGGCCCAACCATCTTCAGCTGCTTCATCAATCATCTTCCCTCCATCGTAAGGTCAGAAGGGGAGACGTTCACCAATGGTTGCACAATGTTCAGCACCATGTGCGACTTCTCAGGCACTGAAGCAGTCCATGTTCAAATGCAAAAAGATCTGGACAGTATCCAGGCTTGGGCTGACAAGTGGCAAGTATCATTCACACCACACAAATGCCAGGCTATGATCATCTTCAGTAAGAGACAAGCTAACCCTTGACATTCACTGGTGCCCCCAACTATCAACACCCTTGGGGGTTATCATTGATCAGAAACTGAACTGGACTCACTACATAAACACAGAGGTGACAAGAACAGGTCAGAGGTTAAGAATACTGCAGAAGGTATCTCACTTCCTGACTTCCCAGAGCTTGTCCACCATCTACAAGGCACAAGTCAGGAGTGTGATGGAATACTCCCCACTTGCCTGGATGAGTGCAGCCCCAACAACACTGAAAAAGCTTGGCATCATCCAGGAAAAAGCAGTCCGCTTGATTGGCATTACATCCACGTGCATCCACTCCCTCTACCACCGATGCTGTGTAGCAGAAGTCTGTACCATCTACAAGAGGCAGTATAGAAAATCACCAAAAATCTTCAGACAATACCTTCCAAACCCACAACAATTTCCATCAAGAGGGACAAGACCAACAGATATATGGGAACACTACCACTTTCAAGTACCTCTCTAAGCCACTCCTCATTCTCGCTTGGAAATATATCACACTTGCTGGCTCAAAATCCTGGAGTTCCCTCCTTTATGGCATTGTAGGTCAACCAACAGCAGGAAAACTACAGCAGTTCAAGAAGGCAGCTCACTACCACCTTTTCAAGGGCAACTAGGGACAGGCAATAAATGCTGGACAGCTAGCAGCGGTCACATCACATGAAATAGAACATAGTTACAGCACAGTACAGGCCCTTCGGCCCTCGATGTTGTGCCGACCTGTCATACCGATCTCAAGCCCATCTAACCTACACTATTCCATGTATATCCATATGCTTATCCAATGATGACTTAAATGTACCTAAAGTTGGTGAATCTACTACCGTTGCAGGCAAAGCGTTCCATTCCCTTACTACTCTGAGTAAAGAACCCGCCTCTGACATCTGTCCTATATCTTTCACCCATCAATTTAAAGCAATGCCCCCTTGTGCTCGCCGTCACCATCCTAGGAAAAAGGCTTTCCCTATCCACCCTATCTAACCCTCTGATTATTTTATATGTCTCAATTAAATCACCTCTCAACCTTCTTCTCTCTAATGAAAACAGCCTCAAGTCCCTCAGCCTTTCCTCGTAAGACCTTCCCTCCATACCAGGCAACATCCTAGTAAATCTCCTCTGCACCCTTTCCAAAGCTTCCACAGTTCCAGTGCCACTGTTGTGGCTCCTGTAATGCCCTGAATTTGCTTCTTGCAGAGGGGTACAAACAAGTGCATCTGGTGAAAAAAGAATGTGCATGAGCTACTGAGGTGGTCAGAGAAGGACAGTATTACAGTTGCAGAAAGGATGTCTGGGGACTCGTCAACTGAGGTAGTACAGGCCGAAGTTAGAAACAGGAAAGGAGAGGCCACCCTGTTGGGAGTTTTCTATAAGACTCCGAATAGTTCCAGAGAGGTAGAGGAAAAAAATAGCAAAGATGATTCTCAATAGGAGTGAGAGAGACAGGGTAGTTGTCATGGGGGACTTCAACTTTCCAAGTATTGACTGGGAACACGATAGTTCAAGTACTATAGATGGGTCAGTTTTTGTCCAGTGTGTGCAGGAGGGCTTCCTGACACAGTATGTAGACAGGCCAACAAGGGGCGAAGCCACATTAGATTTGGTACTGGGTAATGAGCCCAGCCAGGTGTTAGATTTGGAAGTAGGTGAGCACTTTGGTGATAGCGATCACAATTCTGTTATGTTTACTTTAGTGATGGAAAGGGATAGGTGTATACCACTGGGCAAGAGTTATAGCTGGGGGAAAGGCAATTACGATGAGATTAGGCAAGATTTAGGGATCATAGGACGGGGAAGGAAACTGCAGGGGATGGGCACATTAGAAATGTGGAGCTTATTCAAGGAAAAGCTCCTATGTGTCCTAGATAAGTATGTACCTGTCAGGCAAGGAGGAAGCTGTAGAGCGCGGGAGCCGTGGTTTACAAAGGAGGTGGAATCTCTGGTCAAGAGGAAGAAGAAGGCTTATGTCAGGATGAGATGTGACGGCTCAGTTAGGGCGCTTGAGGGTGACAAGGTAGCCAGGAAAGACCTAAAGAGAGAGCTCAGAAGAGCCAGGAGGCGACATGAGAAGTTGTTGGCGGATAGGATCAGGGTAAACCCTAAGGCTTTCTACAGGTATTTAAGGAATAAAAGAATGACGAAAGTAAGATTAGGGCCAATCAAGGATAGTAGTGGGAAGTTGTGTGTGGAGTCAGAGGAGATAGGGGAAGCACTAAATGAATATTTTTCAACAGTATTCACTCTAGAAAACGACAATGTTGTCGAGGAGAATACTGAGATACAGGCTACTAGACTAGGTGGGATTGAGGTTCACAAGGAAGAGGTATTAGAAATCCTACAGAGGGTGAAGATAGATAAGTCCCCTGGGCCGGATGGGATTTATCCTAGGATCCTCTGGGAAGCCAGGGAGGAGATTGCCAAGCCTTTGGTATTGATCTTTAACTCGTCATTGTCTACAGGAATAGTGCCAGACGACTGGAGGATAGCAAATGTGGCTCCCCTGTTCAAGAAGGGGAGTAGAGACAACCCTGGTAATTATAGACCAGTGAGCCTTACCTCAGTTGTTGGTAAAGTGTTGGAAAAGGTTATAAGAGATAAGATTCATAATTATCTAGAAAAGAAGAAATTGATTAGGGATAGTCAGCACGGTTTTGTGAAGGGAAGGTCGTGCCTCACAAACCTTGAGTTCTTTGAGAAGGTGACCAAACAGGTAGATGAGAGTAAACCGGTTGATGTGGTGTATATGGATTTCAGCAAGGCATTCGATAAGGTTCCCCAGAGTAGGCTATTGTACAAAATGCGGAGGAATGGGATTGTGGGAGATATAGCAGTTTGGATCGGAAATTGGCTTGCTGAAAGAAGACAGAGGGTGGTAGTTGATGGGTAATGTTCATCCTGGAGACCAGTTACTAGTGGTGTACCGCAAGGGTCGGTGTTGGGTCCACTGCTGTTTGTCATTTTTATAAATGACCTGGATGAGGGCGTAGAAGGATGAGTTAGTAAATTTGCAGACGACACGAAGGCCGGTGGAGTTGTGGATAGTGACGAAGGATGCTGAAGATTGCAGAGAGGCATAGATAAGCTGCAGGGCTGGGCTGAGAGGTGGCAAATGGAGTTTAATGCAGACAAGTATGAGATGATGCACTTTGGTAGGAGTAACCGGAAGGTAAAGCACTGGGCTAATGGTAAGATTCTTGGTAGTGTACATGAGCAGAGAGATCTCGGTGTGCATGTACACAGATCCTTGAAAGTTGCCACCCAGGTTGACAGGGCTGTTAAGAAGGCATACAGTGTTTTAGCTTTTATTAATAGAGGGCTCGAGTTCCGGAACCAAGAGGTTATGCTGCAGCTGTACAAGACTCTGGTGCGGCTGCACTTGGAGTATTATGTACAGTTATGGTCACCGCATTATAAGAAGGATGTGGAAGCTTTGGAAAGGGTGCAGAGGAGATTTACTAGGATGTTGCCTAGTATGGAGGGAAGGTCTTACGAGGAAAGGCTTAGGGACTTGAGGCTCTTTTCGTTAGAGAGAAGGTTGAGAAGTGACTTAATTGAAACATATAAAATAATCAGAGGGTAAGATAGGGTGGATAGGAAGAGCTTTTTTCCTCAGATGGTGACGGCGAGCACGAGGGGTCATAGCTTTAAATTGAGGGGTGGAAGATATAGGACAGATGTCAGAGGTGGTTTCTTTACTCAGAGAGTAGTAAGGGAATGGAATGCTTTGCCTGCAATGGTAATAGATTCGCCAACTTTAGTTACATTTAAGTTGTCATTGGATAAGCATATGGATGTACATGGAATAGTGTAGGTTAGATGGGCTTCAGATCGGTATGACAGGTCGGCACAACATCGAGGGCCGAAGGGTCTGTACTGTGCTGTAATATTCTATGTTCTATGTTCTATCCTTCTAATAATGCGGTGACCAGAACTGTACGCAATACTCCAAGTGCGGCCGCACCAGAGTTTTGTACAGCTGCAGCATAACCTCTTGGTTCCGGAACTTGATCCCTCTATTAATAAAAGCTAAAACACTGTATGCCTTCTTAACAGCCCTGTCAACCTGGGTGGCAACTTTCAAGGATCTGTGTACATGGACACCGAAATCTCTCTGCTCATCTACTCTACCAAGAATCTTACCATTAGCCCAGTACTTTGCCTTCTGGTTGCTCCTACCAAAGTGCATCACCTCACACTTGTCTGCATTAAACTCCATTTGCCATCTCTCAGCCCAGCTGTGCAGCTTATCTATGTCTCTCTGTAACCTACAACATCCTTTGTCACTATACACAACTCCACCGACCTTAGTGTCATCTGCAAATTTACTAATCCATCCTTCTACGCCCTCATCCAGGTCATTTATAAAAATGACAAACAGCAGTGGACCCAACACCGACCCTTGCGGTACACCACTAGTAACTGGTCTCCAGGATGAACATTTCCCATCAACTACCACCATCTGTCTTCTTTCAGCAAGCCAATTTCTGATCCAAACTGCTGTATCTCCCATAATCCCATTCCTCCACATTTTGTACAATAGCCTACTGTGGGGAACCTTGTCGAATGCCTTGCTGAAATCCATATACACCACATCAGCCGGTTTACTCTCATCTACCTAGACAACAAAATGTGAGGCTGGATGAACACAGCAGGCCAAGCAGCATCTCAGGAGCACAAAAGCTGACGTTTCGGGCCTAGACCCTTCATCAGAGAAGGGGATGGGGTGAGGGTTCTGGAATAAATAGGGAGAGAGGGGGAGGCGGACCGAAGATGGAGAGAAAAGAAGATAGGTGGAGAGAGTATAGGTGGGGAGGTAGGGAGGGGATAGGTCAGTCCAGGGAAGACGGACAGGTCAAGGAGGTGGGATGAGGTTAGTAGGTAGATGGGGGTGCTGCTTGGGGTGGGAGGAAGGGATGGGTGAGAGGAAGAACAGGTTAGGGAGGCGGAGACAGGTTGGACTGGTTTTGGGATGCAGTGGGTGGAGTGGAAGAGCTGGGCTGGTTGTGTGGTGCAGTGGGGGGAGGGGACGAACTGGGCTGGTTTAGGGATGCAGTTGGGGAAGGGGAGATTTTGAAACTGGTGAAGTCCATATTGATACCATTAGGCTGCAGGGTTCCCAGGCGGAATATGAGTTGTTCCACCCCACCCACTGCATCCCAAAACCAGTCCAACCTGTCTCTGCCTCCCTAACCTGTTCTTCCTCTCACCCATCCCTTCCTCCCACCCCAAGCCACACCTCAATCTCCTACCTACTAACCTCATCCCACCTCCTTGACCTCTCCGTCTTCCCTGGACTGACCTATCCCCTCCCTACTTCCCCACCTATACTCTCTCCACCTATCTTCTTTACTCTCCATCTTCGGTCCGCCTCCCCCTCTCTCCCTATTTATTCCAGAACCGTCACCCCATCCACCTCTCTGATGAAGGGTCTAGGCCCGAAACGTCAGCTTTTGTGCTCCTGAGATGCTGCTTGGCCTGCTGTGTTCATCCAGCCTCACATTTTGTTGTCTTGGATTCTCCAGCATCTGCAGTTCCCATTATCTCTGATACTCTCATCTACCTGTTTGGTCACCTTCTCAAAGAACTCAATAAGGTTCGCGAGGCACGACCTTCCCTTCACAAAACCGTGCTGACTATCCCTAGTCAATTTATTCTTTTCTAGATGATTATAAATCCGTTCTCTTATAACCTTTTCCAACACTTTACCAACAACTGAGGTAAGGCTCACTGGTTTATAATTACCAGGGTTGTCTCTACTCCCCTTCTGGAACAGGGGAACCACATTTGCTATACTCCAGTCGTTGGCAAAAATGAAAAAAATGAAGAATTATAATCTAAGACAACTGAACTAACACTCAAGAAAATAAAGCTATTTTATAACTTTAGGCTACAAATTATAATAAAAAAAACAATGATTGTAATTGCCTCTTTGACAAATATGCATCAGTGTTACAGGGTACACTGCTAAGGTAATCTGGAACACTTTTGGTTCATCACACAACGTAGCTAAAACCTGCTAACTGGAGTAGAACAGCCACTGTATTGGGGCATGTACATATTTATGGGCACAGCCATCAGATTTACATCGTTATATATAAATTAAAACTGTATGTCTTTAAAGCTAATGCAGTATTGCGTTTCTTAATAGTATGTCAACATGAGCTTCATGTTAAATATTGTGCATTCTACTTTGAAATGCCATCAAGTATCATTGAATAACTATATTTTAATTTTAATGCAATTCTGGTATGCATTTTCAGCAGTGTGTTAGGAATTCTGAAGGGATATTCACGAAGCATTGACCATTCAGTGTGATTCATATGGATATAGTTGATGTTTTATTACATTTTTCCCCAACAATTTTTCTCTTCCAGAAGTAATACTGACTTATGCAGGAGTATCTTGACAAATTCTATTTTATGTATGAATCTAAAAACTTGAGATGTTTACACCAAGCAGTTTGGTCACTAACACACTGAAATGATTCATTAAAGGCAAAAAAACTCTGGATAATTTTGAGCTTAATGAATTTTTTTGTATTCAACAAATGTTTTGCAGGCCATGTTGACTTCCTGTGAATGTTACATTTTTTCCAGTCCCATGTTATCCTGAACATTTGGTAGAACTACTGTTATAAATCAGCTTCATTTTTGGTTTGCCATCATATTAAGACAACCGCTCACTCTGCCCCTTTGATGCTCAGAGGGTTTACTTATTAGAAGTGCAAAAAAGAAAGATTCTATGCCAAGTTCAAGAAAATCCTCCAATATAACAGGGGCTAAGGTATTAGAAGGTGTTCATGCAATTGAACTCTAAGCCCGTATATGCAAATATTTCAGATAGAAGAAAACCCTGCATATTCTGAAAGCTGTGCATTCTGCACAGAGAAATAAAATGAACATTTTACCCATTAGACTTCAGTTGTGATTTGCCTCATGTTTGATGTAATGACCCCTGATGCACTGAAACTTTCCAGAAAAATGTGCACATGGATCTTTCATGTTGTGGTAACCTAACCTCAACATAAACCATCCTCGATCCAAATATTACGTGCTTGAGTGCATTTCCTTCCTGCCACACTTTGAGTTGTTATGATGGTATCATGTGAAGGGTTGGGTAATGTGCAACAGTTAGCTCAGTTGTTTAAATAGCTAGCAAGCAGATTAGATTACCGTCTACAACATTGGTTTCAATCCATGTTAAAGGCCAGGAGGTAAACCAAAACCTAGGGTACTCTTAAATAAGTGTTGCCATGATTATACTGCAACTAGGGCAAGCCCAAAATATCATGCCCTTTAAAAGCATGCTATATTCCTAGATATTTGAAGATGAAGTTTATTCAATGTAGAATATTTGACGTAACTTTTTCTTTTAAAATAAAAAATGCACTCTGACAAAGTAGTCACAGTGGATCAGATGACCTGGTGCATGGGAATTTAAGGAACTGACACATTGTTTGACTATGCTCCAAAGACATACAAGACATTCAGTCCGTTGAAAAAAATGTTAGTTACACAGATCCTGAACCAGCAGAAGTATTTCGGAATTGAATTGTCTTCCTTTTAAATGTAAAAAGACCATAAAATATAGAAGGAAAATTAAACCATTCAGCCCAGAGTCTGTTCTGCCATTTGATCATGGCTGATTCATTTCTCAACCTCATTCACCTGCCTTCTCCCCTTGTAAACCCTTATTAATCAGGTGCCTATCTATTTCTGTCTTAAAGACACTCGATGGCTTAGCCTCCACAAACTTTTGTGGTAATATGTTCCACAGAATCACCACCCTCTGACAAAAGAAAGCAATTGTTTCTGCCCAACAAAACGGACAACTTAATCATTCAGACAATAATTTTGAATGATTTAAAGAGGGTGCCTCTAAACAAACTAAGAACAGCACCAAGGTTATAAGGAATTGCACAATGGAACAGGTATGGTAGTCCTGTGAGTCTTTAGATGAAAAATGCTCTCTGTAGGTAAAGGAAAAAGCAGGAAGAGACAGTTATCTATGTCTACAATTTACCTGAAAGCAGTATCATTATGTGATCTATCAGCTGGTACCATTTTAGGTCAAGCAAACAGCAAACAAATATAAACCCAGAAGAAGATAACAAAGTGTGAAGCAAGATGAACACAGCAGACCAAGCAGCATCTTAGGAGCACAAAAGATGACGTTTCAGGCCTAGACCCTTCATAAGAAGCAGACTTTGTGAACTACAGAAAATCCATCACCTTGAGAAAATCTTGCAAAGCACTTCAGTTTTGACTTTGGCTGTGAAACTTACCTAAACTATACATCAAGTGTGAAGAAAACTTTCCACAAAGTCTGCAATTTACTTCTTCAAAAGCTAAATAAATTATAAAATTGGAAGATCGTAGATGTAGGAGCAGAAATAGACCATTTAGCCCACTGAGTTTGTTCCGCTATGCAATGAGATCTTGGCTGATTTGATAACCCCCAAATCTACTTTCTTGCCTTTTCCCTTATTGATCAAAAGTCTGTCTCTACCTTGAAATATACTTAATGTTTCAACCTCGACAGCCTCCATAGTAAAGAATCCCACAGAACATATACTATCGGAAGGAAAAAAGACCTTGTCAACTCTGAAATAAATGGGTCTCCCTTTACTGTGTGATTATGCCTTCTGGTCCAAGACTCTCCTATTAGGGGAAACAATTTCTCTGCATCTACCCTTTCAAGGCCCCCTATAACCTTGTTTCAACAAGGTCTTCTTGCATTCTTCTAAATTCCAGTGAATACAATCTGAATCTACTCAACCTCATCTCGTTAAAAGGCAACTCTCTATTTCTGAAATCAACCTTGTGAACCTTCACCTGTCTGCTCTTAAGTAAATTGCCCAAAACTGTTCACTGTATTCCAGCTGTGGTCTGACTCATGTTATACTTAGCTTTAGCAAGACCTCTCTAATTATATATTCCACTCCCCTTGAAATAAAGGTCAATAGTTCATTTGCCTTCGCTATTGCCTCTTGAACTTGTGTGTTAGCATTTTTGAAATTCATGCACAAGGATCCCTAAATCCTTCGATGCCAGAACTTTCTGCAGTCTTTCCACATTTAAGTAACATTCAGCAGCTCTAATCTTCCTGCCAAAGACTATAACTTCACATTTTTCCACACAGTATTCCATGTGTCAAGATTTTGCCCACTCACTGTCTCTATTTCTCTGCAGACTCTATATGTTATCCCCACTACTTTCCATCCCAAACTTCTGTGTTATTGCAAACTTGGCTACAATACATTCAATTTTCTTGTCCAAGTCATTCAAAAGAATTGTAAACAATTGTGGCACCAACATGAATCCCTGTGACACTTCTATAATTCTAGGTTGCCATCCTGAAAATGCTCCTTTTGGCCCAACTCTCTGTTTTCTATTAGTTGACCAATCCTTTATCCATGCTAATATACTACCACTAATGCTATGGTTTCTTATCATAAAGTGACCTTATGTGCATTACCTTATCAAACACCTTTGGAGATCTGAATATATTACATTTACTGGTTCCCCTTTATCTATCCTGCTTGTACCTTTTCAAAGAACATTGCAGTAAATTGTTAGGTCTGATCTCCACTTCATGAGGCTATGCTGCTTCTGCTTATTCCTATTATGTACTTCTAAATGATCTGCTATTACATGCTTTATGATAGACTTTAGCATTTTCCCTGTTACAGATGTGAAGTGCACTGGCCGATAGTTATTTTCTTTTCTCTTGCCATCTTTCTGATTAATGGTGTTACATCAGCAGTTTTTTCAATCCTCTGGAATATTTCCCAAATCCAAGGTTTTTTGGAATATTGTTACCGGTACCTCCACCATCTCCTTCTCTTAAGATTCTAGAATAAAACCCAAAATGTCCAGGGGATGCATTGGCCTTTATCCCCATTACTTTCCCACGTACATTTTTTTTCTAATGATAGCTGTTGTGTTTATTTCCACACATTCCCATCACCCCTTACTACCCTCACCCTATTGGGCCCATTGATTATATTCCATTCTGGAATGCTATTAATGTACTCTACCTTTAAGTCTGATGCAAAATATTCATTCAGCACCTTTGCCACTTCCTGATTCCCCATTTCTATTTCGCTTGCTTAATTCACTGAGGGGCATATCTTCACTTTGGCCTTTCTTTTCCTTTTCCTTTTTATATATTAAAAGAAAATCTTCCTCTCAGTTTTTATGTATCTAGTTGGTTTGCTCACATTGGTTATTTTCTCCCTCTTAATTATTTTTGTCGTCATCTTTTACTGGCTTTCAAAACATTTCTGGTTCTCTGGTTTATCACTAATCTTAGCTCACCATATGCTTTATTTTTCCCTATTTAATATGACTTAAGTTCTGAGCTATAGAGTTTGTTTATTCTCTTCCTGGAACCATTCTTGCTCTGTTCAATAAATTATAAACTTTTTCTTTATTCCTACATTGTTCCTACATAACTTGTATCTCACTCCAACTGTACTTTCCCTGTCTCTGCCTGTTTGAATGGGTTTCACAATGTTTGACTTCTGCAAAACTGCCTAAAAAGACAAACATATTTCTGTTTAAACCCACAAAAAGCTTGCTGCTGCTTAATAGAACTGTTCACACACTCAGGAGTTCTAAAGTGTACTCAAACATTCCTCTCAGACATTCACTGGCTATGGATAGCTAGGAAGTGGCCAGGGATTTCAGCAGACCTCTCTTACTGTGGCTGTGACACGACCCACTAGAAGTGGTCTTACGCCACACTTTAGATAAATTTAATTACGGAATTCCTGTCATTTTTTCATTGATGGACATCCATATCTAATTTGTATGAACGAAAGGTGATGGTAAAATAGGAACCCTAGAGAGAAACAATTCAAGCCATTGTGAAAAGCTTTGTGCATTTGTCTCAGTTGCATGATTTGAATTGAAATGAAAAACTAAATATCTTTGATACCCAGTCCATGGGGAACATCATAATATTTGATCCTTGTTATTGTTAGAGATTGGCAGAGAAATCCACCTTTGAATAATATGGCCAATTGTAAACTGAATGTATAAAAGGAACTATTCTTCACAATCACAATGACATTTTCTTGAACACTACTGAAGAACTTAGGCTCATTTGTTCAGGTAAAAAATAACGAAGTCCATCACACGAATACTATATGCAGAACAAGCTCGTTGGTAGTAACTATCTGAACATAGTTGATTGAGATAGTGAGTCAATGTGATGTAAACATTAAGCAACCATTGACAAATACATTTCTGTCAAGTTAGTGTACGAAATGCATTTGATAAAAGTCTGCTGCACAATAAATGCATGCACAGGCATCTGCATGGAAAAGATATTAAAATAAATGTACTTATTACATTGTGCTAAAACATGAAAGTAATGTCTGAATTAATAACAATTCATAAAAGTAGTTAAGAACATCTGCGACTGAACTGCATCTTTCATTCCCATAAAGCTAATTGCATTGAAAGAAGATATATTGATGATAGTATACAATTAGTACATGACTAAATTTTTTCAGAGAAAAGGAAGACATCAAAAGGCTGACATGGAGATTAGTAATTTAGTAACTTTGCAAAGTACAGCCACAAAAGATGTGAATGTGTTTCAATTTGCCCACATTGATGCATCCAAGTAACTCATTCTACAGAGAAGACGGTCAATCGTTGATAAAAACTGAAAGAACTGTGGATGCTGTAAATCAGGAACAAAAACAAAGTTGCTGGCAAAGCTCAGCAGATCTGGTAGCATCTGTGTGAAGTAGAAAACAGAGTGAAAGTTTCAGGTCTGAATTCTGAGGAAGAGTCACCGGACCTTGGTGGCCCTTCCTCAGAATTCAGACCTGAAACTTTAACACTGTTTTTTCCTTCACAGATGCTGACAGACCTGCTGAACTTTTCCAGCAACTTTGATTTGGTATTGTTATATTTGATTGCTTTCTGGAGATTTTGGCAAAGATTTGAAATGAAAACCTTGATGTATGGATTTCCTACATTCAGCAAACTTTAAGTAAGTTGAAGGTAAGACTGAACACTACTGCTCGGGACTGTTAAAGTCAAGAATGCGTGCAAGAATTAAGGATCAGCGCTCACTGGTTGGTCAGTTACATTTCAGAAACAGTTTACAGAGCAACTATGTGAAAATTACTTCCAGAGTTTGGTATTGATTAGTAACAACATCAATATCAGTGGCTTTGTAGCGGCCCTCATTGCAATGATATATTCTAAAGGCTATTGCAGATGGAGAACTGCGTGATTAAATTCAGAGAAGGCACTGGTCAAATAAAAGGACGGGCAGATGTTCAGCTATCATGATCTCTTAGAACATTTGTCCTTTCAAAACTGGGATTGTCAAACCTGGTAATCCCACATCTAAGAAACATAGATAACAGGAGCAGGATGAAACCATTCAGTCCTTCAAGCCTGCTCTGCCATTCAATGTGTTCATGATAGGCATCAAACTCACTCTCCTGTTCCGTCTGCCCCCATAGCCTTTGATCTTTTTTGCTCTAAAAACAATGCCTAGCTCCTTTTTGGATTCATTCATTGTTTCAGTCTCAACCTCTTTCTGTGGCAGACAATTCCACAGACTTACCGCTCCTTGGGTGGAGAAATTTCTGCTCATCTCAATCTTAAATTACAACCTATCCTGCATCCTTAAGGTGTGACCATGGGTTCTAGATTCCCTCGTCACCGCGTACATCCTGTCTAGTTATTTTAGAATGAGGTTTCTGCGAGATCCCCATCATCCTTCTAAATTCCATATTTTCATCTTCTTATTATGTCTCTTCATATGTCAATAAAGAACTTTCCATGCATATAAAGAACTTTCCAGGCATATCTCCCCTAAACTTTCCCCCTCTCACTTTGAACTCATGACCCCTAGTAATTGAGTCCTCCACTCTGGGGGGGAAAAAGCTTTTTGATGTTCACCCTGTCTATACCCTCATGATTTTGTCGACCTCAATCAGGTCCCCCCAATCTCCATCTTTTTCATGAAAATTATCCTAATCTACTCAACCTCTCTTCATAGCTAGCACCCTCCATACCAGGCAACATCCTGGTGAACCTCCTCTGTACCCTGTCCAAAGCGTCCACGTCCTTTTGGTAATGGACACAGTACTCTAAATGTGGCCGAACCAAAGTCCGATACAACTGTAACATGACCTGCCAACTCTTGTACTCAATACCCTGTCCAATGAAGGAAAGCATGCTGTATGCTGCCTTGACCACCCTATTGACCTGCGTTGTCACCTTCAGGGAACAATGGACCTGAACACCCAGATCTCTCTGTTCATCAATTTTCCCCAAGACTTTTCCATTTCCTGTATAGTTCGCCCTTGAATTTGATCTTCCAAAATGCATTACCTCGCATTTGCCCGGATTGAACTCCATCTGCCATTTATCTGCCCAACTCTCTACATTCTATCTATATTCTGCTAAAATCTCTGATAGACCCCTTCACTATCTGCTTCTCCATTACTCCCTTATAATGCGATTAGGCAAGACTTAGGAGGCATCGAATGGGTTAGCAAAATGCAGGGGATGGGGACAATTGAATTGTGGAGCTGGTTTAAGGAACAGATATTGCGTGTCCTTGATAGGTACGTCCCTGTCAGGCAGGGAGGAAGCGATAAGCTAAGGGAACCGTGGTTTACTAAAAAAATTGTATCTCTTGTTAAGCAGAAGAGGGAGGCTGATGTGACGATGAGACCAGATGGTTCAGATGAGGTGATGGAGAGCTACAGATTAGCTAGGAAGGATTTAAAGAGAGCGTTCAGAAGAGCAAGTAGGGTACATGAGCAGACATTGGCAGGTAAATAAAGGAGAATCCTAAAGCTTTCTACAGGTATGTGAGGAATAAGAGGGTGACTGGGGTAGGCATAGGGCCAGTCAAAGACAGAATTGGGAAGTTGTGTGTGGACGCTGTGGAGATTGGAGAGGTGCTAAATGAATATTTCTCATCTGTTTACACTGAGGGACAGGAGAATATTGTAGAAGAGGTGACTGAGTTATGGGCTACTAGAATTGAAAGGGTAAAGGTTAGTAAGGAGGAAGTGTTATCAATTCGACAACGTGTGAAGGTAGATAAAGCCCCTGGGCCTGATGGGATTTTTCCGAGGATTGTCTGGGGAGCTAGGGAGGAGGTGATGGAGCCTTTGGCCTTGATCTTGGAGTCCTCATTGTCTATAGGTTTAGTACCAGAGGAGTGGAGGATTACAAATGTTGTGCCCTTGTTCAAGAGGGGTAGTAGGAATGACCCAGGCAATTATAGACCTGTGAGCCTTACGTGTGTTGTAGGAAAAATTTTGGAAAGGATTATAAGAAATAGGATTTATAATCATCTAGCAAGCAACAGTGTGATTGGAGATAGTCAACATGGATTTGTCAAGGGCAGGTCATGTCTCACAAACTTCATTGAGCTTTTTGAGAAGGTGACCAAGCATGTGGATGAGGGTCAGGCAGTTGACGTGGTGTACATGGACTTCAGTAAAGCCTTTGATAAGTTTCCCCATGGTAGGCTATTGGAGAAAATACAGAGGCACGGGATTGAGGGAGATTTAGCCATTTGGATTAGAAACTGGCTTTCTGTCAGAAGGCAACGAGTGGTGGTTGACGGAAAATATTCAGCCTGGAGTCCAGTTACTAGTAGTGTGTCTCAAGGATCTGTTTTGAGACCACTGCTGTTTGTCATTTGTATAAATGACTTGGACGCAGGCATTGGTGGATGGGTTAGTAAGTTTGCAGATGACACTAAAGTCGGTGGAGTTGTGGACGTTGTGGAAGAATGTTGCAGGGAGACTTGGATAAACTGCAGAATTGGGCCGAAAGGTGGCAAATGGAGATTAATACGGATAAATGTGAGGTGATGCACTTTGGGAGGAATAATAGGAAGGCAGAACACTGGGTCAACGGAAAGATTCTTAGTAGTGTGGATGAGCAGAGGGATCTTGGTGTCCATGTACATAGATTCCTGAAAATTGCCACCCAGGTTGATAGGGCTGCTCAGAAGTCTGATGGTGTTTTAGGTTGCATTAGTAGAGGGATTGAGTTCCGGAGACGTGGTGTCATGCTGCAACTCTACAAAACGCTAGTGTGGCCTCACTTTGAATATTGCGCGGTCACTCCATTACAGGAAGGATGTGGAATCGTTGGAACAGGTGCAGAGGAGATTTACCAGGATTTTGCCTGGTCTGGAGCGAAGGTCTTATGAAGAAAGGCTGAGGAACTTGGGTCTGTTCTCATTGGAGAGAAGGAGGCTAAGAGAGGATTTAATAGAGACATACAAGATGATCAGAAGATTAGATAGGGTGGACAGTGAGAGTCTTTTTCTGAGGATGATGACGTCAGCTTGTACAAGGGGGCACAGCTACACATTGAGGGGTGATGGATTTAAGACAGATGTCAGAGGCAGGTTCTTTACTCAGAGAGTGGTAAGGGCGTGGGATGCCCTGCCTGCCAATGTAGTTAACTCAGCCACATGAGGGGCATTTAAACAGCCCTTGGATAAGCATATGGATGCTGATGGGATAGTGCAGGGGAATGGGCTCAGATTAGTTCACAGGTCGGCGCAACATGGAGGGCCGAAAGACCTGTTCTGCGCTGTGTTGTTCTATGTTCTATGTTCTAATCTCGCCATCCCAGGAATCAGCCTGGTAAACATTTGTTGCACTTCTTCCAGAAGATCCTTCCTCGGATAAGGGGCCCAAACCTGCACAAACTAGAGATGTAGTCTCACCAAGGTCCTGTATGTGCTTGACTCTCAACTGCCCTCTGGGCAAATAAGAATGGGTAATAAATGCTGGCCTAGCCAGTGATGTCAATGTTGTGTGAAAGAGTAAAAAAAAATGATATTTTTCCAGGCCCATTTCACTGAATGGCCTGAAGTTAATGCCTTTTATCTTTTGTTCTATTCTAATCGGATATGAAGAGTCCACATCCTGGTGGGGGCATCTAGGCTCCAAATGGGTATCAATACAGAACAATACTCCAGGCAATACCACATTTTACAGTTTGTTTTCAGTCACCTTCTTATCCTTCAGGAATGTGATGAACAGCGTCGCTAAAGAAATTCACTTCCTTATGGTAAGATAATAAAATGTGGGGCTGGATGAACACAGCAGGCCAAGCAACATCTCGGGAGCACAAAAGCTGACGTTTCGGGCCCAGACCCTTCATCAGAGAGGGGGATGGGGAGAGGGTTCTGAAATAAATAGGGAGAGGGGGGAAGTGGACTGAAGATGGATAGAGGAGAAGACAGGTGGAGAGGAGAGTATAGGTGGGAAGATAGGGAGGGGATAGGTCAGTCTGGGAAGGACAGACAGGTCAAGGGGGTGGGATGAGATTGGTAGGTTGGAAATGGAGGTGCGATTTGAGGTGGGAGGAGGGGGTGTTAGGTGAGAGGAAGAACAGGTTAGGCAGGCAGGGATGAGTTGGGGTGGTTTTGGGATACAGTAGGGGGAGGGGAGATTTTGAAGCTGGTGAAATCCACATTGATACCATTGGGCGCAGGGTTCCCAAGCGGAATATGAGTTGTTGTTCCTGCAACCTATGGGTGTCATCATTATGGCACTGCAGGAGGCCCAGGATGGACATGTTGTATAAGGAATGAGAAGGGGAGTTGAAATGGTTCGCGACTGGGAGGTGCAGTTGTTTACTGCGAACCGAGCGGAGGTGTTCTGCAAAGCAATCCCCAAGCCTCCTCTTGGTTTCCCCAATGTAGAGGAAGCCACACCGGGTACAGCGGATGTAGTATACCACATTGGTGGATGTGCAGGTGAACATCTGCTTGATGTGGAAAGTCATCTTGGGGCGTGGGATGGGGGTGAGGGAGGAGGTGTGGGGGCAAGTGTAGCACTTCCTGCGGTTGCAGGGGAAAGTGCCAGATGTGCCGGGAAAGCTACCTGGAATACACCTCTTTCCACCCACCTTCCTGCAAAAATTCAATCCCCTATTCCCAATTCCTTCGCCTCCACCGCATCTGCTCCCAGGATGAGGCATTCCATTCCCGGACATCCCAGATGTCCTCGTTTTTCAAGGGCCGCAACTTGCCCCCACAGTTTTCGAGAATGCCCTCAACCATGTCACCCACATTTCCTGCAACTCATCCCTCACACTCCACCCTCACAATAACCACCAAAAGAGAATCCCCCTAGTCCTCACATACCACCCCACCAACCTCCGGATACAAAGCATCATCCTCCGACACTTCCATCATCTACAATCCGACCCCACCACCAAAGACATTTTTCCAACCCCACCCTTGTCAGCCTTCTGCAGAAACCACTCTCTCCGTGACTCCTTCGTCCGCTCCACACTCCCCTCCAACCCCACCACACCTGGCACTTTCCCCTGCAACCGCAGGAAATGCTATACCTGCCCCCACACCTCCTCCCTCACCCCCATTCCAGGCCCTGAGAAGACTTTCCACATCAAGTAGATGTTCACCTGCACATCCACCAATGTGGTATACTGCATCCGCTGTACACGATGTGGCTTCCACTACATTGGGGAAACCAAGCGGAGGCAGAACGCCTATGCTCGGTTTGCAATAAACAACTGCACCTCCCAGTCGCGAACCATTTCAACTCCCCCTCCCATTCCTTAGACGACATGTCTATCATGGGCATCCTGCAGTGCCACAATGATGCCACCCGTAGGTTGCGGGAACAACAACTCATATTCCACTTGGGAACCCTGCAGCCCAATGGTATCAATGTGGATTTCACCAGCTTCAAAATCTCCCCTCCCCCAACTGCATCCCAAAACCACCCCAGCTCATCCCTTCCTGCCTAACCTGTTCTTCCTCTTACCTATCCCCTCCTCCGACCTCAAGCCGCACCTCCATTTCCTACCTACTAACCTCATGCCGCCCCCTTGACCAGTCCATCCCCCCCAGACTGACCTATCCCCTCCCTACCTCCCCACCCATACTCTCCACTCCACCTATCTTCTCCTCTATCCATCTTCAGTCTGCCTCTCCCCTCTCCCTATTTATTTCAGAATCCTCTCCCCATCCTCCTTTTCTGATGAAGCGCTTAGGCCTGAAACGTCAGCTTTTTTGCTCCTAAGATGCTGCTTGGCTTGCTGTGTTCATCCAGCCCCACACTTTGTTACCTTGGATTCTCCAGCATCTGCAGTTCCCATTATCTCTGATCACTGCTTTATGGTATCAGGACTCTTCCCTGAAACCCTTTCCTCAGCAGAAGTTCCTGGAAAATTGATAGAATTTCCAAACGCCAGTATTTCAGACTACTGTGTAAAATCTGATGAAGTGGACTGTAATCAATTCCCAAATGTTCAAATCTAAGTTGAATGGGGCATCTTTCATTAGTCTACACCTGTCAGATGTTTGCCCGTGTCAACAGGAAATCCAATGGAACTGTGGTGTAGTACTGAGGAAATGCCATACTGTTGGGGAGGTGATGTCTACTCGTATTATTGCTAGACTATTAATTCAGAAACTCAGCTCATGTTCTGGGGACACAGGTTTGAATCCTGTCATAGCAGATGGTAGAATTTGAATTCAGTTTGAATTAAGAATCAACTGACGACCATGAAGCCATTATTGATTATCAGTGGAAAAAAACTCACTAATGCCCTTCAGGGAAGGAAATTGGCCAATCTCACTTGGCCTGGCCAGCATGTGACTCCGTATATACAAAAATGTGACCGACTCTCAGCTGCCTTCTGAAATGGTGCAGCAAGCCCTTCTGTTGTATAAAATGCAACAAATTCTCAACAAAAGCATGAAACCAGAAGGACTACTTGGCATTGAGCCTGAGGACCAGAGAAGACAACAGCAAAAACAGGCTCATCAACCCAGCAAGTGCTAAAATTTGGTGAGCTGTATCTCAGACTAGTCAAACCACACCCCAACATAGTCATACTCATGGGATCATACCTGACAGATAATAACCCAGACACCAGCACAAGCATCCCAGCAGAATAGGCCCAGCAGAGGTGGCAGCACAGTGGTATAAAGTCAGGAGGGAATTGTTCTGGAAGTCCTTGACATCAAATCTGGACTCCATGAAGTCTCTTTACTTCAGAATAAACATAGGGGAGGAAACCCCTTGCTGATTATTATGTACTGCCCTCTTTTGGCTGATGAATCAGTGCTCCTCAATGTTGAACAACACTTGGAGGAAGCACTGAGGGTGACAAAGGTACAAAATGGGTGGGAGATTTCCAAGCCAATCACGAAGAGAGACTCAGTAGCAGTATTTCTGATCGAGCTGGCCGGATCTAAAGGTCAGAGCTGCTAGACTGGATCTGCGGTAGGTGATGAGGGAACAGAAGATCCTCAATTTGGGAGATGGTCAGGTGGATCTAACTCTTTGCTTGAATTAGACATTCTTCTTTTCTGAGGTTTTAAGTATTGTTTCATTCCCACTCATACAGAGAGACAGAGAGTGAGACTAGTCTTGACTTTTCAGAGGTCTGAAAGGAATTACTTCTTCTCTCAGTTCTATGTCAAACTGCAACATAACTCCAACAGGTGTAATGCAGTTTCTTTTAACTCAACGACCCTTGGTGTCAGTTTTAGTCATAAAAGCATAAAATCCAGCTCATTCAAAAGTTGCATGACTTTGTGTAACCCCAAACCCCACAAAGTTCCATTTTTGCTTTGTGTCAGAAACTCATTCAATCTGATAAAAGCAGCAGGGTCCAAATTTCAATTTTACAGTTGATATTCCTAATTTCCTTTATAACCTCCCCTGTTTCCATCTCTAGGAGGTCCATATTTATATTCACCACATTTTTTTTATGTACGTGTAGGAACTTTCACAGTTCTTTTTCTGTTCATTTTGTGGGATGTGGGTGTCGCTGGTTGGCCAGCATTTCTTGCCCATCCCTAGTTACCCTTGAGAAGGTGGTGGTCAGCTGCCTTCTTGAACAGCTGCAGTCCTCCTGCTGTAGGTTGACCACAGTGCTGTTCCAGGATTTTGGCCCAGTGACAGTGAAGGAACTGCGATATATTTCCAAATCTGGATGGTGAGTGACTTGGAGTGGACCTTGAAGGTGGACGTGTTCCCATATATCTGCTCTTCTTGCCCTTCTGGAATGAAGTAGTCGTGGGTTTGAAGGTGCTGTCTGAGGATCTTTGGTGAATTTCTGCAGTGCATCTTGTAGATAGTAAACACTGCTGCTACTGAGTGTCGGTGATAGAGGGAATGGGTGCTTGTGGATGTAGTACCAATCGAATGGGCTGCTTTGTCCTGATGGTGTCAAGCTTCTTGAGTGTTGTTGGGGCTGCACTCATCCAGGCAAGTGGGGAGTATTCCATCACACTCCTGACTTGTGACTTGTAGATAGTGGACAGGCTTTGAGGTGAGGTCAGGAGGTGAGTTACTTGCTGCAGTATTAGCAGCTTCTGGCCTGCTCTTGTAGCCACTCTGTTTATGTGGTGTGTCCAGTTGAGTTTCTGGTCAATGGTAATCCCCAGGATGTTGACAGTGGGGGATTCAGTGAGTGTAACACTGTTGAATATCCAGGGGCAGTGATCAGATTGTCTCTGATTGGTGAAGGTCATAGCCTGGCATTTTTGTGGCGTGAATGTCACTTGCCACTTGTCAGCCCAAGCCTGGATATTGTCCAGATCCAGTTGCATGTGAACACGGATTGCTTCAGTATCTAAGGAGTCACGATGGTGCTGAAATTGTGCAACCATTGGCAAACATCCCCACCTCTGGCCTTATGATGGAGTGAAGATGATTGATGAAGCAGCTGAAGATGGTTCGGCCAAGGAAACTACCCTGAGGAACTCCTGCAGAGATGTCCAGCAGCTGAGATGATTGACGTCCCACAACCACAACCATATGCTCATGTTCAGGTATGACTCCAACCACTGGAGCATTTGCCCCCGATACCCATTGACTCCAGTTTTGCTAGGGCTCCTTAATGTCACACTTGGTCGAATACAGCCAGATATCAAGGGCTGTCACTCTCACTTCACCTCTGGAATTTGGCTGTTTAAACTATGTTTCAACTAAGGCTGTAATGAAGTCAGGAGCTTAAATAAAAATCCTTCAATTTTACTCCGAATTTTACTTTCTCCTTTTTAATAACAGTTCGGTCAAGCTTCGCTTCTATCTAAAATTCTCACCCATCCTTTATCTTGTTACTACTTTTAGTAATATGATAAATATCTTTTCATTTAATTCCATCTGTAAACACATTGATTTAAAAAAGAAATTATTGGGTGTAGGTCTTTCTGGTAAGACTAGCATTTGTTATCTATTGTTAATTGCCCTTGAACTGAATGGCATATGAGACCTTTCCAGAAGTGTTTCTACATTGACTGCATTACTAGGTATCTGGATGCACATTTCACGTGAAATTGTGTGAGGATCATCATCACAGAAGGTCACCTTAGAATCCCTGCAGTATGTGCAAACAGGCTATTTGGCCCAACAAGTCTGCACCAACCGTCCAAACAGAATCCCACCCAGAACCATCCACTTTCCTTGTAACCCTGCATTTCCCATTGGCCAACATACCTAACGTACAGAGATAATGGGAACTGCAGATGCTGGAGAATACAAGATAATAAAGTGTGAAGCTGGATGAACACAGCAGGCCAAGCAGCATCTCAGGAGTACAAAAGCTGACGTTTCGGGCCTAGACCCTTCATCAGAGAAGGGGATGGGGAGAGGGTTCTGAAATAAATAGGGAGAGAGGGGGAGGCGGACTGAAGATGGAGAGAAAAGAAGATAGGTGGAGAGGAGAGTATAGGTGGGGAGGTAGGGAGGGGATAGGTCAGTCCAGGGAAGACGGACAGGTCAAGGAGGTGGGATGAGGTTAGTAGGTAGGAAATGGAGGTGTGGCTTGGGGTGGGAGGAAGGGATGGGTGAGAGGAAGAACAGGTTAGGGAGGCAGAGACAGGTTGGGCTGGTTTTGGGATGCAGTGGGTGGAGGGGAAGAGCTGGGCTGGTTGTATGGTGCAGTGGGGGGAGGGGACGAACTGGGCTGGTTTTGGGATGCGGTGGGGGAAGGGGAGATTTTGAAGCTGGTGAAGTCCACATTGATACCATTGGGCTGCAGGGTTCCCAAGCGGAATATGAGTTGCTGTTCCTGCAACCTTCGGGTGGCATCATTGTGGCACTGCAGGAGGCCCATGATGGACATTTCATCTAAAGAATGGGAGGGGGAGTTGAAATGGTTCGCGACTGGGAGGTGCAGTTGTTTATTGCGAACCGAGCGGAGGTGTTCTGCAAAGCGGTCCCCAAGCCTCCACTTGGTTTCCCCAATGTAGAGGAAGCCACACTGGGTACAATAGATACAGTATACCACATTGGCAGATGTGCAGGTGAACCTCTGCTTAATATGGAAAGTCATCTTGGGGCCTGGGATACACATCCTCGAACATTATGGGCAATTTAGTATAGCCAATCCATCTAAGCTGCACATCTTTCCTTCCCTAAAAGATGTTCTTGCACCAGCTCAGTTTTTATAATAATCGATGATAGCTTTATTGTGAACATTACTAAGACTAGCTTTAGCTTCCAGATATATTCATTGAATTTAAATCTCACTAGCTTGGTGGGATTTGAACATATTCCCTCCCAGCATTAATGCAACCCTGGGGGTACTAGTCTACTGACACTACCACTCTACCACCATCTTTCTCCATCTGTCCTAGATATACTTTCTTTTCTGTGGAGCTTTAATTCCTTAATAAAATGCATATTCAGTGAGAATGTAGACAAATTTATTTTAGTGTTTGTCATTACTGATCAACTGTTATCCCGTTATTTTAATTTCCCAAACTACCTTACCAACTATCCTTACTGCCTAAGCATTTGGCTTTATTTGAATTTAAAACTCTAGCTTTGGATGTGTATCATTCTTAAACTCAATGTGAATTTCTATCAAATTATGGTCACTTTTCCCCAACGGATCAATTACCCTGAAATTTCTAATTAACACTGTCTCATTACATATGATGAAATGGTTATAACATTTCTTTTTAAAAAGTCTCACATGCATTCATGAATATGTACTCACGACTGTTTTTGCCTATTCGATTTGTTCAATAGATATTAAACTCCGTCACAATTATTAAATTGCTTTTGATATTATCCCTTTTATTTCTTGATTAACAACCTGTCCAATTATGTAGTTATTGTTCTGGGATCTTATAAACTATTCTCAACAGTGTATTTTGCCCCTTGCTATTTCTTACTTCCACCTATTTCGACATAATTAGTCACAATAATATACAGTCCTGCTTACCGCAGTAAGATTGCATGTACCAGCATCAGTTCACATTTCTGAGGAATGGTTGAATGTGCAGTGATATTATTCATTTATTCAATATCAATAGTACATTGATACCAAGGTGTGCAAGGGAGACATTCTTGATAAACTAATATATTTTAGTTTTGCACAAAAGCCAGGTCCAAACCTTATGAAAGAAAGAAAGTAAATCTGCCTTTATCTAATGTGTTTAGTTTTTGACATATGCTTCATGATTTGAATAATCCTTGAAAAGAGTGCAGGTGACAAAATTAATTTTAGTCATTTAGATTAGATTCCCTACAGTATGGATGCAGGCCCTTTGGCCCAACAAGTCCACACCGCCCTTTGAAGCATCCCACCCAGACCCATCCCCCATAACCCACACACACCCCTGAACACTACGGGCAAATTAGCATGGCCGATCCACCAGGCCTGCACATCTTTGGACTGTGGGAGGAAACCAGAGCACCCGGAGGAAACCCACGCAGACACGGGGAGAATGTGCAAACTCCACATGGACAGTCACCTGAGGCTGGAATCGAACCCGGGTCCCTGGTGCTCTGATGCTGCAGTGCTGTTATCACAGAACTTGAGTATTGCTGAATAAACACATTTTATTGATTTGTTTTCACTCATCTGGACAATTTGCAGGAATACCAATTCACAAGAAAAGGAAACTATCAATTATACTGAATGAGGAGAGAGTGCTGATTGGTTGGCAGATGGACACTTATTGGTAGAGCAGTTTCCATAGAGAACACACCAGTTATTGATGATTGGCAGTTAGCTGTCACATTTCTGACTAAATTTAAACTAGACAGTTTGATGCTGATAGGCCTAATGCATTGCCTTAAGAAATGAATCAGTGAATGTAGCATGCATCATACCCCATCAATGGCTTTGCTCAACCCGGTGGGAGACATGGTTGGTAGCAGTTGTGAAGCTACATGTGTCCTATGAAGGAGAGATATTGGATTTGACTAGAGGAGAACGGAATGCTCAGGTAGGAACATAGGTATCTCCCTGTGTAATGAACACAATAAATTCTATTGTACTGTGTTGTGCTGGTCTCTCAATACCACCAGTACTAATTCATTCTTAACCTGCACAGGCTTTTATTTTTTCTATATCAATTATTTGACCTCTTCTCTCATGGAGGCATCCAGTGAACATTTGCCTTAAATAAGCTAGTGCTGGAAATGCTCAGCCCTATTTCCATCTCTGAGGAGTATGTCAATCAATTCTCATTGAATGCATCTGCAAGGCTTTTACTTGCACATAGAATCAGCTCTGAGACTTTCACCTCGGTGAGTATTCTTTCTATATTAGGTTGGGGAACACAGTCTGGTGAGCACAACACAGATGTGGTTCTGCATCTGGCCAAGGCAAAAAAAAAATGCTGTAGGTCTCTAGAACTCAGAGGACTATCAGAGACCATGCACTTGGTTAGGTGCAGATGGAACATGATCCCATGATCTCAGCCATTGATGACTGCCAAATTGCAGTCACAGGAACAACAGGCAGGTTTGTTGGAGTGCTCAACAAGCTGGACTGAAAGATGGAAAATACTCCAATGTTATATAGATAGGCTGCAGAGCTGGGCTGAGAGGTGGCAAATGGAGTTTAATGCAGACAAGTGTGAGGTGATGCGCTTTGGTAGGAGTAACCGGAAAGCAAAGTACTCGGCTAATGGTAAGATTCTTAGTCGTGTAGATGAGCAGACAGATCTCGGTGTCCATGTACACAGATCCTCGAAAGTTGCCACCCAGGTTGACAGGGCTGTTAAGAAGGCATACAGTGTTTTAGCTTTTATTAATAGAGGGATCAAGTTCTGGAACCAAGAGGTTATGCTACAGCTGTACAAAACTCTGTTGTGGCCGCACTTAGAGTATTGCATACAGTTCTGGTCACCGCTTTATAAGAAGGATGTGGAAGCTTTGGAAAGGGTGCAGAGGAGATTTACTAGGATGTTGCCTGGTATGGAGGGAAGGTCTTACGAGGAAAGGCTGAGGGACTTGAGGCTGTTTTCATTAGAGAGAAGAAGGTTGAGAGGCGACTTAATTGAAACATATAAAATAATCAGAGGGTTAGATAGGGTGGATAGGGAGAGCCTTTTTCCTAGGATGGTGACGGTGAGCACGAGGGGTCATAGCTTTAAATTGAGGGGTGAAAGATATAGGACAGATGTCAGAGGTAGTTTCTTTACTCAGAGAGTAGTAAGGGAATGGAACGCTTTGCCTGCAATGGTAGTAGATTCGCCAACTTTAAGTACATTTAAGTCATCATTGGACACGCATATGGATATACATGAAATAGTGTAGGTTAGATGGGCTTGAGATCGGTATGACAGGTCGGCACAACATCGAGGGCCAAAGGGCCTGTACTGTGCTGTAATGTTCTATGTTGTCAGTAACATAATTTCTCAGATATGCATTCATCCAGCTGCCTCCACAATCAGACTGACAATGGCCATAGATAGCCAAGTACCACACATTCAGTATCTGCTAGATATGCATGCAGACCTATACTCTTATCTCTGTAGCCATAAGTGCTCAGTATCAATGACAAGGTGGCAGGAGATTTCAGGGATCCTTGAAACACGAGGTTGATGACTGCAGTTAAGATATTACACATTAATGTCTACACCACTAAGACTACAAGCAATGTAAAATGGCTGTGGAGAACCTGGTCTGCTCACATTTTCCACAGGTACACCCAAACAGTGAGTGAGAATATAGAATCTGTGATGATCTCCTTACCCCTGGTGGGAAATGTTCATTCTATCTATCAGCTTTTCAAGGGAACACACTAACATTCAAAGCTGGGAGCTATCAACTCCCCCTCAATAGCCTGCCTAAAAATGTTACACAATGTGCTGCTTTCCTGCAGATGTTTTCTGTCAAGAAGGTTTTCCTGCTCAAGCCCTTCAGGACAGTTCAGCAGTCAACTCAAATTCTGACAAGTTGAAGGCTAACCGGTAATGGACAAGTAAAAAATGAGGTGTCTCAGGATTGTTTCCAACCTACTGCCTTTTATGAGAGATTTCACGATACAACAATAGTAATAGTAATAGGTCAGTAACTTCTGTCTTCAGTGCTCATGATGCATCCTTAGCATTGCATGAAAAGACAAAGTCACTGCTGAAGCAGTCCTTTCTAAGTCAAAGATATTGAGCATTCATTGTTAGCAAGCAAAGAAGTCATCGCTGGCTTGAGCATGTGCGCATTTTCCAAAGGCATGCTATAATTAGAAGATAATCTGCACAACAGACAAACAGAGTGGCCAAAGGCCATACTCAAGAATGTTTAGAAAGAGAATATGAACCATACAAAGTGAGAAACTCTAGCTGATGATTGATGCAAATAATAACAACAGCTATGGATATGAACTCACCACCATGGGGACTTGTGCTTTTAGAAGTTTTAAAGCAGACACCAACTCTGCAAATAAGGCATCAGCAAAGATACACCTACACCACCATGGTAAGACTTTTAACATATGACACTTGCAGCAGACTTTGATTTTCCGGAATCAGTCTGTTCAATTGTTAACAATGTCCAGCACATAATCGCATCTGACCTGACTAAAATTCTCAGGCTGTATTTTCATCACCTCTTGCAGACAAAAGGATATTAGTCATGAAACAGAGATAATAGGAACTGCAGATGCTGGAGAATCCAAGATAACAAGGTGTGGAGCTGGATGAACGCAGCAGGCCAAGCAGCATCTTAGGAGCAGGAAGGCTGATGTTTCGGACCTAGACACTTCATCAGAGAGGGGGATGGGGAGAGGATTCTGAAATAAATAGGGAGGGGGGGGGGGCAGGCGGATTGAAGTTGGATAGAGGAGAATATAGGTGGAGAGGAGGCAGACAAGTTAAAGAGGTGAGGATGGAGCCAGTAATGGTGAATGTAGGTGGAGAGGTAGGGAGGAGAAAGGTCAGTCTAGGGCGGCTGGAAAGGTCAAGGGGGCAGGATGAGGTTAGGAGGTAGGAAATGGGAGTGTGGCTTGAGGTGGGAGGAGGGGATAGGTGAGAGGAAGAACAGGTTAGGGAGGCGGGGACAAGCTGGGCTGGTTTTGGGATGTAGTGGGGGGAAGGGAGATTTTTAAGCTTGTGAAGTCCGCATGGATACCATTGGGCTGTAGGGTTCCCAAGCTGAATATGAGTTGCTGTTCCTGCAACCTTCGGGTGGCATCATTGTGGCACTGCAGGAGGCCCAGGGTGGACATGTTGTCTGAGGAATGGGAGGGGAAGTTGAAATAGTTCACGACTTGGGAGGTGCAGCTGTTTATTGCGAACTGAGTGGAGGTGTTCTGCAAAATGGTCCCCGAGCCTCTGCTTGGTTCCCCGATGTAGAGGAGGCCATAACGGGTACAGCGGATGCAGTATACCACATTAGCAGATGTGCAAGTGAACCTTTGTTTGATGTGGAAAGTCTTCTTGGGCCCTGGGATGGGGGTGAGGTGGGAGGTAAAGTGGCAGGTGTAGCATGACCTGCGGTTGCAGGGAAAAGTGCCTGGTGTGGTGGAGCTGGAGGGGAGTGTGGAGGGGACAAGGGAATCACAGAGAGAGTGGTCCCTCCAGAAAGCAGATAAGGGTGTGGAGGGAATAATGTCTTTGGTGGTGGGGTCAGATTGCAGATGGCGGAAGTGTCGGACGATGATGTGTTGGATCCGGAGGTTGGTGGGGTGGTACGTGAGGATGAGGGGAATTCTGTTTTGTTTGTTATTGCAGGGATGGGATGTGAGGGATGAGTTGTGGGAAATGCGGGAGACATGGTCGAGGGCGTTCTCGATCACTGCAGGGTGTTGGGGGGGGGACTTGATGTTGTTGAAAAATGAGGACATTTGAGCTGTACGGGAGTGGAATGCCTCATCTTGGGAGCAGATGTGGCAGTGGCGAAGGAATTGGGAATAGGGGATGGCATTTTTGCAGGAGGATGGGTGGGAAGATGAGTATTCTAGGTAGCTGTGGGAGTTGGTGGGCTTGAAATGGATATCGGTTTCTTGGTGGTTGCCCGAGATGGAGGCAGAGAGGTCCAGGAAGGTGAGAGAGGTATTACAGATAGTCCAGGTGAACTTAAGATTGGGGTGGAAGGTGTTGGTGAAGTGGATGAACTGTTCTAGCTCCTTGTGGGAGCACAAGGCGGTGCCGATACAGTCATCAATGTAACAGAGGAAGAGGTGGGATTTAGGTCCCTCTTCCGCACTACACTGGCCATAAACCCCACCTCTTGAGCAAAGTGGGGATGGATGCAGGCCCCAAGTGGAGTGGGCACACAGTCAGTAGGCGGGAAGCTTGCATGGAGCAGGGACTCCCAGCAGGCTGAAGGGTCGAGCGATGCTGGCACAGCCAGCAGCCTGGAGGATCAAGTGGAGTGGGGATGGCCAATGGGCTGGAGGCTGGAGTAGAGCAGGACAGTTGTCGGACTGGGGACCGGTGTGGGCGGTCAATGGCATGCAAGGCCATTCAGATGACATGTGGAAGGCCCCGGCACTGATCCACTGCAGGCCCTTTATGGGAAGACTGCAATGCTTATCTTTTTAATTTTATTTTTCATGTTTTCTTGCTAATACTGCAAATAACTCTAAGTAATATAACTGATCTTCTCCTTTTTGCTTCATTTTTCTGTTCTGTATCTAAAATCTACACATGGTACTTTGCACCTCAGATGGCGTCAAATGGGGTGACATTTTAAACTTTTCACTGTCCTCCTGTACTTCTGCATTTGGGGACGTGTGACAATAAATGATGTTCTCAACATAAATTCTGAATATGTACAAATTTCTAAATTAAGTAATAACAATACTAGCAAATCGATAAAAAGTAATGGTTTAATTTATATACAGAGTGCCAAATAAGCTGAACACGTAAACTTTTCCAACAGTAATGATACTTATTTTTTAATGTTACATCTACAAATGATGGAATTAAACTGATTATAAGCATTAAAATTAATAGGAAAAATCAAGGTGATTTGTATCAAGTTCAAAAGCAAAACTCCTGATTTGAATAAACAGAAGTGATATGCAACATTCAAGTCATATGATGGCCATTGCTATGGATCAATTTTTACATTTTTGAAAACACACTGGAGTTTTAGAAAGGTCAAAGTCCAAATTGGAAGCAGGTGAGCATGCAAACTTTGGCCCCCATGTTGATTCACTGCTAGCTAGCCATTTTCAACGAGGCTGTCTTAGCGAGTTTTGAGAAGATTTGTAGCTCAGGTTGAGGTTCTGGATGTGAGTTTGCTCGCTGAGCTGGAAGGTTAGTTTTCAGACGTTTCATCACCATTCTAGGTAACATCATCAGTGAGCCTCCGATGAAGCGCTGGTGTTATGTCCCGCTTTCTATTTATCTGGTTAGGTTTCCTTGGGTTGGTGATGTCATTTCCTGTTCTTTTTCTCAGGGGATGGTAGATTCGCTCCAAATCAATGTGTTTGTTGATGGAGTTCCGGTTGGAATGCCATGCTTCTAGGAATTCTCGTGCATGTCTCTGTTTGGCTTGTCCTAGGATGGATGTGTTGTCCCAATCAAAGTGGTGTGTGTGTGTGTGTGTGTGTGTGTGTGTGTGTGTGTGTGTGTGTGTGTGTGTGTGTGTGTGTGTGTGTGTGTGTGTGTGTGTGTGTGTGTGTGTGTGTGTGTGTGTGTGTGTGTGTTGTGTTGTTGTTGTGTTGTTTGAAACCAGATGGATCCAACACACCACGCTTCTGCGGACTACCAAAAATTCACAAACCAGAAGCCCCCCTCAGGCCCATAGTGTCACTACCTGGAACACCAACCTACAGATTAGCCAAGGAACTACACCAAAGACTAAAACACCTAGTAGAAGACTCCCACCACTCCATTCGCTCCACCCAAGAATTCCTGAACACCATCAAAGACACCAAGATAGAAGAGGATGAAATAATGGTCTCCTTTGACGTAACAGCCCTGTTCACATCCATCAACATCAACCTGGCCAAAGAAACACCGACTACACTATTAGAAGAACAGAAGACACATACACCAGACACCACCAACCTCATCAGCAAGGACAACATCATCAAGCCAGTTGACCTATGCCTCACCACCCACTTCACTTTCAATAACAAAACCTACAGACAAACCAACGGTACACCCATGGGATCTCTGATATCAGGGTTCTTAGCAGAGGCAGTAATGCAGAGACTCGAACAAACAGCTCTGCCAATTATCCAACCCAAACTTTGGATCCGCTACATGGATGACACCTTTGTCATCACTAAACAAAACAAATTAGAGGAAACCTTCAAGACCATCACTAATACCCTTACTGGCAGAACATTCACAAAAGAGGAGGAAAACAACAACAAACTGCCATTCCGAGATGTCACAGTAGAATGAACAGTCAATGGGGAACTTCAAACCAGCGTCTACAGGAAAACAACACATACGGACCAAATACTGAACTACAGGAGCAACCATCCCAACACCCACAAACGAAGCTGCATTAGAACATTATTCCAATGAGCCACCACACACTGCAGCACAAAGGAACAGAGGAGCAGAGCAGAGGAAAATCACCAATACAGCGTATTCAAAAAGAATGGGTACCCTATGAACACGGTCCGCCGATTTCACAGCAACAAACCCAAACAAACAGACAAAACGGGCCCAGAAACCATAACCACTCTCCCCTACATCAAAGACGTTTCCGAAATGACTGCCAGACTACTCAGACCTCTTGGCATCAGAGTAGCCCACAAACCCACCAACACACTAAAACAGCAGCTAATGAACTTAAAAGACCCTATACAGACAACAAATAAAACAAACGTCATCTACAAAATACCATGCAAGAACTGTGACAAACACGACATTGGACAAACTGGCAGAAAGCTAGCCACCAGGATACATGAACATCAACTAGCCACAAAACGACATGACCCACTATCACTAGTATCCTTACATACAGATGAGGAAGGACACCACTTTGATTGGGACAACACATCCATCCTAGGACAAGCCAAACAGAGACACGCACGAGAATTCCTAGAATCATGGCATTCCAACCGGAACTCCATCAACAAACACATTGGTTTGGAGCCAATCTACCATCCCCTGAGAAAAAGAACAGGAAATGACATCACTAACCCAAGGAAACCTAACCAGATAAATAGAAAGCGGGACATAACACCAGCGCTTCGTCGGAGGCTCACTGATGATGTTACCTAGAATGGTGATGAAACGTCTGAAAACTAACCTTCCAGCTCAGCGAGCAAACTCACATCCAGGCTGTCTTAGTTTTGGGTTGAGGCCAATTGTTGCAAAATCAATAATGATTAGAAATTTCAGATAGCAATATGGGCTGTTACACATCTCCACTCCTACAAACTATTGACCTGTAATAGCCTCTAGGTCTCAGGTACAGCCATGTAGCTGCCCTGGAGGATTTTCCCCTCTCGGGCCATGGCCAGGCAGCTGTGGACTTTTAAAAATATACAAATATATTTACTCTCCTATGTCCATAACAGTCTCCATCTTCAGACTGGCAACTTCTATCTCAGTCAGTGGGTCCGCCGTTCACCAAGTGTTGGAGAGCCTTCCATTGCACTGATCTTAAGTCTTTCGACCTCAAGCGACATCACTTCTACTCAGCTGTTATTTGGATATTGTAAGCAGCAAGTCCATTGGACCTCTGTGTAAATGACAGTATCCCATTTACTTGATTTACTACCACAGGGCAGAAAGATACAGAATCTCCTAAAGGTTGGACTGAGGTTTAGAACTAGCTATTTGCAATGAACTATTTGACTTTAAAGTTCACAAAGCACTAAGACACATGGTGGCCATCTTCAGTCAGTTCTTCAGGAAAATATACAGTTGTGTCCGACCCCTCAATTCAGTCATTCAATTAGATCATGAAAGAAAAACTGCTCTTGACTCCATCATCTTAGTGAGGAGAACATTCCCATTTTTCTGACATTAGTTTTAATGATGATTTGCATGACTTTTATCATATGTCCTTTTGTTCTTATAACAGTTTACATGTCATACTAGACGTAGTATGATAAACGTTTGGATTGAACTACTGGCTGCTTTGATTGCTCTGTAAATTGGCAAAACACCAGTTTTTGGAATGCAAATTCCCAAAGTGGCCGTGAAACCTCTATCTAAATACTATTGTAAACACAAAGATAGGGATCAAATGTATTTACATTGCATTAATTAACAGCTCTGCTAAAAAGGCTGCAGGAGAAATTTCATTCATCTGAATTCAATGTTTACACAATAGTGTCCCACAGCGTATTTTCAAAGATCATGGTTAAGGAGTAGCAATGTTTATGCTGGACCCTGAGTTGGATATGTAATATGTAACTTGGTAGCCTAAACGTGCAAATTGTTTAACCTATTCGCGTACAAGAAGCAACATAGAAATGCTGGAGCTGCTAAGCAGAATGGTTCACAACAGATCTACTTAATATTTAGATTAAAGCTGAGATTGCTAAAACAGAAACCTAAAATGAATACAGGAATAATTTTAATTCAGTTTAAAAATAAATGTAGCAAGCACATTAAGTATTGCAGTACAATTAGAGGCACACCAACTGAAAACTAAAGTTGATCAAGTTCATTAAAGGAAAGGCTGTCAAACATTATATAAACATAATGACCCAGGGCCAAGGAAAAAGAAATTGAGTTCCTTTAAAGGCCCGGCACCACTGATATTAATCAGAAGCTAATAGGGGCCAAGTCACAAAGTTAAGAAATCTCCTTCTTTGATGGACACTCTGTGCGAGGCACACATTGATAAAAATGGAGAGCTCTGGCGTTAGAATCACTTCAGAGCATCAGAACAAACACTCCTTGTCTAGGCCCAGTAAACTTGCCCCACTCACCATATTACTGGACTTGCGTTATTGATCCTGTGCCTAGGCCACATTGTAGTTCTAGTAGTGGCTGCCACTTGCTGATTGCTGGCACATTGCACAGGTAAAACATTCATCCCACTCCTGGTGTTTTATGGGAATTCGTCAGTCAGGAACTGGGAAACGCATAACCAATTGACCTTTTTGACCCTCTTGAAAATGGCCAGTGTGGGTTTGCCACCAATTTTCCAGCTGATATACAGATCCACTGCTGTAACCAATAAACTCTGCCCATGGATCCTCATGTCGTCAGCTGGAATATCTGATGTAAAGAGTTTATGAAGTGGGATTTGGATTGGATAACTAAATGGTGGAAAGTTTGGAAAAATATCATTTTTTTGTTAAATTAGTTACTGGAGTAAGGTTGGAAGGGAGAAGCGAGGAGCACCACCCTTAATGTTAAGATGACATTTGACTAAGGCAGGTCAAAATGGAACCCTGGCAAAATTAATGTTAATGGTGCTCTTGGTAAATTCCAGGGATTAGAATTATACTTAACCCTAAAAGTACAATGGTCATTCCAGATTCAATTAATTAACATGCTGCCTCCAAAGTTCTAGCTGCAGGATTTCCTGAGGATATTGTCCTCTAGCAGACTGCTCTGTGGTATCCATTTTGCAACATGGCCAGGTTGGGGCTGTGACTAATTTTGGTTTCAGACCCTATTCACAAATTCAATAATAATGAAGAAATAGGCTATGTAATTACTGTGGAAAGGTCAGCTAACATTCACACTGTAAATGACACAGAATGAACAAAGAACAATTTAACTATCTCCCCCATCCTTTACCTAAATTATCATTGTCAAGACAACCTCCAATAATCTGGGGTTACCAGTGACCAAATATTAATTTGACCAACATTATAAAATGATCTGCCCCGAGATAGAGGCTAACAGATGACTGATAACTTAAAATGTTCCATCCTTCGACAAGGCTCAAATCACATGTATTATGGGAATAACTCACACACAAATAGATGGTTAGAGCTGTAACATCAACATGTTTTAATGGAAGTTAAAATTGTTCAAACAATCCACGCCCAGGTGACAAGCAAAAATAACTGCCTCCAAATTTCAGTCCTCCATTATTGGCTTACTGTAGCTGCAGAATATACTATCTAAAAGATACTTTGAAACAACTCATGATGCTTTCTTTTATGGTATCTCTTAACAACTTCTACAACCCTTCAAGGGAAGAGTAGCAAGTATATACATCAAACCTACAAGGTTGTTTAGTAACAGCATGACCTCAGGTTGGAAACAGTAACAGGATGATCTTCAAAACTTTCTTCCTGAAGAAAATACTATTCTAATCAAGCTCCTCAATCATTACTTCCTGTGCAAGTCAGAAGAGTGCTGCCACTTCTTCATCATCTTGTGATTTTTTTTAACATGCGTAGTGCAATCTAAATGCTTGAGCAAGAAGTGGTAGCACCTCTCATTTTGGAAGATATTGGAGAAATTCAGTTGTTTTCAGAAATTCTTTACAATAGTTCAAAAGATCCATGAGTGCATATATACATAGATTTTGAATGACCACAAGATTTCTGATCTAGTCTTAGTCATTAATTGAGTTAAACAGGACTATGTGCTAATGTTGTTTCGGCATGTTCCCCACCTTGTTATTCAATGTCTTCCATCATGGTGACCCTAACCCAGAAATCAGATATCAGATGCACAGAAAGCTCCTCAAACACCACAGCCCCAAAGGGCATACTGCATAATTTCCTTTTTTTGTTCTGATCACTGTGCGTTAATTGCTGATTATTATGTGCAATGTAACAAAGACTTCTTCTCTAATGTATGCAACAACTTTGGTTATGGAAAGCAATGTACAGCATGCTCCAAGAAAGCCTTATCTTGACCTCAGGTTTCCAGCCAATGATCAGAATCCATCAGCAATGTAGCTTCACTTATCGCAATAGCATTTTCTCAAGATGTCTAAATTCAAGCTGAGACACATGTGTAAGTATTATGAGGCAAGTGTAGCCTTCAGCAGCCCTCAAGCATCCATCTGGAAATGAAGAGGAGTAGGTCTACTTACCAAGCAGAGAGTCTGCAGAGCAGCAGTCCTCCCCATTCTACTCTATGTATGCAAGACCTGACTGTGTGTCAGTGTCATGCTAAGAATTAAACTAATTTCACTTAAGTTGTTTCCCTTAAGTTCACTTAAACTTCTAAAGATCAGATGATTGGATAAAATACCACATAATCAGATGCTTATTCAGTTTGGTGTGCCAAACATCTGCACCATATCGAGGTATATGTCAAAAGTGAGTTGGGCTAATGGTGTCTCAGTGGTTAGCACTGCAGCATCACAGCACCAGAGACCAGGGTTTGATTCCAGCCTTGGGCGACGGTCTGTGTGGAGTTTGCACATCCTCCCCATGTCTGCGTGGGTTTCCTCCGGGTGCTCCGGTTTCCTCCCACAGTCCAAAGATGTGCAGACTAGGTGGATCGGCCATGCTAAATTGCCTGTAGTGTTCAGGGGTGTGTGAGTTATAGGGGTATGGGTCTGGGTGGGATGCTTCAAAGGGCAGTGTGGACTTGATGGGCCGAAGGGCCTGTTTCTACACTGTAGGGAATCTAATCTAATCTACGTAGCCAGAATTCCTGACACTCACACACTATGGTGAACTTGAATCTGGGGCGTTCTCTTGTGGCAGCAGAAAGAAGCACTACCAGGTCTCTCTGAAGGCTTCAGTTAAGAGTTTTGATATTAACTCAAGTCCTGGTAGAAAGGTATTCCAGGTTGATTGTTTTTTGTTTGACCGAGACACAGTGGTCCAGCCTCCTTTGAAACCTAACACACATCAGATACAGAGAGAAATTCCAAGCCAACAATATGCTCAACACTTGTTTATCAGAGGTTTCTGTTCTGTTTGGACAGAGCATTCCAGGTGGAGTCAGCTGTAAACAGTCACCTACAGATGCAACAGAACGCTAACAATGTTCCCCAATTAAAAACATGGTCATCTCCAAATTGAAGAAGGAACAAGAGAAGAGATATAAATGAGGTTTTTGTTATTGTGACAGTCATGAAATTTAGGTTTCAAGTATTTTCTTTGTTCTCTATTCAACTTGCCACAGATATTAGAAGTAAAATCACCATTTTTATTAATAAAAGAAGTGTTAGTGGCAGATGCACATCACCATATAGTTGGAACTAGCCATACAATGTGCAGTATTAATTATTCATATCAAGGAAAATAAATACAAGCATAACCTCAATGATAACGAATGTGGGAGTGTAGCTGACAAACAAATTGTATGCAGAATCATGATCCCACCATGTAATTGTGATAAGGCTGATTGGTCGCTAGTGTGTCCTTTCATTCTGAGCTAGGCACATACCTCATTTATTGTCACTGATCAACAGGGAAATAGAAGAACAGGTTATCATGCAGTATAATCAGGCTCTATGCCTTAATGGAGATCTGTCCACCATGAAAATTCGATCATTAATTTATAATCCAAGTGGGGTGATTCCACAGTGTCATCTGCTATTACATCTTTGTCTCAGTCTGTAGGTCTAATACACAGCCATTAGTCAAAATCTTATCCTATTCCATGCACTCCACAGCTCAATAAATCAAAATTTCACCTTTTATACTAATCATATGTCATTTGAAATATTTCATTTGGCAAGAATTTCTTTTTGTAAAAAGTAACTAGTACTGTACAACAATATATATTCTCAATTCTGCTAAATAATTTTAATGGGATTTTGTCACAACATTCAAATGACAGCAATCTGACCTCAAATGCTTAAGTATGCAAATATGTAAAGATGTAATGTAGATGGTACAGAAGCTGTACAAAGGGCCCATGAAAAGAAATACAAGAACAGGGTGAACAATTGGACTAATATTTGATGTTAAATTTAGAGAAATTATTGTTCTGGATTGTTCATATCAACAATGTGGCACAGACCAGGTTCTATCACCAAACAATAATTAATGCAAAGAAATATCTGAGATAAACCTCTTGAATTCATGTAAAGGCATAATGTATTACAAATATATTACTGTAATAACAACATTAGGCTCTTTATAATTTTTCAAGTGATTATTTGTTTGGTTGGAACAGGACAGTTGATTAAAAGCAGTCTTGTTTGTAAACCTTCAACATCATTCTTTAAATTATTTCACAGCTTTGCAGTCAGCTCTCTAGTCCACACACTATGGAATTTCCTCCTTAAACCATATGCACTTATCCACTTAAAAACTAATTATTTTACCCAAGCTAATGGTCCTAACAGTGCTTTCTTTAGCTCACGTTCAAATTTTGCATAATTGTATTCCTGTAAAGTGCCTTGCAGCAGTTTAATATATGAAAGTTACAGTATGATGCCTGATATATTGCATCAGCTATAGCATAGTTGTAACATTCTACCTTCTGAGCCATAAAATTGTGCAATCAAATCTAGTCCAAGGAATTGAATACAAAATTTCTTGGCTGATGTTCCAGTGCATACTAAAGGATTCCTACATTGTCTCAATGCTATCTTTCTGGTTAAATGCTGCATTCCTAAATGGATCCAATGGAACTAGTTTGAAAAGCAGGGGTTTCATCCCTGGTGTCCTCATCAATATTTATCATAATGGCATCACAGTAATAAATTTGCATTATCATTCTCACTTTGCTGTTCATGGGAGTCTGTTATGTGCAAATTGATTGTTGCATTTTCTATGTTACAATGAATTCTTTATTGGTTGAAAAGTGCTTTAGGAGGCTCTGAGATTGAAAAGGACGCTATATAAATATAAGAGATAGTAGGAACTGCCGATTCTGGACTCTGAGATAACAAGGTGTAGAGCTGGAGGAACACAGCAGATTTCTGACGAAGGGTCCAGACCCAAAATGTCAGTTTTCCTGCTCCTCCGATGCTGTGTTCCTCCAGCTCTGCACCTTGTTAACTATATAGATATAGTTATTTTTTGTTTTAGCTGTTACGATGAGATGAACCATACACGCTGCTCAAAAGAATTTTGTCGTTCATCATTTACATACCTAATTTCTTATCACGTGCATTCCCATTCACTGCAGACACATTAGGGATACGTAAACTGGAGATGAGACATTTCCTCGATGTGATATAGGATCATTCAACTTATATACTCTGATAAATGCCTTGGTCATAATTTGGATTGACACCTGGGAATAAGACAGTTGTTTGTCTTCTCTAAAAGACATGAGACCAATATATATCTTGGAGCCGTATTATATAATAAAAAGCTCAAACAATTTTCAAAATCCAGCATATGAGAAAATGTTCTTGTTTCACCCTCAGGGAATAACCCTAACACAACCTCTTGGGAGTTTGGAAATTTTACAGATCACTGCTTACAATTATAAAACCTAACTAAGGGGTTTAGATTATTATATATGCAATGTTCAAGATTACAGTAATCTCCCTAGGAACTTCTAATAGTTTGCTTGACTCTAAAACATTTAATTTGATCAACACATTTCACCTAATTATCTTTAAGTTTCAGAAGAAATTTAGAAGCACGTTTGATCACAGGTTTTCTCAGTAACACTTCATGATTTACAATGACCACTTTCAGATTATTGTATATTTTTTAAAATGTAGGCATTTATATATATAATTTATGTACCACTAAATTCCAAGAAAGCAATCCCTTCTAACAGACCAGCACCAATGTGATAAATTTGTTCATATCAGAATACCTAATGTGCATTGCTCAGACTTAATACAAAGGGCTGAGGCATGGGAACAAATAGATTCCATATAAGTAAAACTAAAACTGCATATGATAAAAGCTCTTCAAAGTAGGAGGAGGGAGTTAGAAACAGTCACATAATCTTGGGATTTGGACGAGGTATAACTTTTTGAAACTGGGCTCTCATAGCAATTTTGATGTCTTGTTTCTCCACGTAGTCCTGACTATTACACTTTTAGACAAATTTGGGAGCTGACATTGAACACTGTTCCTAGGTCTCCCCATGAACTGTTACTGAATATGCTGACCGCAGTGTCTCAGTGAGCAATGTGACATTCTGGAGATGAAGCATAACAACACAGGACTCAACTTTTCAAATAATATAAAATACAACATCCAACTTTCTCTAAAATTAAGTGTCTAAAGATTGTTATCTGAACTAATACTCTTTTTAACTTAACTCTAAGCTAAAGTTGATTAACAATATTTTTTCACAATTAAACTGAATGCTTAAGAACACATTATGGCTATTTCTCCTTTCTCAGAAATGTTAGGCCCAGATTTTCTGAAAGTCAGAACTGTCTTTATTCTAGTCTGAGTGTTACACGGGTCCTGGCAGAATCCTAATTGCAGCACACTCCTAAAAAATTGACCAGGAAACTGAAGGTTTTGTTTGGAATTCTGCAAAAAGGTTGATTTAAATGATAAACTTTGGAGGATTCTGGTATAATTAAGAAAATAGTCATAAAGAGTGGGCTATTGAATACCTTATCTAATTTAGATTAACTATTCAACTGACCCCATACCTACCTCACACTTTAGTAATGACTTCACCCCCATGCAATTTAAGCCAACGAGAGCCTGACTTGACACCCACTTCTGTTTTCGCAGGACCTGGCACCACTTTCCCCAGTTCAGACCCACTCCCCTACACCTCCTCTGGATCCAGCATCTCCTATTCCCTGCGCCAGACCACTGCTTCCTTTCCTCCAGTGTGGAACTGCTGCTCCCTTTGCCTGCTCTGGACCTGCTCCCCCTTTACCCTGCTTCTCGCTGGACTACGCTTTCCTCCAACTACCTCCAGCATGTAGACTGCAACAGTTCAAAAAGGCAGCTGACCATCACCTTCTTAAGGAGCAAAGGAGACAAGCAATACATGTGGGTCAGCCAATGATACCTATGCCCCACAAGTGAATAAAAAAGTAATACAAGGTGATGCCCATGTCACCACTCTACCCACCTGTCACTCTTCACCTTGGCATGATATCTCTAAACAGTTGGCATTTTAACCATCGACCCTATCGTCTGGTGCGCTACACACCCACTCAATTAGAATCCTACTCATTTATCTAATGGCACTTTACCAATACCCCACCATCCATTCATTACCCTAACCTCACACTTAGTTCATGTACATACTGTTTGACAATAGCTTTTGAAATGGCAGGCCTGTGATTCTGGATCTTTAAATTTCAGAATTTGGTAGCTGACTGCTGTGAATAAGGAGGCTTGGTTTCCCAAGACAGGTCTGCGTTCTGAGAGAACTGTCAGAAGGATAGTACAGCTCCACAGTTCTGGAGGAGCCCTGATTGGAATTTCCAGTCAGAAATGTGGAGCTGCCTCCTTTCATGAAAAAGAAGGATCATGGTGGCAATGTGCAAGAGGAAGCCACATCTCACAGAATCAGCCCATGCTAAATAGCATAATTTAGATAATCAAATGTGTATTATTTCTTCTGATATAAAGTAACATGCTGGCAGGGTCTTTGGTCTGTCAGTACTTCTCAAAATTTTGTATACTGATTATACACCTTATTTTTCTCTTCCCAGCACACTATGAGCTTTCTTGCCACCAGTTTTTCAATTTCCAGCTCAGTCCTCTCTGTATGGCTTCTTACAATTTATATATTCCCTCTTTGAAACACTCAAGCATTTTTCAGTTTGTTAGCGGTTCTCAGAAAATCATTCCCTAGCTCTATTATAGCGTTAAGCTGCATCTGCAGGTCATTAGTTTGCAACATGAACTCAGCACTGTCAAAGTCAACTTTTTCCAAGTTCTTCTATTTGAAATATGAACTGTTGAAGTTTTAGCCTTAGATTCAGGATCTTGCTCTTGAACGCCATCTCTGCTAACTGTACATCTTGTCATTTCTTTTACATTTTCTTTCAGCATTCTAAGTTATATACTGCTCAGTGTTCGGTCTTCCCAGGGCAGCTGTTTGGTTATCAAGTTTGAAATTTCCATTTTGGGACTATCTGGAAATTTTCTTCTTAGGCTGCCTGAACTTTCTAAATTAGTTCTCTGTCCTTTGCAGTCAAAAACTCTTGGGCCTTCAATATTGTTCTTGGACAATTTTAGTGACTGACTGTGACCCATTTATTGGGTTTTGCAAATTATCTTTCATAACAATGGAGTTTACCCACTCTGCAGGTATTATAACTGTGCAATGACTTGCTTTTCTCCCATTTATTTGGAGCTCTTTTTCAAGTCTTCCTTTTTAGCTCTATTTAGCACTGTTCAAGTTGAGAATGAATTGTTGATTTCTTCTCTGAATCAAGTGTGGTCAGATGTTTGAAATATATAAAGCGTTCAAGTATCTCATCAAAACAATCTGGAAACGTTTGGACTATATCTTTCTTTCTTCTGGTTGAAAGTGATTTTCAGTGGGAGTATTACCTCTGGTGTTTAGTGATGCCTCTTTCAGTTAATACATCTCTAAGATTTACTGCAGCCCTTTGCAACTGCTCAGCCTCAGGAGGGTAGGACCACCTGTTTCAATGCTCACAGTTTTGTTCTGTCTTTTGCATGGCTTTCAGATTCACATCATTTATAGCGATTGAATCTTAGTTCCAAAATTTTCTGGCAGCAGGGCTTTGCTCAGTTTCTGGCTATCTGTCCGTAGAACATCTTGCACGATGATTTTCATTCAAACTTCAGGAAAAATCTTTCTGTATATTCTGAGCAGGGTGAGTTTAGTCTGTGAGTAAGTATTAAGCTTTAGCTTCAGATTTATTTCTCACCACCTCTCTGAACTGAACAGTTATTTCATTTTTTTTTACTTTTAGGGATTGTCACTTCCAACCATTCCATGCAATTTTTCTGTTTCCTATGTCTATTGTAGCCTTAAATTATTTTTACCTTCCAATGTACAAATGTATTGGTTTCTTTTGTTTTGCATTTTCCCTGATGGTGTGACTGTTGTAACTCCTTTACCATCTTCATTCTCTATTCTGTGTATCATATCTCAGAGTTTGGGTTTTCCACAAACCCTGCAAACTGGGGCCATACTCATTGGAATTTACAAGAAAGAAGGGGATGTTAGAGAAACATAAAACCATGAAGGGAATAGATAAGATAGAAGCAGGACGGCTGTTTCTCACTAGTAGGTGAAATTAGAGCTGGAGGACATAGCCTCAAAACAAGGGAGAGCAAATTTTGGACTGAGTTGAGTTGGAACTTTTTCACCCATAGGTTTGTAAATTCGTGGAATTCCCTGCCTAGTGAAGCATTTAAGTCTACCTCACTGAATGTTTTTGTGGCAAAGATAGTTAGATTTTTGAACAGTAAATAAATTAAGGGTTATGGTGAGTGAGTGGGTAAGTGAAGTTGAGTCCATGAAAAGAACAGCCATGATCGTATTGAATGGCCGAGCAGGGCTCAGTGGACCAAATGGAGTACTACTGCTCCTACTTGTTAATGTCTTATGTTTGATACGTACGCAGGGCATTTTATTTTTAGCATACAAACTTGTGCGGTCATCTGCAGCTCTTTGACATCTTTCCCTCTGCCTGATGTGCATTCTATGTTACTGTTTCACCGCATCAATCCTGCTGCCTTTCCCATGATATCACTAAAGGCCACATTCTTATTTAATAATTATTCCCTTCCATTCACTTGTGATATCATGTGTGCTGGCAGTGTTAGCAGCCGGTGATATTCTGCCATTGCCCTGTCTAACCCAAATCGCTTTTGCAATATAGTGTAAATGAGGGGAAAAACATAAACTAATGGCATAAAGGACTACAATGTGAAGGTTATAGTTAAGAAAAAGCACTTACTGTATATATTGAGTGTCACTACCATTAACAATCAAGAAACACAAGGCTTAGTTACAGTGGTGAAGTCAGGGATCTTTATGTTCATTTATACCAAGGTTGCAGCAACAGCAAATGCTGCAATACAGTTTAGGGCAACAGAGGTGTGATGCAGAATATTTCCAAGTCAGAGTCTGACAGAAGGTGATAGAAGTATTGTAACATTGTGGAAACATCTGCTCCTATGTACCTTAAACCATGGATTTTGCAGGAAGGTTATCTAGAAAATCATGGACAAGGTTGTGTGTTGTGCCTGAGGTTGAGGAAAAACATTTATTTTGTCTATGAAGAAGTGGAACACTTCAGTTGAGTCAGGAAACATCCATTCTATCAATGGTCTGAACAAAAGCAATGTGAAGAAAATTCCAAAAGGCAGTATAGTGATGCAAAGAGTGTCTTAACAGAATTCAAAACTCAAGGTAAATAAAATATGGAAACATTGCCCTAATAAAACATTGGAACCTTTACTAAAAAATGAAATACAATACTGCTCTTGTGTTGTAGTATATTGTTAATATTTGGAAATGGAGGAAAATAGATTTTAGTTTTCAATTCTACGATTTACTTCTCTTAGAAGTAATTTTGAAACATGTGTTCAAGCATAATTTCAAATAAAGTGTGTAACTAAAACTAAATAATCAGATAAATCATCCAGGGAGCTAACTGATAGAAGTATTACAAAGGTTAACTTCTACAGCATGCAGAAATATAGGCTATGTACCATAATCAGGTTTCAGTTGAGAAGAGCAGTTAGTTATCAACAGAAGGGCAGTTTTCTTTGTAACAGTCCAGGATTTCAGACAAAAAAAAGTCTTAAAACTATTTTAACTGTTTATGTAGACAAAACTTTTCTGGAAGTTCAGTTAGGATAAGTCAGTGAAGTAGCTCTGGTTTATGTACATCAAGGACAGGCAGTAACAGAAAGACCCACATCTAGTGAATGAATAAAGTACAGTGAATTATCAAAAGGAAATGTTTATAACTTAACAGGTAAGTAAGAAATTAAAGAGTTAAAATAGAAATAATACTTCACTGGTATTGAGTATCTTTCAAAGATATTGCTGGGAAAAATGGGTTGAATTTTCTACTTAGTGCTTATGTCAAGATCTTTATAAATTGCCACTTTTTTTTGTAATAAACATCGGTTCTTTTGTTAAAAGAAGATTGACAGCAATGTATAAATATGTTCAGTGACTGTTACCCACAGTAAACAAACTGCAAAACTAAAATTTATGACCTATCAATAAGAGTAGAAGACCATAAGATGTGAAGAAGAACGAGGGTATTCAGCCCATCATGCCTACTGCACTTTTAAATTATGGCTGATATGTTTCACAACCCCATTCTCTTCTCCTCTCGCCATTATCCTTGAACTCCTTACTAATCACAGTAGATTTCACTCCGAGTTCTGAATATTAACCTCAGCTGGGATCATAATACTAATGGTTTTTAAAGTTTGAATAGACTTTAAAGCAAAGGTTTAAGACAACAATGAAATATTGCAAGTTGAGAAGTTTAAAAACCAGAAGGTTGCAAACAGCTTTATGGTATTACCAATCAATCATGGCATTAAGAAAAGAATGGCAGGACAAGTATTATGACTGCAGTGAACTAATATTAGTGATGGGCAAAACATTAAATATCTTGGAGAAAAAAATACATTCTTGAGATACAGATTTGCTTCAAAACTAAATACTGCATTCAGTATAGGAGTTGGGAGCTCGTGTTGTGGCTCTGCAGAACATTGGTTATGCCATTTTTGGAATATTGTGTTCAGTTCAAGTCTCCCTGCTATAGGAAGGATATTGTGAAACTTGAAAGTGTTCAGAAAAGATTTACAAATATATTGTCAGAGTTAGAAGGTTAAAGCTATAGGGAGAGGCTGAATAGGCTAGGTCTATTTTTCCCGAGAGCCTCAGACGCTGAGGAGTAATCTTATAGACGTTTACAAAACCATGAGGGGCATAGATACAGTGAATAGCCAACATTTTTTTTTCTCTGGGGTGGGAACAGTGCAAACCAAGAGGACATAGGTTTAAGGTGAGAGCAGAAAGATTTAAAAGGGACATAAGCGGCAACTTTTTTCAGCAGAGGGTGGTGCGTATATAGATTGAGCTGCCAGAGGAAGTGGTGGAGGCTTGTACAATTACAACATTTAAAAGGCATCTAGATGGGTATATGACTACAAAGGCTTTAGAGGGCTTTGGGCCAAATACTGACAAATGGGACTAGATTAATTTAGGCTATCTGGTCAGCAGGACGAGTAGTACTGAAGGGTCTGCTTCCATGCTGTAGAGCTCGAAGACTCTATGACTAAATATCTTGCTGAAAAACAATTCAATAGGACCCACAGTCATTGATGTTATAATTTACTGAAATATAAAAGGCTATGACACTTTTAAAAACAAACCTCTAGCCACTTTTGATAATTACTTTAATCTGAGAACAAATAAAATTCTTGACAGAAAATGATTCAACTGAAGAAAGGTAAAAGAAGCATTCTTGGGAAATTTGGTGATCCACCCACTCGAGTTTGACAAAACCTGCTTATGTTGATGAATATCTCATTAGTTTTAAACTCAGTACAGGGGTAAGTGTCATTGCCCTAACAATCAAGTATCATGGCTGAAGTAACAGAAGTTACAGTTTATTCAAAGAGTGTAAGACTGTTGAGAAAATGTACATAATTCAAAATTAACACTTCTCATTTTGAGCTGACATACATATCTGGACATCAACATCTTTGGGGTTGCAGAAGGTATTCAACTAGTTCTGAAGGAGCAACTAGACCAGAAATAAATTATTGTTAAACAGCCAACAAAGGTACAACCAGTAGAAGGTTTCATTGTACTTCCTAGACTCATGGTTGAACTCAAAAAGAAAAAAATGATCCATTGAGTTTACGAATGTTGGCAAAGTAGAATTGTTTCGTACTAACAACAGAGAAGAATCTGCAATTTTACAGGAATCCCAGAAATTGTTTCGATTTCTTTCAGATCAGTGATATGACAAAAATCAGCATTGTTTGATAGAAGAAACAAACAGTGAGAACAAGAAAGAACAGTACAACCCACTTGAGGTCATTTAGAAAAAATTAAATAAAGTTTTGAAACAGCAAAAAAATTTCATCAAATAAGCAATGTTGCAAATCTAACTTCATTGTCAAATGGTGAACCAACACAAGGTCAAAAATGGCATACAATCCTTTGTCTTTCATAGAAGAAACATCAGAAGAAGGAGAGAGATAATCATAAATAAAAAGCAATTCTATGACACTGCAACTAAAGGTTTAAAAATAACTAGAGCACCAGGTAGACATCCACAGAGGATAAATGAAAATGTTCAAACTACTCAATAACTTAAAGTGAAGAGTTTACATAATTCATGATAGATATTTCAGCACATTAAGTATGAAGCTTTGCATGAACAAAATTGATATGAGCTGCTGACAAACCTATAGATGCTGGAACCTAACCACAGAATCAGATTTTGGGCCCAGACATGCAGCTTGGTCCAGTCAAAGAGCTAGATGTGTGTCCCAGGGCGCTAAGTTCCTTGCTGTAGCAGAAAAATAGCAGCTGCCGGTGCAACCCAAAGTGCATCATAATGTGCAGAAGCTTCCTGTAAGTGGCTGGGAGTTGCCCTGTGAGGATTCATAGACGCTTGTACATGTCAGATGCCAATATCTGCGAATGTCGAGAACATTTGGGTCATGCCCTGAGACGTTGGTACTGGATGTCCAACATGGAAGTGTTTGGAGCAAGTGTTGAGTTAAACCTACCAAGAACTCGCCCTGGTTTCCATGTTGTATCAGAGATAATGGGAACTCCAGATGCTGGAGAATCCAAGATAACAAAGTGTGAAGCTGAATGAACACAGCAGGCCAAGCAGCATTTCAGGAGCACAAAAGCTGACGTTTCGGACCTAGATCCTTCATCAGAGAGGGCGATGGGGAGAGGGTTCTGGAATAATTTATTCCAGAACCCTCTCCCCATCCCCCTCTCTGATGAAGGGTCTAGGCCCGAAACATCAGTTTTTGTGCTCCTGAGATGCTGCTTGGCCTGCTGTGTTCATTCAGCTTCACACTTTGTTATCCTGGTTTTCATGTTGTTTCCTGACATTTGGCTTGTATGGTGTGTTTGGTAAGATTTAACACATGGCTGTTAACCAGACCATTTAACATGCAGTGCAAGTGTCAGTTGTGAACCTGCTACCACCTAGTGAGAATCTTCCCACACCACTTGGGAAAAGCATACAATATTTGAAAAGATGATTGTGTATTGAGATCAGGCCTGATTCTCCCATTCATATCCCAATTCACTCAGAGCCTGGTAAAATTCCTTTCGCTCAGTAATATTGGAGGAAAAAAAACACTCACTTGTCTCTTCTGACTTTGAGAAATTTATTTGGAAAATTAACTCTAAGTTCTCAGTTTGTAATGGCAAAAAAACATTTTTCTTCCAAATAAATTAATGAGTTATATAATTTTGACCTAACTCAGAATTATTGTAACAATAGTACTGTAGATAACAGAAACAAACAGACCTCCTCGATATTGTTACTAATGGTCATTTTTGTCGCATTTCCTGAAAGATCAAACAGTTTATTCATTGATGTATTGAGCATTAGGGAAGTTCCTGGGTTCACTATTTGGTCTGAATCTGCTGATCCCAAGCAAAAAAGTCAGGAAATCTGCAACTGTGTTCTCTCAATTAGAGATGCAAGGAAAAATAAATCTCTATTAAACAGAGTTTGCATCTCCATTTAGCATCCAACAAAATCCATTTGAGAATGTAGGAGTACAAATATTAGCAAACAACAGGGTTGCTGTTACAGGGGGCATTGGACTCCCAGAATAAGATAGACATTTACTGTTGAAGCTCATGGGTAACCTATAACCAGCTGGTTGAGATATGCAGCATTCTTCAAACTTTATCCCCAAAATTCATAAATGTTTTCAGAGGCGGAGGAGGAGGGAGAATCAATGAAAAAGAATTGACAAAGAAAGGAAAAAAAACAGTATTTTATTTCTGCCAGTTAAATTGGATGATTGTTCCAGTATTTTTCCCTTTAAAATTATGTTGATAAATAAAAGCAATTACATATTCAAACTCTAGAGATGATGTATAGGGCATTGGATGGTTGGCAGTGCCTTGCACAGCAGTACTTCAATCAAGCAGTCCTGATGACATTATAAATCTTAAGAGCAGAGTCTGAGTGCTTATGAATGATTGTGAATCGACAAGAACAAATTACTCCCTTATAAAGTTGCTGTTCATTCTTGTGCAGTCTATTCCAAATAACATTTACCTCTTTATGTTTCAGCCGAAAAAAAGAAGGAAATGTGATTTAAGAATTTAAGCATATATTTGATCCTACATATCTTGAAATTATACATTTTATTAGATATGTAAACAATGCTTTTAGTAGATTATGCACATATACAGGAAGAAATTTACTTGTGTAATACTGCTTCATGCAGAGATACATCTACTCCCTGGGGCCATAGACTGCTACATGCACACCACATGCAGAATCACTGACAAACACCAAGTGTGCCAAGCAGATAGTGCTGCCTCACCCTCAGAAATTCTAGCAGGGTGCCAGAAGGTGTCATGGTGCCTCAGTGGTTAGCACTGCTGCCTCACAGCAGCAGGGACCCAGGTTCAATTCCACCCTCAGGAGACCATCTGTGTGATGTTTACACATTCTCCCTGTGTCTGCATTGGTTTCCTCAGGGTGCTCCAGCTTCCTCCCACAAAAATGTGCAGGCTAGGTGGACTGGCTATGAAACATTGCTTATTGTTGAGGGATGTATAGATCAGGTGGCTGATAGAGGAATAGGTCTGAAGGGGATGCATGTTGGGCTGAAGGGCCTGTTTCCACACTGTAGAGATTCTATGAAGAGTGGTGCTATTTCTGTTAATTTCTCCCCCAAGATCTGCAGCAATCTACAATTAAATCACTTGTTTTAAAAGTTGAAAAATATCCTAATTGTCACAAATGCGGTTTTAAAAAAATTAAGAATTTAGTTTAAGAACAGTTTTAGGGGTTGTACTTTGGACCATTTTATTTATTAACAGGAATAATTGTCATTCCTTTTTTTGTTTTTTTTTGACGATCACAGAGGTAGGAACTTGCTATGTAGGGCAATGGCTAGCAGCATTAATAAACAAAAGATACAGTTGCAGACTTTCATCTCTGTTTTAAGATTCAAAGATCTCAAAATTTATCATGAGATGTTCAGTAATGACTATGTATTATTGATGAACTATAGAAGCATAAGATGTAGCTGTAACTTTAGCCAATAAAGCACTGGGATGTGCCATATGTGTAGTGAATTTTAAAACAGAAAGCTTTTAATGGTGCACAATTTCTGGTCCTCTTGCCTGAGGAATGATGCTATTGCCACAGAAGAAGTACAGCGGACGTTCACCAAACTGATTCCTGAATGGTGCGACTATCCAAACAAAAGAGATTGAGGAGAATGGGCCTCTATTATCTAGAATTTAGAAGAATGAGAGATGATTTCACAAAAACCCGCACATTTCTTAAGGGAATAATACATGCTCAAGATAATCTTGAGCATCATTGAACTTATATAGCATTCTTCACATCCTCAAGATTACCCAGAAAAAACTGCACCCAATTAAGTGATTCAATCATTGAGCATGTGTAAGACAAAGATAGATCGGTTTTTGATTGGTAAGGAAACCATGGATTCTAGCAAGAAGACAAGAGACTGGGGTTGAGAAACATATATACCATGACTGAATGGAGCAAATTTGAAGGACCAAATGGCCTAATTCTGCTCTGATACCTTAAGCATTTGTCAATTATTATAAATGTTATCTAAACAACATTCGAAATGCACACAACAAATTTCAATGAACAGCAATCATACGGTTAACTAAGTCATCTGCTTTCTCAGCATGCAATGGATGTTTGAGGTGAGCTAAGAAATTCTACTATTTTATTACTGACTCCATCCTCTTGCCCTGGCAGCAGTCTGAGCTCAAGCTTGTCTGCTTGTAACTTTTCTGACACATTTCATCCCGAGATGAACTTTTAACCTGATGTTTGTGCAATCATTAGGATAGCTCAATTCCAGACCCTTGCTCCTTTCTATCACTATTATCTTCTCAAACCCTGTAATCCTCTGAGATATCTGTGCTTGTCTAAATCTGATTTCCTGGACATTCCCAATTATGGTTGCTCCATCATTAGTGACTAAGCCTTCAGCTGCCCAGACTATAAGATCCAGAATTCCCTCCGTACACCCCTCTGCCTCCCAATTGTTTCCCTTTTTAAGGCCACTTCTTAAGTCCAGACTTTTTGATCTAGCTTTGAGCATAGCTGACCTAGCTTTTTCCTGTGTTCCTCTTGTCATAATTTGTTCTGCAATGTGTACGTGAAGCACCTTGGAATGTTTCATTACATCAAACGTGCTCTATAACTTATTGTTGACTCAGGCAGCAGATAACTTGCCTGCTCTCCTTCAAAAATGGTGAACAAAAGTTTTGCATGTACCCAGTAAAACAAATAAAGTCTCATTTAATATTACAACAACAACAGGACAATATTCAGCCAGCGGGACCTGCTCAAGTCCCTGCAATATTATTTAACATTAAATGTGTTTCAAAATAATTCAATATCTCTGCAAAGGTTTGAGCCACTGACGATTCAATACAAATGCAAAGTCTCTTTTTACCTTTTTGTGCTCTAAATAGGGTCTCTTGGCTACTTTTGAATCAGTTACTTTACGCTTTACACCTACTGCATGAAATTGTGAATTTACTTGATCTTCTTTTGGTAGTGGTTTGCTGGATTAACTTGATCCTTTACTTGGGTCTATTAGTATAAAAAAAAATCAAGCCCTTTTTGGTAATGAGTGTCTGGGCTAGTCAGCAATCCCGCACTGAAATGTAACATGAGTAGTATGGCATTTTGAGGCATTTACGAAACATTACCTGGTTCAAATGTGGAACATTCTGGCATACATCAGAATTATGAAGAATTACATTTATTCACAGATACAAAATTCATTTCATCCAGTGAGCGTGTTGGAATACTAGAATCGATGTTCAGTTATCATTTCCCTGACTGAAAGCACAATAAAATCAACTGTGGAAGTACCTGAAATGTGGAACGCACGTGTAGGAAACACAAACTGAGTATGATCATTTGAGTTTGGTGACAAGTACAGAACTGATCCTGTTTTATTTTTGCAAGGGCTTTAATTCACCAGGCGGCAGTTACAAATTGATGGAATAGATATAAACGCTCTTGAAGGATGGATAAAGCTGCCTAAGGCCTAATTTCTTTTCAAGTGACTACCTTTGAATTTGAAATTTTGTTTTATTATTTAACCTATTTTTATAACCAACCTGTTCATTACACACATCTGGAGCAGGTCGTACTTGAACCTAGGCTTCTCAGTCCAGGGGAAGGGAGACTACCACTGCACCGCAAGAGGGCTTTTATGGCCAGCCTTGATTTTGTTTTCCATTTTTTTCTGATTTTTAATAAAGTTTGAGTTGGCATCAGTAGTAAGAGGGTCCACTCACCCTCTCCCATGAAGTAGAAACAGCTGCATTCCACAACAACCTCGCTGCAGTACCAACCAATGCTCCACCAAACCCCAAGAAACTCATGCTTTGAGGGTACATTTTCTGCAAAGATCTGGGAAATTACTTGATTTGTGTTATACTCCTCGGGAATCAGAATCTGGTGTTCAGTATCTAGAACTTCTCGTGGTCTGTAAGGTTCTGATAATATTTGAGCAAATTTAGAAAGCTTTCAGGGGAGTAGGGCAAATATTTGAAACACTACCCTAACATCAAAGCAGAAAACAAAATATACAATTAAGAAACAAAGCCACTTTCACTACCCTGTCTCAATTGTTCACACACCATTCCCCTTGAAGTATCAAAAACAATGATGCTTTCCTGTACTGATCTTTATAAAATTAACTCTAGATGTGATTGCTTATATCTCCAAATAAATGACAGAACATTGAGACTCTGCATTGCACATGCTTTAGGCCATTAAGATTTGTGGGCAATGGACAAAATGTTGACGGTGAGACAATCTGGCAACAAAAGGATCATTACCCAGGAAGTGCAAGGGAAATTTGTTGTGTCACAATGGGATTCTGCATTTGAAAAAGATGGTATACCAAAGTGCCTTGCACTGAATGAGCACAGCTCACATATTAATACTAATTAAATGACCCATGTGCAGAATTTCATCTAAATTCTCAATAAATCAATAATTAAGCCTACAATGCATAATTTTATCTGTGTGCACTGTGACCAAACAAAATCCAATAAATAATCCATCAAGGACAAACAGCATCATTTTGGCAGTCCCATCACCTCTGCAACCTCCTTCCACAGCTGTCTTCCTTTAATCCGTTTAGGAGTCAATGTTCATCAAAGATGAAGTGTTTGACCACCACTTTCCAAATTAAAAATGAAATATCACCTAAGCAAGGCAAAAGAAGGATAAATCCAAATTTCCTAGTAAAACACTTGGAGCATTAAATATCATATGGTCTAACGATTTACTATTTTGAATAAAAAGACCAATTTTCATTTTTCCTGAATTGAAAATGTTAATGGGGAATAATGTCTACAGCTAATGCATAACTGCGTCCTTCCTGGTTTTTCAACCACGTCATATGATGCTGGTGACCTAGATTATTGCAGCTAAGATATTTCTACCCTTTCCAATTGAATTAAAGAGTTCCATTTATATAGCACTTTTCATGATCTCACTATGTTCCCAAGTTCATTAAAATCAAAGAAGTACTTTCGAAATATAATCACTGTTATAATGTAGAAAACGTTGCAGCCAAATTGCATACAGCTAAATGTGATAATGACCTGTTTTGTGATATTGATTGACAGATAATATCATTGTCCAGGATATCACAGATAACTCCCCACTGTTCTTTGAAATAATGAAGTAAAGTCTAAAAGGGGGGAAGGAGGCATCAGTTAAATATTTCATATGTAAGATGTCTCCTATAAAAAAGCAGCACACCTCAAAACTGAGCTGGTGTATGAGGCCTGATTTCTTTTCAATCAACTTAAGCTCCTGGAGTGAGAGACTGAACTGCAATTTCTGATTAGCTGACAACTTGCTACTGTTAATCACAAGCATTCTAATTTCTATGCCACTGCTCCCTCGCCTAACAACAGGCTCTCGATAGTTGAGCCATATAAAGATAGCAAGTTCTCCAGTTTTTGTTGAACTTCACCTCCTGTGGTGCTTGCCTGCAGAATTTTGGACTTTCCTGTCACTGCATCTGCATGGGCATCTGGAGATGGTTCTGCTTCAGATAACATGCCTTCTGCTAGGGCTGTCTTCTCAGCCACAGGTGTCTATTGGCTTACTCCTGTGCGTCATTCTCTCCTGTGTCCATGCCAAGGTTGACCCAAATGTTGTTTCTGATGTTACTGCTCTTACTCCTTGTCAGGCGCTCCAAAGTCTGGGAGGATGAGGTGTAGATCAGGTGGTTCTTCTGCTAATCTGAGGCTTCCTATTCAGATGAGCACCTCCAAAGCATCCTTCTCAGGCTTTGTTTCCTTATAGCAATTGTTTCTACCTTAATGACTCACAAGCAGTGTACATCCAGAGAGCTGGCACAACCCCTACCCACCTTTTTCCATCCTTTGGAAGTGCTATCTGTGCATTGCCCTTTTCCAGCATGGCATAAGATGAGCAGTGGCTGGCGAGAGGGCAGTCAGCCCCTGTGGAAACTTCCAAAATTTAGGGAAAAAAAATCTAACTAATCAATTTTAGGTATGTTTTCCATTTGTTAATACCAATTTTCAAACAATGCTAAATGAAGCATTTAAAATATTATAAATAGGAGTCAAACTAGAAGCTGGATTTTTGGCTTGTAAAATTTAGAATGAATTCTCAAGAAAATTGTGTGCACTGTTTTGGTTATTGGTCTTCCACAAAATGTTATGAAAAGCTATGAAGTGAACTTTAACTTGGGCATGGTCATGACATGGCTGTAGAATGTTAAAATACAATGAATAAAATATACAATGTACACAATAGATTGGCAAAAAGTACTTCTGCCCACAACAGTATGTTGAAGTCTCAAGTGAAAGAAGACCAGAAATTAAAAAGTTAATTGGCATAATCCAGAGATAGCAGGAACTGCTAGAGAATCTGAAAAAGCAAGGTGTAGAGCTGGATGAACTCAGCAGGCCAAGCAGCATCAGAAGAGCAGGAAAGATGGCGTTTTGGGCCTAGATCCTTCTTTAGAACTGCCGTCATCCTTGGGTGCTCTGACATTGGCCACATGGCCAATGGCGGCAGGCACATTGTGGGGAAGGTCCTGGGTAGGGTTGGGGATCTGGGAGGTGGAGGAAGCCAGTTTTGGGTGGTAGACACCAGTAAGTTTACTGCACTTATGGTTTTTAGTGTCCAATAAAGCTAAGTAGAATTGGGAGTTCAGGTTGTGGATCCTAAGATGAATAAAAAAAAGGAGGTCCTTTACAGGTCTGGGAGAGGGAGGCCCTGAGCTTGTGTAGGTTTGATTGTAGTGCCAGGAGATGCTGGTGCATTGCTGCGAGTGAATGTTTCAGGAGTTGCAGGTAGAAATGCTTCTGAAGGATCTCAATGTAGACATTGTCGAAGTTGGAGCCAAATTAGGAAGGCCTGAATGTGAACTGTAGTCCACTGGGGATGATCTGGTTCCATAGGCAGGTACTAAGAAAGGTGATTTGGCTGTCATACCTGGTTTGCTTCAGGACATGGTTGAGCAGTTTCAAGGCCGAAGAGATTAAGAGAGAGTTGCAGTGGGAGAGAGATCCACTGAGGTTTTTCCGGAGGGAGGAGGGTAACTTCTTCAGGTCACGCATCCTTAGAAGAGGCTTTGCAGTGGGGTTAAAATTGTTTCAGAGATAGTAGGAACTGCAGATGCTGGAGAATCTGAGATAACGAGGTGTAGAGCTGCATGAACACAGCAGGCCAAGCAGCATCACAGGAGCACAAAAGCTGACATTTTGGGCCTAGACCCTTCTTCAGAAATGCATATAATCCAATTATTTGTATTTGCAAAATAGCTGCAAAGCAAAATCTCACTTTACATACATAAGAAATAGATGGCAAGAGAAAGTATGAGAAAAGTTTAGCCTTTAAAAATATGTTTCGGATAATGATTGCTAAATTTACACTGACAAGACCAAAAGAAAAAGAAACCTGATTAAATAAATCAGCAATAAGAGTCTAGTGGCAAAATGGGGTTAGAAACTGAGGCGGACCAGCATATAATTTCTTAATGTCTGGCATTTTGCCAGTTTTTCAATGGCCTCCTGAAGCTCAGTGGTTTTGTGATATGAGGCAAAGTGGAACCATGATTCTAATTAAAGACCAATTAAGGCTATTAGTGAGCTTGTTGTCAGCGGATAAGGGTGAGTCTGCAACTTTTGTGAGAAGGCACAGAATTCACATGTACTTGGAACAGGTCAGGTAGAGAGAAGCAATGACTCAGCAGGGAGCCAGTCATAACTTTGTGCATTCAATGAGTTGAGGAGCATACGGTCATTCAGGAATAGTGCAGCTAGAAGATGGGAGTACAGTAAAACTTCTGGATGCAGCTGGCTGGAAGCAAGACATGAGCTGGATTTAAATCATGATATTCTGATATAGGAATTTCTTCTGAACAAGAAAGCAACAGTGACAATAACCTCAACCTTAAATGCACCAAAGGCTTACCTGGACTAGAAAGTTTCAGTTATGAAGAGAGATTGAACAAACTGGGGTTGAATTTCTTCATAGCAGAGGAGATTGTGAGGGGGGCATGATTGAAATGTATCAAATGAGGGACACAGATTGGGTAGACAAGAAGAGACATTTCCACTTATGGAGGGCTCAATGGCCAAGGGGCATAGATTTATGCCGAGTGGCAGCAGGTTTCGAGGATATGTGAGAAAAAAGCTTTTTACCCAGAGTGTGGTGGGAATCTGGAATTCGTTGCTTGTAAGAGTAAGTGGAGGTAGGATCCCTCATAAAATTTAAGTCGTATTTAGGTGTGCACCTGCAATGTCAAGGCATATAAGGCTATGAGACAAATGCTGGAAAATGGAATTAGAAAGAACCCAAACAGTGTGGAAGCAGACCACTCAGCCCATTGAGTCCACATTGACCCTCTGAAGATCATCTGACCCAGACCTACCCCCTTCCAGTAATCCTGCACTTCCTATGGCTAATCCACCTACTCTGCACATGCTTAGACAGTCATCTGAGGATGGAATCAAACCCTAGTCCCTGGTGCTGTGAGGCAAATTGGCTAACCACTGAGCCACCATGGTTAGGTGGTTGTTTTTGACTGGCTTGGACATGATGGATCAAAGGGCCTTATTCTGTGCTGTAGGTCTCTATGGCTATATGACTCTGTCATAGAATCAATGTCATAGGAGACTATACAAATAGTCATTGATATTTAAGTCTTTGTCAATGAAGCCATTAAACCTCACAGTCACAGACTTAACTAAACCTCTCCTTGTTGGAATGGAAACGCATTGCTGTCGAAAATGTTTATGTATACATCTAGGAACTCTTCTCATTCATTGTCTTTTACATGATCACTATTTGGGTCTACATTTGGATAAACAAAATAACCTATTATAAATGTCAAACACCATCTATTTATCTATGTGGTTTCCTTGTAACTCTGTCACTGGTCCATAGACTATACCAGGCAATGTAATTGTATCTGTTTTGATCCTTAGCTCTAACCAAATAGATTCCCCCTTTAATTCGACTGGAACATGCTATTCCACCTCAAACTGCAGCAATTGGCTGTTGTATAAAGCAATGGGGTTAATATTGGCAAATGGGTTAAGCCACACCTAATCCAAATTTGTTGTTCAGTCATTGGTAACGTAATTAGGATTGTGACTCGAGATCCCAACAGAGATAATTGTCTCCTGACAGTTAATATGCTTTACTAACCAAAGTAACTTCATGCAATGACCTTCATATTGTTAAAACAAATGTCTCTTTCTGCCATGATGCTCTTGTATTTTATTCTCTGACACTGTTAACCAAATAAACCCTTAGTCCCAGTAGAGAAAAGAGGATGGCAGCAGCACTCAACCCCAAACACCCAACACATGTTTCCACCCCCCCCCCTTGTCTGCCTTCTGGAGAGACCACTCTCTCCATGACTCCCTTGTCCCTAAGCAGATGTTCACCTGCATATCTGCCAATGTGGTACACTGTATCCACTGTACCTGGTGTGGCTTCCTCTACATTGGGGAAACCAAGCGGAGACTTGGGGACCGCTTTGCAGAATACCTCTGCTCAGTTCGCAATAAACAACTGCACCTCTCAGTTGCGAACCATTTTAACTCCCCCTCCCATTCCTTCGACGACTTGTCCATCATGGGCCTCCTGTAGGTTGCAGGAACAGCAACTCATATTCCGCTTGGGAACCCCGCAGCCCAATGGTATCAATGTGGACTTCACCAGCTTCAAAATCTCCCCTTCCCCTACTGCATCCCAAAACCAGCCCAGTTCTTCCCCTCCCCCCACTGCATCCCAAAACCAACCCGGCTCGTCCCCACCTCGCTAACCTGTTTTTCCTCTCACCTATCCCCTCCTCCCACCTCAAGTCGCACCTCCATTTCCTACCTACTAACCTCATCCCGCCTCCTTGACCTGTCCATCTTCCCTGGACTGACCAATCCCCTCCCTACCTCCCCACCTACACTCTCCTCTCCACCTATCTTCTTTTCTCTCCATCTTCGGTCCGCCTCCCCCTCTCTCCCTATTTATTCCAGAACCCTCACCCCATCCCCCTCTCTGAAGGGTCTAGGCCCGAAACGTCGGCTTTTGTGCTCCTGAGATGCTGCTTGGCCTGCTGTGTTCATCCAGCTCCACACTTTGTTATCCATGAGCTGGTAGTTGTCAGTTTTACACATGTTCAACACTGCCAACATTTTTTGAATACTTGCTTATCCGGTACATCGGAAGCTTTTTGTAGATTGTACATAGAAGAGGATATTCTTGAGATTGAGAATTTAATTATGTCCCCAGCCTGATTCTACAGTATCATTTGGGGCAAATAAAAGTGCCAAATGCTTTTGAGACAACTAGTATTGCTATCTGAGCAGTTTACTCTTTTCTGAGGCTTTGTTTTGAGAGAAATAAAAGAAACAGATACATGTTTGAGTAGACATCAGGTTTTTGTGGAAATGATACGATTGGTCCTTATTCAAAACCAATAATATTGCACAGGTGAAAGGTGAGATAAAAACATTCAATACTGTGCTCAGTTGTCAATATGCCAAGATTTATTGATTAAAAAGACTGATGCGAAATGTTGAATGACAATCTGCTTTTGTATCGGGGCTATTTCATCACGTTATAGCTCAAGCACATTCAGCAAGAGTTATTCTTCGTAATTTCAACAACAACCTCATCTTCAAGTCATGATATTTAACACAAACCACCAATACAAGGAGTGTGATATATTGAGAATATTTCAGTGTAGGAAAGGTGCTAGATGAGAATACAAATTATCATTGACCTTGACATCGATTTGCAGATGGTGAAATAAAATAATCTCGGCCACCGAATAAAATATTTTATTCTGTAAAGATATTTGGAACAGATGGGTCAAGAAAAAATGCACGTAACTATGTGACAGGCTTTAAAAAAAATTATTCATGGGACATGGGTTTTGCTGGCTTCCGGTCTTTATTGCCTGTGGCAAATTGACCTTGCGAAGGCAGTGGTGAGCTGCTTTCTTGAACCGTTGTAGTCTTTGTAGAATACACAATGCCAGTAAGGAGGGAATTACAATGGTTTTGACCTAATGGCAATGAAGGAAAGGCAATATATATTCAAGCCAGGATGGGGTGTGGCTTGGAGGGGAGGTGCTGTTTCCATGTAACTGCTGCCCCTGTCCTTCTACTTGGAAGGATCTGTGAGATGAAAAAGGACAGCAGAAATCTGGGAACCAGAAGGTAGTTAGCCTAATATTTATCATTGAAAAAAATGCTAGCATCCAATATCGAAGAAGTAGTAGTAGGACATTCACCATCTGAGATCTATTCACGACATCAGGTACAATTTCCCAAAAGTAAACTTATTGTGAAGAACAACATACTTGACATCAAGAATATACTCATCAGAGCTGAACTACACTGGGTCAATCAAGAGGTTGACATAGAGGATCCCTCAAAACCAAGTCCACATTGCAGGGTATCCCAAATTTGGATAGAAAGCATTCTGTAAGCCAACCTCAGAGATTTTAAAATATGGGAAAATACAACCTTGATCAGATCAAAGTGGGGAAGTCTCCCTCATGAATCATCAATTTTAACATTTGAGCAGGAGAAAGTTATGTCTTCAGAACAAGTGAGCATCATACAAAACCATCCCTCCAACACTAACTTCATTTGCAGTTTTGTAGTTGGTTGTGTAAATCAAGACTTAGTCTAACGTCACACAGAAGAACATGAATCTAGACTATAAACTAATGCTTTTGTTCTCTCGCTTGTTAAACGCAAATCCCTCAAAATGACAGGAGAATCCATCAGCAAAGGTGTTTAAAAAAAAACAAAATCAAGCAGAGTCAACATGGTTTTGTGAAAAGAAAATCATGTTTGACAAATTACTTAAGGCTTTTGAGGATGTAATATGCAGGTTGAATATCTCGGAGCAAGTAGATATAGTGCATTTGATTTTCAAAAGATGATCTGTGTGGTGCCATGTAAAAGGGCATTGCACAAACGAACTCATATTGTTGAAGATGAAATGTTTAGCATGAATAGGGAATTGGCTAACTAACAGGAAAATGAATCGGAATAAATGTGAGACTTTCAAGTCGGTAATCTGTAATTGGTGCAGTGCTATAGGGTCAGTGCTGGTGGAGCAACTATTTACAAAGCACATCAATGGTTTGGATGAAGAGAACAACAACAATAGCCAATGCAAAAAGGTGGGAAAACATGTTTTCAGAGGGATCAAAGAGTCTGCAAAGAGAAAGATAATTGAAATGAATGGGCAAAAAAAATGCCAGTTTGTGTATAAAATGGACAAAAGTGAAGTTATCCACCTGTCAGGAATAATAAATCAACAGAATATCATTAAAATGCAGAGAGACTGAAGAAGGATCTGGGTGCCCCAGCACCATGAGCCACAAGATGCCGGTGTGCAGGCAGAGCAAGTAATTAGGGTGACAAATGGGCTATTCTTCTTTACAACAAGAGTTCTGGAATGTATAGTTGCAATGTTTGGCTGCAACTATACAGGACATTGGTGACGCTATGCATAAGTTATTGTATGCAGTTTTTGTTTCCTCACTATTTAAAAAAAAACTCATTAATGGGATCTGGGAGTTGCTAGTTATGTCAGCATTTATTGCCCATTCCTAATTGCCTCTAAGAAGGTGGTGTTGAGTTGTTTTATTGACCAACTGCAGTCCAGGGAAACTTAAGGAGGGATGCACTTGCATTGGAGGCAGTTCAGACAAGGTTCACTTGGCTGATTCCTGGGATGAAGTGGTTGACTTATGTGGAAAGGTTCAGCATGTTGCACCTGCATCTATTTGACATTGAACAGAATGGTAAATGATCTGATTGAAACATATGGGATTTTGCGGAGGTATTGATACAGTAAATGCTGAGAGGACCTTTGCTCCATGGAAAGAACTGGAAATGCAGCTTAAAAATAACATATTTCCCATTTAAGTAAGAGAATCAGAATACATTTCTTCCTCAGAGAGTTGTTAATCTTTGAAATGCCCTAATCCCAGAGAGCAATAGGGGCTGGAGCATTAAACATATTCAAGAATGTGTTAAGATTTTTGTTAATAAGGGTTATGGAGATAGGCAAGAAGTTGGAGTTTAAGCCTCAGTAAGATTAACCATGATTTTATTTAGATACATATATTTCTGAATTGCCTATTCCTATTTTGATTTCCTACTCTCTTAACACATACTCGGGTATAGAACAGAATTGGCAGATATAACAGGAGTCTTGAGCCTAACTAAATTTGCAAGTCAACGCTTGAGATGAAAAAATCCTATGGGGAAAGAAGAGATCCAACTTGTATGGGGCAAGCACCAGAGATCAAAGGAGCTGATCACTTTTTGATTTTGGGTGGATTATAGTTCAAATGTTATATGCATTGGATTGTTGAATTTTACAATAAATTGATGGTTTTAAACACTGTGACAAATCAAAGAATATGTATTGAAATTTTTTTTTGTTGTAATAGAATTAACAAAAAACGTCTTCTCCATTTATAAATCCACACAAACCCTTGTTAAAAGTGAGCCTTTAGAAACTGTTTAAGAAAACCTTACATCAGAAAAGGGGGATGGGGAGAGGATTCTGAAATAAATAGGGAGAGAGGGGGAAGCGGACCGAAGATGGATGGAGGAGAAAATAGGTGAGGAGGAGAGTATAGGTGGGAAGGTAGGGAAGGGATAGGTCAGTCCAGGAAGGACGGACAGGTCAAGGGGGCAGGATGAGGTTAGTAGGTAGGAAATGGAGGTGCGGCTTTGGGTAGGAGGAGGGGATAGGTGAGAGTAAAAACAGTTTCGGGAGGTGGGGACGAGCTGGGTTGTTTTTGGGATGCAGTGGGGGGAGGGGAGATTTTGAAGCTGGGGGTGAAATCCACATTGACACCGTTGAGTTGCATGGCTCCCAAGCGGAATATGAGTTGCTGTTCCTGCAACCTACGGGTGGCATCGTTATGGCACTGCAGGAGGCCCATGATGGACATGTCGTCTAAGGAATGGGTGGGGGAGTTAAAATGGTTCGTGACTGGGAGGTGAAGTTGTTTACTGCGAACCGAGCGTAGGTGTTCTGCAAAGCAGTCCCCAAGCCTCCTCTTGGTTTCTCCAATGTAGAGGAAGCCACAAGGGGTACAGTGGTTGCAGTATACCACATTGGCAGATGTGCAGGTGAACATCTACTTGATGTGGTAAGTCATGTTGGGGCGTGGGATGGGGGTGAGGGAGAAGGTGTGGGGGCAAGTGCAGCATAGGGTATTGCCTTTCACACATTAGCCGAGGTTCACACTTCAAATATAAAAGAAGCTACAACATTTAACAGCTCATGCACCGTAAGATTACTGACCATTCATCACGACTGAGAGAACATACACATCTGATAACTTTACAGCAAATAGTTTACATCAGTGGGGCAAGGTCATAACCATGAAGAATAGTATTTGTGAGTTCAGCCACACTAACTTGCCCTGGTCAAGTTTGCTGGCATCAGCTACCGTGGCTACCTGGTTTGCTCAGACATGTATGCCCAATTAGGCTTCAGTTCTAGCATTAGGCATTTAGTAACAAACCATCCTACTTATGACTAAGGCTTTTCATGAGTTAATTGATTTGGAGAGTATTCACCCATCATGCTGTAAGCATATGAAAGGACTGAGTCACTGAAGAACTCACTGGAGTTTGGAAGGGCACATTTACATCACCACATAGATGTTTCATTTATATGGTTTTTGAACACACTTTTTTATGTTTTGGCTGGCAAGATTGAGCCAGTAAACATAATTTGACTGGGCTGCCATGTTACTCAGTATTCCTGATATGCTATTGAATGCAGAACAGGTCTCTGATCATGAAGGCCAGGAAACATAATCCATTCCAAAGGTTTTAGAAACATAAAAGAAAAACTTCAACTTGTCATCAGAAACTACTTTTTTTGCCTCCTACCCAGTTATATCCTCTGCCAGTCCTTGAGGAAGCTGTGGGCAAGAATGGAAAACTTTATATATTGTTTCTCCAGAGTCTTCCCACCCTGCTTTCCATCTTCCTCCATAGACAACATCACAAACAGAAACTAAGTTAACTGGTCATTGCTTTCATTTCATAAAATTTGCCCACACAGAAGTCAATGTCTTCAAACAATGTTCACTTTTTAAAGGTTAGAATCATTTAAGTATTCAAGTATTATACATGTTCAGGTTTTGTAATCATAAGAAATTATGCACATGTGACCTTTTAGTATTTAGTATCCGACCATTTTCTGAAGAAGGGTCTAAGCCTGAAACATCAGCTTTCTTGCTCCTCTGGTGCTGCTTGGCCTGTTGTGTTCATCCAGCTGTACACTTTGTTATCTCAGATTCTCCAGCATCTGCAGTTCCTGCTATCCCTGACCTTTTAGTAATTTCACTTTTCATATCCTACTCTAGGTTTAATTTTTTAATGTTCCCATAAGAACATCTCAGTCAAAATATATTCTTTCCATTGCTTTGTTTTTTTGAAAAAAAAAGTTATATACGAAGCAATGGAATAGATTCACAAGGTAGACAATTCTTTCCTTGACAATTTAATCTTCTAAAATTGTTCAATTTAGATCTTCAACAAAATGTTTCTGTGCTTATGAGACCAAGCCAATCGATGCTGGAAAACAGAAAGTAAGTGTGAAGATTGTGCAGACTAAAACTCCATTCACACTGCTTTAAATTATGACTCAATAAAGTACTTTACTACAAGATTTGGACATTTCCATTTCCTGCATATGCCAGTTTTCTAGTTTCATAACCAAGACTGATATTTTGTAGGCACCTTCATTCTGTGGGTTTGTAGGACATAAATTGATTTTGCTGATGGATTTTGCACCCAACACTTGTAGTTCAAGGGACAATATTTTGAAAATCAGTGTACCTTTTGCTGTTAAATTACTCTTGGTGCCTTTCTGGTACCTTTAAAATGTAATTTGTTATTTTGTTCTTGTGCCATTTCCAATGGGTGTTCCTACTTATTTCTCCAAAATAATTATTTTCATTTGCTGTTACAATTGTCTACTAGCCCTGTTATCCTCTCAAGTTTTGAAACTGTTATTACCATGGTTCAATAGTTCCGAATCATTTATATAATTTCTATCTTGGCCATGCTGATTTTGTTTAACATGTCATAACATTTATCTTTCAAAAATCAATGCATCCTGTTGTGTTAATATTTGCATGTTCATCAACATTTATCATTTTGCAGTAGTTTTTTTTGCATCAGAACTCATTTTTCATGCAATTTTACAAATCTTTTCTACATTACTTGTGTTCAAATGTCAACAAATCCTTTCACTCACTTGGTATTCCTTTTTTTCAATCAATGAAGTGCTTCATATTGGATGTGTCTATACTGCTTCAAAAGTCACTTCTCTTGGCACTTTGATTGAAATTTCACATATCCTACTTGCTTTGTACAAAATATAAAACATGAATAAAATAATACAAACACAAAGATACATACAAAGATAAAGATATTAATAAATATACAGCAAAATTAGCATCATTTTCTTCCTATGTGCTTATTTTTTGATGTGCATATTTCTTTGATTCTCCTTCGTCTTTTCCTAACTATCTTTAGGACTCTCTACTACTATCATTTCAGTCACTGTATGAAATGTAATGTCTGCACTCTCTTCCCAGCCCCACCCCAATTGGAACTGTCTGTTCTTTCCGGTCTGTCTGCTGGAGACATCATTGTTCTGCCATCCTCACATTCTGACCATTTAATCTGAGTTATTAATATCTTTTCTCCATCGTTCACCCCTCCCCACCACATTTTACACTCCAATGCCTCCCCTTCAACTATAGTAAAAATGCTGCCTCCTTCACACTTCACGTTAGCTCTGATGAAGAGTAATCTAGGCTCAACATTAGCTTGCTCTCTCTCCATGGATACAGCCTGACCTACTGTGATCTATAGTAGTTGTTGTTTCCAGCACAGATTCTAGCATCCACAGTAATTTGCTCCTACCTATCTTGTCTGTCCTGAAAGATGTCTTTTCTTTACCATTGCCATTAGGTTTTATCACTCATGTAATTGTTTAAAATGTTAATAGCAAATTACCAGGTATTTTATTACTAAGATCTTAAATTGTAGATTTTTAATATCATTTCCTAAAAAGAATCAAAATAATTCAAATCCTCACGAGAAAAATATCTAATGCACTCAATTAGGGGAATTTTATGGAGGTGATGGGGGTCTCACACATTGGCTACAGATCTGGCAAGGGATTTATGTGAAACCTGGAAGGATGACCTATTAAATCACAGCCCAGTCAGGAAGGTGGGAGACACAGGATCTGACATTATTGTGGAAACTGTGATCCAGTTGAGAAGTGTACAGAAAGGACTCTGGGTAGCTCTCAGTGCCCAGCCCTTTTAACTGCAGGCATTAAATGCCTTTTGAACCATGATCCCCTTTGAGACGCCACAGGCAACCTACCAAAATCTTTTATTCATTTTCCCTTGTGGCAGAAAATCTGTTTGTACCTTGGTTAATACTAACCTTTAAGGATGAAGACTTTAACTGAGCAATAATTGCCCACTTAGGAATCTCAAGTGGCAGATAGCTGGAAAGATCATCCGTGAGTTTTAATTGGAGTGAAGGTGGGAAAAATGGTTAGATCCCAGGTTACTGCCTTCCCACCTGATGAAATTCCGGCAAGACGGCAGTAGAGTAGGATGTTCTTCTTGGAGCTCCTCTCTCTTTTTCCTTTCTTTTCTTCTTCTTCTTCTTCTTCTCCTCCTCCTCTCCCCTCAGCACCGGAGCCAGCAGCAAGTCTAGAGCAGCGAACCTTCATGCCCCAGAAGGTTGCGACGTGTGCTATGAGCCCCAGAGCAGCTCAGTGGGAAGCAGCACCTAGAGCATCGCGTGGGCAACGAGCGTCAGCCGGCAGCCAATGGTGAGTGTGGGAGCCGGTAGTCTGAGTGATGGAGAGGCTGAGGCCCCGGAGTGATGTGGAGGGGGAGCCGAGTCCTGGGGCTGAGGTACAGCTCAACTTACTTGGTTGCTGCTAAGTGTCGGTGAGGTGCGGACTAGGGGCTAAAATGATGCAGGACAGTTGCTGGACTTGGGCCTAGCACCACAGCTGCTGTTATCAGACTCTAATTTAAAACTATTTCACTCTGTGTTTAAGTACCTCCTGTAAGTAATGTTTATGCTTTCCTTTAATCCTGTTTGTGGAAGACCACTTTTTTTTCTAAGTCTAAGATTTGTACCTCGGTACTTGTATCTAAGATGGTGCCATTAAAAGGAAGCCTTTGTTTAAAAAAAAAATCACGGCACTCCTGTGTTGTAGTACAAGTGTTAATAAAGGATATCCTATTTTCTCTTCAAATGAGCCTAAAGGGGATGCAAAATTCCACCCATTATTGTTGTAAATTGGCAGTTATCTGGCTATCAACAAATTTCTATTTCTACTTATTCTATCATTCTCAGTTTAGATGTATAACTCTACTGCATTCAACTAATACTCGGTTCCCAATTCTCAATCATTTTCCCCCTTTCTATAAAACTCCGTAAAAGCATGTTAAAGAGTTATGGCGCACCGCTTAAGAGCACACTTGAAAAACTGTGCATTTCAAATTTCTTAATTTAAAAAAACAATGCTTTGAACATGTTCAAATAAAAACAAGACTGACTGAAAACATAAAATAACTGAGCAACACAAAGCCTAGAGCAGTGCTCAACATGCTTAAAAGTAAACTTTGGGAATTCACTCTGGTGATATATTGAAGCTAAAATAAACCAAAATTATTGCTTCAAAGCAAATCCATAGATTAAGGCTATGGGAGATAAATTCAAATTAATGAAATGCAAATTTAGAATCAATAGTGGAAAGAAGTTCTTTGATTAAAGAATGATAAATGCCTTGCATCATCCACAATGCAGGGCACTCAAGTAAAACATCAATACCATTTAAAATATGGCTGAATATTATAATAGGAAATGAGGAGACCAGAGGGATTAGCTCATCCTCCTCTATCTCCTCCTCCTTATCTTTTATGTATGTAACTTTGTTTCCCTTTCGCTTACATCTTTACAACCCTATGGCTGTTTAATATCTTTCTTTGATTGATATTAATATGCCAAATATCAGGATACTATTTCCATGAAATATTTTTATACTTTGTAGAGATGACAAGATAATTGAAAACTGACAGATCTTGGAGAAAAATGGTTCGCACAGAGATGTCATTGGAACCAATCCTCAGTTTGCATAGTAATGATTGAATTTAAGATTAGTATTTACAACCAAGACTTATCATTTTAGTCAGTTATCTGAAGGATGGTACAAAGTAGATGATGTGGAACGTACTTTGATGTGTCTGTGGCCCAGCAAGGAGCCGTGTTTAGAGACAAAAGAATTGCAGATGTTGGAATCCCAGGTAGACAAACAGGAGGCTGGAAGAACACAGCAAGCTGGGCAGTATCTGGAGGAAAGGAGGTGTCAGCATTTTGGGTATTATCCTTCTTCAGGTTCTGAAACACTGAATCCTCCTTTCCTACAGATGCTGCCTGGTTTGCTAATTTCTTCCAGCCTCCTGTTTGTCTAACAAAGATGAAGGGTCTAGGCCCGAAACGTCAGCTTTTGTGCTCCTGAGATGCTGCTTGGCCTGCTGTGTTCATCCAGCCTCAATTTTATTATCTTGGAATTCTCCAGCATCTGCAGTTCCCATTATCTCTGTCTAACAAAGAGCCTTGTTTGTCAGCAGTGAATATCAGAAATTCAGGTAGGCACCCCTGACAGATTCTGTCCATTGAAACAGGGCAGCACGGTGGCTCAATGGTTAGCACTGCTGCCTCACAGTGCGAGGAGCGTGGGCTTGGTTCCATCCTCAGGCGACTGTATGCCTGAAGTTTACACGTTCTCTTCTCTGGTTTCATCCGCAGGCTAGGTGGATTAGCCATGTTAAAATTGCCTGTAGTGTTCAGGGATTTTTGATTAGGTGGCTGGGAGGGATTGTGTCTGAGTGGGATGCTCAGAGGGTCAGTGTGGGTTTGTTGGGCTGAAGGGCCTGTGTCCACACTGTATTCTATGAACGTGAAAGAAATCATGGGCAATGTGCATCCCAGTCTTCTGAAACACTCCTGGCATGTGACATTCTTACAAGAAGTGCAGTATGAAATTGACCCACTGTTGTCATACTATTGATAATCATTTGCCTGTTCAGTTATCCTTTCATCCATTTGTCTCGTATAAATCCTGTCCAGCAATCATCATTGCATACCTGTTGAGAGATTCAATATCTTTGTTCCAAACTTTGCAATAACGTTTAACATTTACTTCGACACACCAACACAAACTTTCAGAATCCTGTGATTGAGTGTTTTTATTGAATTTTATTTTCGCCTGATAATTTGTCAAGTATTAGTTTAAGCAGTTGTCTCATTTTTTTTAGGTTGCATTTTTGGCAGCCTTCCATTCAAACTGCAATTGTTGCTTGTGTAATTTCATTACTAAAAAGATTTATGTTGGTTGTTGCTAACAGCATGGCGAGAGGAGGTCTAAACCTTAACTTATTATGTGACTTATTAAATAATATTACTCTGATTTATTTTAAAAGAAGCATTATTGTTCATTTCTAAGCACCCATTGCTTGTGTTTTTCATGAAATAAGCAATTGTGGTGTATTTAGAGAATAAAAAATTATTAGAGATCTTGACAGGAACATTGAAAAACAAAATATGAAAGAGATGCGGAAGATGATTTTAGACCAGAAGTCGAAGAGCTTAGTCTGAGTTAGGCTTTTAGTAGAGTTCCTGATTGTGAGACTATATATTCATGGAGGATCAATCATATGACCCCCAGCTTTGGCCATCCAACATATTCACTTCTGTAACCCATCTGTACACACCTATTGAAAAATGAAGAGCATTATGGATATCTGATCAGATGTTTATTAATTAGTCAAAAAACTGTTGGAGTCAGAGTCATACAGCATGGAACAGACGTTTTGAACAAATTTGTCCATGCCAACCAGATATCCTAAACTGACCTAGTCTCATTTGCCAGCATTTGACCCCTGTTCTTCTAAATCCGTCATATCATAAACCCATCCATATGTCTTTTAAATGTTGCAATTATACCCACTTTCACAACTTCCTTTGGCAGCTCGTTCCATATGTGCACCACCCTCTGCATAAAAAAAGTTACCCCTCAGGTCCTTCTTAAACCTTTCTTCTCTCACCTTTAAATCTATTCCTCCTTGTGGCACAGCACTGGTCACAGGCCTCCCGTCTGAAAAACAGCCTTTTGTCACCACTCTGTCGCCTACCTTCAACAAATTTTTTATCCAATTGGTCAGCACCTCCTGGATTCCATCTGATGTAACATTGCTACCAGTCTACCATATAGAAACTTGTCAAACGCCTTGCTGAAGACCAACTACATAACTGCTTCTGCGTTGCCTTCATCAATCCACCTTGTCATCTCTTCAAAAACTTAATCAAGTTAGTAAAGCACAATTTTCCACGCACAATGCTATGTTGACTACGCTTAATCAGTTCTTGCCTTTCCAAATGCATGTAAACCCTATACCTCAGAATCCCCTCCAAAAACCTACCCACCACTGACATAAGACTCACCGGTCTATAGTTCCTGGCTTTCACCATCTTTCTTAAGTTATGACACCACATTAGATACCTGCCAGTCTTCCAGAACCTCACCCATAGCAGTTTACGATACAAATATCTCAGCATGGGGTCCAGCAATCTCTTCCCTGGCTTCCCACAAAGATGTGGGAGACACCTGACAAGTCCCGGGTATTGATACCTTTATCCATTTTAAGACATTCAGTACCTCCCCTTGGACACTTTACAAGACCACACTATTTATATCCCTTAGCTTCCAGGTCCTTCTCCATAGTAAATGCTGACATGAAATACTCATTTAGTATCTCGCCCGTCTCGTACAGTTTCACACATTGACAGCCAGATTGATCTTTAAGGGCCGTCTTCTCTCTCTAGTTACTCTTTTGTCCTGAAAATATTTGTAGAATCTCTTTGGATTCTCCTTAATCCTATTTGCCAAAGCTGTCTCACTTCCCCTGTTTGCTGCTCCTGATTTTTTTTTTCTGAAGTATACTCCTACTACCCTTATAACCCTGCAGGGATTCACTTGATCCCAGCTGTCTATATCTGACATCTGCCTGCTTTCTCTTAACCTGACTCCACCTGATTAAGGAGCAGCGCTGTGAAAGCTTGCGATTTCAAATAAACCTGTTGGACGATAACCTGGTGTTGCGTGACCTCTGACTTTGTCCACTCCAGTCCAACACCAGCACCTCCACATCATAGCTTCTTTTTCTTTACCAGACCCTCGGTTTCCCCAGTCATCCAGCATTCCCTACACCCATCAGCCTTGCCCTTCGCAGTCCCTGAGTTGGAAATGGGTTCCACTCTTCATCCATTCACAAGTCAATTTATGCGCAAGTTGGGGCACGGTGCAGGACAATATAAAATCATCATTTGTAAGTACGAGAAAACGTTCACACGCCAGATCTTCAGAATACATTTTAATGCATCCTTATATGAGATCATGGTCATAAGTCAGATGTTGATAGACAGCTCCTGATTTATGCTCGGACTTTGTACTTTCCGTACCTAATCATCTTTATGGACAGATTCCAGTGAAGTACTGTGGGGTGAAATACTTTCTGGATGGATACATTTCATTTTGAAGCTGAACTTACAACTGCCAGCATTCATTTTTGGGATAATTAAGAGATCACTGTTAACTGAAGAAATTTTACTGTAATAAGAAAATAAAGCTCCTGCAGAGAACTTCATACTCCGAACAATTTTCCCTATTAGCGTAGTACACTGCGGCGGGTCCCCACAGGAGATGACACAAAGTCATGATTTAACCAGGGGCAAATGGTAAGGCAAGTGAAACTGCTGCTTGCAATTTCTAAATGAGCAATTAAAAATCAATTGAAAACATTTTAAGAGATAATTGCTGGAGAATTTTGAGTCTCTCAGAATTTTGAAAGCAGTGCATGGGCAACTCATTGGATCAGAGTCTTAATTGGCGGCTCTCAAAGGGCAGCAACAGAGCTACAGCTGGTGATCACAGAGTCATTTTCATTTCATTTCAAAGGAAACACGGAACCATTCATTTTGTCTGGAAGCCCCTTGAGCAGGGACGTGTGGGGACCTAAGAGGGAGACTTTGACTGGATAGCCACTGGAATAGTGCGTTCCTTAAAACTACCTCCTGCTGCTGGCAAGGGCTGCTTTAAAATGGAGAAAAGGCAAAAGGCCATTATTCCCAGAGAGAGAGAGAGAGAGAGAGAGAGAGAGAGAGAGAGAGAGAGAGAGAAATCTATCTACCCTTGCTTTGAATATGATAATAATGCAACACCATCTGTGGAAAAGAAAATCAAAGATTCTCAATATTCACTGAAGAAGTGTATCCCCATTTTAGTCCCTAAATAGTTTCCCCTGTTTTGAGACTAAGTTCTAGAGTTTCCAGTCAAGGAAAACAATCCTTCAGTACTTGGTATCTGTCAGAGTCAACATGGTTATTTTTTTGAAAGGGATTTAACACGTTTATAGGAGTTCTTTGTAGGGTGAACAATCAATGTGGATAAAAAGAAATCTTACCTATTTTGTATCAGTGATAATGGGAACTGCAGATGCTGGAGAATCCAAGATAGTAAAGTGTGAAGCTGGATGAACACAGCAGGCCAAGCAGCATCTCAGGAGCACAAAAGCTGACGTTTCGGGCCTAGACCCCTCATCAGAGAGGGGGATGGGGTGAGGGTTCTGGAATAGAGAGGGGGAGGTGGACCAAAGATGGAGAGAAAAGATAGGTAGGGAGGGGATAGGTCAGTCCAGGGAAGATGGACAGGCCAAGGAGGTGGGATGAGGTTAGTAGGTAGGAAATGGAGGTGCGGCTTGAGGTGAGAGGAAGAACAGGTTAGGGAGGCTGGGCTGGTTTTGGGATGCAGTGGGTGGAGGGGATGAGCTGGGCTGGTTTTGGGATGCGGTGGGGGAAGGGGAGATTTTGAAGCTGGTGAAGTCCACATTGATACCATTGGGCTGCAGGGTTCCCAAGAGGAATAGGAGTTGCTGTTCCTGCAACCTTTGGGTGGCATCATTGTGGCACTGCAGGATGCCCATGATGGACATGTCATCGAAAGAATAGGAGGGGGAGTTGAAATGGTTCGCAACTGGGAGGTGCAGTTGTTTATTGTGACCCGAGCGGAGGTGTTCTGCAAAGTGGTCGCCAAGCTTCCGCTTGGTTTCCCCAATGTACAGGAAGCCACACCAGGTACAATGGATACAGTAGACCACATTGGCAGATGTGCAGGTGAATCTCTGCTTAATATGGAAAGTCATCTTGGGGCCTGGGATGGAGACATGGGGGCAAGTGTAGCACTTTCTGCGGTTGCAGGGGAAGGTGCCGGGTATGGTGGGGTTGGAGGGCAGTGTGGAGTGAACAAGGGAGTCATGGAGAGAGTGGTCTCTCCAGAAAGCAGACAAGGGTGGGGATGGAAAAATGTCTTGGGTGGTGGGGTCAGATTGTAGATGGCGGAAGTGTCAGAGGATGATGCGTTGCATCCGGAGGATGGTTGGGGTGGTGTGTGAGAACGAGGGGGATCCTCTTTGGGTGGTTGTGGCAGGGGCGGGGTGTGAGGGATGTGTTGTGGGAGACAGGGTCAAGGGCGTTCTCGACCACTGTGGGTGGGGGGGGGGGGGGGGGGGGGGAGGAGTTGCGGTTCTTGAAAAACTTGGACATCTGGGATGTGCAGGATTGGAATGCCTCATCCTGGGAGCAGATGCGGCGGAGGCGGAGGAATTGGGAATAGGGGATGGAATTTTTGCAGGAGGGTGGGTGGGAGGAGGTGTATTCTAGGTAGCTGTGGGAGTCGGTGGGCTTGAAATGGACATCGTTACAAGCTGGCTGCCTGAGATGGAGACTGAGGTCCAGAAAGGCGAGGGATGTGTTGGAGATGGCCCAGGTGAACTTGAGGTTGGGGTGGAAGGTGTTGGTGAAGTGGATGAGCTGTTCGAGCTCCTCTGGGGAGCTAAGAGGGGTGCCTATACAGTCATCAATGTAACGGAGTAAGAGGTGGGGTTTGGGGCCTGTGTAGGTGCGGAAGAGGGACTGCCTCTTTGTAGGTTACGTGGAACAGTCCCTCTTCCGCACCTACACAGGCCCCAAACCCCACTTCTTAGTCCGTTACATTGATGACTGTATAGGCGCCCCTCTTAGCTCCCCAGAGGAGCTCGAACAGCTCATCCACTTCACCAACACCTTCCACCCCAACCTCAAGTTCACCTGGGCCATCTCCAACACATCCCTCGCCTTTCTGGACCTCAGTCTCCATCTCAGGCAGCCAGCTTGTAACGATGTCCATTTCAAGCCCACCGACTCCCACAGCTACCTAGAATACACCTCCTCCCAACCACCCTCCTGCAAAAATTCCATCCCCTATTCCCAATTCCTCCGCCTCCGCCGCATCTGTTCCCAGGATGAGGCATTCCAATCCTGCACATCCCAGATGCCCAAGTTTTTCAAGAATCGCCGCTCGCGCACGCACGCGCGCGCACACACGCACACGTCGAACGCCCTTGACTGCATCTCCCACATTTCCCGCAACACATCCCGCACACCCCGCCCGTGCCACCACCGCCCAAATAGGATCCCCCTCATTCTCACACACCACCCCACCAACCTCCGGATACAACGCATCATCCTCTGACACTTCCGCCATCTACAATCCAACCCCACCACCCAAGACATTTTTCCATCCCCACCCTTGTCTGCTTTCCGGAGAGACCACTCTCTCCATGACTCCCTTGTTCGCTCCACATTGCCCTCCAACCCCACCACACCTGGCATCTTCCCCTGCAACTGCAGGAGGTGTGATATTTGCCCCCACACCTCCCTCACCCCTATCCCAGGCCCCAAGATGACTTTCCATATTAAGCAGAAGTTCAACTGCACATCTGCCAATGTGGTATACTGTATCCATTGTACCTGGTGTGGCTTCCTCTACATTGGGGAAACCAAGCGGTGGCTTGGCGACCGCTTTGCAGAACACCTCCGCTCAGTTCGCAATAAACAACAGCACCTCCCAGTCGCGAACCATCTCAACTCCCCCTCCCATTCTTTAGATGACGTGTCCATCGTGGGCATCCTGCAGTGCCACAATGATGCCTCCTGAAGGTTGCAGGAACAGCAACTCCTATTCCTCTTGGGAACCCTGCAGCCCAATGGTATCAATGTGGACTTCACCAGCTTCAAAATCTCCCCTTCCCCCACCGCATCCCAAAACCAGCCCAGCTCATCCCCCCCCCCCCCCCCATTGCATCCCAAAACCAGCCCAGCCTGTCTCTGCCTCCCTAACCTGTTCTTCCTCTCACCCATCCCTTCCTCCCACCCCAAGCCGCACCTCTGTTTCCTACCTACTAACCTCATCCCACCTCCCTTGACCTGTCCATCTTCCCTGGACTGACCTATCCCCTCCCTACCTCCCCACCTATACTCTCCTCTCCACCTATCTTCTATTCTCTCCATCTTTGGTTCTCCCCCCCCCCCCCCCCCCCTGCCATTTATTCCAGAACCTCACCCCATCCCCCTCTCTGATGAAGGGTCTAGGCCCGAAACATCAGCTTTTGTGCTCCTGAGATGCTGCTTGGCCTGCTGTGTTCATCCAGCTTCACACTTTACTATCGTGGATTCTCCAGCATCTGCAGTTCCCATTGTCTCTCAGGGATAAATATGTTCTCTTGGGGTGGCAAGCTTTAACCAGTGGCATGCCGCAGTTTTAGTGCTGAGAACTCCACTGCCTGCATTATAGAACAATAACTTGGGTGAAGGGACTGAATGTATCGTAGCTACATTTATTGATGATCCTAAGGTAAATAGGAAAGTGATTCATCAAGTAGAGGTAAAGAGTCTACAAAGTGATATGTTTATGTGTGTGTTAAGTGAGTAGGCAAAGGTTCAGCAGATGATGAAAAATATGGGGAATTGTGAAGTTAGCTACTTTTGAAAATTGAAAAAAAAAGCAATATCCTATTTTAATAGAGATATTGCAGAACCTAATGGTACAAAGAGAAATTGGTGTTCTGAGTGCATGAATCAGAAAATAAAGTTAGTGTGCAGGTACTGCAAGTGATTAGAAAGGCAGTTGGAATGTTGATGCTTGCTGCAATAGGAATGAAATGTAAAAGTAGAGAAGTTTAGCTGCAGTATATACAGGGCATTTGTGAAAGTACAGCACATCTTGTATGCTCTGAACCATTTTGATCCTAGTTGAAAATGATAAAATTGTGTTAGAAACAGTTCAGAGAAGTTTCACAAATCTCATTTCAGGGATGGAGAGTTTATCTTACAAAGAATAGTTTGGGTCATAACCATTGGAGTTTACGAGAATGAGAAGTGATCATATTGAAATTGATGAGATCTTAAGGAGGCATAAAAGGGTGGATATCAAGAGGATATTTTGTCTTTTGGGGACACAGTTTAAGCATTAGAGTTATACGAAGGATTTTTTTTAAAGAGTCATTCGCCATGAAATTTTTGTGCCCAGAAAGCAGTAGAATTTGGATCACTGAATTTATCCAAGGCAGCAGTATTTAGATTTTGATCAGAACTTTAGGATTATATAGGGCTAACAGGATAATGGATATGTGATCACAATCTGATCAGCCGTGATCTTATTGAAGGATAAATGAAGCAGACCCGAAGAACTGAAGGGACGCCACTATTACATTCTCTGCACTTTTTTCGAAGCCCCTTTGGAATCTTGTACAGTTTAGCATGATAACTTCTCTTTCTCCTCAATGCCAGAGAGTATGAATCCAATTTACTCAGTCATCCCTTTATTATGAGTAAAACTTGCTTTTAGTACAGCAGTCACACCATGGGGTTATTGTATGGGGAATGGGGATGATGGTGCTGGTGCTGGCTATGGAAACAAGGTGTTAAATTCATCTTTTATTGGTAAAAGGAAACATCTGTTTGTCATTAGCATATTACAAAATAACTCATTACAATGCTTGCCAATAGCAATAAAAAAGCACATGGCCATGGAGGATAAAGGATTGGAAACCTTTAAAAACAAGATCACGGAACAATTGGATAAAACAGCTAAATCTTGTAGAAATAATCCATTAGTTTTCTTTGGCGATTGTGGTAAAGAAGCATGATGGGGTCAAACTATAAATGTTTTGATATGGGTTTAATTAAAGCCTTTGCAGCCTCTTTGGAATGGCTGATCTGGAAAGTTTTTAAAAAAAAATTAGGAAGCATTTTATAAAATGCTTTGTCCATATTTGCTTGGCCAAGACGATTCAAAGGGGTGGTGGTGCCCAGGGTTTCTTCATCTTGGGAGAATATCAGGGGTCACTTGGGTCAGTTTTTTTGAGATCTCTCATTTTTACTGATAGGAACTTGTTGGAAGGATTCAGCGTCACAATGGCTACCATTTTAGATGAAATAAATGTAACAGGGCCTCCAGCAGCAGGTGATGGCAGTGAGGGAAGGGCCATAGCTGACGACCCTCTTTGGATGAAGGGATGTCTTTGTAAGTGAGAGAATTCTGTTTGAGGCATACAGACAAACAAAAGTTTACGAACTACAAGCTAAATCTGATGTAAGTGACCCTGTTTTTCAAATTTAGCTGAATGCCTGCTTTTGTTTTTAAAGACTTGCTGCTAGTGGAATAAAGAATCCTTGTTTTATTACCTTCAGGCCATGTGTGTTTAAATCTCCTGTTCCACAAAAGTAACAGAGATAGTAGATTACAAGTTGAACAAGATAAGCCAGAGAAGGTTTTAAACAGTATTTTTAAAAAAATTCATTAATGCAACGTTGGCATCACTAACAGGGCCAGCATTTATCACCCATCACTAATTGCCCAGAGGACAGGTTCAGTCAACTGCATTGCTGTGGATCTGGAGTTTTATGTAGGCCTGACTGGATAAGAGAAACTGATTTCCTTCCTTAATGGATATAAGGGAATTGAACAAAAAACTGACATACGCAATTCAGTGCAGAAGAACACAAATATGTTACAGAGGTTTAAAAAAAATGGAAAAATACTTAACTGGAAAGATAATATAACATGGGAAATGTCAGACATCTAAAGATCATGATTGATTATAAATTGAAGATATTTTAATGATACACTATTTCCTGTCTAAGGTTTCAGGATTTTGAAAAAACTTGTCATAAAATAGTGTTATTTGAATAAAGCAGACTAGCTATAGATCATACTGTCTTAAATTGTAAAATAGTTATCACATAGTTTAGATACAGCACAATGAGAAGCAGTGGTGATTTGCCTGTGTAAAGGTCAATCTGCTTCAGAATTAATCCAATGTGAGGTTAAGATGTTGGAGAGTTTGATAAATCTAAGTTATTACAGAAGACCTAGTGGAAACCTCCAGAGTTTCAGCCCTAGCATCTCTAATGCTTCTAGTGCCCACATTCCGAGAAACTGCCTGATGCTCAACAATTACTTCATCTCTGCAAATATATTTACAGTTGGCCCAGGATCAGGCTTATATCCTTAGAGAGACAATGTCTACTCTCGTTGAGTCATCAGCTGGTTTGAATTCCTTGCAGTCGGCAAAAACGCAGTAAATCCATCCCAACAAGTTAGAAAAATCCTCTCGTACACTTTGATAGGTAGTTCTTTTTATTGTAAATGGACACTTGCTGTATCTCCTTTTAAAAATTTCAGTTTTGTGGTTCATTTTTTTTATAAAGATCACAGTTCTGAAAGTGTAAATGTTAAACATTGTATTAGGTTCAACCCCAACTTATGCCCTTTGAATGAAAATTGAGGAGTCCACGTTTAGATTCCAATAGGGTCAGACTTGTCATCTCTGGCTCTTGTTTGTTTTAATAATTATACTTATCTTAAGCAACATAACTTGTACTTACTTTAAAATCACAAAATACACTATGGCTTGTTGTTCAGATGAGTGCCTGTTCTTTATAAGACTCACTAGTCGCTTATCCTTAGTGGAATTATCAATTCCCGGAATGGCGGGACAATCATACGTTGAAAGATTGGAGCAACTGGGCTTGTATACACTTGAGTTTAGAAGGATGAGAGGGCATCTGATTGAGACGTATAAGACTATTAAGGGATTGGACACTCTGGAGGCAGGAAGCATGTTTCCGCTGATAGATGAGTCCAGAACCAGAGGACACAGTTTAAAAATAAGAGGGAGGCCATTGAGAACAGAGTTAAGGAAAAACTTCTTTACCCAGAGAGTGGTGGATATATGGAATACTCTGCCCCAGAAGGCAGTGGCGGCCGACTCTGTGGATGCTTTCAAGAAAGAGATGGATAGAGCTCTTAAAGATAGTGGAATCAAGGATTATGGGGATAAGGCAGGAACAGGATACTGATTGTGGGTGATCAGCCATGATCATAATGAATGGTGGTGCTGGCTCGAAGGGCTGAATGGCCTACCCCAGCACCTATTGCCCATTATCCTCCCCTAGTATTGACAAAACAAATGATCAGACAAAGTATTAAAAGGAAGATTGCTGACAGTACGTTAAAGCAGCCATAAGCTGTTTGTGGTAGATATTGCCGCACTCAAGGTTGTGACAATGGTGGAATCATTGCGTTAAAGCTCAAGTTCTTAATGGTAAAAAAAAATCCACTAGGAGAAAAGAAATTCAGAAGAAAAATTAATTTTCTGTTTAAGAACAGTCAGTCAGCACATGTAGAAACTTAAACAGTGAAGCATTCTGCAGAAATCAAGGAAAAATGATGACAAAAAAGCAGGACTCGAGGCTAAAAGCCTTAACTCAGAGCTGGTGAGAGACACAGGACAGAGAACATGGGCTAATAACAGCGTGAAAGGACTGGTCACTCAAGTGACCTTGGAGAAAGAGGATCTGTAGGGCTGTCCTGGTTCAAGGTTTGGCTGGGAAACAACCATTTCTTAACTTTAGGAATAACGTTGCATATCTGCATAGACAAGGGGAAAAAGCTTTATAATCATGACACAAAAATGTGAGGCTGGGATGCACAGGAGGTTAAAAAGTAACAGGTCCTATTTGTAATCAGTCCCACGACCAGTGTGAACATCCCCCATGAGGCATGGCTACAGTAATGAAGTCAAGGGCCATTACATTAATTTATACAGACGCTATAGCATTGAGAGTGTCAAGGAGCAGATTGATGGTGACAAAAGGGCAATTTAAAAGATTTACAAGACAAAATGTAACAGAAGAATATAATTAGTGCAACTTTGAGGCTAGTGCTGAATTTTCCAAAAAGTATCAGCTAAGTGTCAATTTCGGAAAGTTTCATGGGGGTTTCTCACCGTGAACGCCAGTGAGTTATCTCATACAATTCTCTACAACTGTCCTCATTATACAGACACCAGGCCTTTACATACAATCCTACAATGCATTCACCAGCAGCAGACGTTTTTACCACTGCAATACTATTTCTTGATTTCCAATCCCTGCTGTGCACCAAATCATATCATTACGAATTGGGAATAACTCTTCACAGTGCAGATAGTTGGAGGAAAGCAAAAAGAAGGCCACTTCTGAAAGTAAGTAAAAGTGAAGTACTGTGAATTCTGGAGATCCAACATAAAAAGAGAATGTGTTGGAGAAACTCAAGTCTGGCAGCATCAGTGGAGAAAGAAACAGTCAACATTTCAAGTTTGACATAACTCATCTTCAGAAGATTATCTCCCCACTAGCGCTGTCAGAACTGCTGAGGTTCTCCAGCACTCTTTCATTTCCTTATTCAACAGTTCTGAAAGTTAATTCAGCGAATCATAAGCCAAAGTAAGCAATACTAAAACAGAACAAGAGACGAAGTAGATAATTTTAGTACAACACAAATTCTACTGAAATTAGTCATGCTGAATAACATTTGATGCTTTTATGAGGATCTATGTGGTTTTCATTGGATGATTAGAAAGCGAAAAGTAAGGCTTTGACCTCTACTTAGCAAAAGTTGAAGGGAATAACAATCAAACCGTTAAGCCACCAAATTGATAAACATCATGAAATTGGCCCACTTGCATGTAAATGCATGATGATATAGGCACAGATCTTCAGCTTTGTGTACCTCTACGTTTGACTCAGTTTGGTGAAACATGTATATACTTAACACTGGAGGAGTGCGCAGTGCGAACCTTCATACTAGGAGCCTGCCCAGTTGAAAATGTCTAGTCCAGGAATCCATATATCCAATGGTAGTGGATCAGCATTAAAACCACATTCCTTTTTTAATGGTTCTGAAGCTACACTGACAGATGCTGAGAGACGATAAATGGGAGAAGGATGAGGAAGGATATCATGCTTGGTGGATGAGGACAATCTGGTGGCAGGGGTGAATGGGTGCTTAGGGTAGGATAGGGGTTCAGGCTGGGTCCAAAGGATGAGCTGAGGAACCAGTACGTGTGAAGGAATTGGGTCATGTTAGGAACGGGTCAAGATGGGGGAGGGGTGCTGCGTGCCATGACAGTACCAGGGGGACAAAATCAGGTTGTGCCCAGAGAAAGGTTAAGTGTTAAGGTAGTGTGCTTCAGTTTCAATGAAAGGGGTTAGGGTGGAGGGCAATCGCTCTGAATTTTGTTCTTGAGTAGGAGGTACAGCACACTTTACTCCTTGTAATTTTGACTGGTTAACCATTAAGATAAGCCAGTCAGCACCCTCAAGTCTCCAATTCTACCTAGAGTTGGGACACTTTCTGGTGGGTTCCAGACACTGGGTAGTTGCCCAACAGAAGTTTCAATCAGATGACCTGGACCATTAAAATTAGTGGGATGAATTTATTTGGCCTAACAACTTTCCCCTCAAAAACTTAGCTAAAATTGTGAGCAGTTGTCAAATTATGTTAATGTGAAGGATCCTGGACCAGATCACTAAATTTGTGTTGCAATCTGGATAGAGACTAGAAACTTTCCTTTTAAAGTAGACAAAATATGAGATCCAATAAACATATGTAGAAAACAGACATTCAACAAACACTAGTAATCCTTACTTTATTAGTTAGAGCTGCAATACAATGTATTATACATATAGAACATATTTCTAACGCTCAGAATTACCATTTGGTAAATACAGATAATAGACTGTGATTGAAAACACCACACTACAAGTATAACATATTCAATCAAGACACATTATACTTCACTTTTGCTGAAACTCCTTCTCAATAGTTGCTCTTTTGTCATTGACTGTTCTTATTCTAATTGATCACTCTTCCTTCCTGTTTCCACGGTCTCTGAAGTCCATAAACTGTGTTTCAGTATTTCTCACTGGCACCACTCCAGCTTCTCACCGACAGCTAGCTGCACCAAGCTAAAACTATCCCTTGGTTTCTCCCTGAGCTTTAATCTTACTCAGTTGAATCCTGGGAATACTACTTGTCAGATTTTCAACTTTCACTCTCAGCTGTACTGAACTATTAGTGGCTCATGGTTTCTTTGAACTAAGAATGTAACATTCTCGCATAATGCTGGCTTCTACATCTTGTCGAATGTTTACAAAAACGATTCATCACAATTTGAATAAACGGTTATCTATTTAAAATTTAGAGTAACTTGACAGTAGGGCTTGCTGTTAAAAAATGTTCAGCTTGCTGGTTAAGAAAAGGATTAGTTAGATTAATGACAGCTGAGAAGAGATCTGAGGCCATTCAAAAGCCTATTTTTTTACCCCTTGTTAACTTGAAGCCTGTAGGCTGTATTCAAAGAAAACAGCAATTGTTTAAACTCTGAAAACAACCATACTTCATAAATATCCAAATACTTCACTTTGAAATAACTAGCTTGCCTCTAGCTTTCTAGAAATGATTTAGCTCAAACTAAGCTATTAGCAAATTCATCTAACACTAGAGAGGGTGCAGAAGAGATTCACTAAGATATGGCCTGGGCTACAGTGATTCTGTTATGAAGAGACATTAGACAGGCTCAGATTTGTTTTCCTTATAACACAAAGCTAAGAAGGAATCCAATCGAGGTGTACAAAGTTCTGAGCGGCATAAGCAGGGTAAATAGGGGGAAGATTTCCCCCTTAGCAGAAGTGTCAATGTCAGTGGGAGGGAGGGCACAGTTTTAAGATAAGAAATTGGAGTTTTAGACCGAACTTGAAAGCAATATTTTCATCCAGACAGTTTGTGTGCATCTGGAACTCTAACTGAAAGAGGTGAGAACACTCAAGAAATTAAGAACTATTCAGATAAACACTTGAAAGGACATAGCATGCACGGCCCAGGGCCAAGTGGATGAAAATGAGATTAGAATAGATGGATGTCTGATGACCAGAATGAACATTTAAGTGTTGAAGGGCTTCGTCCCATGCTGTACAATCTGTCTGCCTCTCTGTCTCTCAAAATGTCAGGTACATTCTGATTAAAAAGCTTGAAGCTTTTACTTTTTAACTATTATTTCTCAAATTTTTGGTGCACTATTCTGTGTGTATTTCTACTCCTTCCTGTCATACTTCCATTATCCTTGAGCTCTTGACTGGTCTGCACCTCTGCTCTAATATTTCTTTTTGATTTTTGTAAACATCCTATCAAATGACATCCCTTGGCCCGCAACCATTTGGTTGATGTACATACAGTGTGTTTACCATGTAGGCTGCTGGTATATGTCTTAGGTATGACATTGAGATAGGACGGTGTCATACCGCAAACCAATCACCCTTTCTCTTAGCGGAGAGAATGAACATAATGCCCGACTACCTCACGTTTTGCTGTCAAGTAGCCCACGCCTGCGGACATTGAGGGCATCAATGCACCAGAAGTGTAAGTGACTACGTTAGTCCTTGGATAAACATTTTCATGATTATACTCTCTCCCCTTGACTGATGACCGCTGCCAATCATGACAAGCTGCCTGACTTTCTGTCTACAATAACAAAGGAAGACAGAACCTGGTTTTTAAGCACTGCTTGATGGTGAAAAGCACAAAAAAGGAAGGCAATGCACAGATTTTGTGTGCATGGTGCTAGGAAAGTGAGGAAGCAGCCCTGAGATGCTCACAGTCCAGTCCATGAGCTGGTGTCTGTCCCTTTTATGCAAAGTGCCCAGGCAGCAGCATTACAATGAAAGGTGCTGGTGCGATCCAAAGAGCAACACTGAAGTACAGAAACCTACTGTAAGCGGATTGGAGCTGTGCCATGATGTGGTGTCACTGGTAAATGTTGGATGTCAAGGTCGATGGACATACGTTGTGCAGCTACTGCAGGGAGTTGTGTTCTGAGAGGTTTTGTGCTAGGTGTCCGAGATAAAGGTCCAGAAGAGCAAATGATGAGCTGGAGTTGCCACGTACCCACTCAGAATTTCATGTCAAGAATTCTCAGCATCTAGTTTCTCTTGGTGGGTGGGAGAATGGATGTCTGAAAATTAATGGGGTGCGATTAGGCAGTAAGGAAGCTGATTATAAATGATTACCCCTATTACTGTGCCTCTTGCTGCTCACCAGCGAAAAATCCTATCTTGATGTTTGGAATACATTTGGAAGATGTGACTGGCCTCAACGTCAAGGAAAGGATTGCTTGGTATTCTATTTGATTTTCTGCAAATTTATGCCACAATCCATTTCATTCAAGGCCTGTGGTGGTGATTCTGCCTGGGGCAAAAGACTTTAAGCAAAGCTGCAAAAAATCTCAAACTTCACTGCTTACATTTCAATGTTCTATTTGCTCTTCATGAGCAACCCAGAGACTGATCGTATATCTTTTATATATTTCAAGATTCCCTTCTTTCTAATGTATGTGTGCTACATTATTATTTATTCTCACAGTTAGTGACAAATGAACTCACTCTTTAATTAACTCAAGCAATCCTAGTTAGATTGACTGACTCATTTTAAAACTTAAAAGTGCTTTGGCCTTGAAGAAATCTGTCTTAAACTTGTTGTGTCCGGCCAAAAGCAAGAGTAAATAAGAAAAAAGGAATTACTTCATCCCTCCTCAGCTAGGACTTGAACAATTCGGCATATCCCGTCTCGAAGCATTGCCCAAGAATTGTTCATAACTAACGTAAATTGCAACAAGGAATGTTAATTTCTTGACTCTAGCTTGGTTGAATGATTTTGATGTGTTTAAATAAAATTGAACTCCAATGCAGATGTGACTATTGGATTTGTTTCACTCTGTGGCTGGGTGATCATAATAGCAATTTTAGGTCAGTGTTTGATCTTTCTTTTAACAACTATTTTAGTTCAAAAATGATTTCAAGTATAAGAATCAGATATCTTAAGTTAAAATGTGATAGTCCATATTTGCCACTTTCAAAACTCTGGTCAGAAGGAGTTTTTAAAATGTATCCATGCAAGAAATGCCAGTCTCTCTCACAGTTCCTTACAACAATAACCTTCAAAATTCCACTACTATATCTTGACTCACATGGAGGTTTTCTCACCCATTATTTCTCCTCAAAATTTCCCTTTGACTCAAAAATATTTGCCATGATTTATGAATCACTTCATCAACTTGTCCCACCTTTTTCTTTACAATTGCATCCAATGTCTCATACTTGAAGATTCTTTGAGATCCCGTGCATTCATTGCCTAAACCCAATAACTCCATTCTGCTCCATTACGAGGTTTTAGGTATGATTTCTTCCATTTTTGGACCTCTGTTGCTAAACCTAACTGTCGAAAACCTCATCAATCGCCGTTTGGGTCTTGGCCCAAAATGTCAGCTTTCCTGCTCCGAAGATACTGCTTGGCCTGCTGTGTTCATCCAGCTCTACACCTTGTCATCTTGGATTCTCCAGCATCTGCAGTTCCTATTATCTCTGATACAGTTTTAATATGCCTTCAGTCAGAAGTCCTGAAGTATATGTTCTTAATTTCTGTGCTACCGATTTAAAGTATCTTCTGAATATTTTGTATGACTGGGCAAAATTATTCACTAACCTAGAACAAAGATTGTTGCTCACTGTATGTCAGACAATATGGCTACTCAAATTAATAGCTATATGAAGTAGTTTAGAATCCACATAATCAAGACAACAACAACTCACGCTTTAATTAACTCAAGCAATCCTAGTTTGACTCATTTTAAACCTTTAAAGTGCTTTGGCCTTGAAGAAATCTATCTTAAACTTGTTGTGTCCAACCAAAAGCAAGAGTGAATTAAAAAAAAAGGAATCACATCATCCCTCCTCAGCTGGGACTTGAACAATTTGGCATATTCTGTCTCAAAGCAATGTTGCTGCAATGTAGGACACAATAACAATGACACATTTCAGATAAAGACTATTTCTCTCAGTACTCGCAAAAGAAAGTCAACATGCCTCTTGCACATGATGCCTCCATTCACAGAGTCAAAAGTGTAAAATATGATTCTGCGTAGAAGCTGGAGTATAAATTCCAAGTTTGTATCCTACTTCTCACCGTGAGAGACACTGTGTATTCAAAACACTTAATTTGGAGCTCAGTTCTTCATTTTAAAAATATTTAAACTTTAAATGTTGGCTGGGTATATGCTCTCTGTACATTCTTCTGTTATTTATATTTTATTTGTGTATTCTTATTTATGTAATTGTACAATAAACAGACTGCCTACATGAACAAGGCAGGCCATCACTTTTCTCCCCCTTAAATGATGACTGAGTGAATATCACTAACAAAAAATGTTCTGCAGAATGATCATCTTATTAATATGGCTTCTGTTTGAGCAAAACTTGGTTTCACCATGCTGTGGAAGATTACTTACAAAGTCCGTGGAGGTAAAGGGATTATGAACTTTTCGTTAAGAAATGTGTCTATCAGTGAGAGAACATTGCTTGGCTTCATCTTGCCCAAAGGCTGCATGAAAGAGCAAGATCATGTGATATTTTTTCACTTCCTGCAGTAGTGCACACTGTCTCGGTAGCATATCAGTCAGACTCAACTCCTAATACTACAGATTTGCATATTTAAAGAGGGCGAACCCAACAATTTTGGGCAGGAGTCTTTACCATCTGTAATTTACGTTGTATTCAATCAGGTCATCCCAAGATTTCTTCTATCTTATCCACTTCTGAGGGTCAGTTTCCACCAGGTAGAGGGATTAAAAATATGCTGCAAAGATATTAGAAGACAAGAGATGGAGTAGCCCTTTTGATAGAGTTATATTATTTCGATCTGATCACTCCCCACTCCACACATGAGAAATTAGATTTTATTCCTTCAGTGCTTTTAGATTCTCAATATCTCTCCCCATTCTCCTTGCCCACGAGTTTGTTCCATTTCATTTCTTTTCTTTTCTGTGGGTCTACTTAATAGAGCTGGGTCAATCTTGATTTTCTGGAACGCTATCAGCAGTCATGCCTAGCAAATTTTTGGTTTCTCACCTTCTGATCTGTAAATGAGACATGCCTCTCAAGTCAAGGTATTTTTAACTGGTGGGAAAATGACAGCACTTAACACAATCACAGATGCTCAGATTGTTTTTCTGTGTCACAGGTTGCACGATAGGCAAGCCTCTGGCAAATTACTATTCTAAGGCATAGAAAATAAAATGCAACAAAAGCATATTTTTAGTACCTACCACTTAAAGTGCTAAAATTTCAGTAAGGACGAATAATTGGTTACCTTGTCGGACTGTTCAGGAAAATAACACCATGCTACAAAGGCAAAGAAAATGCCATTGTGTAATATACCTTGGAAAAGTATTTAATTTAGTTAATTCATTGTGCATTTTGTAAATTTTTTTACACCAGAATGATATCTTTAATTAACAAATATTTTAAATCCATTTATTCAACAGAGGAAACTTTTTAAAAAAAGCCCTACTAGTTTTTTTTTTGCTTCAAGAAGTTCAAGCAATAAAATACAAAGGCAATGTTCTTGTAGGTGTAGGAGTGTGAGCAACATGAACCACAGTGATATAAGTGACAGAATAAACTGACAAGTGTAGCAAGACTTACCTCAAACATTGAGATCATCTTGCTCCATCTTTTATGTTTTTCATAAGTGACATGGTGAAATTCTCACCAACCTATAGCTAGATTCCAAGTTTTCTTTTTCATTTTCATAGAATCCCTATAGTGTGGAAACAGACCCTTTTTGGCCCAACAAGTCCACACCAACCCTCAGAGCATCCTACTGAAACCCATCCCCATATAACCCACTAACATCCCTGACCACTATGGGCAATTTAGCATGGACAATCCACCTAACCTGCACATCTTTGGACTGTGGGAGGAAACCGGAGGAAACCCAGGCAGACACGGGGAGAATGTGCAAACTCCTCATAGGCGGTCACCCAAGGGTGAATCGAACCCGGGTCTCTGGCACTGTGAGGCGGCAGTGTTAAGCACTGAGCCACCATGCTGCCCGTAAATATTTATGGACTTCTTTTTATTTCTAGTTCCAAAATCTGTTGTATTTAAAGGGACAACTGCTACAAAAACATTGCAAATGTATATTCAGTAACTGCCTGACAAATTCTTGTGCAAAATTGCACATGTAAATTGTCAAAGATGTTAAATTTCTGTGATTTATACACAACGTTGCCCAAGTTCTTCTGTTATGGGGATTAGTCATAGTTAAACATCTTGTTAACACAAAACATCTGATTAATATGTTCAGCCTCCTACTTTACCAAATGTTACAAACAATCTCAACATCATGAAAACAACACTGAAGCAAGAGAGTGTAGCAGGCAGATTCAACTGGCTGAACCATCTTCATGTTGCCTGTAACCAAGCCACAGCTTGGGGTAAGATACACAGGCACCAGCCACACTCACTCCTCCTCCATGGACTGATAAATACCAGATGCCAAACTCAACTGCCCTAGAATTTTTACTATGCACTGGCAGTGTGACCTGTCACATGCACGTGCATTGTTGAACCAACTAGCAATAGGCATTGAAAGGCCGCAATGGGGATAATTTGTTTACATGGAGAAACATGTATCTAGCTCTTAGCGCTTGCCTCCTCCGGTGATCCTCCTAGAAGAGGGCTGTCATCTGCTGCACCACCTTATGCATCAGGGCCTCTAAATCACTGTCATGGTGACATCTTCCCCTTCTCAAAAACCTTTTGGCACATTCTTCAATGGGCAGGGCAACTTTGAAAGGCCAGTGTTTATCTGGGTGCCATGTATCATTTTAAGGCTGGCATGGGTGAAAGGGATGGCTGTGTTTTGGCAGATATTTGTTGAGTGGCAATTTGTTCCAGGAAGGATGTGTGGCAAGTTGTTGCAGAAATCGGGTGTGACAGATGCCACGGGGCGAGGTCTGTAATGAATGAAACGAGTTTGAGACACAGTGAGCGTGCTCACTCAGCCTGGTGGCAACAATCCCCTAAAAAAACTCACTGCAACTCTGACTTCATGAAAATATGTAGGGTTTGGCTCTAATTTATTTTGCATTGCTTAATCAACTCTTGCAATTCATCACTGTCTCTAAACCATCGTGCATGAAGACAGTGAGCCAGAACACTCTAGCAACTATGACTGTGTAGTGATTTTTGAGGGACATCAACCAGCAGTGAGACAACTATCTTGTCAAATATGTCCAACAGAGAACAACACCTTCATCTGCAGATGACTATCAGTTCAGGGCAAGTTGTCAAAACTCCAAGACATTGAAGATTAAATTGTTAAATTTTATTCTCTGTTTATACCAGTTTGCAACATGGGCTGGCGTGCATCTGAACGTATATATCTGTTAAGAATTATTTTTTAACCAATGGAATAAATTGACATGTTATGTATGTCACACTGTCAGTATTTCAACTTTCCTTTCAGGGATGTGCTCATGCTATCATAATCAGAACATATCATTGTAGCAGCGTATAATTTCTCAAAATGCATTTTAACTTGAGTTATTCAAAGCATGACTAACTGGCAGCCTGCTACTCTTTGTTACTGCATAGGTATATGTGAACTCGGACACTGGAGTGGCTGTGAAAATGATATTTGTTTATTATAATAAACATCAGTTGTATATTTCAAAGCTATGTTACCCATACCCTGATGAAGGGGTTATGCTCTGAAAGCTTGTGTTTTCAAATAAACCTGTCAGGCTATAACCTGGTGTTCTGACCTTGTCCACCCCAGTCCCACACTGGCCGCTTTGCATCTTAGTTTCTTACGTTATCCCTCATAACATAAGTAATGCTGATCAGGCAAATATACATGACTGGAAGCAAAATACATGTCACCCCCATCTACCACCTCATTCCAAGGCATGATAAAAACCAAAAGAGCCATGGATGCTGGAAATCAGAAACAAAGACAGAAATTGCTGGCAAATTGCTCAGCAGGTCTGGCAGCATCTGCGGAGAAAAATCAGAAATCCACTGTACCCGGTGCGGCTTCCTCTACATTGGGGAAACCAAGCGGAGGCTTGGGGACCGCTTTGCAGAGCACCCCCGCTCAGTTCGCAACAAACAACTGCACCTCCCAGTCGCAAATCATTTCCACTCCCCCTCCCATTCTCTAAATGACATGTCCATCATGGGCCTCCTGCACTGCCACAATGATGCCACCCGAAGGTTGCAGGAACAGCAACTCATATTCCGCCTGGGAACCCTGCAGCCATATGGTATCAATGTGGACTTCACCAGTTTCAAAATCTCCCCTTCCCCTACTGCATCCCTAAACCAGCCTAGTTCGTCCCCTCCCCCCACTGCACCGCACAACCAGCCCAGCTCTCCCCCCCCCCCCCCCCCCCCCCACCCACTGCATCCCAAAACCAGTCCAACCTGTCTCTGCCTCCCTAACCGGTTCTTCCTCTCACCCATCCCTTCCTCCCACCCCAAGCCGCACCACCAGCTACCTACTAACCTCATCCCACCTCCTTGACCTGTCCGTCTTCCCTGGACTGACCTATCCCCTCCCTACCTCCCCACCTATACTCTCCTCTTCACCTATCTTCTTTTCTCTCCATCTTCGGTCCGCCTCCCCCTCTCTCCCTATTTATTCCAGTTCCCTCTCCCCATCCCCCTCTCTGATGAAGGGTCTAGGCCCGAAACGTCAGCTTTTGTGCTCCTGAGATGCTGCTTGGCCTGCTGTGTTCATCCAGCCTCACATTTTATTATCTTGGAATTCTCCAGCATCTGCAGTTCCCATTATCTCTGATCCTATGGGCAAGCAAATGCTTTTGCATAATACCTCCATAATTATCTTGATTCCTTCTTTCATTATTTCATGGGCAGTGGGAGTTTTTGGAAGTGCAAGAATTTTTTGGCCAATCCGGTTTGCCCCTTGTGCTAAGTGGCACACAAATCCATTCCTGAGAGCAGCGGTAACCACATTGCTAGATAACAAAGTGTGGAACTGGATGAACACAGCAGGCCAAGCAGCATCTCAGGAGCACAAAAGCTGATGTTTTGGGCCTAGACCCTTCATCAGAGAGGGGGATGGGGAGAGGGAACTGGAATAAATAGGGAGAGAGGGAGAGGCAGACTGTAGATGGAGAGAAAACAAGATAGGTAGAGAGGAGAGTATAGGTGAGGAGGTAGGAAGGGGATAGGTCAGTCCAGGGAAGATGGACAGGTCAAGGAGGCAGGATGAGATGGTAGGTAGGAAATGGAGGTGCGGCTTGAGGTGGGAGGAAGGGATAGGTGAGAGGAAGAACAAGTTAGGGAAGCAGAGACAGGCTGGGCTGGTTTTGGGATGCAGTGGGGGCAGGGGACGAGCTGGGCTGGTTTTGTGATGCAGTGGGGGGAGGGGAGATTTTGAAGCTTGTGAAGTCCACATTGATACCATTGGGCTGCAGGGTTCTCAAGCAGAATATGAGTTGCTGTTCCTGCAACCTTCGGGTGGCATCATTGTGGCACTGCAGGAGGTCCATGATAGGCATGTCGTCTGAGGAATGGGAGGGGGAGATGAAAGGGTTCGTGACTGGGAGGTGCAGTTGTTTGTTGCGAACCGAGCGGAGGTGTTCTGCAAAGCGGACCCCAAGCCTCCACTTGGTTTCCCCAATGTAGAGGAAGCCACACCGGTTGCAATGGATACAATATACCACATTGGCAGGGAAGCCACACCGGTTGCAATGGATACAATATACCACATTGGCAGATGTGCAGGTGAACATCTGCTTGATATGGAAGGTCATCTTGGGACCTGGGATGGGGGTGAGGGAGGAGGTGTGGGGGCAAGTGTAGCACTTCCTGCGGTTGCAGGGGAAGGTGCTGGGTGTGGCAGGATTGGAGGGGAGAGTGGAGCAGACAACGGAGTCGCGGAGAGAGTGGTCTCTCTGGAAGGCAGACAAGGGTGGGATGGAAAAATGGCTAGGGTGGTGGGGTCGGATTGTAGATGGTGGAAGTGTCGGAGGATGATACGTTGTATCTGTATGTCGGTGGGGTGGTATGTGAGAACAAGGGGGATCCTCTGGGGGCGGTTGTGGCGGGGCTGGGTGTGAGGGATGTGTTGCGGGAGACGCGGTCAATGGCATTCTCGACCACTGTGGGGGTATAGTTGCGGTCCTTCAAGAACGTGGACATCTGGGATATGCGGGAGTGGAATGCCTTATCCTGGGAGCAGATGCGGCAGAGGCGAAGGAATTGGGAATACGGGATGGAATTTTTGCAGGAGGCTGGGTGGGAGGAGGTGTATTCTAGGTAGCTGTGGGAGTCGGTGGGCTTGAAATGGACATCAGTTTCTAGCTGGTTACCTGAGATGGAGACTGAGAGGCCCAGGAAGGTGAGGGATGTGTTGGAGATGGCCCAGGTGAACTTAAGGTTGGGGTGGAAGGTGTTGTTAAAGTGGATGAACTGTTCAAGCTCCTCTGGGGAGCAAGAGGTGGCGCTGATACAGTCATCAATGTAGTGGAGGAAGAGGTGGGGTTTGGGGCCTGTGTAGTAGAAGAAGGACTGTTCCACGTAACCTACAAAGAAGCAGGCATAGCTTGGGACCATGCGGGTACCCATGGCCACGCTGTTTGTCTGTAGGAAGTGGGAGGAATCGAAAGAGAAGTTGTTGAGGGTGAGGCCGAGTTCGGCTAGGCAGATGAGGGTGTCGGTGGAGGGGGATTGGTCGGGCCTGTGGGACAGGAAGAAGCAGAGGGCCTTGAGGCCATCTGCATGCAGAATACAGGTGTATAGGGACTGGACGTCCATGGTGAAAATGAGGTGTTGGGGGCCAGGGAATTGAAAGTCCTGGAGGAGGTGGAGGGCATGGGTGGTGTCACGGACATAGGTGGGGAGTTCCTGGACCAAAGGGGAGAAAATAGAGTCCAGATAGGTGGAGATGAGTTTGGTGGAGCAGGAACAGGCTGAGACAATGGGTCGACCAAGGCAGGCAGGTTTGTGGATTTTGGGAAGGAGATAGAAACGGGCGGTGCCGGGTTGGGGAACAATGGGAGAACAACCCAGTTCTTCCTCTCCCCCCCCCCCACTGCATCACAAAGCCAGCCCAGCTCATCCCCTCCCCCCACTGCATCCCAAAACCAGCTCAGCCTGTCTCTGCTTCCCTAACTTGTTCTTCCTGTCACCCATCCTTTCCTCCCAGCTCAAGCCGCACCTCCATTTCCTACCTACCACCTCATCCCGCCTCCTTGACCTGTCCGTCTTCCCTGGACTGACCTATCCCCTCCCTACCTCCCCACCTATTCTCTCCTCTCTACCTATCTTGTTTTCTCTCCATCTACAGTCTGCTTCTCCCTCTCTCCCTATTTATTCCAGTTCCCTCTCCCCATCCCCCTCTCTGATGAAGGGTCTAGGCCCGAAACGTCAGCTTTTGTGCTCCTGAGGTGCTGCTTGGCCTGCTGTGTTCATCCAGCTCCACACTTTGTTATCTTGGATTCTCCAGCATCTGCAGTTCCCATTATCACCCATTAGCTGACTGGTACTTTTTATGGCTGGTTCTGATGTTGACCACTTGAGCCTCTGGGTCAACTTCAATGCAATACAAGGAAAAGAAAATCACATCCCCCTCCATGACAATAGGAGGAATTGGGAACGCGCTTTTAGAGCACTTCTTGACAACACAGGGACCTTAACAATTAGAAAGTTGAATGAAACTTCTTCAGCATTTTTCAGTTATGACAGGTAATTTTTTATCATTATTGTTATCTGCTGCTTTAAAACGGCTCAATTGATAACACAGTGTGGAACTGGAGGGACACAGTAGGCCAGGCAGCATCAGAGGAGCAGGAAAGTTGACATTTCGGGCTGGGACCCTTCTTCAGGAATGGGGATAGAGAAGGGACCTTTGAAATTAATAGAGAGAGGAAGAGTGGGGCTTGGGAATGTAGGTGGAGTGGTGATTGGTGAGTGTGGGGAGGCAATGGTTGGGATTGGTCAGTGAGGTAGGAGGAACAGATAGATGAGAAAGAAAATAGACAAGTTGTGTCAGGTCAAGGAGGTGGGGATGAGACGGAGGATTGGTCATGAGATGAGGCTGGGGTGTGGGGAGATTTTGAAACTCGTAAAATCCACGTTTAGGCCATTGGGCTGTAGGCTCCCTGGGCTGAATATGAGGTGCTGCGCCTCCAGTTTCTGGGTGGCATCAATGCGACACTGGGGGAAGGCCAGGATGGACATGTCACCCAGGGAATGGGAGGGGGAGTTGAAGCGATTTGAAAACTGGAAGGTGTCGTCATTTGTCGTGAACCGAGCGCAGGTTCTCTACAAAATGGTCTCTGGGTGTCCGCTTGGTCTCACTGATGTAGAGGAGACAATGTCAGGACCAGCAGATGCAGTAGACCACATTTGTGCAGGTGAACTCCTGTCAAATGTAGAAGGTTTGTTTTGTGCCTTGAATGGAGGTGAGCGAGGAGGTGTAGGGACAGGTGTAGCCCTTCCTGCGGTTGCCGGGAAAGTTGCCAGGATAGTGGGGTTAGTGGGGAGTGTGGAGCAGACAAGGGAGTCGCGGAGAGAGCGGTCCCTATGAAAGGTAGATGGGGAGGGGAGAGAAATAGATCTTTGGCTGTGGGGTCGGATTGTAGGTGGCGGAAATGGCGGAGAATGCTACACTTGATGTAGAAGTTGGTGGGGTGATATGTGAGGACAAGGGGGATTTTGTCTTTGTTTTAGTTGGGGGGAGCGGATGTGAGGGCAGAAGTGTTGAGGGGCTACACCATAATTTCTAGTGTGCCAATAGCTGCTCCTTGAAATAACAACTTGCTCAATCTTCTGTGTCTGATTGGTTTATGTGCCAAATCACTACTGTGCCTAATTAAATGCTATGCAAATGAATAATTTTGAACCCTCTGGAGTCACTGCCTCCATTTTAGAGTTGAAAACATTTTCAGAGGACTCTTAGTGCCAGCTGATTGTTTACCTGAAGTTTACATTTTTTTGGGTGGTCAGGCCTGTCAGAACATCCCTGTGATCCAAATGTGCAGCTCCAGGCTATATTATGCTGCAATAAGTACCCTTCTTGTACTTTCCTTCACTTTAAGAAATGATATATTTGATTTCCAACTTTTTTTTGCTAGATGATTCTTATTTCAAAAATGCACAGATGTTGCATGTGAGAACTTAAACTTCAGCCTCAGAATAAATACCTGAAGATTCAGAAAGCTAATCACTAAATTTTTATTCCAGCAATTTCTGTTTTTGTTTCACTATTCCTTTATCATCGTTAACAGTGAAGGCATGTAAATCTTCTATCCACTTATCAATTGGTTTACATTGATTGAGAGCTTAAAGAAGATTGTCTGACATTAAACAGTTTACTAAAATCATTCCTAGAAAGAATTTTGAATAGATTGCAATATTTTAGATAAATATTTTGAAGAACAATGACACAAATTTGATTAAATAAAATAAACTAAAGAGCTGCTAAAATGCTGAAATATCACTAGGAAGTGCCGAGAAACTCACCGGGTCTAGCAGCATCTGTGGGAAGAAGACCGGATTAACATTTCGATTCCAGTGAAGAGCTTCTGCACTTGAAATATTAACACTGCTTTCTCCCTACAGCTGATGCCAGACCCCTTGAGTTTCTCCAGCACTTTCAGAATTTAATTGTGCCTATTTGCATAACATATTCTAAACATGACATGCAGCTCCTTCAGTGTTGATAAGCCCTGCAAAGAATTTGTCTTTCTGGAGATTCTGCATGCATATTTCCATTAGAACGGACCTATTCTTGGCTGTTTTTACGTATTTGCACTTTAACAGATGGCTTCACTGGCAGTTATGGGAGCTTGTTAAAACAGCCAGTTTTCATACTTTGTGTGTTTACTTTAGCTCAAGCTCACACACATTTTGAACCTGAAAATGGGAGTAATTAAATATATTCTGGAGCTGTTTCCTGTGTCAGCTAAATATTAATATGACTGAATATCACCATATATTTCCAACATCCGCTTATCAACAGTGCAGTAAATGATTGGTGTTAATTTCTGTTAAAAAACAACCATTAGGTGTAATAAAAGTGGAATACATTTGACTAAACTCACCAATTTCCTTGTATTGCTCACAGTCAAAACATTTTACCTCTACCTCAATCCATTTTTGGCTTAAGCTGGAAACTTGGCATTTTGGGGAAATGCAACTCAACCAGCACTCTACCACTCTGAGAATGTTACTCATTATAATACGAAGATTCTTTTACTAATCTCATGGAACAGTTCCAGTCATACGTTGCTCTAATATCATAACCAATCTGAAGATGTGAAAGACATTTTGAATTCTGAAGTCTTTCAGCCTTAATATTCTGAAGAAAGAGTCAGAAATCTTTAGTGTCGTGTAAGATTAACTTTCCATAGTCTTACCAGGCCTTTGGGCATTCTGTTGGCACAGAGAGATGACTGGTATTTGTTTAACCTAAGGGTCACCTCACCTCAAGTGAGGAGAGGCATTGAAAAGAAGAGCCAGTACTAGAATTAAATACTGCTATTGGTATTGTTCTGTGCTGCAAACCAACTGCCCATTCAAATGAGCTCATTGTTTGGCAATTTTTCACTGCTTGTTTTCAATTTTCATTGCTTACACAGGACATTAACTAAAATAAAAACTAAAGTGCAGGAGAAACTCAGCAAGTCTGGCAGCATCCGTAAGACAGAAACAGCGTTAAACTTTCGAGTCCAATACAAATCATCTTCAGAATGGAAAGGAGCTGGAAAATGATGCTTTTTTTATGCTGTTGATAGAGTGGGAAGAGGAGTGAGCGGGATGGTTGAGGGTGCTCGGATCAGAAGACAGGATGGTGATTGTAGTGGTAAAAAAGAGATAGATACAAAATTGGTGTAAATGAGGGTTTGAAAAGGAGAAAATGGGTCTGCTGTGCTGAGAGCAAAATCAGAACAACACAAAGAGAGCATGAAAACAAACAGAAGTTGTGGGAAGCTCAGCAGGCCTGGCAGCATCTGTAAAGAAAAAAAAATCAGAGTTAATGTTTTGGGTCTGGTGACCCTTCCTTAGAACTGACCCTTCCTTTCAGGCATCCAGGCCCACAAGATGCAACAACTCAGTGATGCCCATGGCCCTCTGGAAGCTTCCCCTCCTCCTCCCCTTCCCCCTGACTCGATCAGCTTCCCCAACCCCATCTCCTGTCGAGTATTCACCATCCCTCCGAACCTTCCGCTCTCTGAAGCTGAACATTCTGTACTCAGCAAAGCTTTCAGCTTTATTCCTCTGTGTCCCCACCTAAACTAATTTTGGGCATGACGTGTCAAACACTTCTTCCATTGTCTTCGCCTCTGTGCCCATTTCTTTGGACAAGAGTCCTCTCCCTGTCCCACAGAGCCCTTCGCCCAGTCCAACACTCTCTTTCCACTTGGACCCCTTCCTCTAGTCTATGACCTGCATGTGAATTGTTCATTGCAAACTTTTGACATGACATTGGCCATCTCAATTTCTCTGTCCCCCTCACCCAATCTGACCTACCTCCCCCTGAACTGACTGCGCTTTGATCCAACCCTGACTTTGTTACTAAGCCTGCTGATAAGGGCGGTGCTGTTGCAATCTGACATACTGACCTCTACATTGCAGAGGCTGAGCGCCAGCTCTCAGATACCTCCTGCTATCTTCCCCTGGACCATGACCCCACCATGATGCATCAGGCCATTGTATCAGCTGTGGTAATTGATTTCATTTCATCTGGTGATCTTACTCCCACTGCCTCCGAGCTGATAGTTTCCCAGCCCCACACATCTCATTTCTACCTCCTTCCACAAAACCACAAACAGGAATGCCCAGGCTGTCCCATTTTCAGCCTGCTCCTGCCCCACAGAACTCATCTCTTTCTACCTTGATAATAAAATGTGAGGCTGGATGAACACAGCAGGCCAAGCAGCATCTCAGGAGCACAAAAGCTGACGTTTCGGGCCTAGACTCATATTCCGCCTGGGAACACTGCAGCCTAATGGTATCAATGTGGACTTCACCAGTTTCAAAATCTCCCCTTCCCCCACCGCATCCCTAAACCAGCCCAGTTCGTCCCCTCCCCCCACTGCACCACACAACCAGCCCAGCTCTTACCCTCCACCCACTGCATCCCAAAACCAGTCCAACCTGTCTCTGCCTCCCTAACCTGTTCTTCCTCTCGCCCATCCCTTCCTCCCACCCCAAGCCGCACCCCCATCTACCTACTAACCTCATCCCACCTCCTTGACCTGTCCGTCTTCCCTGGACTGACCTATCCCCTCCCTACCTCCCCACCTATACTCTCTCCACCTATCTTCTTTTCTCTCCACCTTCGGTCCACCTCCCCCTCTCTCCCTATTTATTCCAGAACTCTCACCCCATCCCCCTCTCTGATGAAGGGTCTAGGCCTGAAACGTCAGCTTTTGTGCTCCTGAGATGCTGCTTGGCCTGCTGTGTTCATCCAGCCTCACATTTTATTATCTTGGATTCTCTAGCATCAGCAGTTCCCATTATCTCTTCCTACCTTGATTCAGTCTTCTCTTCCCTGGTCCAGTCCCTGCCCACATGCATCCACAATTCGTCTGACACTCTCCAGCAGTTTCAGTATTTCCCAGTTTGCAAACTCCAGCTGACTCTTCCTTACCATGGATGTGCAATCCCTTTACACATTCATTCCTTACAATCATGGCCTCAGGGCTCTCTGCTTCTTCCTGGAGCAAAGGCCTGAACAGTCCCCACCCACCACCACCCTCCACCGCTTGGCTAAGCTTGTCCTCACCCTGAACAACTTCCCTTTTAACTCCTGTCATTTTGTTCAAGTCAGAGGGGTGGCCACAGCTACCTGCATGGGCCCCAGTTATACCTCTCTTTTAGTGGAAATTTCCTTGTTCCAGTCTATTCCGACCCCCACCTGCAACTCTTTCTCTGATATATCGTTGGTACCATTGGTTCTGCTTCCCTGTCTTTTTTGTAATTGAAAACGTTCATTGATTTTGCTTCAAATTTCCACCCCATCCTCACTTTCAGACTCCTCAATCTCTGTTTCCATTTCTGAGGATAAACTGACCACTAACATCCATTACAAACCCACTGACTCCCATTGCTACCTTGATTATGCATCCTCTCACTCTGCTTTCTGTTAAAACTCCACTCCATTTGCTCAGTTCCTCTGTCTCTGTCTCAAATGTTCCAATGAGGCTAACTTTAACAAGGCAACCTCTGAAATGTCCACCTTCTTCTTCAACTGAGAAATCCCCAGCAATGTTGTTGACAGGGCCCTCAACCGGGTCCGACCCATCTCCTGCCCTCACTTGCTTTCTTCCCTCCTGCAACAGTGCTAGGGTTCCCCTTGTCCTTACCTACCATCCCACCAGCATTCACATCCAGAAGATCATCGGGTACCATATCTGCCACCTCCAGTGAGATGCCACCACCAGACACATATTCCCCTCTCCCATGTCCTAGCTTCCTACCCCACATACCAGGACCTGTTATCACATAGCCTGCCATTACACACTACCTTTTGTTAGTCACTAACAGTCCCCCTTAACAGCTATTCACTCTCCCAGCCTGGTAGTTATCAATTGCTCTATCTATTCAACTACTGTTATCACTCTATGGGTTCTATCTCCACCTATCGTTTACTCCTTATGCCCTCCCCTCGCCCTATCTTCCGCATCAAACAAAAATGACATTTTCCCAGCTACCATCATATCTAAGGAAGGGTCACCGATCCCAAAACATTAATTCTGATTTCTTTTCATACATACTGCCAAAGCTGCTGAGCTTCTCCAGCAACTTCTGTTTTTGCTCCTGTTTTACAGCATCCACAGCTCTTTCGGTTTTATTTAACTATTGTTTGTTGAGAACATTCATTTTGGAAAACAATATGGCGAGAAAGATCCGACATTAACACTTATTAAACAATTTTTTTTTTGTCATGTGAACATCACTAGTAAGGGTGGCATTTATTGCCTCTCCTTTATTGTCCATAAACAGATTGTTGCAAATCACTTCTTTTGATGCAATTTGTTGCTTAGTCACATCCACAGATAAAGGAGGGAGTACCTGGGCGCAGCAATAACAACTCAATGGTGAGTCACTGCATTGTTTTGCAGATGGTACCCTGCTGTTTCTATGTGCAGTTGGTGGAAGAAGTAAAATTGTTGGATGAGATTCTGATCAAGCAGGCTGTATTGTCTTGACTGATTGACCCTTTATGAAATCCTTGAATCCGTAACAGCATGTGATAAATTAATACCAGATATTATGTTGTTAGACCATAAAATATTCCTATTATGCTAAGTTTATAACAGATATGGATTGAGGAAATTCAGCCATGTAGAGATGACAGTTCAGAAAGTCCTCAAACAATTTTGGTCCAAATGCAACAGATTTTGAATTGAATCCTAAATAATACACCAAGGAAATCATTTAGGGACTAAATAAATAAAGAATTAGGTCACCAAATATATGAAATCTGTTCCTTACTCTGGCAAAATGCAGAAATCACTTACAAAATAAACCAAGAGACTTTTCTAATTTGTAAAACTTGGTTGAAATCTGTTCGAATGGTGACATAACTTTCACAATTTGTTAATACACTGGTAACATTCTGTTCTGAGGAATGGTCATTCAACCCAAAATGTTAACTCTGACTTCTCTCCACAGATGTCACCAGACCTGCTGAGCTTTTTCAACAATTTCTGTTTGTTTTTGATTTAGATTAGGTTACCTACAGTGTGGAAACAGGCCCTTTGGCCCAACAAGTTCACACCGCCCCTTGAAGCATCCCACCCAGACCCATCCCCCTATAACCCACACACCCCTGAACACTACAGGCAATTTAGCATGGCTGATCCACCTAACCTGCACATCTTTGGACTGTGGGAGGAAACCAGACCACCCGGAGGAAACCCACGCAGACACAGGGAGAATTTGCTGACCGTTCTTTAACTGTGTGTGATGCCATAGTTTTACTACTGTGCTCTCATTAGAGGGAGGTGGTTTAACTTGAGGGCAGCATACCTCAGGTAAGGGAACATATTGAGAAAGACACTCCTTTACAGTAACCTCAGCCAGTGATGGGAATTGAGCACACACTGTTGGCATCACACTGCTTTGTAAAAAAGCAACCATTTACCCAATTAAGTTAGATGAGAAGCAGCAATTAAAATCAGATTGCAAAGTTATCTATCCATGCTTGTGAAGTAGGAATGGATTGAGCATGACCAAATGGAAATGCAATTAATATGTTCAATTGATAGATAAGTGTAGATCCAGATGCCCTTTGCCTTTAGTATTTTGCCTGCAGCATATAAAAGATTAGTGTTTCAAAAATAAAATGAATAGGCTAAAACAAGAAGCTAGTAACTGCATAAATATGTTACGCAGCCATTTTTGAGATTCTTTTGAATCTATAAAAACAGTTGCATCAAATCATTGCCTTCTTCATTAATTAATTCAAAATGCTTCCAGAAACTACACAAAGTGCTTCTAAACATTTATCTATAAATATTACAAATAAAATAGATCTAAATAAATTACTTAAAAGTGGTACTTTATACGTATTGAATTTTCTCTTCAGATAACAACATGTCATAAATTAGATTTTTAGCACTCATTTAGAATGAGAAATGAGCTGGAGAACAGAATCCTTTTCCACTGTTTCAATAATGTGCAACCCTTTCCAATTTACATGACATTTTTAGCCAGAATTCAATTGATTATTTCTGTATTGCTGCAACCAAGTCTGGAAGGGATAAGTAAATTCCTATTTTCTCACTCCTAAGATTGGCATACAGTTTAGAATTTTTAAAACTCGATTCCTCCCCATTTCCATCTTCACATGAGCGTGCTTTAAAGCTAAATACGTAAGTGATCTGCTCAAGTTAATTAGAATTAACAAGAGTTAACTTTTTGAAACTCACTCATAAAATATAGAACATTTTAAAATGGTAAAAACCAATTTCAAATCTTTGAAAAAAAAACACACACTAGTGCTTAAGCAAACCAAATGATATATAGGGTGAGGGGGCATATAATTTAAAAGAAAACCATTCACAGTTCTTCACTGAAGGATTTACATTGAACTGATGGATTATTTGGAGATTGTTGTGGAAAGCTTTCTTGTTATTATCGAAATCATGGTTCACAGTTGGTTTTCTCTCAGGCTGATAACTTTCAAGAACCAGGCATCAGTTCCAAATCAACAATGAACGCTTAGACTTGAGGCTATTGCTAATTCCTGGATGCTAACCTTACATCAGTAGTAGGGAACCGTCGGCACTTATCGTAAAATATGTGATAAATAGACAGTTGAATAAAAATCTTCCAATTAGGCATAGTCAGCATGAATTTAGGAGTGGGAAATAAATACTATTCTGGGGTTTCAGCACCAAACTCAAGGCTAAAATAAGTGCAGTGCTGAAAGAGTACAATGCTATGAAGTGCGGATGATACTTTTCTGATAAGATGTTAAAGCAGGGCCCATCTGCCTGATGGAACAGCTGCAAAAAATTCCATGCCACTATCACAAAAGAACAGGAGTGTTATCATCCCTGGTCTCCAGGACATTATTAATTAACATTTATGATTCACCATTAACGTTCTTTCATTCCACTGTCACTGGCTCAAAATCCTCGAATTCCCTCCCTTACTGTACTCTAGCTATACCTAAACCAAATAGACAGCAACAATAAGGCATCGCCATCTTGAGAACAAGTGAAGATCAGAATTAGATGGTGGACCAGTCTGTTAAACTCAATTCCCTGAATGCATAAACAAAAATTGCAAAGCAGATGATCCGGTCATTATCACATTGTTTGTGGAAGTTTGCTGTGCATAAAACTTTGCTGCCCTATTTCTTATATTACAACAGCAACTATACTTCAAGAGTACTTAAATTGGTTATAAAGTACTTGGAAAAGTCTTGGTGGTTATGAAAAGCACAGTGCAGATACATTTTTCCTTTCTTTAACAGAACAATACCCCAAGAGGTATTATAAACTAAATTAACAAACAGCCACATAGACCTGTAGTCAGAAAAATGGTAGAAAAGATTGGTCACAGAAATAGGCCAACCTCATTGAGAAGTGCCATTAGCACAGACAACGAAAACAAAGTTGCTGGACAAGCTCAGCAGGTTTGGCAGCCTCTGTGGAGGAGAAAGCAGAGTTAACTTTTCAGGTCCAGTGACCCTTCCTCAGAACTCAGAATTCCTTAGCGCAGACAAGGCACACCCACTACTGAAAAGATGTCTCTAACATCAAGGGCTGCAACTTCTACAAGACAACTTTCCAATACAGTGACTCCAGTGACAACTCACAGTCCCGTTTACTTACAATATTAAATCCCATACAGAGTATGACTTAAATGTATACAAATTTCCAGTGACTACAATCACATGCCTAGGTTTCAAAAATTTAATACTTATGCTGTAAGAAACTGAAAGCAACATTTAAAACGCTTATTATAGGCACATTATTCTTAAACCACAGAGTTCCCTCAATTCCAAAAAACAAGAAGTTATAATTATGGTTTACACTGTTTCTTAAGTGAACTTCTTTCATGAGGCAAGTCTTAGCTCCTGCAGGTTTCTACCCCACCTCTTCCTTTGCTGGCTGGTAACTTCTAATCCCGATACTAGGTTTCATGATCTGGGAAAAATTAGAGGTTGGTTCCTCGAGGTAAGCCAGTCAAACTTTTCAGCTTGATTGAAGAGACAATGTTCCCATGGATTTCAATTATAATTTGCTAAGGTACACACTAGGCCAGCATTTTTTCCCTTCTGCTTAAAGTGCCCCTATCTGGCCTCTCAAATTCCTGTACACTGATCTTTTAAAATTAAGTGCAGTGATATCTTGAAGTCCTTTAAAAACCAGTGCCACAATAGTTAACTATGGACACCTACCCTCTCAAAGCCCTCTGTTCATGGCATTGTGAACTATGGGCCTTGTATTCAGGTCCACATTAATTAGGCAATACCAGATACAAAATACAGCCTATCAAAAACTAAGTGTAGGAGATTCATAAAAGCTCTTCTTATCACCTCCTTCTGCAGCTTTGTGACCAAGATTCCACCTACAGCTATCACAGCTGCTCTTACCATTGTCTGCAGGGATAGATGTTGTGCATATTCCTCCAATTAATCTCAGGAACCCCCTTTAACCACCAAGCTGGACAACATTTAGAATGGGCCACTTGACAACCTTCCTTTTTTCATTTTACTCTAACATAAAGACAGTCCTAAAAAATCATACAAACTGTCTCCACACTGTGGGTATTCTAAGATTTTATGAATAGGAAATTACATTTGACAAACTAGTAGTTTGGTGAAGATTTTATGAACAAAATTACTAAAGGGCAGCCGACAGACATAGTGTACTTGGATTTTCAGATGTCTTTAGATAAAGCCCCCCATGGGAAGTTGGTTAGAAAATTAAAACATATTGAACACAAGGTCATGTATTGGCATAGATTAATAATTAGTGAACAGAAATTAAACAAATAGCAGGAATAATGGGTCGTTCTCGTAGGGTTGGTCGTGATTATTGTGGTATTGCAAGGATCAATAATTGGATCCAAGCTGTTCACAATATCTATCATTAATTTGGAAGTGGGAATTAAATGTGATATTACCAAATTTGCAAATGATACAAAGCTAAGTGGGAATGTGTGTTGTAAGAAAGATAAAGCACATTCAGGAGAATTTGGACAGGCTTAGTGAATGGGTAAGAGCATGATAGATTGAATATAATGTGCAACAATGTGAAGTTATTCACTTTGGTAGGACCAACGGATGTGCAGACTATTTCTGAAATGGTAAGAGATTGGAAATAGTAAATTACAAAGGGATAAAGGTGATCTTGCCAACAAGTCACTGATGGCTAACACGAGGTGCAGCAAGACATTAGGAGGCTAACAGAATTTTAGCTTTCATTGCAAGAGAATTGGAGTACAGGAGCAGTGAAGTCTTACTACAATCATATAAGAGCTCAGATACACCTCACCTGGAGTACTGTGTGTAGTTTTGTTGTACTTATCTCAGGAAAGATATTATTGCCAACAAAGAAGTGCAATGAAGGCTCACCAGACTTCTTCCCAGGATAGCATGACTATATTTCAAAAAGGTATTGGACAAACTCCACCTGTATTCTCTCACTTTTAGAAGAATGAGAGGGGGTCCTATTGAAATTTATGAAACACTTGAAGGGATAGATAGGGTAGATATAAATATGCATCACAGGAGGGGTTATAATATGTGTAAATCTGCTATTGGCATGCAATGGGACAATCCTTTCTTACAAAGTGTTTCATAGTACGTTGTCAGTTTTCCTGTCATCCTTTCATATCGATAGAGGGGTTTCAATTCTCCTATTATTCACTCTAGATTTAAGAACTTCTTCCAACATTACCTGTGTTCAAGAAGTTACATCCCAGACATGTTTGAATGTCTCAGGCTTTGAGTAATATATAGTTAATTACACAACAGATAGCCTTTTCTGGGTCTGGTAGTCAGTTTCTGCCATTCAACAACAAAATGCCATGCATATGATAGTATGTTATTAGTTGCCATAATTCAGTTATATTTCATACGCAGGTTTATAATATTACTTTTAAAACTTCTCATGTTGTAGCTGGTTCTAAAGTTTACCTTAATAATGGAAGGAAATGCTGCCCAGCCAGCTCACAACTAGTCACACCAGACAGCAGAAAAAAATTGCAACTAGTATAACCACTGGTGGTAAATCAGCACAGAAAATGGAAGCTCTGATGAAATAGCCTCCCATTCACACTGTGATTGATAAGAATGCTACGTGTACAATGGAGTAATAGGATAATTCAAAAACCACAGTGCTTTAATCTCTCTGACTTATTTTCAACCTGTAACACCGAAACTGAGAGACTGTACAGTTTATATTGATTTTTATCATTGCTGATGAAGAACTATCCTTTTTTAAAAGTTTAATCTTCTTTTGAGGAGAGAGATGTATTGATCAGAGAGTTCCCTAACTCTTCTCTTCAACCTGGAGGTGCTCAGAAGATTGACAGTTGCACATAGCTGTCTGAAATTGGCAGATCAATAAACAGCCCCCTTTTCAAGGTCTGAAGTCTTTTTCTCATTTGTTATTGATTGAACTTAATAACAATTACAGCCATGGTGTTCAGGGTGGAGATGGAGAGGGAGAGTTGAGTATTGTCTGTTTGGACTTGAAAGCCGCCAGCCTTTCCAATGAATAAAGTTGATGATAGAACAAAACACATAAATGCAGGAAAGATGCTGGCATGAGATGAGCAATTTGGGGTACTATAAAGGAGATTATGTGAGTATTAGTAGGGCTGAAGTTTACTAGAGATATACAGGCTGCAAAGAATGGAATCAAGTATTCAAAATGATAAAGTACAGCTCCCACAATCCTCAAGCAAATATTGCACAATGTTTATTTGGTAATCCACTCCATTAGTTTGCATTTGCTGAAGAAAACATTTGGTCTCACACTGTTAACACCCACAATATATTCATGAGCATGCTTGTTAAATAGGATGATTGACCATTTAAAATAAATTTCTCAATGAGGGTTAAAATTAGGTACAGAGGAATGTGTTATGACAACACGACACAAACCCTTTAGGCTGCAATGATAGGCCTAATAGGCGTTTGACAATTATTTTCTCAGTGTTGATACCTCTTACAGATTTTAACTAATATTCCACTCACCTTGCACCTTCCAAAATGGTGAAAAGGGAAATATCTCTAATACATTCTCCCTGAAAGACAACCTGGCATCTTCCCACAGAAAGCAGCCTGGTAGGTCAGTGGTTAGCACTACTGCCTCACAGTGCCAAGGACCCAGGTTCAATTCTAGCCTCAGGTGACTGTCTATGTGGAGTTTGCGTGTTGTCCCTGTGTCTGGGTGCTCTGGTTTCCTCCCACAGCCCAAAGATGTGCAGGGTAGGTAGTTTGGCCATGGTAAGATGTTCATAGTGCCTAGGGATTTTTGGTTTAGACATGCGGGACTGGGCATGGGTGGGATGCCCTTTGGACGGGCAGTCTGTGTTTGTTGGGTTGAATGGCCTGTTTCCACCCTGTAGGGATTCTATGAAATATATGACCAACATTTCATTTTCTTACATGTAACTGCCATTTATTCCAGAGTCAATTTCCCAACACCATACACCTGCAGGTTTCACTTCCATCCAGCTGTAGAACTGTTCTCTGGAAAGCTTTATCATTGTTGGGAAATCTTTCCAAATTCTATTTTAATGGATTAATTTTTTTATGTTCTGTAAAATTTGTGAGGTGAAAATGCCATCCTTGTTTTCAGTTTGAACTTTACATCAACTCAACTCCAGTCTTAGAAACCAGTCGTATCTTCTGTGTCACAACTGTAATCTCTGTCTTGTCATCAACAAAAACCATCATGTAAAATAAAACAAAGAACTGTGGGTGATGGAGATCTGAAACAAATTCAAAACTAGCAAATCTTAGCAGGTCTGGCCGCATCTGTGGGAAGAAAGCAGAGTTAATATTTCAAGCCTAGTGACTCCTCATCAGAACTGTTCACAGCTCAGAAAAAGTAGTATTTATGATGGAAAACAAAGTTAGAGGTGAGTGGACGTGTGGAGATAGAGCCCTGAGGGAGAGAGATATGAAATGGGTAGAATTAGAATTAGGTTTATTGTCAACCAGATGTATGAAAAGTGGAGGTAAACAAGGAGATTATGCATAACAGGCTTGGACAGAGTAAAAGCTGAATAAGTGAAAATAAGAGCTATGATTAGGAGAGAATGGGTGAGCTGCACTGAAAGCGAACTATATAATGTGGTCGATTGATATAATGTAACCTATACCTAGGTGTAGGTAACAGTGGCTGACTATGCTAAAGGAGAACCATGTCAGAACAGGACATTGGGTGGGGTGGGTAAAAAAAAATGGAAGGATGGAATCAGGTTCTAAAGTCATTGAAGCTGATGTTGAGCCCTACAGGCTGCAGTTTCCCTGGACAGAAAACAAGATGTGGTTCTTCCAGCTTGTGCTGAGACTCACTGGAACACTGCAGTCGAAATGTTGGTGGATAAACATGGTGGTGTGTTAAACTGGCAGGCAACAGGAAGCTCAGGATCATTTCTGCAAATGGTGTTCTGCAAAGTGGTCACATAGTCTGAGTATTCTCCCCCCAGTGCAAAGGCGACCACACTGTGAGCAGTGAACACATAGGCTAGATTGAGTGAAATGCAGGTAAATTGTTGTTTCACCTAGAAGGTAGGTTTGAGGCCTTGGATAGGGAGGAGGGAGGAAGTAAATGGGCAAGTGTTACAGCTACTGCGGTGGCATGGTTAAGTGCCATTGGGTGTGAGGAGACGATGGGAATGGGCCAGAGTGTCCCAGGGGAAAAGTCCCTGTGAAACGCTGACAAAAACTTTCATGTTGTGTGACGTTTCACTGTCAGTATGTCTTGAACAGACATACGAATTATATTATTACTGTAAAATAGCATGTGACCTGAGGGTATAAGGGTCTTAGAGGTCATCTCATCTCCAAACATATGAAGCATGACACACCACTGGAAGAATGTTGTCCTCTGTTGTAATTGAGGAGTCAAATATTAACGGGGTTCTTATAAGCCTGTGAATGCAATGTATGTATACACAAGATGGAATAAGGGGGCTATTTGCTCTGGTTTAAGGAAAGCAGAAGCCAAACATTCAACATACAATGATGTGGAAAATGCAGGATGGGATGTTGGCTTCAAGAAATGTTGGAATATTTATCTTTGTGGTGGGGTCAGGAAAAGATAGTGAGGTTGTGGTCATCCTGATTCAGTTCATGATTATGCTGGGAAAAAGACTGCTTCATGTGGTGAAATAAAATATTTGTGCTGGATGAAAAGTCTTTACCTGGAGGAAACGATTGCTTTTCCATGATTAGACATTTAACAAGCCCAATTAATCAGGAGCAGCTGAAGGGCCAAAAAGATGCAAAAGACAGTGATGTCATGCATATAGAAATTGACTCTGAAAAGACCAGATGTCATCAAGAGTAGCACACGGACAGGAAAGGAGAAGTTGCAAAGAATATATCTTCAGGAGTTTCACTTAATAATAGTATGATAAAGATATTGGTCATAATATTGAATTTTAAAAAAACCTTTGCATATTACACTTTCAGTTTTTAAGACACAGTGTTCCCTCTTTATTTCACTTTCTGTTTGCTTAAAAAATTAATTGAGAATCCGGTTTGTTTAATCTGACCATTCTGGTTTTAAAAGTAAAATTGATTCTCCATTTTCATGATTATTCTATAAAATGGTGTTTTACTTGCCCTTTTGAAACTAAGGCCAGGATTTTGTCCGGTGGAAGCAGATTTCATTCGCTGCTTGGAGAACTACCAGGAAGCCCTTTCGGCTCCATTGGGGTGCTCTTCAGGCAGTGATTGGCATCAACGGGCCTTCCCTGAACATACTCAGCTGAGGAAATCTCATCTGCTGAGAGCTGCTTGCCAAACAGAGGGCAGTAGCATTCTCATTGCTGCCAGCAATAAGCAGTGGCAGCTGGTATCAGTGCACCCCACCTGAGTTCCAGGACAGCAAAGGTACCACATGTCAAAATGTAACTGAAGACACAGTGCACATCATGGCGGAGAGAAGGACTGGAGTTTGGTGGCTTTCAGCAGCCAACCCAGTTTTCATTGCTGGCTAGTGCTTTTTTCAAAAAAAAGGTCATATTTGGAAATGAATGCACTGATCAGACTGGTCCTCCATTTTGAAGAAAACAAAGTGTGTTCCTCAAGTGTGTCTCATTTGCTAGTTTTACTGGTTTGTCTTTCTGGGTGTCTTCCTTAAGGATCTAGTAGTGAACGAGTCCACTTCCTGAAATGCTGCTGGAAGCCTTGAAGGTTTTGCTGCTTTCAGATTTCACAGGAAATCTATGAGACTTCCAATTAAACACTGAAAAGCCAGTTAATTGTGGTGAGCTCTGAGAAAACAGTGCAATTGTCTTATTAATAAGCCAAATCAGCATCACACCAAACAGTGTCCAGGAATCATCCTGATTCAGAAAAGGAAGATGTCACAGTTGCCAGCAGATTTGACCCGATTATGTATCCTATGAGACTGGCCACCCTGGTTTTTGCACTGCAGAAATTCATCAAGGCTCCTCTGACAGCACCTTCCAAACCCATGACGATTTCCATCTAGAAGGAGAAAAGATAAATTCCCTCCAAGCCACTCACTTTCACTACTTGGAAATATGTTGCTGTTCCTTCACTGCTGCTGGGTCAAAATCTTGGAATTCCTTTCCTCAGGGCATCTTGTGTCAACCTACAGGCATATGAACAGCTGCAATTCGAGCTGGCTGCTCACCATCAACTTCTCAAGTGATGGGCAATAACTGCTGGCCCAGCCGGCAATGCCCATTAGCTCAAAATGATTGATTGATTGAATGATTAAAGTGACAAAAAAAGTCCTGTCTGTGTATGTATGCTAATCCATTTGCTTTAATTTTTCCCTCATTTTTAATAACAGCAGACTGATAGCATGAGAGATAATGGGAACTGCAGATGCTGGAGAATCCGAGATAACAAAGTGTGAAGCTGAATGAACACAGCAGGCCAAGCAGCATCTTGGGAGCACAAAAGCTGATGATTTGGGCCTAGACCCTTCTTCAGAGAGGGAGATGGGGAGAGGGTTCTGAAATAAATAGTGAGAGAGGGGGAGGCAGATTGAAGATGGAAAGAGGAGAAGATAGTTGGAGAGGGGACAGACAAGTTAAAGGGGTGGGGATGGAGCCTGTAGAGTTGAGCGTAGGTGTGGAGGTAGGGAGGGGATAGGTCAGTCCGGGGAGGACGGACAGATCAAGGTGGCGGGATGAGGTTAGTAGGTAGGAAATGGGGGTGGGGCTTGAGGTGGGAGGAGGGGATAGGTGAGAGGAAGAACAGGTTAGGGAGGAGGGGACGAGCTGTGCTGGTTTTGGGATGTGGTAGGGGGAGGGGGGATTTTAAAACTTGTGAAATCCACATTGATACCATTGGGCTGCAGGGCCCCTCCCTCCCTATTTATTTCAGAACCCTCTCCCCCTTCCCCTTTTATGATGAAGTGTCTAGCCCCGAAACATCAGCTTTTGAGCTCCTAAGATGCTGCTTGGCCTGCTGTGTTCATCCAGCTCCACACTTTGTTATCTTACACTGAGAACATGGACGGCTCTGTGGTGCAGTGATAGTGTCTCTCTTTCAAAACCAGGAGGTTCAGTTTTGAGTCCTGCCTGCTCCTGCAAGTGTTATAACATCTCAGAGCAAGTTGATTAGCAACTGCCTACATTTGTGATGTGGAGGAGCTGGTGTTGGACTGGGTTGGGCAAGATCGGAAGTCACGTGATACTAGGTTATGATCCGACAGGTTTATTTGAAATCACAATCTCCTTCATCAACTTTTAGGCTATAACTGGTGTCATGTGACACCTGATCTTATCTACATTTATAGAATGGTCATAACAGAGAGGTGGCAATTTAGCCCAATTATGCTTATGCTAATTCTCTGCAAGAGCAATTTAACTAGTGTTATACCCCACATTTTCCTGTACACCTGGAAAATATACTCTGTAGACAACGATATCAATTACTTTTGAAGTTATGAGTACAATCATTTGGGCAGCAGCTCTTCATAGGTGGAACCTCTGTCCCTGAGGTGCTAACTCTAGCTGGCCACACCATTGCCTGTTCAAGGATTTGATGGGCTTTCCCAAAATAAACTCATGGGTCTTTTGTCTGGCCCTGCAGCTAGCAGGCCGGACCCCCAAAACTTTAACAAGATTCCAATCAAATATTTGAAACTTGATTGATTGAAGCTAAAGTCGCTTTATTTTTTTCCTCAAATAACCTTTCCCTTTCTTTGTACTGTTAATGAATACATTTTCCATTTCTATTGTGAAAGCTTACATTTTTCAGTTTCCTTATTCAAGTTGTTTAACTAATTACTTTGTAGTTTGTCCAACAGAATCAATTTCATTCACCCTTCAGACATGGCGCTCACATAGTGTTTCATTGATTTCTTTTCTGAACAGGAAGACAATTTTTTTAGAGAATGATGGGGGCAGGTAAGCCTGGAATTTGCCACTCAAAGCAATTATCTTCCAAGCAATAACCAATCAGGGCAATTAATCAGCTGACTAAAGATCCCCACTTATAGTGATTGGAACGTTCCAGTTAGCAGCCATGCAGTGTACATGGGCTGAAATATGCCCACATAAGAAATGGTAGTCTCACTGCAAGCAAATGTAGCTTCACATTAGCCCTCTTAGAACATCCCCATCTAGATGTCAGATCACAGCTGCAGCCAGTTGATGTCCCATGAGCCACGTCATCATCGGTGCTGTAGGGTTTTTATTTGAAAGCTACTCAATCACATGATTTCACCATGCAGGAATTGTTAGCGCCCCTCTGCTCCCCACGTCCCTCAGCTATTGGAGTTCCTGATGTCCACACTGGAAGATGTCCCACTGGCCTGCCACCCTTGGGAGCCTAGCTTAATTGGACGGTGAATGGATTGCCTGGCTATTAACTTGTTACCCCAATTTGTGTTGCGCACATCAAAAAATACACTGCTCAGCGTCAGACTTTAAACTGATCTTGATTCCAGATTGAAACAAAACTCAGCCTTACAACATTTTAAGCCGCTGCAGATCAATGAAATAGGCCCTCCCTTTGAGAAATATCAGCAGAATCAAAATAGAATTTAAATCACTCAGTAATGCGTCTGTTTTTTTCTAAATAAAGGATCCTTCTGAAAATTCAAAATGTATGCACAATTTACTTCATTTTCACAAAACAAACTTCATGGACTTTGAAATTTTAAGCATTCCCAAATTTACCACAATATTATGAAGCTGTAATTTTTGGGTACAAACAGAGACAAATTGAAGCAATATACCCCCACATGTCTTCATAGCAGTCATGCCTTTCCTTTTTGTTAAAATGGCCTGTGAGGCTTCATGAAGACTGTACACAATGGAAAATTGAAGTAAATGAAGGCCAATGTTAAATTGCACTGAGTAAAACATAATTTTCAAAGAGCTGCATGTTTTATTCATTGTTATTTTATTTATCCTCATTTTCTATGCAGCTGCACTCTATAATATATCAAAAATCAATCTTTTAGATCCAGCTGTTTCCTTGAATCTATTCATCCTTTAAAGCTCATTTAGTGTAACTGATATAACAGTGGGCCTATCAAACTTACCAAATTTGCCTGCACTGATTGACAAGCAGGTCCAACTGCTGGTGGAATGCGAGAGATCCAAATCCTCAAACACGAGTAAAATGTCAATAGCGGTGGGTTTGTGCAAGCTCTTTGTAATTTTCTTTTTTAATTGTTCTATTTCAGGGATTCTGTCACTTGAATAATAGAATATGAAATGAAAGTGTATAGATTCTTTCACAATTTATTTTGAAAATGTGCTGAGAGCCGGAAATATTTTGGTCAAAAGGAAAACAAGAGTTCTAGTGCAAATTAATTGACATATTCATTTTTTTCATGGTTACATTCACATGTGTGCTCAACACCAGAATGAGTTACAAAAGTTGCATCTGTAGTCTGAAATTAGTACTGCTGGTTCAACATGGCAAAAATAAAAATAATTTTTTCATCATTGTTAGCCCATTAATTATAATAAAGATGATTGTGGATTGAACTTATTATTAACACAAGCTTTTCCAAGTGTTTTAAAAGCAATTATTTGAAGAAATGGTACATTTTTTTCTTGAAAACATCTCAGGACTGTGGGGGCGGAAGGGGCATGTTGGCTGACTGGTTAGCACTGCTGCCTCACAGCCCCAGGGACCTGGGTTGGATTCCAGCTGCTGATGAGCGCATGTGTGAAGTTTGCACATTCTGCCTGTGTCTGTGTGTGCTTTCTCCCATAGTCTGAAGATTTACAAGTTAGGTGACTGATGGTGCTAAATTGCCCATGGTGCTCAGGGATGTGCAGGTCAGATAGGTTAACTGTGGGAAAGCAAGGTGTAGAGCTGGGTGAACACAGCAGGCCAAGCAGCATCAGAGGAGCAGGAAGGCCGACCCTTCTGAAGAAGGATCTAGGGCCGAAACATCAGCCTTCCTGCTCCTCTGATGCTGCTTGGCCTGATGTCTTCATCCAGCTCCACACCTTGTTATCTCAGATCCCCCAGCATCTGCAGCTCCTACTATCTTTTAGTTGTGGAAAATGCAGGGATGAGATTGGTGTGTGTGGGATGCTGTTTGGAGGTGTTGTGTGGACTTGATGCGCCAAATGGCCTGCTCCAACACTGTAGGGGTTCTATAATTAATAGGTATTAGTCATTGGACGATCTGAGGAGACAGAAAAATCTGAGACTTGAAGTCAGAGCCTGAGGCCATTTTTTGACAACTCACAAATGTCACACCCACCCGTTTTGTGCAGTGCTGCAGAATTATTCGTAAACTCCATTGATTGAGAAAAGATGTTATATTCAAGAAGGCAATACCAGATTTTGTTTCCGCACAATCAATACTACCAACGAATAATTATAAAAAAAACAACATAATTTTGGGAAGTGAACAATAAGATTTATGATATTTCAGCAGAGTCCAAATTAAGACAGTGAGGGCAGCTCTGCCCAGGGTCTGATTGTAGCAGACAGGGGACTTGTCTAGGGACTGGTCATAACACGTTGATGAACAAAAGAATTAGAGTGGGTAAATCATCACTTTGAAACCAATTTAGAAAAACAAAATGCATGAAGCTTTCTTGAGTTTGCAGTACCGTATTTAAAATGTCTGCATTCAATGCCAGTACATTTCCAGAAGAATGAGGGAGCGTTATTACTGATAATTTCAAAGTTCTGTCTCTTGAATATTTAGAAGATTTAGTGAGGCTCTTGTAACTAGAACTTCATCAGCAAGTTAGAAAACATATAATTTGATAAGGGATGCCCTTGGTGAAAACTGAGGACAATGAGACAGATGGAGTAACAGAAGAGAGATTAAAACTGGAGCAGTAGAAATTAAAATTTAATGAAAAAAGAAAAGAAAAGGCCAATATAAAGAAAAGAGAGAGTGAGAAGAAAGAGAAATAGTAAAAGAAGAATGAGAAAAAAAGTGTAGGAAAAAGTAAAGAGAGGAGATGATTTTAGAAAAAAAACACAAACTGGAAAAAGGAGATTGAATTCACAGCTTGAACCAAAGAGCAGGAACCCTACCATGTCCGATTGAGACATCTCCAACTTAGACTTAAGAGTCAATGCAACTAAGTTTGTTCATTTAATTCCAACATTTGAAGTGGCAGAGGCCTGCTTTACTTCTCTCAAATGGGTAGCACAGCAGTTGAAGGGACTCATTTAACTGTGACCCTTATGACTGCAGCATAAGCCCTTGAGGAGAACCTCATGAGATGACCTCCCTCTTGTCTGAAGAAAATAAGTATGGACACGTACCTTTGAAATAATTCTCCTTGAGGAGGTCAAAACCTCACTCTCTTTCCAAAGTGAATGTACCCAGAGGAGCAGAGAGTCACTTGAGCCTAGGCAGGTAGCATCCTGGCTGATGATTATGAACTGGCCCATAAATTTCTGTTCTAGGAACAACTCTCCCTTAGTCATCCCCATTGAGTAGAAATGACACAAATGAAGAGAGCGACGGAAAACTGAGCACCGTTGAGAAAGGGTGAAATCCTGGGACCCCTCCCAGGACAGAGAGCTCAGCCGGTTAATCCACTGACAAAACACCAGGTCAGACTGAGGACACCGAAGCTGAGGTAGAAGCGGCCGCTGAATACTATTACATGAAAGATGAGGTGCTGATGATGAAATAGAGATGTCCTAATGGATCTACGATAAAGGATTAGATGGTGATGCACCAGGTAGTCATATCACCAAGTACTGTAGGCATATATTGCAGCTGTAAGACTACAAGCTGGGCATTTCACTATTCAAAATAACGCAAGGCCACATCAGCAAACATTTTTACTGGCCACAGCTCCACAAGGATGGATTAATTTTTTACAGAACCTACCCGATGGTGGGAAAACCCCAAACTGCAAGATGACATGCAACTATGATTCCATGCCGGTTTTTTTTTGGGTGGGGGGAATGCTGGAGTGAGAAACCACTCAGTGAGATGTTAATAAATTGTGTGGGGCCTCTGCCAAAAAGCAACATGGCCCTCAGTATACTCTCACTATCCTGGAGGTAGGGATTTGTCTCCCAGAGGTTGGATCATCAAAACTCCATATCTGTCAAAGCAGTGGTGAGGGAATTAACTGAATTCATCATCATGTATGGCCTCCCTCATGAGATCTTCCTGCTGCTCAAATTTCATGACCAAAGCATTCTAGCAAGCCATGGGTAGCCTGCACATAATGTAGTGGATGCCTTTTGGGCATCACCCACACAGACACAGAGAGCGCTAGAACTGAAGCACCGAGCCCTAAAAAATAATGGTCAGTACATTATGCCATTGGTAACCCAGAGATGGAGATAACAGACTAGATTTTCTTCTGTTCACCACAAGGAACTCATCCAATGATGAGTTAGCCAGTTTTGCTCCACTTGAATTAACATATAAGCAGTTAGGAGAGGTGTTTAAAACATAAGGAGGATATTTCCATGTCGGGCTGCATTGTGGAGTTCTGAGAGAAATTTGCATGAGTTTGTGAAGAGGCCGAGATCACTTAAAAATTTCCGAGTGGTGTAAAACCAGATAGACTGGCTGGCTGCAAGTTTCAGACAGGAGACTGCTTGCTAGTGCTCCTACCAAAGTTGGGTCAACCCATAAAAGCCCGGCTCGTGAATCCACACCGAATAGGCCTGAAGCTCAGGGAACTGACTGAAAACTCAGATCAGAAAAAAAATGTAAAGGTTCTGTCATGTGAACAAGACAAAGCCTTGCCGCCACTCTCAAGGGGACCAAAATCTAATGATCTGTTCCATTGTCACCACCATAGAGAGCAATGATAGCTGCAGGGATGAATTGCAGGGAGATGTAGGCGAGGCCCACATTGAACTCTTTACTACCCAGCTTGCTAATAGTGAAGTATAAACAAACATGGACTTCTTATTAAGCCACCTAAGTGCAGGACAGCAGAAGGAATGATGCTGTGCATTGCATTCATGGGCTTGTACAGAGGCTGTGCTGACAGAGCATGATTTGATGTGGGTGTGGAAAAGGCTGCTCTCACACAGTAGGGCCCAACTGCAGTAGTTGGAGCTTCCACTTCAGATTCATGCATGAGCTGGACAGCTCCACAAGGTTCTGCATTGACTACCGAAACATGTAGTGACCAGAACCTGCTCCTATCCAATATCCTGGCTGGCAGGTTACAATAAAACCACCCGCATTATAAAGATAGATTTACTCGAGGGGGTACAAGCAGGTTCTGATGACTCCCCAAGTGAAAAAAAAGACTCCAACTTCATACTTCCATTGTGGAGTCGTGCCAGTTGAACTCTGAAATACGCAGAGATAATGGGAACTGCAGATGCTGGAGAATCCAAGATAATAAAGTGTGAAGCTGGATGAACACAGCAGGCCAAGCAGCATCTCAGGAGCACAAAAAGCTGACGTTTCGGGCCCTAACCGTAACCCTAACCCTAACCCTAACATCAGCTTTTGTGCTCCTGAGATGCTGCTTGGCCTGCTGTGTTCATCCAGCTCCACACTTTATTATCTGAAATACCCAGCCACCTTTCAAAGGCTAATGAATCTGTTAGTGGCAGCTTTGTTGAATTGAGTATTATATTCAAGATGACCACCTAGTGGACAACAACTCTTAGAAAACACATT